>NC_084460.1:169662221-170270491 GCF_027409185.1 Cynocephalus volans | reverse complement strand
AATCTACACAAAATAATGCCATTGAAAAACACCCTACTGAACACAAATGACAACAATTACAAATAAATATATTCACCAATACATTAAAAATGAAGCCTTCATTTTAACAATTATTTGGCTCAAGCATGATGTGTACTCACAAATGAAAATAAAAAGGCAGTATTTGTTTATGTAGTTGTATACAAAAATGTGCACATGCATAAGACACATTAACACACACACATCCAACATGAAAACACACAAAGAAAGTACATATCATCCATCTCCTCCCTTCTTTTCTTACTTCCAACAAGTAAGAATTTAGTAGCTATTAAATTTTTTCAAGTATTTTATTTAGCATTAGCAAAAAATATTAATGTACAAAACTTATCCCCCGTAACTTCTGTTAGCAATCATTCATCTAAAACCACTCATTAGGCCCAAAGAGAACTAAACATCCTATAAACCCCTTTCTACCTGTAGCTATAGAGCATCAGGGAAGGATGGGAATCAAGGTTACAGAAAACATACAAATAAAAACCACTCCAGGGGCACTACTCTCCAAACACTTGTGCCACCACCATCATGAAAGAGCACAGAAGACAGACTCAGTGCCAAGAGGCACATGTTCAGCCACAGCTTCACTGTTGGGAGAAAAAGAGATCAGGAGGAATTTAGTGGCAATTGCCAAAAAATACCACAGCAAGCCTCCAAACCACTGCAGACATACACAGCACTGGCCACCGAGGATGCCTGCAATCTTTGTCACCAGTGACTTCAGCTAAAAGAGTTGCATTGAGACTACATGGCTAGGCCTTTCCTGGTGTCAAAACTGTTGCACACCACCCAGCAACTTCCCTCAAACCTCAACCCAGAGGAGGGTCTTTTCACACCAAAACTAGCTTGTAAAGTCTGAAAGAGGTGACTGCGCCATTAAATGCACAGATGGCAACATAAGGTTGTCAAAATGTCCATGCTATCCAAAGTGATCTACAGAGTCAATGCAATCCCCATCAAATACCAATGATATCCTTCACAGAAGAAAAAAAAAAAATCCTAAAATTCATATGGAACAACAAAAGACCCCTAATAGCTAAAGCAAACCAAAGCAAAACAAACAAACAAACAAAAGATAAAACTGGAGGCATTATACTACCTGACTTCAAATTATACTATAAAACTATAGTAAGCACAACAGCATAGTATTGGTGTAAAAACAAATACGTGGACCAATGGAACAGAATAGGGAACCCAGAAATCTACCCAGGTAGTCACAGCCAACTGATCTTCAACTAAGTTACCAAGAACATACATCAGGCAAAAGACAGCCTCTTGAGTAAATGGTGCTGGGAAACCTGGATAAACATGTGTACAAGAATGAAACTAGAGCCATACTTCTCAACATATACGAAAATCAACTCAAAATGGGTTAAAGACTTAAGTAGAAGACCTGAAACTATAAAAATTCTAGAAGAAAACATAGGGGAAACACTTCAGGACATAGGACTAGGCAAAGACTTTATATATAAGACTCCAAATGCACACATAACGAAAGAAAAAATAAACAAATGGGATTATATTAAATTAAAAAGCTTCTGCATAGAAAAGGAAACAATCAACAGAGTAAAAAGACAGCCTACAGAATGGGAGAAAATATTTGCAAACTATATATCTGACAAGAGGTCAATATCCAGAATATATAAGGAACTCAAACAACTTCACAGTTAAGAAAAAAAACAAAAAACAAAAAAACAAGCAATACAATTAAAACACGGGCAGAAGTTTAGGAGTTCCAGTCAAGATGATGGAATAGATGGCCCCCAGCATCAATCTGTCCCACAAATCAACCAATTTACAACTATAAAAATGTAACATCAGTCAAGCTGGAGCCACTGGAGCTCAGGGAAAGAGGAGAAGATACCTATGGAGTTCATGAGGGTGGGAGAAACTATGATGAGAGAAAGAAAAAAACTGTTCTGAGCATTTCGGGCTATGGCCACTCTAAGGCTGGAACTGCTCAATGCATGGAGCAGGAGCCAGCAGAAGCTGCAGCTGTGTCCTTCAGATGGAGTTACTTGGAGGTAGCAGGGGAAAAGAGAGCCTTGGTGGCCACCAGGACAGCAAGACCACTAGTATGGTTACTGTGGACCCACACAGGAGTGAGGAGCCAGAACAGCTGTAAAAGGGGAGCCATTCAGAGGCTGGTGAGTCATTGCAAGGGACTAGTGGAGGGCCCATCCCATGGGAAGTGTTTGGAGCATGGACAGTGGGGGAGACAGGCCCACCCGGAGAACACTGGGACACAGCAGGGACAGCCGACCCAGCCCCCAGTCAGCATAGGACCTCTCAGTGGAGACTGATCAGGAATGCAGAATTGCATGGGGTACAGTTTGATGAAAAAACTCAGGCCCAGATCAGAGTTTCTATACAACCCAGGCACCAAGTCTCTGGAGAGCCAAAAGTACCTATAAGGTCAACCATTAAACCCTGAGCTGCACAAAAAGCCTTCCCTAGGAAAACAGCAGCAAAGCAACAATTTAGCTCAACCACACAGCTCAAGTACTGGTTCCCCCAGGAAGTTCCTACATTTTAGAAGTAAACAATGACAAAAAATTAGTTCTGGCCCAGGCACACCACCAGAACCTTGGGGCCTACCAGGGGACATGAGGTATGGAACTGGGAACCAGATCCCCCTCCCACAACCAGGCACACTGCGCCAGCATCTTGGGACCTGCCCAGGGACCCGAGGCATGGAGAAGGGGACCAGACCCTCCAACCACAACCAGGCACACTGCCAGTACCTCAGGGCCCCACCTGGGGGCCTGGGGTATGGAGTGGGAACCAGAACCCCCCTCCCAAAATGAAGCACACAACCAGTGCCATGGGGCCCTGCCCAGGGACCTGAGGCATGCACCCAGGGACCAGAGCCCACATCCCACAACCAGGCATGTCGGGCCTTAAAAACTAACGCCACCTTAAGTGACATTACAAGTGGCACCATTACGGGCCCACAAGGGCGTATTAATGTGGCAGCCTAAGACAGCGCTGGGAGGAAGTAAGGTGGGGATGTCTGCGGGAAACTTGCCTTAGCCCTTATTGGCCAAATACGTGCTTCC
Source organism: Cynocephalus volans (assembly GCF_027409185.1). Lineage (NCBI taxonomy): Eukaryota > Metazoa > Chordata > Mammalia > Dermoptera > Cynocephalidae > Cynocephalus > Cynocephalus volans. Next base: position 170,267,396 of record NC_084460.1, on the reverse strand, counting down.
ATGCTTAAGGTTGCAATAGCGAGGCATTGAGACAGGATGCATGCTCTCCCTTCCCCATTTGCCTTTAAAAGCAAGTGCTTGTGTGGTAATAAATGGAACTGCTGGACAGAACCCCCACCACGTCTGTGTGTCCTTTAACCGGGCTGTTTTGGGCTGGCGGTGTGCTCACCTCTCTTCACGGCTCTCTTCCCCATCTCCTTCCAAAGGGGACAGGAGGGAAAGAGGAATCCCAGGACGTTTGCTTGCCCACCAAAAGGGCTGTTAGGGTCAGCTGGTGGTGGACCCGACACAGGCACACTGCCAGCACCTCAGGGCCTGCCCAGGGACCCAAGGCATGGAGAAGGGAACCAGACCTCCCTCCCACAACCAGGCACAGTGTGTTTATATATATATATGTGATGAATGATGGCTTAAATGTAAATTGTATTAGATTTTAAATTATGTTCAAGACCCCTGCTTGCAAACATGACAAAATAATTTATAGCAGAAAAACCTATAGTTAAAAATAACTAGAAAAAAAGCCAAAAAATTACCCCCTCCTAAGAATGGCATTTACAAAGGCAACAGAAAGCTAGTAAAGAAGAAGTCTAAAGACTTCTTCACTCTGGAGAGTGAACAACTCTTGGAGAAGTGAGTTGAGTATCTTTAGCTGCCTTTATGCTCTCAGGAACTTGGATACAAATCTGATCCTAGTGGGTGTCTGCCTGTGCTTGCCTGCTTCCAGCTGAAGTCTCCCATTACTTTTTCTCCCACATGTGTTTGATGAATGTTGGTGCAAGTCTCTGTCCAGATTGGAAGTTGGTTTTAGGTATGCACATGTCTTGGAGTCTTGGGAGTGTGGTCTTTTCAGTTTTTGTACCCTTTCCTTGCTCTAGTTGCGGGTTCAATAGCAATTTGCCACTCTTCCCCCAGACGCACTCTATTTTCACTAAAGCCTTAAGGGCAGCAATGCTTCCTCTCTGTAGTGAGTATAGAGAAGAGGATCTATGTTTAGTTTCTTACCTCTCCTAAAGCTGCTGTTTCCCTCCGTCCCCCAATTTCTTCATCACAAGGGATACTTCAGGACTCCTTTCCATCTGTGAGTGTTTGATAAGGTTAATCTACAGGAAGATGAAGACTCTCCCATTCTCTGCAGCCACATGGGGTTTCACACTGTGTGATCAGTATGCAATGGACGTCACCAAATTGTTAGATCTTACAGCTGAACTCTTCTTACAGGTGTAAGAAGTTTTGTCCACCCCAGGTAGGCAGGTACTTGCATTCCCTTTTCCCCTGCAAGCACCTGCTTTCCTTAGATTTTGACAGTTAATTTCAGTCCAACTTTCCAATGGGTTGAAAAAATTTGAACATGTAGTTTGAATGGTTCTTTGTCATTGTCAGGTTGGGAACAATGTCCCTTCTAGTTTCTATGTAGCAGAGCAGAAGCCAGGAGTCTCCCTGTATTCTCTTTAGTCTCCCATAGTACATACTTTATTTAAGCAGATAACTTTTCATTCTCTCTCCATCAGTTTATCTGCAGTACACGTTCTTCTTTTAATCACCCCCTGTGCTTGAATCAAGGCAAATACCCACTGTTAAAATGTACCCCAAAGGGCAGACAAAATGGACTCATTGTGACTAAAAGAGACATTTAAATTGTTGAATAGAACCAAATGGCCACAGGGAGGGAAAGGGCAGACACATATTTTTCAGCCTGCGAATATGTATGTTACTGTTATGAAGTTTTCTTTTCTGTGAGTATACAAAGGCAACTCTCAGAAGATAAGGCCAAATCAGCTAGAGCTGAGAATTTCACATTGAACTTTAACAAGTCCACCTGGTGCCAGTCATTGACACCCCACCCCACAGGGTCCCCAATGAAATGGAAAACAGACTCCAAGCACATTCTTCCCCTTCTTCGCTGATAAGAGAGAACTCATCAAAACCATCCAGGGCCAGCTTGTAGAGCATGAGCAACAACACGCCTTTATGATGTGTTCACTCATTGTGCATGCATATAGCTTTCCTCATAAATATCCATAGCAGTCCTCTAAGCTCACTGAATATGCATATGAACCTGATACCAAAGGCATAAATACTAGCTTTACTTCTATGTGCTTCCCTGCAGAGGTCTGTGCTCTCCAATATGCAGATTGTCTTTTTTGTGTGTAGAAAATAGTCTCCCTTTCTTTTTAGCAGAACCTGATGTCCTCTTTTTGCTAACACCACATCACTGGCCTCCAACAAATAATCCCACTAGTAAACCCATGGTTTACTTCTAATACTAGTCTATCAATAATCTTATAATTTTTCCAGGATTCTATTTAAAATACTATCATCACCATCATCACTACCATCACCTCCATCATCACCATCACCATTTCTGTAGCAGCCCCCTCTTTTATCTACATTAACATCACCTTTTTCTATCAATCTGATCTCTCAATCATAATAAAAAATTCTAAAATTATTTTTGGTCTATTGTTAATACCATTCCTTGTTTTCATTATATCAATGGGGTTCTTCACGAAAATTAATGTAAGTACATTTATTCAGTCTGTCATTCTAAACTGGATTCCCTGTGACTTGGGGATTTTATCTCTCCCCTCTAACATCATCTATACTTTAAACTATACTTTCCTATGTTTTAATCACCAAGACAAAACACTATTTCTCCTGGTTCTTGACTGTAACTTGTTAAACTGCCACAATGTTTCAGAATGAGAAACCTGATATATGAAGGGAAGGGTGACTTACTTGCAATAATGAACTTCAGCACCTTGTCCTCGATCAGTACTGTGCTACCCAAATTGGTCCTGACTGTACATGCACCTTTATTACTAGAATGTACTCAAGTGAATTAGGATATTCTTCTAGGAAGTAATTTCATCTGATAAAATAAAGAGGTATCAATAACTTTGGAGACTCTGAATAATGAAAGAGATAAAGGGAAGATATGTCCCATCAGATAGTAACATTTATTATGAACATGCACTGCTTAACACCTTATGACAGTGGTGAGATTCAGATAGATCTTATTATAAGTCTTTCCCAAAATACTTTAACATACACAAGGATGCATATATACATATTATGCAAATGATTTTTAATCACAATTCAAGAGGAAGGGGATGCACCTACAAATATGTAAATGGTGTGCGAAATTGGTTAATTTCTGAAAGAAATATCACATTTGAATCATGAATTCAATGATGATTTTCCTGAATGGCATTGGCTATTTTTCAAGTGACTTAGCAATGAAGTACTTTTACTAGGGCTTCTTGGCCTTTGCCTGAACACAGTACTGATATTCAAACTAGCCTGGTATTTTGCATATAAAAACAGCATTATTGTATCAAGATTATATCCCTGACTGCGAGTTCAGTGTGTGTGGATCTGGTCTTATTATCCACATTCCCTAACTATGTAAGGTGGCAAGAAGCAAAGCCCAATCTGTCTGCCTGGTCCAAGTCCACCTCTCCAGGAGAAGTCAAGAGTACTAGGAATCACCAGGATTATAGTATACTGATAGGCCTATGCCTATATATTTTTCTTTTTTGTTTTTCATCTTCTTATTTCCTTTCTTTCACTTTGGCCCTGGAGCATATCATTTTTTGTGTTTGTCTTTATTCCTGATTGACATCTTTTATTTTTTTTCTGTAACGTAGTAAAATTATATCAAATGGATTAAGAGATATTAAGCAAAGATGACAAATAACATACTACTCAATCATCTGATATAAAAATATAGAATTATTTTATAAGCATAAAATCAAAGTAAAAATGGCAAATCATTTTTAAGACTATATAGTCTACAATAAACCACACCAAAATGATTCGGTATGTCTAAATGCATGATTAAGAATTAAGAAATATGTGACTAACAGGAAAAATATTATGGTTTAACTAATTTTGGTCATTTATACCATTTCAGGTAAATAAAAGGGGGCTTCAAAAAGTTCATGGAAAAATGGAATTAAAAAATAAAAATATAAATTTTTTTTATCAACATAAGCTCCATCAAGTTTAAGACACTTTTGTAAGCAATGATACCAGCCATTTAGTCCATCCCTGAAAAACTCAGGATCCTGAGAATTTAATCATGTCAATGCGGTCTTTTTTTTTTTTTTTTTTTTTACAATATTAACAGAAGAAAAATGGGTTGGTTCCTTTTAACTATTTTTGAAGATTAGAAAACAAACAAAAAAAAAAGTAAAAAAGAGCCAAATCAGGACAGTATTATAGATGCCTAATGATTTGCCATCAATACTCTTGCAAAGTTGCCTTTGCTACGTGAGAGTAATGAGCAGGAACATTGTCGTGGTGGAGAAGGACTCATTAGTGAAGATTTTTGAACACATTTTTTTTTGCTATAGCTTTGGCTAATTTAATCAGAACATTCTTGTAATTAGCATTTATCATTCTTTGGCCCTCCAGAAAGTCAACAAGTAAAATACCTTGAGCATCCCAAAAAACTATTGCCATGACTTTCGCTCTTGACCAGGTCTGCTTTTGCTTTGACTGGACCACTTCCACCTCTTGGTAGCCATGGCTTAGCTTGTCCTTTCTCATCAGGATCGTACTGGTGAAAGCTATGTTTCATCTCCTGCTATGATTTTTTGAAGAAATCCTTCAAGATCTTGATCCCACTTGTTTGAAATTTCTATGGAAAGCTCTGCTCTTGTCTGCAGCTGATCTGGGTGCAACAGTTTTGGCACTCATTGAGTGGAAAGCTTGCTCAACTTTAATTTGTCAGTCAGAATTGTGTAAGCTGAACCAACTGAGATGTCTATAGCGTTGGCTATTGTTTCTGATGTTAATTAAAGGTCCTCTTCAATTAGGGCACAGACAAGATTAATTTTTTTACACACAAGTAAATACAGATAGTCTACCACTGTGGGCTTCATCCCTTCTTAAAATGAACTATTTGTAAATTTCTGATTTCTCTGGGGGCATTGTCTCCACAAACTTTTTACAAAGCTTCAATAATTTCATCATTCTTCCACTCAAGCTTCACCATGCATTTAATGTTTGTTTTTGCTTTAATTCTAGCAAAAATCATGTGAAGAATTCATGCGAAGGAATATGTTTACGTTCAGATGGCAGAATTCAATTTGTAGTGCCTCAAACTAGATCCTGTTCAGATATGCTATAACAAGTTAATACAAGTATATTTTGGAGCAAAAACATTTTACAATTCATGAACAGGTTTTTCATAATATGGATTTTCTATAATCTTTTTGAAGACTCCTCAATATGTTTTACCAGTGAGACAGTAAATTATATAATGATAATGAAAATTAGTGATATTACATAACTAATCTTCCCCCTTGTGCTCTCAATGTTACAGGGTGTGAAAATAACGGAATTTTCAAAATTTTTGCCAATTATTTGTTCCTGCAAAAGTACGAAGTATGGAAAAAAGAAGCTCATTTTAAAAAACAGGATAATTAATGTTTTTTTAAATATGCAAAATAATTAAAATACTTGGTCTGTTTTTTAATTATGGTTGTTTCTTCATGGAATAATGAGGTAAGCTCTCAATATTGTAGATTTCAGAAAAGCTTGCCGCACACTGCATTGCATAGACAATGCTCTTGATTTTAGAGCTGAAGGGAATAAACAACTAAAAATATACAGATGAAAATTAGAGCCAACTTTATTTGAATCACACAGAATGGAATAGTGAATGGAAATCTGGGGTACAATAATATATGAAGAGTTATAGTACTATAAGAATTTTTGTTCTTTTGCTTTTTTTGTATTTTTCAAATTTTCAACTTGGCTCATATATGTAATTTATATCCAGAATAAAATAATTCTATGTAAACATAACAAAGATAATTTTACCTAATTTGAAATAATATATACAAAATTTAAGTGATTTATATGCTTAAAATGGAGAATTAATATCAGTCATAAATTAAAATTGTCATCAGTTAATTAAATGGAAGATTCATTAAAATGCATTCACTTAAAATAAGGGAGATCTCTGCAATGCATAATACATTAATGATATAGAACAATACCAGCTGAATAGGATTTTTAAAACCTATAGTACATCTAAAATTAATGGCATGTCTTTCAATTATAGGAGTAATCAGAAAATGGAAAACATAAAATACTTAAACTGGATAATACTTTAGACCTTAAAGCACAGCATATTCAGATATGGTTATAATTTTTTTTTTCAACCATACCTTCTAAAAAATTTAACAATTTGTATTACTTGATTATTCAAAATTTTATTGCTTGAAACAACTTGGAATTATGAATATCCATTACAACCTGATGCTACAACTCAAAGAACTAGAAAAACAAAAAACAATCTAATCCCCAAATTAGTAGATGGAAAGAAATAATTAAGATCAAAGAAGAACTAAGTGAAATAGAGATACAAAAAACAATGCAAAAGATCAATGAAACAAAAAGTTGGTTTTCTGAGAAGATAAATTATTTTCTGTTATACTTTTACCATTAAATTTTTTTTTCCAAAAATCTTATATTTTATATAATATTCATTTTGTTGCACCACACATGTGTCCCAGGTAATAGATTTTGTGGGCTATTATCTTCATTGGAATAGTTTACTCTCTCAGTACTCACGAGGATATCTAAAATCTGAAACAGAGCAGACCATCTTTATCTTTTTGCTGCTTTTTAAAAAAATTTTTTTAATCCTGATGTAGTTTGGATGTATTGTCCTCCCAAAACTCATGTGGAAATCTGATTCCCAATGTGGCAGTGTTGGAAGCTGTTTGAGTCATAGGGGCAGATCTCTCATGAATAGATTAATGCTTTCCCTGGCGGGTGTGGGTAGTGTGTGAGATCTCACTCTATTAGTTCCCACAAGAGCTGGTTGTTTAAAAGACTCTAGCACCTACCCTCTCTCTCTTGCTTCCTCTCGCCATGTGATCTGCTTGTACACGCTGGCTTCCTGACACTTTCCTTTCCGCCATGAGTGGAAGCAGCTTGAGGCCCATGCCAGATGCAACTGTTCCAGAATTGTAAGCCAAATAAACCTCTGTTCTTTATAAATTACCCAGTCTTCAGTATTCTGTTATAACAACACAAAATGGACTAATACAAATGCAATAATTGAAAAATATATCTGAAAAAGAAAATCGTAAATATACAGCACATGGTACTAATAATCCACCTTTCTTAAAAGCTCAGCCTTGATTTTCTTTACTTTCATTAGGTTGGCTTGAGTGGCACGAGCACTCCCCTTTAGATACCTGCCTGCCTTCTCAGGGTATTCTTTGGGGCCCAAGGAATAAAGGCCTCACCTCTGTGCATCACTAACTCAATGGTGGGAAATCACGTACATTTCTATTTCCCCATAAATATGTTCACTTTGTGACAGCTTCTAAATTGTTTGGAAACCTACCACTCATACTTAGGGATTTAGCAAAAGGAGAAGGATAAGAAAAAACAGAGGCTTGCTTTTTGCTTTTTATTTTTTACTCCACTGTAGGGAAAATGTAAAGTAAATGGTCAGGATCCCTCAGGGGGTTCAGCATCTGGCCAAACACTTGATATAAATATGCACATGCACCCAGGTGTTCCTTGGTTATTGTCTAGTGTAATTGCATAAGTGCGCCCAGGTGTCCTGGGTTATCGGACTTAAGTATAAAGGACGAGTCACTCTTACCCACTGCACGCCCCGCCCCTGGGATGCCCACAGGGGGCCTTGGGGAGGCATCTACTGCTGCTGGGGACTATTGCTATAAGGTGCTGCTGCTGCTGAGGATTGATCTCCTATCTTCTGCCAATGGCTCCCGGGATCATTACCAATTACCTAGGGTGGGCCTGTATGTGAGGGGTCTGGTGACCCAGCTGGGCATGTGAGAAATCTGTGACCCAGCCCGGCATATGAGGGATTTGTGACCCAGTCTGTACAACGGTTTTGAAGGGTCTGTGGGCCCTAATCCAGCCATACAATTTGCTGTGTCGGCAGGATTCCAACAATTGCCCTAGCAATACGTTCACAACACCAGTGATTATTTTCTCATCTACTTTAGCAAGAAAGTGATCAGATCTGTGTCTAGGGCCTTTGGAAATTTTACTCCATCAATCAAAACTGTTCACTTACTTTTTGGAAATAATATCAGTTTATTCTTATGAGTAAGGGTGTTGGTTTTCCTTTATTATATGGTACATAATATATCACAATATTTATATATATGTGTATGTAATATAAATACATGTAATATGTTGATTTAAAGAGAAATTAAATTTTTTGAAATTAGTCATTTCTAAATCACCAGTGTAAAATATTGAATGACCACTCAACAATAAATGTTGTAAAGGCCTGGACAAAGTGTCTTTTATTACACTATATCACCAGCATTGAGCACAATTTCAAAAACATATTTGGCCCTCAAAAGAGAGTTGCAAATAAGTAAATGAATAAATAAATGAGTGACTGATGGGATAATTCCTATAATAGAAAGTTACTGGCAAGAAATAGAACAGTCTATATGTGAAAACAAGATTTTCTCCAACATTAATGTTGCTTTCCTTTTTTTTAAAGTCATTTTTTGAGTGCTTAAATTGTGTTATTCTAATTCTTCACAATTAAGGCTTTGAGATTTTATTCCATAAGTAGTATCTTCATGTAAATCAGATAAGCAGATTATAGAGAAACATAAAATACAGTATAAAAATGCATTGGATCAAATCAAATTGTTTTGGAATTTGTCATGTGTTTTAATATGTGTTCATGTGTTTTATCATGTGTACATGATAATGATTTAGATGTGTCAGGTGTAACATACGAAACTACTTACTGAAAGGCTTTATTTAGATTTTTTTTCTCCCTGAATATTCATTTGTTGTAGCAGATTTTCTTTAAATAAAATAGAATTTTCATTTAAATGGGAACTGGATATTTAGTACACTATACATTTGTTTAGTCATTTATTTAAAATGCCTTAGGTACCTTGATAAAAAGTGTTTTGTAAAGCCAAAAAGGTGTCTCCAAAAAATGTTTGTATTGTTCTTGTTGGATTAGTAATTGTAAGTATCTGTAATATGCCACTAAAATATATTTGAATAATACTGTGTAATTTTTATTGCCTGCTCATTTTGTAGGCAACAAACATTACATCAGTGAAACCCTTCAAACTATGAGGATTTCAATCAGCATATCTTGATTTTCAGAGTTTTAATTTTGTTATTGAGTCAGAGAAAATCATTATGATCTCTAGTAACGCAGTTTCAGCATTTGAGAATTAGATGAATTTTAGAAATGAATAAGTGTCTTTATCTGTGTCATAGTAATCTACTCTTACATTCTGAAGTCTTTATTTGGGGAGAAATAAATCATTTTGGAAAATGTTGAAAGCAGGCCTCATGCCACTAACCAGAATTTTTGTGTATCCAGTGGTGTCTTGATATATGCTTTTTTTTTTTTCATTGAAATTCACATTCAGATATTTGTTCAGATGTCATAATCTACAGCTGGAACAACTTGAATTTATGCCTGAGGAACTTGGTCAAGTCACTCAACCGCTCTGGGCATCCATTTCCTTACATAGAAAAAAAATATCAGAATAGAGATAATACTCACTTTATTGAATTATTACGAGGAATTGATAAAAGTAATATATGCAAAGCTCTTAGAAAAGTTCCTGAAATATAGCAAGTAATTTATAAATATTGGGATTATTCTTATCTCTATCTTACTGTTCTAGGCTCGACCTTATATGAAACAGTCTGGTAATGTCATGAGGCTTGCTATCAGAATTTTCTGTTCTAGATCATGTCTTATTGAAGGTGTTGTAATAATTGCCTAGTAGATCTCTGCTTCCAGTATTGAGATGTTCTATTACTGCAAATAGCTTACAATTTGATATTTCAAAAATTCAAAATCAAGTAGATTACTTAAAAGCAATTAAATCCTTAAAAACTTAAGTTTTATTTATAAAATAATTAAGTTTTTTCAACAACTTAGAACAAAGTCTTTGAAAAAACAAAATTTGCTAAAAATAGGTGGTTTTATGTTATGATGCCAATGCATTAATTCCTACTGTGGTTATTAAATAATTATGAGGTCATAGGTAAATCCTTTCACCTTTCTAAAGGAATTTGTATTATGTTTAAGAAGAGAGTATTAAAGCTTGACTCTCAGATTTGTGATCATGAATAAAATAAATGTATTATTTTTATTAATCAAATACAAATCAATTTGTCTTTTATATAACATTCAATGACTGTAAGTAACTATAATCACTGCTATTAAAGTTTTATTATAGCATAGGCACTTATCACTAAATGATATAACTTTCTAGGGTTTCATTTGTGTATTCATTCATATTGGGAAAGAGGCTGTTTTGTTGTGTTGCATACTATGTAATATATGTTATATTTACTATGCAATGTAGATGTTTGCTTTGTGATTACCATGAGGCTTACATAAAATATCTTCTAGTTGGAACAGGCCATTTTAAGCCAATAACAATTTAACTTGAATCATATATAAAAAACAAAACAAAACAAAAGAAAACACTGTAATTTTACTCCACTTTCCTCCCATATTTTATTTTTTGTTGTCACACTTTATATGTTATATTTCCCTTAAAAAATTATTGTAGCTATTATTATTTTTAAGAGTCATCTTTTAATCTCTGTACTAAAGATATAAATGACTGACACAACACAGTTATAGTATTAGAGTTCTGAATCTGACTGTGTACTTTTGCCAGTGAGTTTCCTGCTTTCATATGTTGTGTTATTAATTATCATTCTTTTCTTTCAGCTTGAAGAACTCCCTTTAGTGTTTCTTATAAGACAGATTTGGTGGTCATGAACTTCACAAGCTTTTGTTTGGGAATTTTCTGATGGAAAACTTTGCCTGAAAAAGTATTCTTGCTTGGGATTTTTTTTTTTCTTTTTTCTTCAGCACTTTGATATATTATTACACTCTCTCCTAGCTTATAAAGTTTCTGCTGAGAAGTCCACTCCTAGCTTTATTGGAACTCCCATTTATGTGGTATTCTCCTTTTCTCTTGCTGCTTTTGACTATTTAAAATTATTTTTATTTATACTTATTTATGAAGTACAGAGTTGACAATCAGTATTTGTGTACAGTATGTGATGATCAAATCAATTTATTAGCATGTTCATCATTACAAATTATAATTACTTTTTGTGTACCTTACCCTATTATTTCCTTTCCTTCCTACCCCTCCCACTTTCCCACCTCTAGTAACTATAGGTCTATAGGTCTGTTCTCTCCTTCTGAAAGTTCAACATTTCCCAATGGTCTTCTTTCTTTGTTTCTTAACTCCCAGTTATGAGTAAGGACATGTGCCTGGCTTATTTTACTCAACATAATTTTCTCCAAGCTCATCCATGTTGCTGCAAATGGCAGAATTTCATTCTTGTTTATGACTGAGTATATATACCATTGTGTATATATACCACATTTTCCTTATCTATTCATCCGTTGATGATATTAGGTTGGTTCCATATCCTGGCTATTGTAAATAGAGCTGCAATGAACATAGGAGTGGAGGTGTACAATCAACATGATGATTTCTATTCCTTCGGGCACATATCCAGAAGTGGGATTGCTGGATCATATGGTAGATCAATCTATAGTTGTTTGAGGAACCTCCGTACTGTTTTCCATAATGGCTGTAATATTTTACAGTCCCACCAACAGTGTAGAAGAGTTCCCTTTTTCCACATCCTCACAAGCATTTGTTATTCTCAGTCTTTTTGATAACAACCAGGCTAACTGGGGTGAGATGGTATCTCAATGTGGTTTTGATTCGCATTTTCCTAATGATTAGAGACACTGAGCATTTTTCCATGTACTTGCGGGTCTTTTGTATGTTTTCCTTTGAAGAATGTCTATTCAGCTCCTTTGCCCATGTTTTGTTTGTTTTTTAAAATTTTTATTGAATCAAAATTGATTATACATATGTTGGGGGTTCAACATTGAGAGATGTTGATCAAATCAATATTACTAGCAAATATATTGTTACAAATCATAATTATTCTTTATGCCCCTTGTCCAATCTCTCCCCATCCCCCTCCCTCCCCCCTCTCACCTCTAATTACCCTAGATTTCTTCTCCCCTTCTGAAAGAATAATGGATACTCTGTTGATTTGTTGCCTAGATGATCTGTCCAGTGCTGAGAGGTGTGATCGGGTCGCCCAATATTACCACAGAGCAGGTGCTTCTTCTGTCACTGTGGAATGGGCTTTGTGGAGAGAGACATCCTCTTCTTTTCTCTGCTGGTGACTCTCCTTGTGTCAATGCACTCCAGTGGCTGGTGGACCATCTGTGTGGTGGTTGTGGCATCTAGCTGCTTCTGTGGCAGCCATGGTTATTGTGGTGGTTGTGGTGGGCTGCCCACATGGAGGTGATGTTTTTGGCATGCTCCTTGGCACTGGCAGTGTGCCTGGTTGTGGGGGTGTCTGGTCCATGGATCCAGTCCCCGGGTGGGCCCTGAGGTGCTATCTCTCTATCTGTCTGTCTGTCTGTCTGTCTGTCTATCTATCTATCTATCTATCTATCTATATCTTACTTTTTCTTTACCAGGTGTATTAGTCCATTTTTGTGTTGCTATAAAAGAATTCCTGAGGCTGAGTAATTTATGAAACATAAAAAGAGGTTTATTTGGCTCACGATTCTGGGACAGCTGCAACTGGCACAGGCCTCAGGCTGCTTCCATTCATGGTGGAAAGTGGCAGGGAAGCCAGCATGTGCAAAGAGATCACAAGAGAGGGAGGGGGATGCCACGCTCCTTTTAACGACTAATACAGTGAGAATTCACTCACCCCCTAAAAGGGCATTTATATTTGAGGGATCCACCTCCATGACCCAAACACCTCCCACTAAGCAGTACCTCCCAACACTGCCACATTGGGAATTGACTTTCAGCATGAGCATTCATTGGTGGGAACAAACATTCCCACCATATCAACTAGTGTTTATTTATTTATTTATTTATTTTTAATATAAAAGCTGTGTTTTTTTGTCCACTAATTTACTAAAAAGTGTGGGATTTCCTATTTTATTGGATTCAATGTTACATAAAATAGTTAGGTTCTTTCACCAATAAAACTTCATTCCAGGGGCAAAGATCAGGCAATGCAAAAATCTTTTTAATTTCCAAAAACATTTTAGAGATAAATTCTTACCTGTTTAAAATTCATGAGGTTAGTTGAAGACCACTCTTGCAGGCATCAAGAAAACAAATTTTAAGTTTTTAGATCTTTATTCTTATACAAAGAAAGTTATTTAAAACCTTTGCAAGGTCATTAAAAACCAGCATGCTGCACTCTAAAAAATGTGTTTTCAGAGCACAAATAGCAAAAACATATAATTGTTCTTTCTTCCTTACAAACAAGCATTTGTTAAAGGTCATTTCTAGTCTGTCAGATAAGATTATTGTTTGAGAAGCAAAGAGAGAAATAGATTGTTATAAGATGCTGTAAGGCTAGTCACTGTAGGGCTAGGCAATTCATAACTAAAGCCAAAATGTTTCACTATTTTAGTTACACAAAGTTTTCCATTTGTATTGTCAGGGCTAGGGCTCAGACCCTTCAAACCCATTATACAGACTGGGTCATAGACCCCTCACATACCTGGCTGGGTTCCCAGACCCCGCACAAACACGTCCATGCTAGATAATTGGGAAAAGATCCTGGAAGCCGTTGGCAGACGAAATAAGCTCAGTCCTCAGCTTCTTCAGCAGCAGCAGTGGCAGCATCTTATAGCAGATCTGGCGGAAGAAGCAGTGGTAGTGCCTTATTGGGGCATCCTGTGGGCACTGACAGCAACAGCTTGCAGCAGCAATAGCAACCTCCCTATGGCCCCCCTGGGGGAGTCCCAGAGCAGGGGATGCTGTGGATCAGAGCCACTCCTCCTTTATACTTAAGTCCATAACCCAGGACACCTGAGTGCACATGCACAATTACATTAGACAATAACCAAGGAACACATGGGCGTACATGCATATTTATGTTGAATGCTTGGCAAGATTCTGAACATCTGAGGGGCCCTGACTACTTTCCTACATTTTCCCTACATATGCAAAGATGATGCACTGTTTCTTCAAACCATGTGACACATTCAGAAATTCTGTAATTTTCCAATTACACATAGTAAAATCTATATTTATCAAAAAATAAAATAATCAAGTTTCTTTGGTTCATTTCAAAGCCTGATCCAAATTTGCTATGGAATGGAACATCTTGTGGTACAAGAATAACCAATTGTTATTAAAATAAAAGCTCATATAATGTGTAGGGAAAATATATGAAAATGGTCAGGGCCCCTCAGATGTTCAGAATCTTGCTGAGCGTTTGATGTAAATATGCACCTGCACAGATTTGTTCCTTGGTTATTATCTAATGTAATTGCATATGGGTACCCAGGTGTCCTGGGTTATGGACTTAAATATAAAGGACTAATGGCTCTGATACATGGCACCACTTGCCATGCTCTGGGAGACCACTAGGGTGGCTGCTTCTAGCTCTCAATAAAGCCTATTAATTTTTTACCATGGCTCCCAAAATCTTTTCCTGGTACCTAGCTTATGGACCTGCGTGTGAGAGGTTTGTGACCCAGTCTATACAATGAGCTTGAAGGGTTTGTGAACCCCAAGACCTAGCTTGACAATTGGCATAGTCAGCGGCAGGATTCTGAGCAGGTACAGGAGCCAATAACCCCTTGGGAAGAGGAGGAAATGTGGTTGATCCTGAGTATGTGGTGCCTGGTGGCCACTTTCCTGTTGACCAGAGTCTGGCTACTGCTCACTATACTGCAAGCCAATCAGGATTTGCAGCTGAAAGCAGAATTGTTGGAAGCATGGATGCTTGTCCTTGAGGATGACATGCAGCGATGGGTCATCCCTGTTTCCCACACCAAGGAAGATGACAATCCCAGGGGTAAGTCAGGGGAGACTGTGCGTCTCTAGACACGACTTGTTGTGCATCAGAAAACAAAGCACGAGCAGCCTAAGGGACCAGGAGGACAACTGGTGGGCAATCCACAGGTGAGCCAATTCACTATCTATGTCCCGTGTACCGAAATCAAATTAGTTGACTTGAGGAGACAGATCTGGCAGGAACAGGGAGAACCCCTGGTTGCCTGGCTGCTGTGGTTATGGGCCCAGGGGTGGATAGCGTGATGTGCTCTGGTGAGGAGATGGAAAAGCTGGCCTCCATTACCATATACCCATCCTTGAGGCAGCAGCTACAGAATTGCTGCCAATTTTCACAAGGCCCAGGTAATCACTACTTAATGGAATGGGTGAGTGCAGCTACCAGAACTGTGTGAGTGAATGCTGGAGAACTGCCCCAAATTGTGAGTAAATGGCAAATACATGCCGAGTTGGTTCAAATAATTCAGGAGCTGGGGATGTAGGAGTCCATGTTTAATGTAAACACCCATGGCCTAGATGATGAATGTTTTACAGGCAGCATGAGAAACAGAGTGCTGCAAAATGCCCCATCAACATCCTTTGTGTCACTGATGGCCATACTGGCCCCATACATTGGTCATCCTATACATGAAGTAACAACCATGATAGCCAGTCTGGGTGAACTGGAGGAGAGGAGACAAGCAAAAGGTGTCCGAAAGATGGTGTAGAGAAAATATAGAAAAATGGTCAGGGCCCCTCAGGTGTACAGAATCTTGCTGAGCACTTGACATAAATGTGCACGTACACCCAGATGTTCCTTGGCTATTTTCTAATGTAGATGTGCATGAGCACCCAGGTGTCCTGGGTTATGGACTTAAGTATAGAGGATGAGTGGCTCTGATCCACAGTGCCCCCCAGCCACAGGAGGCCACTACTGCTGCTGGAGGGTGTTACTGCCAGTGCCCCCGGGAGGCACTGAGAGTCCACCGACACTGCCGCCACTGCTGCTGCTGCTGCTGCTACTGTTGAGGACTGAGCTCGTGCCATCTGCCAATGGCTCCTGGGAACTTTCCCAATTACCTAGCATGGTCCTGTGTGTGAGGGATCTAGGACCCAGCCAGGCATGTGGAGGGTCTGGTGACTCAGCCTGGCATGTGAGGGTTCTGGTAACCCAGTCTGGAAAACAGGTTTGAAGGGTCTGTGGGCCCTAACCCCTAGACTTGACAGTACAATTGGAAAACTTATTATAACTAAAATAAAGAAACATTTTGGCTTTAGTTATGAATGGCCCTAGACAAGCAATTAGCATAGCTATTGCTATAACCCAACAACAGGTGTAGTCATGTAGTTTACAAGTGGCGTAATCAGCAGGATTAGGCAGGTAAAAGAGCCTAGCAATTGGCATCATGGGTAGGATGCCAAGCAGGTAAAGAAGCAGAAAGCCCCTTGGGAGGGGGAGAAAATGTGGTTTCCCTTGGGTATGTGGTGCCCACTGGCCATTTTCCTGTTAAACAGGGTCTGTTACTTGCTGTGCTGTGAGCCACCATGGACCAGAAACCCCATGAAGCAGCACAGTTCCAAGATTTGCAGCAGAAAGCAAACAGGTTGGAAATGAGTACATTCCCTGGAAGCTGAAGTCACTCCTGCTTCCGACACCAGGGACAATGATGAAACTGATGATGAGTTGGGGAAGACTGTGTGTCTCCTGGCACAACCTGTTCATCAGAAGGTGAAGCATAAGCAGCCTATGGGACCAGGTGGACTGGCAGGTGGACAGGTTAACTACCTATGTCCCATATACCCAGGTCAAATTGGTTGGCTTGGGGAAACAGTAAAGTGGCAGAAACAGGGAGAGCCCCTAGTTGCTGCAGCTATGGGACCTAGTAAAAAGGTGGAAAAGTTAGCCTCCATTACTACGCACCTGTCTCTGTGGCAGCAGTAACGGAATCGCTGCAGATATGAACAGGGGCAGGACAGCCACTCCTTGATGGAATGAGTGAATGCTGTTGTTTGAACTGTGTGGGCAAATGAATACTGCAGAACTGCTCGAGACTGTGAGTGAAGGGCAGGTATATGCCAAGCTGATTCAAGTAATTCAGGAGCCAGGGATGGGGCAACTAGATGCTAATAGATAAGACAATGGGAGACTAGACCCTGAGGCCATGTCAGAAGTTTGGAAGGGTTCTCCTCCCATCATAGGCCAGGAGGCCTAAGTGAACTGAGTTTCTCCAGAAGACAGACCTGGGGCACTGCTGCGCTCGGAAACCGCTCCCTGAACTCTGACTGCTCTGGCTGGAGCCGCCCTGCCTTGGGCAGCCCCAGGTGTGCTTTGTGAGCAGCTCTGGAGAGCACAAGCTGGAAACCTTGGTGGTTTTCAGGTTGTGTTAAGTTACAGGCTGGTGGAACTTGAGAACAGTGGAGACATGACAGTCTCCACCTGATTTCAGAAGATGTATGAAAAAGCCGGGTGTCTCAGGCAGAGACCTGCTGCAGGGGTGAAGTTGCTGTGGAGGTCCTCTATGGAGCAATGTGGAGCAGAAAAGTGGGGTCAGAGCCCCCAAAGATAATCCCCATTGAGGAAATGTTTAGTGGAGCCAGGATGGCGGGGCTACTGCCAGGAGCCCAGAACTGTGGAGCTGCTGCAACTTGCAGTGCTGGCCTGGAAAAGCCCCAGACACCAGGGAAGCTCAATGGGCTGCACCCGGTAGAGCTGTAGGAGTGAGGCTGCCCAATGCTTTCAGGGCCCAGATGCCCCATTGTGTTTAATATTTCACCTGTTGGGTTTCAGATTTGTTTGGGACATGTTTCTCCTCTTTCCTGAGCTATTCCTCCCTTCTGAAATAGGAATGTGTACCCAATATCTGTTGCACTGTATCTTGGAAGTAGATAAATTTGGTTTTGACTCTTTACAGGTTCACAGCTGAAAGGAGTTTTGCCTTTAGTCCCAGATGAGACTTTGGACTTTTGAGTTGGTTCTGGAACAAGCTAAAGATTTTGGGGACTGTTGGGATGGAATAAGTTATGTGAATGTAAGGGTCATTTATCCTCAGTAAGGGAACATCGTGGAAGATTCTGAACATGTAGAATGTATGGTGAGGGACTCTGAAGGGGTGGATTGTAGGGAAAATATAGAAAAATGGTCAGGGCCCCTCGGATGTTGAGAATCTTGCCAAGCATTTGACATAAATATGCACGTGAGCCCAGGTGTCCCTTGGCTATTGTCTGATGTAGATGCATGTGAGCACCCAGGTGTCCTGAGTTATGGACTTAAGTATAAAGGACGAGTGGCTCTGATTCACAGTGTCCCCAGGGGGTGGGGGGCACAGGGAGGTCGTTATTGCTGCTGCAAGCTGTTGCTGCTGGCTGTTGCTGCCAGTGGCCCTGGGATGCCCCAAGAGGCCACCACCACTGCTGCCTCTGCTGCTGCTGCTGCTGCTGCTGCTACTGCTGAGGACTGAGCTCATGTCATCTGCCAATGTCTCCTGGGATCTTTCCCAACTACCTAGCATGGCCCTGTGTGTGAGGGGTCTGGTGACCCAGCCTGGCATGTGAGGGGTCTGGCGGCCCAGTCTGGACAATGGATTTGAAGGGTCTGTGGGCCCTAACTCCTAGAACTGACAATACAATTGGAAAACTTAGTGTCACTAAAATAATGAAATATTTTGACTTTAGTTAAGAATGGTCCTAGCTAGACAATTAGCATAGCTATTGCTGTAACCTGACAACTGACGTAGTCATGTAGCTTTACAGGTTGCTAAGACCAAATCCACCCCCGCTTGGCAAGATGTAGCCAAGACCAGCCATAAGCAGATTTGGCTTGACTTGCTTGTGGTAGAGACTGAGAGCAAGAAAATCGACTGGCAACCAATTGTGGTCCTGTTTGCCTTGTGGCAACAATTGCACCCTGAACAGTGTTTCACTAAATGTGCAGAAATAGGTGGCGAGGTATGCCTGGTTGATTTAAAGGGTTTTTGGTTGCTCCTATGGAAGCGGATGAACTGTTCTGTTTTGATTAGGGAGCAGGCCAAGGTAGCGGATGAACTGTTCTGTTTTGATTAGGGAGCAGGCCAAGGTGCTCATCTTTTGGGGGGGTGGGCGAGGACCAGAGGCCTCACGTTGAACTGGCAGTACATTGGTCAAGGACAAATGTGAAGCAGGTCTGGAGAGCATAAAAGCAGGAAACTTTGGTGGCGGCCATGTTGTGTTGAGTCTGCAGGCCAGTGGAACTTGAGAGCAGTGGAGGCATGGCAGCCTGCACCCAGATTTTGGAAGATGTATGAAAAAGCCTGGGGACTCGGTCAGAGACCTGTTGCAGGGGTGGAGCCGCTGCAGAGGTCATCTACAAAGTGGGACTGCCACCAGGAGCCCAGATTTGTGGCACTGCTGACAACGTGCAACAACGACCTGGAAAAAACTGCAGGCACCAAGGCAGCTCAGTGGGCTGCACCTGGTGGAGCTGTAGGAGCGAGGCTGCCCGATGCTTTGAGGGCCCAGATGCCGCACTGTACTTAATGTTTGCCCCATTGGGTTTTGGATTTTGGCGGGCCTGTTTTTCCTTTCTATTCCTCCCTTTTGGAATAGGAATATGTACCTAATGTCTCTCCCACTGTATCTTGGAAGTAGATAAATTTGCTTTTGATTTTTACAGGTACACACCTGAAAGAAGTTTTGCCTATAGTCTCAGATTAAACTTTGGACTTTTGAGTTGGTGCTGGAACAAGCTAAATACTTTTGGGACTGCTGAGATAGAATACTTAATATGTGATTGCAAGGGTCAGTTATCCTCACTAAGGGAACATTGTGGAAGATTCTGAATGCGTAGAATGTATGGCGAGGGACCCTGAAGGGGTGGATTGTAGGGAAAATATAGGAAAATGGTTCAGGGCCCCTCAAATGTTCAGAATCTTGCTGAGCATTTGATGTAAATAGACATGTGCACCAAGGTGTTCCTTGGTTATTATCTAATGTAATTGCATATGGGCACCCAAGTATCCTGGTTTATGGACTTAAGTGTAAAAGATGAATGGCTCTGATACACGGTGCCCCCTCAGGACACTCCGGCAGGCCACTAGGGTGGCTGCTCCTAGCTCTGAATAAAGCCTGTTAATTTTTTACCAAGGCTCCCAAGATTTTTCCTATTACCTAGCTGTGGACCTGCATGTGAGCAGTCTGTGACCCAGTCTGTACAACGGGCTTGAAGGATTTGTGAACCTTAAGCTCTAGCTTGACATAGTGGTAAGTTAAAAGAAAAAAAATCTGACAGGATGAGATGATAATGGCAAAGATGGGCAGCATTGATTAGTAAGGTCAGGTGCAGCCATAATTTGATTGGAGGGGCAGAATTTGATTGGAGATGTGACTGAGAAAAAGTAGCCATTTCAGTATTTGAGGAAAGGGCTTCCAGGAAGTAGTAACAGGGCACAATAATGTCTGGTGCCAAGAATAAGCTTGAAAAGTTCAAACCTACTAAAGGAAACTAGAATGGCTGGCTTGAGGCCAGATGGATTAGTTACAGATGGTGAGAAAGAGTGAATTCAAGATACTGCATTTCTATTCTCTAATCTGACCCTTGTTTATTTCCCAAACTTCATATCCCACCACTCTCCCCCCTGCTCATTGCACATCTGTCATTACTGTTAATATCGCTCAAGCAAAAATGCTAAGAGGAAGATTGAAATTCCTGTGTTATTGCCCTTCTTGCCCCATTCTATCAAGCAGGTGAATCATTTTCTCGATTGTGTCCTCCTGCTCTCATCAACATGAAAGCTTCTCAAATTACCATCCTGGATCTAGAACTAGAAAGCATTGTTGTCCCTGGGATCCATCCAACTTCCCACGCATCTCTACTTATGTAAGGAGAAATCTGCTTCATCCCTAAGATATTTTACATTTGGAATATTAATACTTGTGGAAAGCTTATGTATCCATGCCAAGGTCATGGGTTCAATTAAAAAAAATAAAGAAAAGAAAGAAAGCTTATGTATTACTAGAACTGTTCAAATCACTTTGCCTCCATTAATATCCTTAATCTTATTTACATCCCAATGTATTAGATATAATTATTATACATGTATCACAGGAATTTGAGGTGTGAAGGTGCTAATGTATTTCCTCAAGTTCACACAATGAGGAAGAGATGTAGCCAGGATTTAGAACAAAAAGGTCCTACTCCAGAGCCCATATTGTTCATAATTACACCATACCCTCTTCCACGGGAATTTTACATGCTTCTATCTTATTCCCAAGCAACTTACTATAAAACAAAGGAAAAATTTAAAAAACAAACAAACAAACAAAAAACAAAGAAAACCCATTTATTTCTAATGGAGATTCTGGTTAGCTTTGTTTTTCTGAAGTCGATTAAAAATGCAGATAATTATCGTGATTTAGTATGTAACACATTGAATCTATGAGGCAAGAATGATTTTTAGTGACTCTCCTTCTTCATCATGATTATCCAGTTCAACTTGCTCACCAGCAAGGCCACTCTCACATCATTATGTGTAATACTTATGCATTCAACACAGAGCCACACAGTTTTCTTTACCAACACCAGAGATGTGAGAGCCATTACATAGCAATTTGTCATAGGAGGTGAGCTCAACGTATTCTAGCTCCTTCAAAAAGAAGCTCCCACATATCTGAGTGATAGCCGTGTAAGTTTTCTTCTTAGATAATAGCCCTGGAGTTTCTAATTCAAATGTATTGAGTTGAGGAGAGAGACAATGAGATTTTCTATAGCCTCAAAGTTTGTTGATTTGCTCTGTTATTGAAAGCTTAGCCATGAATTTGAAATTATTCTTTCAGGTTCTATGGATCTTACTGTTAAAAAGTATCCTAGAATCTAAGCACAGATAAAGTGCAAACTTTAGTTTGCACATGTGTGTGTGGGAGGTAGGAGGGTTGCGAGTTTTTCATTTGTTTTATATAGTCACAGATATTTTAATAGTTATTGGAATAATCTTTATCAGAAGCTAAGAACAATTATCATTTACAATCAGCAATCCAGATTGCATAATCTAACCATTAAATTGATCAGTATTTAAATGTGAAATTAGATTTTTAAAGATTTGTACAGACAATTATCATTTGTCTTTATTATTCAGCCAGTATTCGTATATTTTCAAGGAATAAATTATTTTTTCCTTTGGAGGAATATAAAATCCAATACAAACTCACTTTATGATGAAAACTTGAATCAAAAGTCTTCACCACACACATCTTTCTTTTCATTTTTTCTCGTTTATTATCATTTATCTACATATCGTCTACTATCTGTATATCTACCTCCCTACATATACGAGAGTACTTCAAAAAGTTCATGGAAAAATAGAATAAAAAAAATAGGAATCTTTCCATGAACTTTTAAAAGTACTCTCATATATCCATCTGTCTCTCCATTTATCCATCTATTTATCTGTTAACGTACCCCTTTATTAATGTACCTTTCAGTAATGTAAGCCTACAACTTACGTTTTTTCTCCCTATCTATAAATACTATCCCTGATGAAAAACATATAATAATAAAAATTTATATCCCTTCTTTGCAGTGTCTCACAAAATTGTAAGAATTCCAAAATGTCCAATTCATTAATTTATGATCATATTTGCTTGCATACAATTGCAAAGTCATTCAACTATTTAATCTACTTAATACACCAGACAAACTAATTCATCTAAATGAACTGGGGGAAAAGATGAGCTTTTTCCAAGGGGATATGGAAAATCTCATTTGGCATTCCATTTTGTTTCTCATGCATCATATGTTAGACTAGTTTTTTTCCCCCAGTAAGTTTTATTTATTAATTTAGCAAATATTTATTGAATGCTGACTTTGTGCTAGTTAATGTTGCAGTGACTGAGAATTCAGGAATAGAAAACAAACAAACAAACAAAAGTGAACCCTCCTGGATTTATACTCTAGTATAAAAAGGACAATTCAGAAAATAATATGTGTGTCTGTCTGTGTGTGTGCAGAGAAATGAAGCATGGGAGAGGGAAAGTTAACACTGGATTGTAATAATCTTTAACATGATCAGCATGATATTTGAGTAAAATCATGAAAGAGATGAAGAAGTGGACAGTGTGTTATTTGGAGAAAAGCAATTCAAGTAAAACAGAGTGAAACGAAGTACACAACCCATAAGGTGGCAGTGTGTTTGGCATGTTTGTGTAAAAGCACACAGGACAATTGAAGCTGGAGTGGCATGAGTGACCTAAAGAACGACCACAGAGGATACCGGAATTCAGTGCAGGTTCAGATTCTGCAGGATGTTGAAAGCCATTGTAAATACTATGCCTCCAAATATGAAAGAAATAAAGTCTTTGCTTTTTTTCAGATAATGTATTTTTATTAGCATATTCGTTATTACAAATTGTAATTATTCTTCCTGCCCCTTTCTAGACCAATCCCTCCCCAGCTCCCCTCCTTAACCCCTCCCATCTCTAGTATCCTTAGGTTTGTCCTCTCCTGAAAGTTCAACATATTACTATGGTTCTCACTCTCTCTCTCTCTCTCTCACTCTCTCTCTCTCTCTCTCTCTCTCCTCTGTCTTTCTCAGCACTCAGTTATGAGTAAGGACATGCAGTATTTCTCTTTTTATGTCTGGCTTATTGCACTTCACATAATTTTCTCCAGGTGCATCCATGTTGCTGCAAATGGCAGAATTTCATTCTTTTTTTATGTCTGAGCAATATTCCATTGTGTATATGTACCACATTTTCCTTATCCAGTCATCCCTCAATGGACGCTTAGATTGGTTCCATATTTTGGCTCTTGGAAATTGAGCTGCAGTGAACATGGGAGTGCAAGTATCTCCTTGAAATGATGATTTCCATTCCTTCAGGTATATACCCACAAGTAGGATTGCTGGATCATATGGTAGTTCAATCTGTAGTTGTTTGAGCAACCTCCATACCGTTTTCCATGTAGGCTGCCCTAATTTACAGTTCCACCAACAATAGAAGAGTTTCCCTTTCCCCACATCTTTGCCAGCACTTGTTATCCTTGGTCATTTTAATAATGGCCAGTCTAACTGGGTTCAGATGATATCTCAGTGTGGTATTGATTTGCATTTCCTTGATGATTAGTGATGTTGAGCATCTTTTCATGCATTTGTTCGCCATTCGTATGTCTTCCTTTGAAAAATGTCTATTCAGCTTCTTTGCCCATTTTTTAATTCAATTATTTGTTTTTTTACTGTGAAGTTGTTTGAGTTCCTTGTATATTCTGGATATTAATCCCTTGTATGATGTAAACTTTGCAAATATTTTCTCCCATTCTGTAGATTGTCTTTCTACTGTGTTGATTGTTTCCTTTGCTGTGAAGAGGCATTTTAGTTTGATATAATCCCATTTGTTTATTTTTTCTTTTGTTGCTTGTGCTTTTGGGATTTTATTTATAAAGTCTTTGCTCAGTTCTACTTCCTGAAATGTATCCCCTATGTTTTCTTTTAATAATTTTATGGTTCCAGGTCTTATATTTAAGTCTTTAATCCATTTTGAGGTGACTTGGGTATATGGCAAGAGGTACAGGTCCAGTTTCATTCTTTTGCATATGGATGTCCAATTTTCCCAGCACCATTATTGAAGAGGCAGTCTTTTCCCCAGTGTATGTTCTTGTTGCCTTTGTCAAAGATCAGTTGGCTGTAAGTATGTGAGTTTATTCCTGGGTTCTCTATTCTGTTCCATACATCCGAGTGTTTTTATGCCAATAGCATGCTGTTTGGGTTACAATAACTTTGTAATATAATTTGAAGTTGGGTAGCATTATTCCTCTGGCTTTTTATTTTTTTGCTCAGGATTTTTTTTTTTTTTTGTGGCTATTTGGGGTTTTTTGGTGTTCCATGGGAATGTTAGGATTGCTTTTTCTATTTCTGTAAGGAATGTAATTCATATTTTGATGGTAATTGCATTGAATCTGTAGATTGCATTGAATAGAATGGATATTTTCAAAATGTAAATTCTTCCAATCCATGGGTATGGTATGTTTTTCCACCTTTTTGTGTCCTCTTTAATCTGTTTCAATAGTGATTTGTAGTTCTCATTGTAGAGATCTTTCACTTCCTTGGTGAAATTGATTCATAGGTTTTTTGTTTTTTTGTTTGTTTGTTTGTTTTTTTGTCTTTTTCGTGACCGGCACTCAGCCAGTGAGTGCACTGGCCATTCTTATGTAGGATCCAAACCCATGGCGGGAGTGTCGCTGCGCTCCCAGCGCTGCACTCTCCTGAGTGCACCACGGGCTTGGCCCGATTCATAGGTTTTGTGTGTGTGTGTGTGTGTGTGTGTGTGTGTGTGTGTGTGTGTGTGTGTGTGTGACTACCATAAATAGGCTAGGGTTTTTTATTTCTTTATCTGCTAATTTGTTGTTGAAGTATAAAAATGTCACTTATTTTGGGGTGTTAATTTTGTATCCTGCAACATTACTGAAAGTGTTAATCAAATCTAAGAGTCTTTTGGTACAGTCTACGTTTTTCTATATGTAGTATCATGCCATCTGCAAACAGGCACAGTTTGAATTTGTTCTTTCCAGTCTGGATTCCCTTTATTTCCTTCTCTTCCCTGATTGCTATGGGCAGTACTTCCAATACTAAGTTAAATAGGAGTGGTGAGAGTAGGTATCCTTATTTTGTTCCTGTTCTTAAGAGAAAAGCTTTCAGCCTCTCCTCATACAGGATGATGTTGGTGACTGGTTTGTTATATATGGTTTTTATTCTGTTGAGTTACTTTCCTTCTATACCTAATTTGCTGAGTCTTTATCATGAAGTGATGTTGAATTTTGTCACATGCTTTTTCTGCATTTATTGTCCTTGGTTTTGTGGATGTGGTATATTGCATTGATTGATTTGTGTATGTTGAACCAACCTTGTACCCCTGGGATGAATCCCACTTGATCATGGCATATATGTTTTTGATGTTTTACGGTAATCTGATCGCTAATATTTTGATGAGAATTTTTGCATCTATATTCATAAAGGATATTGGCCTATAATATTCTTTTTTGATGTATCTTTGTTTGAAAAGTCTTTAGACAGTTTTAAGCAGAGAAGTGGCATGATGAGATGTGGTAAACATTGTGATGCGCAGACCATATCACAATTTAATGAGGAGTTTATTGCCTCAAATACTGAGGTACTGTTGGCGTATAGACAGACAGCCTTTACATTCCAAACACTTCAGAGTTTTCCGCAGCTGTAGATAGCTTTCTTGCTCAAGGTCATGCTCTCTCCAGGAACTTCCCAAAAGATTGACACTCTCAGTTTATTTGGGGAAAATCTGGGACAGCCCTAAAATGCATTTCCAAGTCCAGAGCTCCCAATGTGTTGGTTGTGCCTGCAACTGGGTCTGCTTCACACCCTGACTTCTCCCCCTGTAACTCTGCTTCTTTCCTCTCTCATCCACAGCTGTTAATGCAATGCGTACACCTTGAGAAATATACTGCACATGAACTGCATCCTGGAAACTGCTTACTGAGGACTCCAACTTGTGACACCTGATATGTGTCTTAAGAGGTTTACTATGGTGCCTGTGTTTAGAGGATAAAGAGGTGGATAGAGGAAGAGAGGATATTTAGGAGACTACTACAATAACAGAGATTTTAGTGTCTTGGGCCAAGCTGACAGTAGATGAGGTGGTGAAATAAGGTCAACTTCTAGGTGTGTTATCAAATTAACATCAAATACAAGATGTGGGTGGAAGATGAGTGAATTATGACTCCAAAATTTTAAGGATTAACTCAAAAAACAAAATAAAAGGAGTTGCTATTAAATAGACAGGGAAGACTACAGAAGAAGCTGGCTTGGGGGAAAGTTTATAAATATAGTTTTGTCATTTTAGGTTAAAATGTTTATTGCACATTTCATGTGCAAATGCTCAAGAGGCAACTGGACATGTCAATTTAGATTTGAAGTATAATTATAAGCAAGACGTATATGTCTGGAAATTATTGAGGCTTAGATTATATTTAAAACTATGAAGCTGGTTAGTATCAAAAAAAGAGTATATGTGGACCCAGAGACTCAGCTCTGGAGTTGTCCAGTGTAAAGAGGTCAAAGGAATTAGAAGAAATGAAGAAAGAGAGACTGAAAAGGGTTTCTGGTGAAAGAGGACAATGGTTTTCATGAGATGAGTGAGGAAAGTACATGGATGAGAAGACACTGATCACTTGTGTTAAATTCTGCTGATAAGATACAGGTGAAGAGGGTTAAGACTTGACCATTAGATACGAGAAAGCAATAGTCACAGGTGACAAAAGCAGTTTCAGTGGAGTGGTGAGGTCAAAAGCCTAAACAGTCAATTCTGGAGAGAATTGAAGAAAAGCCACTGTGAACAGCAAGTAAAGGAAACTCTTTACAAGGAGATTTCTGTAAAGGGATTTAAAGAAATGGATTAGTAGCTAGTGGGAAAGTAAGACTGAGCAAATGTGTTTTTAAGATGGCAGAAATAACATTATGCTTGTCTGCTGAAAGAACAGTAGACAGAAGGAAGTTAATACTATAGCCATAGAAAACCAAATTGCTGGAGGGGTGACCTTAAGGATACTAGAGTGCCTGAGATCTAACCTCTGGGTGGAGAAATATGGATAATCAAGCCAAAGTAGCAAAACAGAAGGTAGCGTATATGGGAACAGATATGGGTAGATGGGTAAATGGGCTGATATGAGCTTATCAAAGTTCCCTTCTTATCACTTCTATTTTCATAATAACATAAGAACAATGCTATTTGGCAGGAATGAAAATAGATGAAATATTGGAGGATTAAGGAGAGAGCAGAAGGTATTAAGTACCACTCTAGTGAGGTATTCCTTTTTACCCTCGAAGAGCTCACAAATTCTATTCATAGCTGTTGTTTAGTGTTGGATTCCACAAGATAATTCATATCAATGCAAATAATAGATTTACAGAAACTGTCTTATATAACTATTTGATAAGAAAATTGATTGTTTGCTTATCATCATAATTTTAGAGAGGATAAAAGAAACTTTCACTTTCCCACCAGCTTTCTTTTTAATCTGATTTTATGCTTGAGGCAAAACATTGATTTGCTCAAGCAAATTGCTTGTACAAAACTCTGATAGCAACTCCTCTGGCAGTCCTTAGATCAATGATAACTAATAAACAGTGTCTGTGTCTTTTTAAATTATTTGTTTGCAAGCTACAGAAACAGATCAGGCTATCTTTAACAAAATATAGTAATTTTTTGGAAAGATATGGGATAGCTTACAGCATCAAAGCAAAGGCAACATAAAACAAGCCATGAGAAGGACTGACACAGGAGAACCTCTGTAATTTTTATAAATCAATGGACAGTCTCCTTAGAAAACAAAGACAGGATGGATTAACCTATACAAATGGCTCAACATATTTGTATCTTTTATAGAAACTATGAAAACAGTGGAGCACTTGCTCATTCTTCTCTTTCCAGTTAAGGCAACTGCTCTGTAACACCTAATTAGCTCAAGGTTGCAAAAATTCAAAACAACAAAAGATGGTTTGAGATTAAAGCTAAAATTAAGCTGAATTTTTTTTTTTTTTTTGGTTTCATACATGATGAAGCCACTGATGGTAGATTATTCATTAGGAAAACCAGTGAAATGTAATACTGTAAATGTTTTATTTAACTTTATCCCCTACATCTATTATATTTCTTACTCAATGGTAAAGTGCTACTTTGTCAAGTAGCTTGCCATTCATTCATTTTTTCAAAATAACAGATCAAAAATGCATATCACCTTTTCTTCATTTCTCTACCCACCTTCTACTCATCTCATTCATTACATCAGATTTAGTATATTATGTTAAATCCTATTTAGAATATCCAAATTCTTAAAAGTGATATCAAAAATTGGGTCTCTGCCAATAGAATTTTAATATTTATTCATTTTCAAACATTTATGGTATGTAGCTGAACATGCTGGTATATTTATATGTGTAGTTGATGCATACAATTTTCTTATTTTAATATCAGTAACAACACTTTCAATTTAATGATATATTTAACTATATCATTCAGAATTTATTGTTTGATACTATGACTAGACCATAACTTTCCTAACTTTGTTTTGGATCAGATCATCTCAATCTCCAATCTCTTAATAATTAACCTATCAGTATATGCTAGGCAGTATTATCTAGTATGTAGATTTGACATGATTGGTCATCATAACCTTAGCATGCCATCATGTGCTGGGTTTCCTCATTGTCCAAATTCGATACAGATTCTTCAGTTTATTGAAAAGAAAAATAATTTAATCAGAGACAAAGAAAAAAATATATGGAGAGAGCCCTAGAGAACAATCAAAAAGTAGACAAATAATGAGAAAGAAGCAAGAGAGAGAATGAATAAAGATGATTAAAAATGTTTCACTTATTTAAATTAGGGGTTGAATGCCAATGATCAGCAGTATTTCTATTAGGAATCAAAATATCTTTCTTGGGAAAGTCGGAAGTTTCTGGCAAATTGACTATGAACTCAACAACTAATAGAGGAAAAATTTTATGTCTCCTTCTGATTATTTGTCTTATATGACAATTTCTTTTCTATAATTGTTTTTTTCCCTTCAACTTCCAGATTTTTTTGTCCCACTGTTGAATATTTATCATGTATTATTTAACAATATTTAACAATATGATCCATCCAAAATTATAAATTTTTCAAATATATACTTTACATTCCTCAGTTCTCTGCCTTTTAATTCATTCTTTAGCTTTTTCCTCTTGAACTCTTCTATTTTGCTCCCTCTCTTGCTTCCCCCAACTCATTATTTTAAAGAGGTTTTGATACGAGCAAGAAAGAGACATCTTTCCCATTTATTTCCCATCAAAGATACAAAATATGCCCCCTTTAGATGACACTGGATTGTTCCAGTAAAATAACCTGGAGAGAAGATGAAGAATCACATTTCCTGCTGTCACTGTTTATGACGGTGGCCTTGCCAAAGCAGTTTACTAGAGCTGGTATCTAAGGCAACCCACACACAGGCAAGGCCATTTTTATTTTAACATCATAGTACAGGATGGGTAGGTCAATCTTCAGGTTCTCTCTGGAAATTTATTTACTTGAATGTTCCACCCACTCTTCTTTGATTAATGGTTAGGAAGGTAAATTCACCCTTCTATTTTAAAATAAGTCCCTCAGGGTCAATAATTTAATTTCTCCCACTGCACATTTTATAGGTACAAAATGGTCAAATACTTTCTTGCTGAAAATAAATTTTGTATGTACCATAAAACCTGATTTTTTTTCTCAGTATACATAGAACTCTTTCTGTTGTTTTGTTTGTTTTAGTAAATTGAGGTTGCTGTGTTAGAAGTAGATATGTGGGCTGTCACACATGGACAAAAGGTTTGACTGAATGACTCACTGGTTTAATATGGGATTTTTTTTTTTTTTTTTAAGATGACCGGTAAGGGGATCTTAACCCTTAACTTGGTGTTGTCAGCACCACGCTCTCCCAAATGAGTCACAGGATGGCCCTAGGGTTTTGTTTATTTACCAAAATTGCTATAAATTGTGTAAGATACTGTGACTCATATGTAGTAGACATGTAGTTAAATTAACAAAGCCCTTGGAGGCTACAATTTTAAGATAACAGAATTCCAGAGATATTTTTTAAAAGAAAAAGTAATGCTAATATTCCTTAACCTAGGCTTTGTCAGTTCTTTTCATTTTTTTTTTTTCTGATTAAAAAAAAAATACAGTATAGTGGATTAAAACATTTATTTGCATGGTGACCTCATGATAGCCATCACAAATTACGTACACATGGTAAATACTAATAAGATTTTACTTTACTCTGTCTGTTTCCTTAACCTTACTATTCTCATAAGATTGTCTATGTGTTCTAGCTACTTAGATTCCAGACAATGGGCTCCTTATTCCTGTCTTTTTCACGTCTAGAAAAAACTCTTCCTTTCATCGTGTTTTGGTTTCATTTATTCAGAGCAGAGTTTCAAAGTATTAAGTGGTAGAATGATCTACCAGGAAGAAGTGAACCTCTGCCTAACATGTGCCTTCAATGACCTCTTGGTAAACCTCAGAAATTTTCAGATGCCCTCCTTCAGAAGAGGTGGAGAAGAACCTCTTGAACTTGATGTCACCAAATATGTTAACATTCTTCTTTTCTCAGTGACCTTAGTTCAGATTTGTTATATTTTAAGGTTTTATTCTTACATGAAAGCATCAAAATATATACCACTATAGGTGACTCCAAGAACAGAGAAAACTCAAATAGCAAGGAGTATTAGAAATCAGAGTATTTAATTAGAAGGGATTAGCTATACAATTTGGATGTAGTGAAGCCTCATGCCATAGCTTAATGAAAACAAAATCCCTGTTCTCATGCCACTGGAAGTACCTTCCTCCCACTCGCAAATATTGGATTCCTTCTCCTTCCTGTCGTTCACCTGGGTCTTCATGTTTTCTTCTAATCAAAACTGCTCTCTGGCAAATATTTGATGCATATTTTTTTGTTATTATTTTTATTATTTTAGATCAGCATCATAGTACTTGTAGTCCATTACATTTACTTTTTAAACTATTTTCTTGATTCCACCTTTATTTCTATACTGTCCAACTTCCAAAGTACAATCATCAGAGAGAGCTTTTTTGGCATAACATCAAAATCTTATAAAACACGATATTCAGTTTAGGATTAATTTTTGTAGGAACTTAGAATTTACATATACTTCTCAAGGGCCATATTTGTTTAGTTGAATGTGCATTCTCTAATTTTTAACACAGATGCTGATGTAAATTTGGTGCTCAAAAGTTTCTGTTGAATTAAATAATTAAGAAAATATTGTCATCCCCTTGAAGACATGAGCTACCATTTATAATTTCATACTGATAGAAAAAGAAAACTGTGCTAGGAACATTGTAGGCTTTCAAAATGTTGTTTAAATTAACAACTGGAAATATATTAAAAATTCAGTCTAAAGTGTAAAATAATGGTAATATTTTTAGTTTGCTCTAAAGGGGATTCCTATTTTCAGAACATGAAGTCGTTAACACTAAAGTTTTAGCTTTGGTAAAAATATAATAATAATAATAATAATATTTATTATACTTATTATTTATATTATTATAAATTATATATTTATATAAATATAAATATAAAATATATAAAATATATAAATATATTATTTATATTTATTAATTATTATTATTATTAACACTATTATTATTATTTTTAAAGTTGAGAGACACATGGTGATAGACATTGTGAATAATGCTTCAATATCTACAGAACCAAAAATAAATATTAGGAAAATTGTGATAATGAAATCTGTCTGGGGCTGTCTTAGAATTGCAATTGTTAAAACTCTCCGGCTAGATATGAGGCAGCTTCTGGAAAAAAAGTTTTATTTTTCCAATGAAATTGCCAGCAGGAAAGACTACTCTTTTCCTTTTTCTGGACTTCTTGTATTAGGATGGGCCAGAATTGCTGCTGCCATCTTGCTACCCAAATTAGAGCAAAACTAAATACAAGGATGACCCTACTAAGATATAAGAAGTACTTGGATACCTGAAAATCTTGTTAAATTGATGATGAAATCAATCTGGAATTTATCCCAGCCTTGAACTTCCTGAGGTAAACATTGTGTTTTCCTTACATCTGAAAATAATTGAGTCAGAGTTT
Source organism: Cynocephalus volans (assembly GCF_027409185.1). NCBI lineage: Eukaryota > Metazoa > Chordata > Mammalia > Dermoptera > Cynocephalidae > Cynocephalus > Cynocephalus volans. Next base: position 170,234,894 of record NC_084460.1, on the reverse strand, counting down.
TGTCATTTACAGCCCACAGTATCCTAAGTGATAGACACTGTTTGTGTTAAATCTGTTTTGATATTTTGTTTGTTTGATTTATTTGTTGCTATCCAAATTAAGTAGGAAGAATAGTCGAGTTACCAAACACAAATAATAGAATGAAATAGAATTAATAATAAGAATGAGTAAGAATGAGGAGCAATAAGGGTATTCTGGTAAGTTGGAGAAAAAATGAATTAAATTCACTGAGTGAAATATCTTCTTTTGTATAGTTGACAGTGACATGCTATAAATTTGGTTATGAAATTCCTATAAGCCAGAGTGAGAAGGAAAATCCTATTAGTTCAAAATTTGCATTCAATAACAGAAAGTGACTGTACAGAAAAGAAATCTCAAGTTTATTTATTTTTATTTGTTTAGTTGTTTTGGTTTGTTTTTGGCATTAGGTATATAAATGTAAGTCTTTTTAATGTGAACACTTGAAGATGAAGTGTTCCATAGCTATAACGCATTATCACTTCCAATTCAACTTGAAGAAGTAGCTTTATTTGGTAAAGTGAGAGACCAAGATGGTACATTTTTGTGTTTTTCTGCCTGTGATAGAAATCTGTGTTCCCAGGGACTAAAAATAATTAATTCAAACTGCTTTAAACAATGAAGGAAATGTTTAGTACATTTTCCTAATAAGAAAGTTAAGGGAGAAGACAAAGTTTGACATGGCAGTCTCTTCAGCAGCATCACCGAATACTGAGCATTGTTACTTCTCTCAGACCCTACCTTTTGGGTGCCCTGAGCTTCGCTCTGGCAACAAGACATATTCTTCTTGGGATCACACACACAGAGGCCAACCTCCTCACGTCATTGCTCGTCAGAGGGAGAAAGGACTTCACTCTCTGAGCAGTCAAGCAAAATTCCTGAGCCTGGTTTTCAGTGGCTCAAAATGTATGAGTTTCTTTTCTAAAACAAAGGAATACAGTTAAGCTAATTGGCTTAAATCAGTTACTAAGACTATATAGAGGCAAAGTGAGGGTGTGGTTTATCATTTCAAACTGTATTGAGAATTTTTCAAAATATTGTCAAGCTGAATATGAGAAAATGCTAAATATTACAAACAAGAGAATTGCAACACAATCTGTGTTTATTTACTTAGAGGTATAGTTCCTTTTCCTCTGTTTCAGAAATCTGCTTAAACAGAATATTAACAAAAATAGTGTGCAAACAAAACCAGGTTGAAGAAAAGCTAATGGCACAGAGAAAATAGGTAGAGTAGGTTCATGTACCAAGGTCTCCTGTGCTATGTTTTTGGGGATTTTTGTTGTTGTTGCTGTTGTTTGTTTGTTTGCTTTTCCCCAAGGTAGTTGATGCTGAGTGGATTAATTACTTATAGCTGTACTTTTATTTTTATTTTGTTTTTTATTTCAGGCCAACTGTATTAGTCAGGGTTCTCCAGAAATACAGAACCAGTAGATTATAGATATAAACATATGTAAGGGGATTTATTAAGGGAATTGGCTTACATGATTATGGAGGCCATCTGTAAGGTGGAGACCCTAGCACGCTGGTAGTGCGGCCCAGTCCAAGTCCAAAAGCCTCAGAACCAAGGAAGCCAGTAGTGCAATTCTCAGTCTAATCCTGAAGGTCTGAGAACCTGGAGGGCACTGGTTTAAGTCCTGAAGTCGAAAGGCTGGAGAACCAGGAGTTGTGATATATAAGCGCAGAAGCAGAAGGGTGTTCCAGCTCTAGGAGAGAGAGAATTCTCCTATCCTCTGCCTTTTTGTTCTATCCAGGACACAGGCAATTGGATGGTTCCTTCCCACACTTAGGGTGGATCTTCCCCACTTAGGCCACCAACTCATGTGCCAATCTCTCAGACACACCCATAATTCATGCTTTACCAGTTCTGAAGGTATTCCTTAATCCAGGCAAACTGACATCTAATAGGTCATCACAACAACTAATACATAATAACGAGTTAATTATGCACTTTTATTCAAACCATACTATTAATAACTGACCATGAACACATATATAACAAAAATTTCTTCCTCTCTTTTCTATAAGCTTTGACTAAACTTGAGAAAAGAGAAAGCAGTTAGAAAACAACTTAATTTTTGACTTTTCTTTATTCTACCTACTGTAGTGTGAGATTGGATGTCTCTGATGATTTTAAATTATTGGAAATACACCTAATTTTTCAAATACTGTAGCAAATTCACACATTTAGACCATCTGATACTATTTTTCTTTTATTATAATGAAGGTAACATTAAAGGTAATATGGTAGAACTTTGGTGGGTTTTTTTTAAGCTTTGTGTAGCAAATATTTTAAAATCCAACAGATTAGACGTAGTGGTGTACATTAAAACATAATTATTGACAATGAATGTTTGATTGTACACATAACCTCACTGGGATGGCTGGGTGAACAGAGTTTGACATAATTCCAAGTTATCTAAATCTGAGTAGCCTTAGGTTCTTCAAGATTATTTACATTATCTTTGAATAAAACAAAGGCCTCTGAGTTCCTTTCTAATAGTTTTCACTCAATCTATTTGATGTGAGAGATAGATTTATTAAATGGTATAAAATAATTAATACAGTTAAACCGTGCCTAATTCTAATTCCAATTTGGGGTGGAAAGCTAGATTTTTGGCTTCAACTTATTACAGGAATTAGTATAACAAATTTGAGAGAGTTAAAGAGTTGCATAATCATTTAAGCATTTGTGTACTAATGTATTATTTTCTCTGACAGAAACTCAGTTTTAAAAAATTATGTGCAATTGTTAACTACAACAAACTAAACTCTGTGTAATTGATGGAAGAAAGGTGCTGTAAAATACATTTAAATTACAGCCAGTAAATACTTGGAGATAAATAAAATGTCCGATCTGATGAAAATTCATGTAAAATTTTCTAAACTTGAGAATATATTGAAATAGCCATCAATTTTAATATAAACCTCAACATTAGCTATGTACAACTAGGAAGTGTTAAGTTGTTTATACTATTTTTGTCAAGTTTTGTACTTTTGAGTGTTTTATTTGTGTGCTACAGACACTTATGACCATATGCAAATTCTTCATTCTCACCGGGAGTGACAGATGAATCTAAGTATCATTACATTGTCTAGGGGTTTTGTTTGTTTGTTTGTTTTTGAATCATACTGTATACCTTGCCTTATGAGGCAGCCAGGGTAGGCAATCATTAGCATTAGCACAATAATTTCCATATCAGAAAATGTGTATACATTTATAACTCCCCCTTTAGGGGTGAGTCTTCTTAATGCTATACACATAAACATATTTTAAAAATTCACATTTATTCTTTGATTAATAAAGAATGGCCTGCATGTTAATTGAACTCATACTACACAGAGAGATTCATATTAATAACAAAGAACAGAAGCCTGTCTAGCTAAAGTAATTAGGACAGTTAGAGCAAGGAATCATACAAAAGAATATAAACTTACCTCACGCATTTGATTTTATCTATTTTATTTTAATCTAAAATTTGCATATATACCATTCTGTGAATTAATGCTGATGCTCAACTTGGACATAAAATATCATATACTGAGTGTTAGAAACAAAGTTTTTTAAAAAATCAATATCTTCTTTAACATAGATATATTAAAGAGAGCTCCTTTTTCAAATATGGATTCAACTGATTGGGGTTCAAACTCATATTGCTTCTATAATCCTCACTAGTAATGCATTTTTTATGAGTTTACAAGTGTCGTTTTTCTAAAAATAGTCTGAAAACATCAATATGACAGTCATCTGAAGCTGGGATTCTTTCAAAAGTTTACAAATTATTTTTATTGTTTATACTTTTCTTCTCTATGCTTCTGTAAAAACTTTTTATTTTTATTCTACCTGTATCTTGTAGTCTTTCTTGGGTATTCATTCAACTTAGTATCCACAGGGGAGAAAAAAAAAGAAACAATCACATTAATATTTTTCTTGATCATGTGGCATTTGGCTAAATTATGTAATTAAAATATCGACTGAAAATGGCATAATCAAGTTTGAGGACCAATGCAAAAGCATGTTGGTAAGTCTAAGATGCAAATGCCAGAAGTACTCCAGCCTAAGGCTGAGTGTTTGAAGTGCCATGTGGAGGCTCCTTATGGGATTTCTTGCCACCCTTAAAATGTGTTCACCCCTCATGTGTACTAATTTCATATCCTTCTATACTCTTGATAATGCTGTTCTAAATATTATCATCTGGTTATCAAATAACTTTTCATTTCATGAAGATTGCTTTTGAGGCCAAGTCATGGTTCCATTAAACAAACAAACAAAGGACAGTAGAAACAAAACCTCTACTTCTTGATTTCTAAGCCCATTCTGAACAGATATGCTGACAAATAGCGGGAATTACACACCTGTTTTGACAAAGATCAAGACATCTCAAAACCATAAGCAAATCTTGTTCCTAGTTTCAAAACCTACAAGAAAACTATGACAAATAGAAAGTGTTTGAAAGGATTTGCTATCCATGAGTATTCTAAGCAATCTTTCTGGTCCAGGCTTATGCTGAGCACAATTTTAAGGAGTAGGAACATTCAGAGAAACATAAATGTTTATATCAGGACTCTTTTTTTTTTTTTCCAGCTGGCTGGGAGACCATTTTTTAATTCAAAATGGACAAAGCTTTACTAAGACAGTGGTAGAAGATATAATTTTTAAGCTTAAATTACTCAGTTATATCATTGAAAAATTACCCCCAAATTTTACAGTGCAGTTTTAATCATTAATTTAATCCTCTTAACTTTCAAATATCTACCTTAAGTCTCATCTGAGTAATGATAAAGACAGTTGATTTCATCCAACATTCAAAAAATTTTTCTTTTGAAATATTTGCTACTTTCATTTGCCACTTTCCCTTCCTTTGAGCTACACTGGGAGAGGCAACCTACTGAGCAATGGGGTAAGACAGTGTATGTAGACTCTAGAAACAAACAGCCTGGCTGTGAATCTTGATTCAACCACATGGCAACATTGTAACTACTTAAAGTTGAAACATAGTTGATTGTATACATAGTGGGGTACAGTACTGAATATCAATACGTGTGTGCAATATGTAATGCTCAAGTCAGGATAATTAATTTCTTGCTAACCCATCCTCCCCACTTTTCCACCTCTGGTAACCTCAGTTTTGCTCCCTCCTTCCGAAAGTTCAAAGAATTATTGAGATTGTATCTTTCTTTCCTTTTCTGATTTATATGTATACTTTTTAACCCCAACTTATGAGTAAGGGCGTGTGACATTTTTATTTGTGTCTTTCTTATTTCACTTTATATAATTTGCCGTAAGTTCACCCATGCTGCTGCAAATGGTAGAATTTCATCTTTTTTTTGTGGCAGAGTAGTATTGCATTGTCTATATATAATGCATATAGTGGATTGAATTATGTCCCCCCAAAACTTCCTGAAGCTTGAATTGTGTCCTCTAAGTTTTATGTATTAGAAACTTAGCCCCCACTGTGACTGTTAAGAAGGTGGGAATCCTCTTATGGTAATTGAGAGGTGGGGCCTTGAAGAGGTGATTGGATTGTAGGTCTGTGTGGAAATGAATGGATTAAAAATGGTGATCAAGGGCGTGGTTCTGAGGGCTTTACAAGAAGAGGAGAGTCTATCTTTCTCTCTCTGCTCTCTCTGTTTCCACTTTCTTGCAGTGTGAGACCCCAGGGCGCTTCCACCATATGGACTTTGGACTTTCCAGCCCCAGAAACCTTAAGCCAAATGAACCTCTGTTTTTTATAAATTACCCAGTCTCAGGTATTCTGTTACAACACAAAATGGACTAACACAATGCATTTTCCTCATTCAGTCATCCATTGACGGACATTTAGTTTGGTTCCATATCTTGGCTATTGGAATAGAGCTGTGATAAACATGGGACTTCAGGTATCCTTTAGACATGATTTCCATTTTGGGGGGGTATATACCCAGCAGAGGGATTGCATAATCATATCACAGTTCTATTCTTAGTTTTTTGAGAAACCTATGTACTGTTTTCCATAATGGCTATACTAACTTACAGTCAAGCCAGCAGTGTAGGAGGGTTCCCCTTTCCCACATCCTCACAAGCATTTGTTGTTTTCTGTCTTTTTGATAATGGCCAGTCTAACTAGGCTGAGATGGTATCTCAGTTTAGTTTTGATATGCATTTCCTTGGTGCTGAGTGATGGGTTTTTTTTGCATGTCTGTTGGCCATCTGTATATCTTCCTTTGAGAAATGCCTATTCAGCTGCTTTACCCATTAATCAGGATACAGTTTTTTTCTGTTAAGTTGTTTGAGCCCCTTGTATATTCTATTTATTAATCTCTTGTTGAATGCATAGTTTGCAAAAATTTTCTCCCATTCTGTAGGTTGTCTTTTCACTCTGTTAATTGTTTCTTTTGCTGTGTACAGCTTCTTAGTGTGATAAAATTTGCTTAATTTTTCTTTGTTTCCTGTGTTTTGGGTCTTATTCGTAAAGTCTTTGCCCAGTTCTACTTTGTGAAGTGTTTTCCCTATGTTTTCTTTTAAGAGTTTTATAGTTTCAGGTCATATATTTAAGTTTATAATGCATTTTGAGTTGATTTTGTTATATAGTGAGAGGTGGGGGTCTAATTTCATTCTTTTATATATTGATGTCCAGTTTTCCCAGTAGCATTTCTTGAAGAGGTGGCTTTTTCCCCAATGTATGTTCTTGTTACCTTTGTCAAAGATTAGTTGACCATATGTCTGTGGGTTGATTTCTGGGTTTTTCATTCTATTCCATTGGTTGAGTGTCTGTTTTTTATGCCAATACCATGCTGTTTTGTTTACTATAGCTCTGTTGTATAATTTGAAGTTGGGTAATATTGTGCCTCTGGCTTTATTTATTTTTCTCAGGATTGCTTTGCCTATTTGGGGTCTTTCCTTATTCCATATGAATGTTAGGATTATTTTTTTTCTTTTTCTGTAAAGAGTGACTTTGGTATTTTGATGGGGATTGCATTGAATCTGTAGATTGCCTTGGGTAGTATGGACACTTTCACAATCTTAATTCTTCCAAATCATGAACATGGACGGTTTTTCCATATTTTGGTGTCCTCTTTAATTTCCCTCAAAAGTTTTTGTAGTTCTTATTATAGGGATCTTTTACTACCTAGGTTATATTTACTCCTAGGTATTTAATCCTTTTGTTAGCTATTGTAAATGGCCTTACTTTTTTTTTTTTCCCCTATACATTGGAAATTGGATTATGAAAATACTACTGATTTTTGTGTGTTGATTTTGTATCCTGCAATATAACTGAAATTCAGCTCTAAGAGTTGAGTTTTTTGTTTTGTTTTGTATTGTTTGTTTGTTTGTTATTTTTGTAGAGTCTTTAGGTTTTTTTAAGGATCATGTCATGTGCAAACAGGAACAGTTTCACTCCAGTCTTTTCCAGTCTGGATGTCCTTTATTTCTTTCTGTTGCCTGATTACTCTGGCTAGTGTTTTCAACAGTATATTAAGCAGGTGTGGTGAGAGTGGGCATCCTTGTCTTGTCCTTGTTCTTAATAAGCTAAAAAGCTTATAATCCATTTGGGATGATATTAGTGGGGGGTTTGTCATATATGGCTTTTATTGTGTGGAGATACTTTCCTTCTATACCTAATTTTCTGAGAGTCTTTATCATGAAGGAATGTTGAATTTTGTAGAATTCTTTTTCTGCAGCTATTGAGATCATCATATATTTTTTCTATTCCTCTATTTTCTAGATAGAGTGATCATATTTATTGACTTGTACATGTTGAAACATCCTTATGTCCCAGGAATGAATCCCACTTGATCACACTGTACAATATTTTTGCTGTGTTTATGTATTCTGATTGCTAATGTTTTGTTGAAAATTTTTGCTTCTATGTTCATCAAATACATTGGCCTGTTGTATTCTTTTCTTTTTGTATCTTTGCCTGATTTTGGTATCAGGGTGATGCTGGCCTCATAGAAAGAGTTAGGGAGAATGACCTCTGTTTCAATTTTTTGGAATAGTTTGAAGACAATTAATATTAATTTGTCTTTAAAGATTTTTTAATTCTTTAAAAGAATTCAGCATTAATGCTCTCCTGTCCCGGGCTTTTCTTTGTTGCTAGAGTGGTGATTACTGCTTCAATCTTTTTGCTTGTTATTGGTCGCTTCAGGTTTTCTGTTTCTTCTTGGTTTTATCTTGTTAGTTTGTATGTGTTCAGAAATGTATCCATTTCCTCCATGTTTTCAAACTTGTTTGCCCGCATAATAGTCTCTAATGAACCTTTGTATTGCTGTTTTATCAGTTGTAATGTCTCCTTTTGCATTCCTGATTTTCATTATTTTGGTCTTCTTTCTTCTTTTTCTGGGTCACCTAGCTAATGGTTTGTCTTTTGGTTCATTGTTCTTTTCTATCATTTTTGGAGTCTCTATTTCATTTAGTTCTGCTATGATCTTAATTATTTCTTTCTGTCTACTCATCTTGGAATTGGATTGTTCTTGTTTTTTTCAGTTTTTTGAGTTGTAGCATTAGGTTGTAAATTTAAAATCTCTCTTTTTTTGATGTAAGTATTTATTGTGATTAGCTTGCCTCTTAGTACTGCTTTGCAGTATTCCACAGGTTTTAGTATGATGTTTATTTTTACTAGTTTCATGACATTTTTTGATTTCCTGTTCAATGTTTTCTTGGACCCATGGACTAATCTGAAGCATGGTGTTTAATTTGCATTTTAGTTATATAGTTTCCTGAGTTTCACTTGTTATTGATTTCTAGTTTTAATCTATTGTGGTCTGAAAAGATACTTGAAATGATTTCTTTTTTTTTTTTTTTTCAATTTGTTGAGACTTCATTTTTAACCTAACTTGTGGTCTATCCTGGAAAATGTTCCATATGATGGTGAGAAGAATGTATCTTCTGAGGTTGTTGAATAAAATATTCTGGAGATATCTGCAAGATGCTATTGGTCTAAAGTGTAATTGAATTCCTGTCCTTTTCTCTGATGATTTTTTGCCTAGATGATGTCTCCAATGCTGAAGGAGGGGGGTTAATGTTCCCAGATATCATATTGGGTTCTATCTCTTTCTTAATGTCTAATAGCATTTGCTTTATATATGTGGGTGTTGCAGTGTTGGGTGCATATATATTTAGGATTGTTACTTTTTCTTGCTGGATAGATCCCTTTATCATTATATAGTGGTCTTCTTTGTTTCTTTCTACAGTTTTTGATTTAAAGTCTATTTTATCTAATGTAAGAACAGCTACTCCTGCTCATTTTTGGTTTCCATTTGTGCGGTGTATCTTTTTCCATCCATGCACTATTAGTCTGTGGGTGTCTTTACAGGTACAGTGAGTCTCTCTAACACAGTGTCTAGTTGGGTCTAGCTTTTTAATATAATCAGTCAGTCTGTGTCTTTTGAGGAGGGAATTTAATCCATTTGCATTTAGGGTTGTTATTGAAAGGTATTATCTTACTCCTGTCATTTTATTGATTTTTGTTTGGATGTTGTAAGATCCCTTTTGTTCCTTTCTTCCTCTTTTATTGTTTGTCTTTGGTGGTTTTTTTTTTGTTTTTTTGTTTTTTGTTTTTTTTTGGTTTTTTGAGTAAGATATAGTTTATTCCTCTTTCTCATTTGTATTTTTGTTCTACCAGTGGGTTTTCTTCTTTCTTGTGTATTTGTAGTAGTGATTATCATTTTTTGGATTCCAAGTACAGGCCTTCCTTGAGGACTTCTTGTAGAGCTGGTCATGTGGTGGTGAATTCACACAGTTTTTGTTTGTCTGAGAAATATATTATTTCTCCCTCAAATTTGAAGGATAGCATTGCTGGGTATAGTATTCTTGACTGGTAGTTTCTTTCTTCTTCTTTTAGTATTTTCAGTATATCATCCCATTCACTTCTGGTCTGTAGTTTCTATTAAATAATCTGCTATTAGTCTGATGAGGATTCCCTTATAGATGACTTGACACTTTTCTCTTGCTGTTTATAAGATTCTCTCTTTGGGCTGAGTTTTGCCAGTTTGACTATAATGTGTCTTGGAGATGATTTTTATGGATTGAATCTGTTTGGTGATCTTTGGGCCTTCTGGATTTTAAGGTTTGTGTCTCTCCCTATACCTGTGAAGTTTTCTAATATTTTCAGTTATTTCACTGGTTACCTGCTCTATGGGTATGGTACTTGAGCATTATTGTATTCCTTTCTGGTGTGATTTTTTTTTTCTTTTTTGTATTTGTTATATCTCTACATTGATATCTAGTTACCTCATAAAGCACTTACTTCTTCTATTATTCTGGAGTGGCCTTTGAGGAGAGAGACTTTCTCCTGTAGATGTGCTTTATATTAACTATTTAGTAGGGTGTTTTAGTATTGGTTCTGGGTAGATGCAGTACTGTAGTTTCTGTGTGGATACTTCAGCCATTTTCAGTGTTGGAGTTACATGCAAGTGCCTCTGTGGCTTAGGCATTGGGGTACTTAGTGACTCCTTGCTGAGGTGAGTGACAATCTGTTGTTTTGTCAGTGACATGAGTGAGCTCTCAAATTATTGAGAGAAGCACCCCAGTGCCCTGTCACACTTTGAGTGTGGTGGGTGACCCTAGGCAGGCTTGTTGTCACCCTGAATAGTGTCCCATGCCCCTGATGGTTACACTGGGGTATGTAGGAGCTTTTCAGTTTGAAATAGTGACCTTGGGCAGAGTTTCTCTTTCCTCTTTCCTACAGTAAGAGGTTCCTTTTGGGTCCCTGCTTCACCCTGTTGGGGGTTGGGTTGGTGGTAATTGGGAATTTTCTTCCTTATTTGTTGGGTATACTGGGTTTCTGCACTCTTGGGGAGGGTCATGTGAGCTGTACATATACCTCCCACACCCAGGTGTGCTAACGTGTGGAGCATAATTTCCCCTGTGGTTAGGCCACTGGGTTGTGGGTCTATGCTCTCCCACCTCTTTCCCTGGGCTCTGGTTACTGTCCTTGTATCAATTCAGTCAAGTGGTCAGCAGATTGCCTGCATGGTGATGGTAGCTGCAATTGTAGTGGTGAGCTGCCCTTGTAGTGGCAGTTATGTGGCATTGGCTGTGGCAGACTGATGTGGCAGCAGTGTTTGTGGCAGTGGTAGGGGCCACCCTTGGCTGCTGAGGTCCCCACATGCTCCTGCCATCTGCTGTTGGGAGCTATCCATGGCTGCTGAGTTCCCCAGGGGCACTACTGCCATCTCAGTCTGCTTATTAAAAAAAAAAAATCTATTCAAGCATATAATCTCAATACCAAACATATTTTAGGTTTGAAAATTAATGTGGGAACATATGAAATAAAGTGTTATATGTATATTGATGCATATTTGTGGAGGGTTAAGTTCTTATAGAGAGATCCATTCTAATCAAGTAGTGAAGTATGTTCTCCCTAGTCAGAGCTAGAACCTATTGATTTTTCTTTAAAATTTAATTTCTTCATCCTATAGTCTGCTTCATTTATTTATTCTTTATTCATTCATAAATTCATTCTTATTTGATTTAAGGACTAAATAATGTATTGGATATTATGATAAAAAAAGATGATCAAAGTGTGAAGCACCTGAGTCAGAAGAGGTGGCAAGATAGGGTATGAAATGAGGTTTGTGAGGATGATTCGTCATCCAGGGTAAGAATTTTGGTCACTAAACTGCTACAAGCAGACAATAACATGATCAGATTTTGAAAATGTCCTATTCACTCGTTAAAAGCAAAAGTTAATCTATCAATTTATCAAGACTGCCATCTAACAAATAATACAGTACATTTTGGCCATTTACAATCAAATGCTACTTAATATCTGTTATTTGGGGCCATTTAATAAACTGTCAGTGTCTTAGTTTCTCATTGGCAAAATGGAGATAATAGTAAAAATTTTTGCACCTCTGGGTAATGATAACTAAACAATATTAGATTTTCAAGGAGCTTAACAAAGTGATTGATACATTGCTAACACATAAGGATTTACTAAATAAATATTATTTGATTTGTTCTCATTTCTACAATTTTAATTTATCATATTGATTTATTTTTTAAAATCACCATTTCCTAAATTTAGTTCTTCATCTAGGTGCTGTAGTCTTTTCTAGTTTTTGTAAAATCTCATTTGGCGGTCATATACTGAGAATTTTGAGCTACTATTTGTCATTCATAGGGTACGTCAACTGTAATAGCACAGTGTAAAACAGTTTTCCCTTACAAAATAAGAACAACAGATGTAAAATCATACGTATTCATAACATTTACCCTTAAATTATTGTGTGTATCATCCTCAAGGTAGAAACCCCGAAAATAAATGCCACTTTGTTTTCAATACTAAGAAATCAATTCTAGCTTCTAAAAAAATAGTTTCCCCATTAGCAATAATGAAATATGTTTTAATTCATATCAGCTGAGTTTAATTTCCCTTAAGATAATTAAAAATTTGATGACTATTTTTCTTCATGACTTTAAAATAGAGTTAGTATAATACATTTTTTGAGATGCCATTTTTTTTTTTCTTCCAGAATTAGTTACATAATCCCATCAGGGTTCTTCAGAGAAACTGAACCAATAGTGTGTATATGTGTGTGTGTGTGTGTATATACACACACACACATACACACACACACACACACACATATATATACACACACACCCTCTCACACACACACACACTGTGTATATATACATTCATACATACATGCATACACCCCCATATATATATATATATATATAGAGAGAGAGAGAGAGAGAGAGAGAGAGAGAGAGAAACTTATTATAAGAAAAAGGAATTGGCTCACATAACTACGGAAGCTGAGAAATCCCAAGACCTGGAGTCAGCAAGCTGGACTTACAGGAGAGTCATTGATGTAAGTTCCAGTTTGAGCACAGAAGACTCATATCTAACCTCAAGTAGACAAGCTGAAAAAGTTTCCTTTAACTCAGATTTTTTGTTCTATTCAGGTTCTGAATGACTAGATAAGCCTCCCATTTTTAGAGAGGACAATCTGCTCTACTCAGTCTACTAACTCAAATGTTAATTATATTCAGAAACACCCTCACAGACATACTGAGAATAATGTTTGATCAAACGTCTGGATACTCCATGTCCCAGTCAATTTAACACATAAAATTATTCATCACATCTACTACAACCAAAGGAATTTTACTTTGAACAATGCCAATGTCATAATTAATTCATAAATTAACACTGAAAATGCATCTGGTGTTTAGCATTTTATCGTAAGATGTAGAATGTGATTTGTATCATTGTAACTTCTAATCAGTAATAGATAACAGCAAAATTAATGCTCAAAACTAAGAAAATATTATCACTCATACACATATTCAATGCACATATTCAATAATTTCTGCTGCTTTTTGCTTAAATGATGTGGTCTCTATGGGAAGACATGGTTTTGTTGCTGGACATGTGTGGCAGATCGTACATTCTATAGATGACCATAAGATTATCTCCCATTCCATATGTTCTTACAATGCAATGTAACTTTGACAGTTGTAGTGGATTGAATTATGTCGCCCCAAACTCCCTGAAGCTTGAATTGTGTCCCCCAAGTTTTATGTATTTAGAAACTTAGCCCCCACTGTGACTGTTAAGAGGGTGGGAAATTCTATTATGTAACTGAAAGGTGGAGCCTCAAAGAGGTGATTGGATTGTAGGACCATGCAGTAGTGAAAGCCTTAAAAATGGTGGTCAGGAGCGTGGTTCTGTGAGCTTTAAAAGAAGAGAGAAGAGGGTCTGTCTTTCTCATTCTCTTTGCTCTCTCTGCTTCCACTGTCTTGAAATGTGAGACACTTGGGTCACTGTTGCTGCCACCAGATGAATTTTGGACTTCCCACCCTCAGAAAGGGTAAGCAGTACATTTCATTTTTCTTTATAAATCACCCAGTTTCAGGTATTTTGTTATAAGCAACATAAACAGACTAATACAACACTGTTCTAATAAAAAAATGAAGATCTACATTCCTTCATGACTCTGGGTGGTAGACTTGTGATTTTGGCAGATATCACATGGTATAACATTTGAAGCTGGTTTATTTAAAGAACAGTTAAGATGTTTGGAGCCCTGAGTGTCAACATAAGAAATCCCAGGTTGTCATGTTCTGAGGAAGCCCAGGGTATGTAAAGTGGCGCTCTGCTGACAAAGCCATCAGGGATCTCTGATACCTGCCATCAGATGATTCCTTTGCTTAGAAATCAAGGCATCTCTGGTGAAGCTTCTGATTTCATGAGAAGATGAAAATTTCTTCCACTTTTTTTCTAGATTCTTGATCCACAGTATCTGTAAGCATAATAAGATTATTTTAAGCTGAGAATTTTGGGGTTATGTGGTAAGCATTTGTAAGTAATTGGAGCTGATTATGGAACGCCTAGTAGAATCTGCCTTAACCCCAAACCTACAACATATAAAATTGTTTCGAGCCTTTAGGTTTCTGTTAACAAAAGTCTCAAGGAAGTTTAGAATAGGATTAATGAATCTTAAATGGCCTGGAGAAATTTGTTAGTGAAATCTTACAGAAGATTAAGGGAAATGGAAGGGAGAACCATAGGAAAGGAGACACATGTCATATATAACTAGAAAAATCAGCAACATTTATGCCTGAATTAATTTGCAAAAAAAGAAAACATACCTAATGAACTCAATGATCTAGTGAAGAAAATCTTGAGGCAAATTTTTGAAGATGCCACCTGGCCTTTTCTCTCTGCTTTTAAATGAAGTAAAAGGAAGAAATTTGAGCTAAAGAGTAAATGGTTAAATAATTAAATAGTCAGGGTTTGTAGAGTTCTAAATTAAAACTGCATCTTGTTGCCAACCTCACCAGATGGCAAATTACTCTCAAATTAAGAAATAGCTTTCAGGCAAAGATTCAATCCAAGGTAGAACTACACAATTCTACGCTAAGACCCTTAAAGAGATCAAAGATGACATCTCAACAACCCTTCAGACAAAGACTCCTCTAAAGTTCCTAGGGTTATGCCTCACAGATCTTCTTTTCTAACAAAAATGGGTTTCTAAGAATCTTAAGGACAGGAGACCAAATAACTAGGGGATTATCTTGATGAAACTTGTGGGTGTGACTCTTGTCTATGGAGTGATTTGTAAACTGAAGCATACGCAAAAGCTTTAAAAGTTCTTTTTAAAGGGATTGCATACACTTGTACTTAAAAAGAGAGTGATTAACAAAAAGAGAGATTTTTGACCTTCAAACTCTCACAAGCAAAAAAAAAAAAAAAAGATGCTAACAAACAAACAAACAAACAAAAACAACTCAGCAATACACACATCTTACTTTTTATGAAAAAGGAAGGATGACTTAGATGGTGGAACTAGAAGCCTAGTAGGCAGATTCAAAAGCCACAAGGAATAACTCCAAGACAGTACAACTGAGCAAGTATAAACAGTAAATGCCCAAATGGATTTTAGTCTAACTGTGAACTAGTGACTACTGGGTACCTCCTGATTTTCTCATTTATACTTGGAATGTCTATAGTAGTTACATATGCCCATCCCACCATAGTACGGTGACTGTGTGGAAAGGCAGACCAATACCATTTGTCTCCACTTTTGAACTGTATCATCGCCTCCCTTATCCCAGTCTTGTCCACTTATCACCTGGATTATTATGAGGTTCCCAGTTCCTTTCCCTGTTCCATGACAGTCTGTCTTCGAAAAATAATCAAGTAATTTTTAACACACAAGTCAGATAATGTCTTTCTTTTCCCCCAAATACTGCAATAGCTTCATATCTCACTGAGAATGAAATACCAATTCTCTACCATGATTAGGAAACCCTGCATCTTCTAGACAACAGAAGATTGAATGAATGGTTCTAATACTTCTCTCTGTATAACAGGATAATAAACCCATAGTTTTTGCCATGTAGTTTTGCGATGCTCTACCACTATGGATTAAAAATATTTCTCTCCCATAATAATGTTAGACTTTCGCCAGTGGAATGTGAGTATATTTGACATGAATAGAGGCCTGAAATATGCTTCTGTTGTCTGGCTTCCCATCTACCATTTACTGTGAGGGGAAAATATCTCAGCTGCAGGCTTAAGGAGGGACTAAGAGAACAGAACTAAACCCATTTTACAGACAGAAGCCAAACCCACCAACTTTTAGCCTGAAATAGAACAGCCCAGCCAGGCCCAAACTAAATTAGCTGAACCCCAGGAGACCCGCATACCCTTGAGTGTTAGAATACATTTTTGTGGTAAACCAGATCTCTATATGCCTGTTTCCTAGTTTTCATCAGGCAGATACATTTCCACAAATAATACCTCTGCTTTTCTCCCAAATTTTTAACCATCTTAACTTTCCTTTTTACCATTTATATATCTATATATTGCATATTTATTGTCACTTTATTTAAATGTCATGGTTTCCTTTCTTAAACATACAAGCTCCATGAAAACAGTAAATATGCTTTTTTTTTGGTTTGGTGAAAGCACTTACACTATTGCCTGGTGTATAGTTGGTTCTCAAACTATTTTGAATAAATAATAAAATATGCAAATAGTTGACAGTGTCTTAATTCAGTTGTAGTTTACATCTATGTTTCTGCTGAGAGTTACCAGTATACACCTGAAAAGCCGATGCATGTTGACCAATGTAAGGTAGAAGACAATTAGAGGTCTAAAATACTCATGTTTTATTCTGATTTGATGTGATTTCTGTGTGGAGTGAAACAGCCATAGTGTAAACCCAGAAGGCAATATAGAGATTATCTCTATACAAGATTTTTTATCCTGTTGCTCTCCAAACAACATTAGCTACAGAAATTATCAAAGGACCTCATTAGAATTTATCTCTACTACATGGTGTGCCTATAAAATGAACACTTAAGACAGGATTTTAATAAGGGTCCAGTTTACAAAATATTGCTCTCATTACATTCTATAATAAATATTAAAACTAAATAAATATAATTTTAAACATTTTAAAGGATTATTAATTCAATTTAAAAAACAACAAAAAAAACCAGAACAATTTCATGAAAATATCATTACATTGTAATTCTTTATACTACTATACATAACAAGGTTTTATTAGCTTTATTAAATAAATCTATTATCTGAGATTCTTATTTCCTAACCAGCAACAATTTAAGTGTAAAACATTCCTTTTAAAATTTTCTCTACATTAAAACATTATTTTCCAAATGTATTTCTTATATATATATATATATATATATATATATGTATGTATGTATGTATGTATTGTAAATTAGACACCTTGGAAATTTGAGGCATATAAAAAGACGTGCTTCTTATAATGAGCATCGCAGGAGCTATCTGTTGTTTAACAATGGCAGAAAACTAAAGCCACTTGTTCACTTCTGGTCTAATATTAGAGACAATTTTATTATTATAATAAAACTTTTGTTATAAAAATGGCACTTTTATATACTGTTATATGGTAAAAAATGCTTTATTATTTTAAGTGTTTTGTGATCTGCTTATTACCTAATTTAAAAATAAAATATAAATTATTTAGTAATAAAATTTTAATAGAATATAATTTAAGTACCATGAAGAAATTATTCTTGCTAGTTTTTCAGATCTTTTATAAAACTTAATAATGTATTCTTTTTTCATAATATTATTCAAGTAAAAAGGTGCCTAAGAATTTTTACTTAGTAAAATTAATGTATATATTGAGATAGCAAATCTTCACTTATAAAATTGCATGTCCCCCTTGGGATTAATTATTCTAGTGAGTTTCAATTTACATAACAGCAACAGTTTAAAATTCAAATAACTTGGCCTTGCTTTATATCCCTATAGAGAAACCTATCCTATAATAACTGAATAGACTTCAAGTGTCAAGTATAATGAATTTTGAGGGATTTATAAAATCACATAATATATTCTCCTGGAAGACATGTAACATTTTACCCCCAAAATTCCCTTTTGCCTTTCTCAGCGTCAGAAGGATAAATTCCTTGATATGTCAATAACCTTAACATGTAACAATTTAGAGTTCAGCACAGTATTAGCAGGAAAAATATAGGCATCAATAGCAGATATGTCTTTGGTGATAAATATATTTAGTAAATAAATTTTCTTGAAAACATTTTTATACAGCTGTATTTGGCTATCTCAATAATATATACATCTTTAAAGTTATTGAGGAGAAATACTCTTTAAAATGTCTGTTCTTGCATCTAAATAACTTCATTGATTAACCTGCTGAAAGATAAGAAGAGTGATACCAACAAGATGGTAGACTAGGAAGCCTCAGGCATCACTTCCTTTCATAGAAAGATCAGCCAGCAAACTATTCACAAACAAAAACGCTTTAGTGAAAACCCCAAAATGTGAGAATAAGCTTGAGTCACCTGTGTGTTCCATGAAATTGAATAAAACATCACATTGAAAAGGTAAAAAAAAAAATGGTCTCAATTTGACCATGTCACCCCTCTTTCCCCCCCCAAATTGGCATAGAGTATTCCTCAGGGCCCAAGGTTTCTCCAGTGGAAAAAGAGAATGGGGAATGTGGACAACAGTCTTCCTAGCATTTGAAGATGTTTCCCAGGAAGTCCACTCTGTTCTCAACTCATGGAAAAGAGAAAGGTAGGAGGTAAAGGCATGGCTAGATCACATGGAGTCAGGTGGAAACCAAGCAATGATGTGCAGTAGAGAACTTCAATAGCTGGCTGATGAAAGAGTGATCAAACTGAAGAAAGAATCATTGAGGTAAAATGCAGACCATTTGAAATGACTCAATCAGAGGAGCAAAAAGAAAAAGAATTAAAAAGAACAAAGAAACTTACAGAAATTATGAGACACTATCTAGAGATCTAACTTATACATTATAGGAATTTTAAAAGGAGAATAAAGAGAAAAAAGGCTAGAATACATATTTAAAGAAATAATATGTCAGCATCCAGGTACAGGATGTGAAGAGAAAAGAAGTCAATATCGAGAAGCGGGAAGTGCAGAGGTCTCCAATCAATTCAACCCAAAGAGAAGTTTACCAAGACATGTAATAATCAAACTATCAAAAGTCGAATTAAAATGGAAATACAACATACCAAAACTTGTGGGATGCAGCAAAAGCAGTTCTAAGAGGAAAGTTTATAACAGTAAACACCTATACCAATAAAAAAGAAGAAAGAAAAGAGAGATGACAAAAAATAACTCAATGTTATACCTCAAAGTAATAGGGGAAAAAAAAGAACTAAGCCCAATGTTAGCAGAAGAAAAGAAATAATAAAGGTCAGAGAAAAAATAAAATAGTGACTAGCAAAATTAACAAAAAATTTACAAAAAGTTGATTTTTTGAAAAGATAAACAAAATCTTAAGCTAGACTGAGTGAAAAAGACTAAATAAACATAATTAGAAATGAAAGAGACATTAGAACTGACACCACAGAAATACAAAGAGTTAGAAGAGACTATTATGAAAAAATATTTGCCAAAAATTTGGATAACCTGGAAGAAATGAATACATTTTTAGACACATAAAATCTACCAAGACTAAATCACAAGTAAATAGCGAATGTGAACAGACTCCCTGCCCCCCTTTATTTGTTTGTGTGTTTATTTATTTATTTAATTTTTAGCTCCCACAAGTAAGTGAAAACGTGGTATTTCTCTTTCTGTGCATGACTTGTTTCACTTAATATAATTTTCTCTAAGTCCATCCATGTTGTTGCAAATGGTAGTATTTTGTTCTTTTTTATAGCAGAGTAGAAGTCCATTGTGTAGATATACCACAGTTTCCTTATCTATTCATCTGATGACAGACATTTGGGCTGGTTCCAACTCTTGGCTATTGTAAATAGTGCTGCAATAAACATTGGAGTACAGGTATACCTTCGACTTGATGATTTCCATTCCTCTGGGTATATTCCCAGCAGTGGAATAGCTGGGTCATATGGTAGAGCTATCTGTAATTGTTTGAGGAACCTCCATACCATTTTCCGTAAAGGCTGCACCATTTTGCAGTCCCACCAACAATGTATGAGAGTTTCTTTTTCCCCCGCAACCTCTCCAGCACTTATCATTCTCAGTCTTTTGGATAATAGCCATCCTTACTGGAGTGAGATGGTATCTCAAAGTGGTCTTGATTTGCATTTCCTGAATGCTGAGTGATGTTGAGCATTTTTTCATATGTCTGTTGGCCATTTGTATACTTCCTTTGAGAAATGTTTATTCAACTCCTTTGCCCATTTTTTAATTGGGTTATTTGTTTGTTTGCTGTAAAGTTCTTTGAGTTCCTTAAAGAAGAATTAATACCAGTACTCCACAAAATTTTCCAAAAAATTGAAGAGGAGAGACTACTTCCAAAATCTTTGTACAAGGCTACCAATTACTATGAAACCAAAGCCAGACAAGGACATCAGAAGAAAAGGCTAATACCCTTGATAAACATAAATGCAAAAATCATCACCGAAATACTAGCAAATTGGGTTTAACAACACATTAAAATGGTTATTCAAAATGATCAAGTGGGACTTATCCCAGGGATGTAAGGATGTTTCAGCATGTGTTAAGTTGCAAATGTGATATACCACATTAACAGAATGAAGAATGAAAACCATATGTCAATAGGTGCAGAAAATACGTATGACAAAATTCAACATTCTTTTATGATTAAAAACTCTCAACAAATTAAGTATAGAAGAAAAGTATTTCAACACAATAAAGGCCAACCCACAGTTGACGAACCTGCAGTTAACATCAAAGTCAATGATGAAAAGCTGAAAGCTTTTCCTCTAACGTAGGGAAAAAGATACCAAACCACTGGATGATACAGACAAAGTATTTAGGTGAAAGGAAGACATACAAGGCATCAAAACTTGAAAGAAAGAAATTAAATTGTCTCTGTTTGCACATGGTATGATCTTATAGGTAGAAAACCGTAAAGACTCTACCAAAAATTTGTTAGAACTAATAAACAAATTCAGCAAAGTGGCAGGATACAATATCAATATGTGAATATCAGTAGTGTTTCTCTACACTAACAACAAACTTTCCAAAAAAGAAATGAAGGCAAACAGTCCCATTTACAATAAATGCAAAGATAACGCTTACGAGTAAATTTGATCAAGAAGATGAAAGACTTGTAAACTGGAAACTATGAAATACTAATAAGAGAAATTGAAGGACATAAACAAATGGAAAGATATACCATATTTATGAATTAGAAAAATAATATTTTTAAAATATTCATATTACCCAGGTACAATGCAATCCCTATAAAAATTCCAATATCATTTTATAGAGGTAAAGGGAAAACAATTCTAAAATTCATATGGAACCACACACACAAAAAAATAGCTGAGTTAATCATGAGGAAAAAGAACAAAGCTAGAGTCATCACACTACCTGACTTTAAACTATACTATGAAGTGATAGTAATTAAAACAGCATGCATAAAAATAGACACATGGACAACTAGAACAAAATAGAGAATCCAGAAGTGAATCCACACATTTACAGTCAAATAATTTTTAACAAAGGTGCTATGACTATACAATGAAAAATTTAAAAAAGTATCTTCGATAAATGGTTTTAGAAAAACTGGATATCCACATGCAAAAGAATAAAGTTGGACCCTAATCTCACATCATATACAAAAATTAATTCAAAATGGATTAAAGATTTAAACATCTGGCCTAAATCTGTAAAACTGCTGGGGGGAAAAAAAAACATAGGGGAAAACTGTATAACATTGATCTGGGCAGTGATTTTTTTAGATTTGACCCCAAAAGTACAGGCAACAAAAGCAAAAATAGACAAATAAGGTTACATCAGACTTAAAAGCTTTGGCACAACAAAGGAAACAATTAGCAGAGTGAAGAGAAATCCTACAGACTGAGAGAAAATATTTGAATCTGATAAAGTATTAATGTCCAAAATATACAAGGAACTCAAAGAACTATACTGAAGAAAAACAAAAGTAATTCAATTAAAAAATGGGCAAGGGACCTGAATACACATTTCACAAAAGAAGACATATGATGGCTAACAGATACATGCAAGTATGCTCAACATCACTAATTATTAGAGAGATGCAAATTAAAACCATAATGAGATATCACCTCACACATGTTAGAATCGCTATTATCCAAATACAACTGTTGTCTAGGATGTGGAGAAAAGGAATCCCTTATCCACTGCTGTTAGGAATATACATTAGTATAGCCATTATGAAAAACAGTATGGAGGTTATTAAAAAATTTTGAAAAAGCATTACCATATGATCCAGCAATCCTACTTCTGAGTATTTATCCAAAAGATTTGAAAAGAGTGTGTCAAAAAATGTCTTTACCCCCACATGTATTGCAGCACTGTTTACAATAGCCAAGTCATGGAATCAAACTAAATGTCCATGAATGGACAGACAAAATAAAAGAAAAAATTCTGTCATTTACAACAACATGGATGGAATTAGAGAACATTATGCTAAACAAAATAAGCTAAACACGGAAAGACAAACAATTCTTACATGTGTGTGGAATCTAAAACAACAGAACTCATAGAAGCAGGGATTAGGATGGTGGTTACCAGAGTCTGAGAACTGGAGGAAGTAGTGAGATCATAGTCAAAGGATGCAAAGCCTCAGTTAGACAGGAGAAATGAGTTTATTTTTTTTTAGATATATTGCACAGTATGTTGAATACAGCTCATAATTGAATCTGTGCATATCAATATTGCTGAGAGAGTAAATTTCAATTGTTCTCATCACAATAATTGTTAAATACTTGAGGTGATGAATATGTTAATTAGTTTGATTTAATTATTCTATATTGTATTCAAAAATCATAACATCACTTTGTACCCTGTAAATATATACAACGATAATTTGTCAATATGTGTGTGTGTGTGTGTGTGTGTGTGTGTGTATATATATATATATATATTTTTTTTTTTTTTAATTAAAAATATTTGGAAGCAAGCAACCAAGCAAGCAACCAAGCAAACAAACAAAAAGATAAGAAAATTATTTGGTCAGAGAGGGCTGAGATTTTACATGTCTTTTCTACAGTCTAGTTATGTATTATAAAATAAAGAGTGATTTTAGCATTCTTAGCTATTAATAAAATAAAAATGTGCTTCTTCCTCATAATATACATTTCACTCACATGTGAGGAGCAATATTTGTCATTTGCTTATATTTTATGAATTATGTGTGAGAATCAGAGGCATGAATTGCATAGTTGAAGGGCAGTTTTTAAGTCCGTACAGTTCTAGTTATGCAATTACCAAATTCTTAAATGTATGATCATAACAATATATTTTCGGCCTTCACATTTAATTAATATCAAGTTTTATTACTTCAGTCTTTCTTATGTCTTAAAGAACTCTATTTTTTATTTCCACTATGGTTCCTACTGGCATATTATTTGTTCCTAATGGTGTAATATTTGTCTGGAAATATTAATTTTAAACTTTTATAATATTATCTAAAACATAATGAAAAATGACAGATTACTATTGAAAGTCATGTCTCAAGTGATTTTACACTGTCTTTCAGGAAGACATCACATCTGCTGCCCTTGTTAGCTATATATACTGATTATTAACTATAACACAGAAAATAAAAGTAAAACAAGGGAAAAATATTAGAATAAATTACTTTTGTCAAAAACACAAATTTCAGCAAATTTAGTTTAAAAATCAAATTGCCTTTTATTGAGGATTCTAGAATTGGGCAGCATCTCATTCTAGAAAATAGAGTTTTTTATGTGTATACATACTTAAATATATATATATATATATATGTTGAAACAGAGAGGACTTTATTATCATGGTGGCTCAGATAAACTGAGCCCCTTCTGATTGCTTGCTGTGAATCTCCTGTTTTGTTTTGGTGTTTATTTGTTTACTTATTTATTTATTTTTTAATTTTGAAAACTGGCCCTTTTCAAAGTTTAGGTTGATTACATGGTGCCTCGCTCCAGTGACTCCATTCTGGTTTGGTCTGGCCTGTTGGAGTCTATGCAGTAATTCAGCCCAAAACAATAACCTCCTATTAATTTTTGTTTAACAATATCATCTAACAATTAAAAAAAAAGAAAAAAAAATTTGGGGGTGTCTTGTGATTTATTACACTTTTACTATTAAGACTTTCTTAAGAGAGTGAAAACATCTTTACTGAAGAAGATGCATATTTAAATTCTGATAGTTCAAGGTTTGCAATTCATGTTTTGGAAATATTTGAGAATTAGGAGGCTGCAATAAAGAGTAAATTCAGGAAATTTTAAAAACCCTCACCATTATGTTAAAAAGTCAATAGCTAAAATTAATTAGCAATTAGAGTAGTTAAAAAGAAAATTTCCTCCCAAATCAGAAAACCTCTCCAGAAAAGTAGAATAGAAATAAAGCATTGGCTGTTATTGTTCTGTAAGCTTTAAACCAGAGTTTGATGGACAACACAGGCAATCTGATAAGAGATTGCAAAATCGGAGAGAAATCTCACCCTTCTGCATAGCCAAGCAAATACAACGCATGGCAGACTCACTCTTAGTAATGCATTGCTTAATGATGGGGATATGTTCTCAGGAATGCATCAGTTAGTAGGTGACTTTGTCATGGGTTGAAAATCATAGCATGTACTTACACAAACCTAGACAGTATAGCCTGTTACACACCTGGGCTATATGTTATGTTTCGACCATCATATATGACATCCATCATTGACCAAATTGTCGTTATGTGGTGCATGACTGTATATAAATATCAAAATTTATTCCCCTCCATCATCACCTGGTCTAAGCCCTTCACTTGTGTTGACTTTTGAAAATAGTGCTTAGCAAAACTACGAAGATTTTCAGTAGTTAAAATAGTAGTGCGTATTTATCATAGAAAATTTAGAAAAATCATCAAAGTGAAGGGAATCACGTTTACTTGAAATCTCATTACACAATATAATCAAATTAAAATGTTTAAGATATAGGTATATCTGTAGTTATAAAATGATATTATATATAATTTTATACATTATAAATATTACTACATATTCTAATCTATACATTGTTTTAGATTTGTAGATATATCCATTAATATATAAAAACATGCAGTTATAAATATATAGTTATAGATACTGGTAATTATAGTTGTAGAGATTAATATACAGTTGTATTTATAAATACAGGTATGCAGATACAAATATATATTTACATCTATCTATACACACATGTATGGCTATAGAATGTGAAAGTATATGTAAATGTACACATTTGAAATCAAATTTTATTCATATTGCATATCATTTTGATACTTTACTTCATACTATTAATGATTTTGGATCATTCTATTTTAGACTAATGTAATTAATTTCTCCCTGTGATGGTTAATTATAGGTGTCAATTTGATTAAATTAGGAATGCCTAGAAACTTCTTAAAGCTATCTTTTTAGGTGTGCATATGAGGGTGTTTCCAGGAGAGATTTGCATGTGTGCTGAGTGGACTGGGTGAGAAAGACCCCCCCTCGATATGCTTGGGAACCATCCAATCCACTGGGGCCCAGAGAGAACAAAAAACGGGAAAAGGTGACTCTGTCTATCTGCTGAAGTTGGGATACATTCTGTTCTCTTGTCCATAGACATTAGAACTCAAGACTCTTCAGCTTTTGGGTTCCAAGATTTTTACCAAGGATACTGTTTGCTTCCCTGATTCCAAGGCCTTTCGACTTAGACTGAGCCATGCTGCTGGCATCCAGTTTGCAGACAGCCTATCGTGGACTCCTCAGCCTTCATAATCATGTGAGCCAATTCTAGTAAATCCCTTTTCAAACTATATGTATATCCTATTGGTTCTGTCTCTCTGGAGAAACCTGACTAACATACTGTCTCTCACACAAAAAAAGGGATTGTTAATAAATTGTGATTACCTATAATATATATAGATAAGCTTGTATACAAAGGAAATTTGTTTGCGCTTTTATTTTTTTATTCAAGATCATAGTAATGGATTTTCATTTATTTATGATTATTCTGAAACTATTTTAGTATTGAAAAACTTTGTATTTCAGTTATTAGAAAATCAAATAATTAGGATATAGTAAAGACATTTTATTTAGTTTTTCTTAAATCTGGACATATCTCCCAAAAGGCATGGATTCCTGAAGTTACCATATAAATTTAATTTTGAAATATGTTATAATTCATATTTATAATTAAATATGTATATTTGTTTACCCTCAGCTTACCCTAATTTTAGAGAAATAAAAGTACTCTGAAAATCTCATTGACATCACATAAAGTCTCAATCATCTTAGTTTAAACAAAATCATAATTTTTATTATTTTATTAAAACATATTGAGAATGCTCTCAAATTTAGAAGAAAGAGATGACTTGTAATCATCACTTAATTGCTGAATTTTAGGATATTTGTAAAAGTTTTGTGCTTTGTCATATATGTTAAATATATTTTCTTTGTTTGAAACCAATATGGAAATTTGTAAGCATATATTATACTCTTTGCAAATAATCACAAGTATGATAAATATAATATTTTTTTCCTTTTATTGGATCTCATTTCTCTATTTTAAATATTCCTCATGAATTTAAACTGTTAGGAGTCCATGTTTATGTAACTTTATGGTTTTCACATTTGCTTAAACACATAGAAGGACATTTTTAGCTTTCAGAAAATTTCTACTGTAATTTATATTGTTATATTTTTCACTTTTAAAGTTTCAATCCAGTGCTATGGTCTAACATGTCCACCCAAATTTATGTGTTGGAAACTTCATTCCCAATTCAATAGTGTTTGGAGGTGAGGCCTTTGGGAGGTGTTTGGGTCATAAGGGTTCTACCCTCATGAACGGCTTAATATTGCTATATAAAGGGCTTGTGAGAGTGGGATGTCTTTTTCCATTCTTCCACCACATGGAGACATAGCAAGAAAGTCTTCAACAGTCCTCAGGGCCTTGATCTTGGACTTCCCAGTCTCCACAATAGTGAGAAATAAATTTCTGTTTTTTATAAATTGCCCACTCTCAGGTGTACACTGTTATAGCAGCAGAAAGCTGACTAAGACATCCTGAGAGACAGAAACTTTGTGAAGACAGCTACTGAGTGTTCTAAATGCAGTTTTTATCTTTCTGCTTTTCTTGAGCCAAGTGTCTGCTGGGGCACAGATAGCTAGTTGTTACTTATCTTCCACTTCTCCATGAGTACCACCTCCAGTCTCTTGCTGGACATACTTCCTAATGTCCACAGGAACTGATAGCCTGTCATTAGAAAAATTTCTTACATATCCAGTCTTTAATCTTACTTTGTGTTCCCCTTGCTACTCTAATTGAAACCTTCCTCTACTCAATAACACTGTTTCCTTTTTTGCTTCTCAAATAATGTGTGATCTGTAACCAAATATTCCCTCCTGCTATGAGATGACAAATTCCCACTCACAAACAAGCTTATCTTTCTACTTACCTAGTGGACCCTTTCACAACTCAAGTAATAAAGATCTTTTGTTCTCTATCCTATATCACTGATTTCTTCCTCCCTACTTGAATATTTTGATTAGCATACAAATATATGACTGTCGGGCTAGGCTAATGTCGGAATCCTGCCTGCATCGCCAATTGGGGAGCTCTTTTACCTGCCCATAATCCTGTAGACTGGGCCAATTGTTTAGCTAGAGCTGGGTCTGGAGCTCACAGACCCCTCAGGCCCATTGTCCAGACTGGGTCACAAACTCTTCACATGCCAGGCTGGGTCACCAGACCCCTCACATGCAGGTCTATGAGCTAGTTAACCAGCCAGAAGGTCCTTAGAGCTGTAGGTTTGAGAGCATGGCTGCACTGCAGACCCCCAAGGCAGTAGACTACAGCCAAAGTGGTGGCATTACTCATATGCACTAACTCCACCCACACACAACTTGTTTACAAAGAATGCACTGCACCACCCCCAACGAGACCCAAGGCGAGGGGGCCTGATTAAATTATTCTATTTTCCAAAAATGACAATAGCACTTTTCTAAAAGAGGCCAACAAACAAAATCCTTCCTGGACTCTACTCTCTCTTCAGCTGCCACCACAATTATGTGATCCCTTCACAGAAAAGAAACAAAACAAAAATAAATCAAAATAAAAAAAAACTTTTCAAAGGAATTGTTTATATTCATTGTCAAAAAAAATGTCTAGTAAGATGAACTTTAATCATACTCTTGTCCATGTTATTCCCTGGATGCTATTTTTTCAAGTTACCTTTACTTTTTTTTTTTTTTTTTCCAAATCCAGTTATATCAGTTTATCTTTCTTAAATTTGCAACACCACTTGGCAAAGATGATCATTTTCTGATTATTGAAGCCTTTTGTCATTGCTTCTTGGAGATTATAATATACTGATTTCCCTGCTATAGTACTGTTTGTTTATTTTTTAACTCTTTTCTACTTTTTCAGCCTTTTTCTGTTCTTTAAATGTTGGAGTACCTTAAAGTTAATCCTTGACTATTTTCATTTAAATTATCATAATTCTCTGTGAGCTCATGGTCTCATCCCATGGCTTTAAATATTCTTCATATCTTAAACTCCAGACTGAATTTAACAACACTTGGCTGCCAGGTGCAATAGGAAGCAATGGATTATAATTAAGATGATCAATGATCATACTGTGGTAATAATACAGGTGAGAGGAGAGGATCTTTGGATTTCGGAGATAACAATGCAGTAGGAAAAAGCAGTAAGATTCTTGAAATGTTTTGTAGGTAGTGCCCACAAGATCTACTGATGCATTGGATCTTGGTTGTGAAGAAAAACAAGGGCTTAAAATGACATTTGGAAAGTTTGACTGATCATCTGAGTAATGAGTGGCATTGATTACTGAGAAGAGAAAAATGGGGGAAAGGGAAGTGGGGTGAGATGAATTGGATTATATCACAAACTCTATTTTAAATTGCCTCGTAGGTGTGTGAGGGGAAAGTCTGACAGGCATTCGGAGAGATGAGTCTAAATTTGGTTAAATTAGAGAACGTGAGGCAAGAAAATTGTGAAGTGATATAGATTACATTTTTGAGTAGTTCCATGGTAAATGGGATAAAATAGGATAATAGCTAGGGGAAACGGGGTCAGAGAATGCTTTGCTATTTTTTTTCTTTTTTTAAGCTTGTTCATCAGTGTACCTACTTGCAAAAATTAGAAATCACCCTGAATAATGTGAGCATTTGAGAATATAAATAACCAAACAAACAAGTATGTAAAAATGAGTACATATTATGACAAGCATTTTCATCATAGATATGCCACTAAATAAGTATGAAGATTTTAAAATATTTTGTTAGCATTATTTTTCTACCTGTAAGATAAAGGATAAAGGTTATTTGCCAAATTATTTAGTTTTTCCACGGTAAATTCTGCAATCCTAGGAGAGTATCTGAAGCCAATTTCAAGAGCAATATGATAGAAATAAATAAATGTGAGAGTTTTATTTTTTTCTTAGAGTTTGAACTAGAGGTTGTACAAGAGATTATACTATTTCATATTATGGTTTACTATTTATTTTAACATTCAGAAGGTTCTCTAAAAAAACATTTATTTAAAAATAAGCACACATTTGATATATTTGGATGAACAATTCACTTAATATTTTGTGCCTCATTTTCCTAATATTAAAAATGGTAATAATTGTAGAACATAATTATAGAACATAATTATCATGCAAACAAAATGTTTTTAATTATAAGCACTCTATAAATTTACCTATATTTCATATTAACAGTTGAAATATTGCTGCAATTTGAAATTTACTTCTGTTATTTATATGTGATCATATGAATATGCTAAACAGTGTCAGGCTAAGTATTGTTTCTGCACACCAATGTGGAGTTGATTATTGTAAAGCCAAATCTCTACTGCCTAATCCAGGGGAATGTCTATTTTATCTACTATTAGACATGTTACTGGCTTACTTACCTTTACACTAACATACTCTACTGTGCTCCACTAAAGTGGGACTCCAGATTCCACATAAGAATTAGATATGGAGAAAGATTCATTATGAAAAAAAAAAAATAGAAATAGGGAAATCTATCAGAAATAAGTGTTCTATTCTCACCATAGAATATTATTGAAATAGAAAATCATAAAGGGGAAAAAAGATCAAGATAAACAGAAAAATGGAATCAGTTCTGCAATAGACAAAAT
Organism: Cynocephalus volans; assembly: GCF_027409185.1. Lineage (NCBI taxonomy): Eukaryota > Metazoa > Chordata > Mammalia > Dermoptera > Cynocephalidae > Cynocephalus > Cynocephalus volans. The sequence continues at coordinate 170,204,815 of NC_084460.1, read as the reverse complement.
GCTATTTAGAGGCTCAGTGCTTTCTCTCACTTGAGGAAACCCATACCACCATGAAACTCTTAAATAGACTATATCAAGCACTGAATAGTACAAGTATACATTACAATACAAATATTAACATTAATTCTTGAACCTTTGTATTTTAGAAACGATTAAAACTGAAACAGAGGGCCGAGCCCGTGGCGCACTTGGTAGAGTGCTGCGCTGGGAGCGCGGCGACGCTCCCGCCGCGGGTTCGGATCCTATATAGGACTGACCCGTGCACTCACTGGCTGAGTGCCGGTCACGAAAAAAAAAAAAAAAAAAAAAAACTGAAACAGAAAAACAAAGTAATGAGTTCTAGATTTGGCAAAAAGTCATTTAATGTTTAAAACTCATTAAGCAGTTATCAAATTATCACATCTTTCCATATTTCTTCAAACTTTGCTATATGTATCATTGCTCAACAATTCTGTGTGATAATATTACTACTGAATGATTAACCAGCACTTATGTTTAATTTCTTTCTATAAAAATGTGTCATTGATTTAGTGACATTGCCCAGATTGCTGACCTAGTATTTCTCAAAAAATAAGCATCTCCAAGAGGAGTATTTGTGCAGAATCCAATCCTAATTAATTATGGGTAGGAATCTCCCAGGAACCAGCAAATGCATCCTGTGAGCATGGAAAAACACTTTTCCAAGTGGAAGGCAGCCAGGGACTGATAATGTGTGAGGATTCCGAGAAAGTAGACCCAAGCTGCAACACATATGTCCATATCCTGTTCAAAGAGACATTTTTCCAAAAATAAAGAACATTGATATGCATGGCTGTTTATTTGAAAGATACCTTAGGATATTTCAAATGCAGTGACATAGTGTTTCAAATTCAGTTAAACAGTGCTTTAAAGCTTATCTCCTGTATACACACTCAAATGCAGATAACGAATGTCATTGCAAATGACAGTAAAGGCATTAAGGTGTAGTAAAATTTAGGGTTATAATCTGGCATTGCGTAAACCAGAATTTCTGATATGACTAGGTAACACATGTCTACTCTGTTTTTCTTTGACATACTCAAATATCTCAGGCTTACTTATTGTTCCTTACATCGATTCCATCACACTTGTTCAGGCCACCTCATCTCAGTGTGTAACGTCTACAGTAGTTTTAGAGTCTGTATCTTTGATCAGAATTCCTATTCTTCAATCATCATTTAAAATACTGCCTCTTTAAAGATCAGAAAAATTTCCCACTGGTAATAAGGAATATACTTTAAAATTTTACAATATAACTCTCCTTTTTAAGTTGTAAAAAAATATTTCATAGTAATTCTAATTCTGAAAATGCCAAATTCAAATACCTCTACTATTAGACAATTGGTGGTTTTCTTTATTTCGATTATATGATGATATGATGATATGATGTTATTTCCCACACTATGACAGAGTGGCTTTAATAGATCGTTGTTCTTTTTCTAATTATTGTCTGAACTCAAGGTTTATCTTAAGTAGTCTAAAAACAAAATCATCCTCTTTGCCAATTGTTTTCCAGAATTTGATGGCACATATTCAGCAATCCAACATAACAGTTATGTGAGAGCCCAATTTACAACCTTCATACTGAAGGTTTTAACATAACTGTATTTCTTAAATGAGACTATAGTGAGTTTTTGTTGTTGTTGTTTGTTTTTGTTTTTAAACAAAAAAATACATTATGTCATTACTTTGAATATTTTACAAATTAAAAATCTTTAAGTTTAATCTCAATGACATAGAACTTTGGAGTTATGACTATTTATAAGTATTATTGGAGCAGATAGACAGAAACACATCAGATTTTTGAGGAAGGTAAGACCTTACACTTAGGCATACTTCCAGTCTTCCTTGATAATCACATAGGGTCTTTTGTTAGGCTCCTAAATTATTTTGAAAAGAGTTAATCATTCCCTCTGCCTCACTTATTATTAGAGCAGTTATATCTGCCATTGACAATCATTACAAAATATCTGCACTCTGATTTCTTGGAGAGCAGAAACTTTGTTGGCCATGCAATAGAATATCACCTTGCCGTGTAAAACTAAGAGCTTCCTAATATTCCAAATACCAGTTTATCAAATATGAGATGTAATAGTAAGATATTTATAATTTATCAATGAACATATGATCCTTTCATTTATCTGAATATTTAAATTTTATATTGAATTAAGCATAATAACCATAAAACTAGGTGTATCAAGTATATCAACAGCTTGACTGATATTATTAATAGTGTTTTAATAATTTTACAGTAATCAACATAAGGCAGATGTAATGGACTTAAGGTTTGTGTCTATCCAAAATTCGTACGTTAAAATCCAAACCCCAAGTGTGGTGGTTAAAAGAGGTAGGGACTTTGAATGGTAATTAGGTCATGAAAATGGAGCCCTATGAATGGGATTAGTGCCCTTATGAAAAGGAACCCAGAGAGCTCTCTTGCCCTTTTTCCACCATGTGAGAAAACAACAAAAAGATGACAGCCATGAAAAGGACTAGAACATGACTGTGCTGGCACCCTGGTCTCATAATTCTAGCTTCCCAGAACTGTGAGAAATAAATGTCTGTTGTTTATAAGCCATTCAGTCTATGGTACTTTGTTACAGCAGCCCACATATCTGAGACAGCACATTATATATTAATTTTTAAAACTTCCAACATTTTTTTTTGTCATTTGTGGAAACAAGTTGGAGGGCATTTTTCACTACTGAAAGCTTCTTTTAAAGAGAACATGTGGAATAATTTTTTTTCCTCAGATATTAGTATCAAAAATATGTTTTTCTTAAAACACTAGTTTTATTTCTTTCTGCTTAATGTTTCTGGTTTCCTAATGCATGCCATGAATCTTTTAACTGATCATGTATCCATTTTTGGTTTGACTGTTAGAAACAAATTTGCAACTCATCTCGAGCAGTGGAAGCATATAGTATACAAATCTTCCCTCAGCTTTATAATTTTCCTATCATTCTTTGAAACTTTCTGAGGTTGTTATTATTATTTTACAAATTGCAAATTCTCTAATCACTGCAAAATTTCTTGCAGATAAGGCAGGCTCTTGAAAATAGGCAAACCTGATGAACCAGTGTATCTAACTTCTGACCAGGCAGAATGCTGCCCCAGCAAAGACTGGCTGAGTAATGACCAGATGGAGCCACTGTCTCACATGATATTTGAGTCTTGCTGACAGCCTCTGTGTCCTAATTCAGGAAAAGTAACTCTCGGCTCCATACCATAATTTCTGCATGGTCCCTGCCAGGCTACTGCTGAATTTCATTAGACCTAAACATTCTCCCTGTTCTGTAAGAAAACATCAAGACTAAATCAACTGCATCACTTATCACTATTTTTCTTGGTCAGTGCTCAGAATGTAACTTTCTTGTAGCATCAGTCTTTTTGGTTCATTCTTGTCTTTCTGGTAATCCTTTTTAATTTCTTTTCCCCTGATGGAGTTTCTTCTCCATTCTCCCACCCCTTCTAATACTGCTGCTATGGACACTGCATCCTTTGCTCTAATGTCAATACTGTATTCTGTGCTCCCAACTTTTTTTTTTATCTGAATGTTTCTTGTAACTCTATTTCTTAACTGAGCACACCGAACTGTTTCTTTCACAGTCCATTCAAATAGATGCTCTTTATTCTTTCGTGTTCCATATACCTTACATTGGGAGTGTCACTTTTTGACACCTTATTACCAAACTATTTCTCTTCCATCCTCTTGTAAAACCCATACTGTTCTTTGATAGTTGTGCCATCTTGATATACTGCTCTGAAGTATATAATTTTTCTCTTTTATTTGTATTATCTTCATTCATCTAAGATCATCATATCTTATCTATAGAATCCTTCTCCAACCCATCAGGATGCCTTCATATACTTTATTTTTAAAATATCATCTTCTATAAATAACATTATTCCATTTTAGTCACCCATTCTATGGTCAATGCTGGATTATTAGGAGCAAAAACATCTTTGAAGCTACTATCTTAAATATCCTAATCTCTAAGCACAGCCTTTTATCATCACAGGCTATATCTTTCTTTATATTCAACTGAGATTCACAGACCATTAGTTACTTATTCTTTTCAGTTCTCTTAACTCCCTTGCCCTGCTATCGTTTCATAGCTTCCCAAACAGTACCTCTTTGTGTATAAAATATCTGTATGCAAATACTTGAAACCTGCCCCATTCAATAAATGCTAATGGATAAAATCAAGTAGATACTGCTATAGTATACACTCATAGTCACTAATGACAACTAGTTCTAAATCTCAGATTATGTTTTTTATTATCCTCAAGGAACTTGATTCTTTTTCCACTATTTTTGATTACTTTAAGCCAGTGCCGGCCAGATCTTCTTTTTTCTTTTTCCTTTACTTTCTTACCTATAAACTTACTTCATATGGAAAATAGCAAATAAAGGTTGTGATATAGTAATTCCCCAAAATTTTGACACAAATTGTTCATTTCAGCCTTCTCCCCTACCCTTCAGCAACATTGAGACAAGTGTCCCTCTTAGTAAAACACAATATTTTCATCCACACTATAATTTTACCCCTTTCTTCCCCTTTTAAGAAATATTCAGTCATTTCCCCCTCCTTCCTAGAACATCAAATATTTTTTCTACTGCACTCAAATGAAATTATTGAAAAAAAACTTCTGATTTTTAAATGAAATAATAGAATATAGAATGTTTAACATCCCATGTAATCTTTAGTTCAATCTCTAAAAAACAAATAGAAATTATACACACACACGCACACACACACACACATACACAGATATACACACACATACACTTTTTTTTTATCCTAACACATGGAGCTCAAAGTGGGCCTCACATTCTCTTCTAGAATTTTAGGATTCTATAATGAAAAGATTAGGTTATTTAATAAACAATTCTTATTTTAGAGATAAAAATTTTTTAAATTACATAATTCAATAGTGTCAGACATATTATTATAAACTAATTCTGCTGCTTTTTATTCTTTTTATCTTCATTCCACTGTTAATTTAAAACTATATTACTTAGCTTTCAAGTCATTTATCGTACTCCCAACCAATATAGTGTTTAAGAACATGGCCTAACATGAACTCTGAAATCAGGCAGTCCTAATATTGAACCTTAGCTCCTCTTTTTACAAGAGTGAGGTACTGCACAGTTAGTGTAATGTCTTTAAGTCTTACCATGCTGATATGCATGTTGGTATAAAATAGTTTAACTCATATGCTTATTGAGCATTAAATATAATAATGCATATACAACTTAATTTTGCATATACATAAGAATTATAAAGTAAATGACAGCTATACTTGTAATAATTATCATTACATAATTTCAATCTCATTTAACCAGTTATTCACCAAACACTGTTATCAAGTAGGTCAGTTTTCTTACTTTTAATAATACCCTATGTTTACTACCAATTTTCCATCATTTATAAAATTTGTTGAGAATTTGCTACATATCAATCACTCAGCAAATTGATGGGAATTCAAACATAAAAAAGAAATTCCATAAAAATCTGGGATCATTTGGGTCCGAGATTTTTATTTTTGTCTGTGTATCACTTAGCACACTCCCTAGCATTCATGATGTTTTTCGTTATGGATCATATTTATTTTGGTCTTCTAGGGATACAGACAACACTTACTCTCTCATTTTAAAGACCATCTCCTTCATGCAACTGTCATTGCCATTGTTAGTCCATACAGATTCCTTCATTACCAAAATATTTTATTAATATCAATGAAAATATTGTGTTAGTTATGAATTGCTACACAAATAATTACAACGAACTTAGTGGCTTGAATCAACGCACATTTGTTATTTCAGTTTCCGAGGGTCAGGTATCTGAGAATGAATTAGCTTGGTTCATATGCTTCACAATATCTGATTTGTCTGCAATCAAGATATGATCCAGGGCTGGGGATTCATCTCAGGCTAGACTGGAAAAAGATCAGCTTTCAACCTCACATAATTTTTGGTAATATTCAATTTCTTGCAATATTCTGGATTGAAAGACATTTTTTGTTGTTCACTATTAGCTAGAAGTCCTGTTCACTTGGTAGCTAGCCGTTGGACAAGGGCAGCCTTCAATTCCTTGCCACATGGGCCTCTCCTCCGTGGTTATTTGCTTCCTCAAAGCATGCAAAATACAAAGGCGATAGATAGACTGAGTCTACTAGTGAGAGAGAAGTCTCACTGTTAGGTAATGCACTAATGAAAGCAACATGATACCACCTTTGCCATATTCTATTGGTTAGAATAAGTCACAGGCCCCATCCATACTCAGAGGGAGGAAATTATATTAGATCCTGGATACCAGGACCCCAGGATAATTGGGAATAGGGCTGGGGCATATTTTAGTAAAATATGTCTGCCGCACATACTGGTATGTGTTCATTTATGCTTTCATAAAAATATTGTTTGTTGAACAAACTTGAATGTGAGCAAGTGTAGGACATACATGTTATACTCTGCCTAGTGATTTTTTGATAATTTACTTGAAATTGGATGACTAATACATACCATTGTAGATTGGTAGTATTTGAATTTCCCTTATTTATGGAAAAAAACACTAGTAGAAGACACTATAGATCTTTCATAGTGTTGTGATAGTGTTGATGATTTAACAAAATTAATAAATAATAAGCCAAGGTTAACTTAGTGGAAACTTGAGGTCTGTTTGAGGATAAATTTACCAGACAAAGCATTCTATTTAAAAGGAATATATTAGGTGCAATTTCCCCACAACTCCCACTCACTTTATTTGACATTTAAGCCTTTTTGATTTTTGGCTATCACAGTTAATCATTTTATTTATTTCAGATTCAGGACATCTGCTGTGCCACTGAGTTCTACTGATTGCAATACAAAATTCTCAGCCTGAGCTATCTATGTAATTGCATGAAGTGAGAAGAACGTTAATAGAGTATGAGAAATAGACAGCTACCACACTTAATATTATTTGTGGAAGCTCTGGACAGACTGCTGTTTGACCTTCTTAAATGAGCAGCTTGCTTTCAACACCCACAACCGATGTACATACATGATCACTTGGCTGTCAATACTCCTAACCATCTGTTATGATGGCAACATGCCTGCTCTCAAAATGCTGTTCCAGTTTAGACTGCAGGTGCCAACTAAGTGGATTGGCAGCCTGCAATTCTGAAAATGCTTTCTCTTGTTCTGCAAGAAGCGATGCTGCATTAATACCCACATGGCTTCTTATGGCAATACCACCTGTCCATTATTTTTAGGCCAAATATATCCGTAAAAAAATGCTGATAGTGAGCACTTGAGGAAACAACATTGGGCAGCAATGAGACATTTTAAAGCACATGCTGTCCTGTTTTTAAAACATGATCCTATATATTGAAAAATCCCAAAAATGTGGGTGTAAAAAAGTGTAGCATCCAAAAATCATTTTAAGGAAAATGATTTCAAGAGCATAAGGTATTCGACTTAACAATATCTTTAATATTTAATATTTTTAATATCTGTATTATTGTCCCTCCTGGCAGTGAATAACTGGCTGCTCAACTCTGCATAAAATCACTAGATAATGAAAATTCTGTTGCTTATATGTAATGGTTTTACAACATGTGTGTGTCTGTGTGTGTGTGTGTGTACGGCAGCAGAATTTCAAAGAAAGTGAAAAAAAAAAGTACAATAAGACAGAAGCCACTATGTTATTCTTCAGTGATTTTAGCAATAGGTGGCTCTATGAAGGAGAGTACATATTTAAAGATATACTCAACATTCTCTTTAATTCCATCGTCTTCTTGCACCGTATTTGAAACCAAAATAAAAATGGGCTGCTATTAGTAACTGAAATGTAAAATTTGCAGGTTTTAGCAAAGCTATTTTAAACCTTCTTTACAAAACTTGCCAAATTCATACTTGTCTGCAGCTAACGACCTGGTCTTACATATCACAGGGGCAAATACTATTCATCAAACAATAATCACTATTTATTGCATCACCAAATCTACAATTTTACTTTTATACTCTACTTCCTTCCTCCTCTTACACAAGACCAAATCCTCCACTTGTGCTCCTTCCACCCTTTCAGGAACTGCTTTCCATTAACCATTCCCTTCTACTCTTGCACATTGGACCCTGCTTTCCAGGAGATCAGTGCCTCAGCCTGCAGTCAGGCGATGAAATCTTTCCTCACAGAGCAATAAAAAGTACCTTGACCCTAAATCCAGCTCCTGTCCATATATACCTCTACCCACCAACAACATGCAAACTTTCTGGACCACTGGATCCCAGGATGTCTCCACTTTGTCACCTTGCTTCCTCTCAACAGACTCCAGTCTTGATTTGTCACATATTACTTGAACAAAAGTGTTCCTATTTGCATTTTCTAGTCTTTCATGTTCCTAAGTCTAATATATTTATTTCTTCTCGTCACACTTAACCTCCCACTACATTCTACGGAGTTGGTCACTTCTATTTTTAAAAAAATACTTTCTTCTCTTTGTCCTCCTTTCTTTTCCTCCTCCTCCCCCCTCTTACACCACAACTGTGAGCTTTCTCCTCTCGTACCTTCACCACTCTTTCTCAATTGCCTTTGCTAGCCTCTCTTATTCTATTTGTCCTTGAAATGGCAAAGTTCCTCTGGAATCAGGACTAGGTCTTCTTTTATTCAAATGCTAAAGTCTTATGTTTTAAGCAGTCACATTTCCGTGGCTCCCAATACAAGTTAGAGGTTAATTCCCTAGTTTGTATCTCTTTGTTTTTCCCCCCATGAATGCCCTCTAAGTTTCAGATAAGTGCATTTATTTATGCTTATAGTTTTTATGTGGATGCCCCTTTTTATCTGGGAGAAGACTAGTCCCGGAAGACTGGTCCCAGTAGTTGATGCTTCTGGAAGAGTAGGTTTGGGAAAAGCCACCACCTGGATTGCACTTGTCTTCACTCTTCACCTGGCTAACTAATACTCATTTACCAGGTCCCAGGTTTCTATTCCTCCATTCAGAAAACATAATTTGATTATTTGATTTTATCTCAATATTCTTTGTGTTTCCTCCATGGGAAATATTACCTTAATTGTCCTGTGAAATTTTCCTTTCTGTATGCTCAATCCCAACACATGTTATGCTACATATCAGAGGCTCATTATATGCTTTTTGAATGAAGTTAATATATTTTTACTCCAAACTCACTTGTGGTGCCCATACATAGAAACTGTAGGAGAAGAATATGTAATCAGGTAAGAAAAAGTAAACCAGTAAATAGGAAATACATCATGCTTCTTAATAAATTATTGCAACATATAAGCTGAAAATCTTTCTTTCTACTATTTCAATATTTTCTACTGGATTCTTAGTAGTAAATTATTTAATATATTCTCCATTTGCACATTGTCACATTCAGAATTTCCTTTATTATCTTCAGTTTTAATATATTTTAAAATATTTCATTGTCAACATATATTCTGATTTTAAGAGAAAAGTACATTTTAGAAATCATGTTCAACTTGCACAAAATTTTTTTTTCCTCACAAAATCGGCTATTATTCTGAAAATCAAGAGAGATAAATAGAGGAAATATTTAATTAATTATTTTAAAATGATAGAATTTGGCAGTTATTTGATTCATTTTTAAAACATGTAAAAAATACAGTTATCCTCAGCCTGATTTAAAATATGTGACTTTTTAATGAAAATAAACTAGTAGCTGTTCTCACAGCATCACTGAAAAATAAGTTTTATGCGAGTCATGCCTAGATCCAAATACAATCCAAGTTGATTGGACTAAATTGTTTTAATTAATATTTGAAATCTCAACCTCTATTTGAAATGTAAGTTCAGTAGATGCAGAAATTTTCTTAAAAAAATAAAATAAAGAAAAAAAAATAACCTTATTGTATTTTTGAAATTTTCAGGATAGTGTGAAGAGAAATCATGGATTTGCAGTTTTCACCATATTGTGTTTTTTATTATTTTGGTTAGTAAAGATAGTGAAGTTCTGGCCAAGGAGTTAGAAGAATTAGCTATTGAGACTGACTTCGATTCTAACCAGCCAGACACTTGCTTGCAGCCAAGCTACGTAAACACTTGCTGTCTTAAATAGCTTCATCTGTAAAATGAAACTAAGGATGAAACTAATGATTACTAACACAATTGACAGCTGAATTTCCTTATTAAGTGAAAATCAAAACCCCCAGATCCAACAAGCTAAACAAATGCTAAGACAGACAAAACTAATCTAGACTGAAAGAAAGTAGATAATTGGTTGCCTAGATGAGGGGTAGGTGAGAAATTTACTATAAATGGAGCAAGAGGAATTTTTTGAGTCTGTGAAAATATTCTTGAACTCCATAGCCATAATATTCATACAACTTAATATATTTGCCAAAACTGATTTAACTGATGACTTAAAATAGATATATTCCATTATATATGCATTATACTGCAATAAAGTTAATTTTGAAAGGTGTATGTGTGAGTGTGTGTGTGAATCAGTAAGTGGTAATGTGCAATACTCATAATGATACAACACCAAGAATTGTATTAATGTGCCTTCTTTGTAGCTAAGGCTTGGTGATTAGGTGATTTGGGATATTTCTCTAACTTTTCCTACTTGAAATGTAACTATAATTCATCAATAATCAAAAGCAGTTTTTAATCCAGAATTGCTACATATACTGTCATTGTCCTATAAATCTAAATTTTCCATTGTTCAGTTTTTACATGTCAAACAAGTTTAGCAGGGATGACGTGAGTTTATTGTCCAGAAGAGATTTTTCTTAAAGATGTTTTAGCACTTTTCTCAAAATTAACTAATTCTACCCTACCATAATTTTTAAATACTCAAATGGATGTTTAAATTATTAAACATAAGGCTACATGTTATAGAATTATAGGTAAAATATATATGTGGAAGTTGAGGAAAGAACACATTGAGAAATTAAAGCCACCCTTTAAGGAATAATATGCTGACTGTGGGTATATGAGTCTGACTCAAATAAGATTACCCTAAGTCTTAATTTTTTTCAAAACCTACATGGCTGAGAACAAAAATCTAAGTTTTACTGAGCTCAGTGTACTTTCTGTGGTCAGATATAAACTAAAGTGTTTGTGGTTGGAGTTCCAACATGAATGGAAGAAGATCTTAGATATTAAGAAAAAATACAGAGACAGACAAGATCTGAAATTAGCTATATGAAGAAAACATTGAACTGCGAATTTAACAATATGTCTTTAAAGCTATAACAAGCAATATATTGGATGTATTTACAAAATATTTAAAAATACAAGTAATAATTGGCAAATTATTTCATATAATTTGTCGTTCTTACTAAATTTTATAATTAATGATCAAAATGTATAAGAAATAGTTTTATTGAATTTCTTTAAATTTTAAGATAAATGCCTTTTTCCTGGGATTCTATTCACTATTGGTATTCAATCTGGCTGACATTATTTGACTAGTGGTTTATGTGTAGCACTGTTTCTAGTTCACAGTATAAACAGAATATTCCCTCATGTTCTTTTTCAGATCATATATTTTGTGAATCTATGATTTTCCTTCTGTATTCCACTGTACTATGATGACATGTTTATCAAAGTGCCCAGGTACAACAGTGATTTTCCTGTAAAAATACACAAATATAGATTAACTTGCCAAGGTCATATGGCAAGTCTGTGACAGAACCGGGATTAAAACTCCCAAAGTTCATGATCAGTTAGAGCAATTTCATTGTAAGATTCTTGTAAGTCTGTAGCCTAGATCAGTAAGATAATTTATATTTGAGTTTACATGCTTAGAATCAATGTGGTCCACTGTAAACCTGAGGAAAAAAGAGAATCCGACAAACTTAAAAAGATCAGATTTGATGTTTTTAACTCAGTAAAATTCACTACAACATTGAATTATAAGATAAAACTAATTTTAGAAATTCTAACTTAATCATTATAATGTGCCATAAAAAAGATTGTAGATTTGCCTAAATATAAGATAGGGTGATATGTAAAAGAATATCTATTTTAAGTAGTCACATATGGTTTAAACTGCACAAATATGAAAAATAAATAAAATGTGTATTTTTCAACTATTAAGACATACACCTTACATATAGGCAGTAGCAATTTAGCCCAATAACGGAATGACCTGTATCAGAAATATAGGCTATACTCCACAGGCAATGTAGATTTAAAATGTGAGAATGGGCTAATTGAATTTTGACAGCAGTATTAAGAATGAACTTGTAAGGCTAATTTTCAGGCTTATAGAGAAAGCGGTTAGGACATCATTGCAATTATCCAAGAGAAAAGTGTTGAGGACACATATAGAATTTGCAATAGAGTCAGTAAGTGACATTTCAGACACAAGATATCTTTGTGATTGAGAAAATAAGAATGTAAAAGGGGAGAACCGACTAGACAATGATACCAAGATTTTTGGCTTGTGTTCCCTGGTAAACGGTGGCATGATGAGCCAAGCTGATGTCTTATTGGAAAATGAAGGTTGTTAGAAACAAAGAAAGGACACATTTATTTAAAGGAGAAGGGCTTTATCATTTAGTTTTTAACATGTTGAATTATAGTCTAGCAGGATATTTACGATGATTTTTGGCAGGCCATTTTAAACATGAATTTATAGGTTTTGAATAAATACTGGAGATGAGGTGGGAGTCATCTGTATAGAGATTTTAACTGAGTATATAGTAATAGAGGACAGAACTAAGGACTATATCATAATGTGATGTTAGGGAAGGCTAGGAATGAATTCAATTACTGTGGGGATTTTACGTGGCTGATTTGAAGCCTGATAAGGTTATACATAGAGGCTGATGCCATGGGAAACTGTGGACAAGCCAGTCCCTACCTGGATTCATGCAAGTCAAATAATTGTTGAACCCACTGTATTTGGTCAAACCATGGAGAACACCCTGATATCCCACCTGTTAGGCACCAAAAGGAAAGAGTCAATCTTCTCTGTCAGTTAAAGAATTATGGGGAGAGGGGGGGCTGAGAAGGAAAGAGAGATAGAAAAAGAAAGGGAGAGAGAGAGAGAGGAAGAGAGAAAGAGAGAATGGGGGAAAATGTGAGAAAATAAGATGATCAAGGTAATCGATGCATCCAACTAGTGGGAATTTCAGAAAAGAAAATCTAGAAAAAGATATGAGAAAAATATCCTAAGTAGTAATATAAGTACAATTTTCAAAACTTAAGCAGGATTTCTACACCCCTATCAGAACATCTAAAATACAAATAGTAGTATTACAAACTACTAGTGAAGATGTGTGTGTGTGTGCGTGCGTGTGCATATATGTGTGTGTGTGCGTGCGTGTGCGTGTGTGTGTGTGTGTGTGTGTGTGTGTGTGTATTTGAAAATGACAGATCTATATACATATGGAGATCAGATTTCAGATCAGTGGACAGGAGAAGGGGAAAGGGGGTGGGGTGGGAAATATTCCTGAATATAAAGAGTTAGCCAGACAGAGTTATATTTTGGTTATGGGACAGTTCTGTATCTTTATTGTGCTGGTGGTTACATAAACCAATACATGGGATAAAGTTGCATAGAAGTATACACACATGTGTACACATAAACACACACACGTGTAGGTTAATAAAAAAGAGGCAAACAGTGTATAAAATATGTAGTCTAGTTAATAGTAACATACCGATGTCAATTTTCTGGTTTTAATATTATGCTACAGCTATATAAGATGTCGGCATTTTGAGGCAGCTGAGTGTAGTTTACATGAAGTTCTTTGTACTGTTTTTGTAACTTTTGGTGAGTCTATAAATATTTCCAAATTAAAAGTATAAAAACTGGAGGAGATGAATTTCTATACTGAGAGGATTTATCATACATTCAACAAAATTAGTGTAGAAAAGACACTACACAAAGACAAATCATCATGAAATTTAAGACTATCAGAATAAAGAGAAAATTTTTAAAGATTTCTGAATGGAAAAATATCAGAATGAAAAGAATAAGTTACAGAAAAATCTCAGGCTTCTCAACACCAAAACTCCAGTAGAGTAACATCTTCAACATTTTTAGAGACAACGAATTCCAACCTTCAATTCTGAATCAAGCACATTATTAAAAAAATGTGCAAGTGGAATAAAAACTATTTGGAAAAATTCAACAATCTCAAATTTTTAATTTTTTTCTATCCTGTCTCAAGAAATAAATGAACGATGTGCTTTACCAGTTGAGGAAGTAAAATAACAACTAAAAAGGCACGTAATTCCAGAAAAAAAGTGAATCCAATTTAGGATATAGGATACAAAAATTTCTAGGATGGCAAAAAAAGTCAAAGAACAAAAATTGTGCAGTTTTCCTAGACAGTCACACGTCCATGTTGGAACAAGAAATGAAAAGCTCTAGAAAAAATCTCAAAGGGACCAAAAAACTACATAATAAATTATCTGGTAAGCTTGACTGTTGCAATATTGGTTTGAGATGGGTTTTATTAAGTTGTTGGAATTATGTTGGAGGTTTTACAGAACAATTAGTTTTAAAATGAGCCAAGCAAATTAAAAAAAAAAAAAATGAGAAGTGTTTAAATCAATGCTTGGAAAAAAAAAGTTTTAGAATAACAAATGTGATTACAATAACTACTTGTTTATTACTGAATAGTATTTATATAGTCATAAGAGGTTTAAAATTGAAATGTAGTTTTACCATACACAATAGAAATATACTGAAATAATTTGAGGAGAATCAACTGAGAGTGAGTGGGAGTATAAGGGAGTTAAATTGTCATCATCTTTCATAGAAAAACTGTAGATAATAAGTATATGTAAAAAAATCAAAAACATATAGAGCATGCTACAGAGAAAATAGAGGTAATTGCTAAAAGAAATAACTAAAAGTGTTAAAAAGTGGACTCAAGAGAGTAATAAATAGGTAAAAGGATTATGATCGGGAGACAGCATTTTTTGTTGTTTACAATTCAAAATCTTTTAGTGTCATTTTATTTTATATCGTGTACATTTAACATTTTGATAAAGATATTTTTAAAAAACACAGCCTCTTAAATTAACAGGGGTTGCACTATGATTTGAATGTATCCCCCAAAAAGCCTTTGTTGGAAACTTAATTACCAATGCAACAGTGCTGGGAGGTGGGGACTAGCAAGAGATGATTAAGCCATGAAGACTCCACCCTCATGGATAGATTAGTGCTGTTATTGCAGGATTAGATTCTTGGTAAAAAAGACTAGTTCATACCACTTTTGACTCTCTCTCTCTCTCTCACCCTCTCTTTCCCTTCTGCCTTTCACCATGGGTTAACACAACAAGAAAGCCTTTGCCAGATGCCACCCCTTGATCTTAAACTTCCCCGCCTTCAGAATTATAAGCAATAAATTTCTGCTTATTATAAATTACCTAGTCTGTGGTATTACGTTATAGCAGCATAAAACAAAGTCAGGTTCCATTAAAATGTCACCATCTTAAGAGTTCTTCAGATAAAGTAAAAAATAAAATAAAATAAAATCCTAACCAACTGTAATAGGTACCAACAAATAAAGTAAAAGAAAGATAATTTGATACAAAGAAAATTGTTTTTTAAAAAATAGAGGTAAAGTTCTGAGAGCAATGTAGATTTATAGAAGATCTGTTTTTTTAAAGACAGAAATATTTGAATCAGAGAAGGAATAGATGTTGAAGTACAGTGAGGAAAGGAAATAGTTTCTTGGAGAATTATTCTGGGAGCTAGACTATATCTAAAAGTGAATATATGCAACCAAAATTTTTATAGGTATGATGATCATTAACAAGAAAAGTTGTGCTCTAGTGATTTGAATTAATTTCATGGATTAGACTAAAGTAAAGGAGAACAGAAGAGTTTGATGAGGACAGGTGTTGTCTACAGTCGGTGAGAAGAGGAGTGATGTTTTGCAATGCCTGCTGAAGAATGGAAGATAATTTCTACTATAGGACACTGAAAATTTACCTGATAACATTTAATCATATGTGGATTTCAGAAGCTGAAATTAGTTTATCTTAAAACAAAGATTTATCAGCATCGAAGATCTTTTGGTGCCAGTGATTATTTATTTATGCAATCTTGGGCCAGGTCTCTTTGTAGGCTCTCGTGATAAACCAATGGTGCTAGTGAAGGGAGGGGGAACAGGGCGGATAACAATCTGAAAGCTTAACAAGACCAGACCATATTTTTTCTCAGTTTCTTGCACTTACATGCTCTTCTCTGGGTCCCTTCTCTCCAGCCCAGACCTCTATACGTTAGGCTAAGGCTCCATGAGCACGACACAATAATGGATAATCCTGTCAAAGGACAAGCTCTGTGTCACTGTTGCTATGTTTTATTAGCCAAAGCAGCTCTGATTCAGTGTGGTAGAGGATTAGACTCTATCTGTAGATGGGCAGGATGGCACATATTCACACACACAAAAGGAATTTATAGAGATCCATTTTTTTTTTGATAAACTCATGTTATATTGGTCTTTTTTATTAGACTCTGGTTTGAAATTGCTCATAATTTTACAATTAAATGAATAAAAATGTGTACCTGTAATAAACTCTGGAAAATTGTATGAACAGAGACTGAGAATAGTGTACAAATTATAATAAAGTTCAAAAATATGGAAATGACAATCAAACAAAAAACAGAACTCACAAAGATGAATATTTGAATGGGAACATTGAAAAGAGAACAAAATAAATAAATACATATAAATAAATAAAAATAAACAGAAACTGTTTTTGACCATACCACCAGTTCCTAAAACACAAAGTGCTAGAGGTTGAAAGTAACCCATTGGGAGCTGGTAAATTTTGAAGAACAGGCTCTAGTGGGGAGATTTCTGTGTGTAAGTATTATGTCCCAACATGATGAATTTCAAGCTTAGACACTGCTTGTAATAATTGGCTTTCTTGAGCTGGCTTGAGCTGGTGCCAGTATACCACTGTAATGAAGCCCCACAGTATTTATGCTTATGTTTGAGGTATGTTAAAATAAGTGATATTATTGTAAATAAGTATACGAATATATTTCATCTTTTTCATTTTTCATACATGTTTTTAATCCTCAAAGTACCTCTGTACCCTTCATATGTGTGATGGTTAATTTTATGTGTCAATTTGATTGGGCTAAAGGATGCTCGGACAGCAGGTAAAATATTTCTGGGTGATTCTGTAAAGGTGTTTCTGGACGAGATTAGCATTTGAATCAGTAGACTGAGCAAAGAAGGTAGCTCTCTCCAATGTGGGTGGGCATCATTCAATACATGGAAAGCCCAAAAAGAACATAAAGACTGAAGAAGAGCAGATTGACTTTATCTATCTGAACTGGGACAACTGTCTTCTGCCCTCAGACATCTGTGCACCTGGTTAGCCAGCTTTCAGACTCAGACCAGGACATACAGCATTGGCTCCCTGGTCCTCAAGCCTTCAGGTTTGGACAACTGCACCACTGGCTTTCCAGGTTCTCCAGCTTGCAGAGGGCAGATGGTGGGACTTTTCAGCCTCCAAAATTGAGTGAGCCAATCCCACCAGATTTGCCAACTCCTTGATCTTGGACTTCCCAGCCATCATATCTATGAGAATAAATGTCTGCTGTTTAAGCCACCCAGTTTATGGCATTCTGTTATGGCAGAATGAATTTACTACTAAGACAGTCTTTGTAAACAATTAACCTATTCCCGAGCAACTGCACATGATTCTGATATCCTTCCAAATACATTTAAAATGTAACCAGAGATTTTTCTTATGCATTATTTTTATAAAAATGTGTGGTTTAATATATAACTTTTTTCTACCATAAGCACTAACTAAAACCAAAAGTTTGCAGTGGCATATTATTTTTCTATCTATACACACACATATACACACTAATGTATGTATATATATATACACTCTTATACATTATAAAATGATGGAGTAGTAAAAAGGAAGAGTTGTTCTACTAGGAAAACGTTAACCTGACCAACTATCTGAAGGTATGCTTTAATTTTTAAAACATAACTCTGTTTATATCCATACATTTATCATTATAATGTGGCCCCATTTGTAATAAATGAGTTATAAATAATTACCAATAATTTTAACTGTCTTGAGTTATTAAAATTAAACAGAAAAAATAATCAAAATAAGAATTTTAAAATAAGAAAACTCACAAACTGTTTAAATTAAAATATCCCAAAAATGTAGAATATGTAAATTTATACTCAGATTAACACAATATCTACTTCAGATGGTTAGTGTGGTATAGTTGTATACTACTTTTCAACATTCCAGACTCTCATGGACCTTTAAATCATGCTGGAGGCTGCTATGAAGGAAGAACAAGGGAAAGAGCAAAGGCATAATTCAAGAAAACATCTTTATTAAGTATTCAAGTAAAAATGCCTTTTGTAAAAACAGCATTAAAAAACCCAGGTGCTTATCACAGCTTATGAGACTAAATCAGATTGAAATATTTGTCAATATAACATAATAATCTTATACAATATTACATAATATAATAACATAATCTTACATAAACTTTCTTATCCATTACTTAAAAATTAATAAAATTGAATCAAATAGCACCTATGTTAAATAGTTAATATTTATTTTGGACCATTTCTGTACCAAACATTCTTAATCAACAGTAGTAAATTCAATGCAGAATCATTTTCTTTCAAATTTATGTTACAATCATGCAAGCACAATATGCTTTTTCTGTTAAAGCTGAATGAGTTTTTTGAAATTCTATGACAGTATACTCCTTTGCAAAATGGTAATTGTCAGTATTTTCTAAATTTTTATAAAAGAAACCTTTAATTTTCTTCCTAATATATATTTGTTGGTCTGGAACTATTTTGTTATAATCATGATACTTCAATATGAAATTTCTTAATATAAACAAACTTTAAATTGCTCAGAAGATTAAATACGACATGTATAGGGAAGTAGAAAACAGACATGTGAATTGATATAATTATTATGAGACATAACATTTCTAAATAAAGATGTATGAATTGGGGGATATAATATTAAGTAAGGAAGTGGATGAGACATTGTCAAAGAAAAAGCTTCAGAAGGCACAAATTGAAAAACATATTCACTTATTGAATGAACTTCTTTAACTACTAAAGCTGTTTTCATATTGGGTCTAATCAAACAAGAAGGTGGAAGCTCTGGGCACAAGGAACTGAAGATACTTCGTATGTATGAAATCTCATTATTTAAAAAAAATAAAATTGAAAGAATATGAAACTAAAATGATACTAAAACATAAGAGAGCAAATGTTTTAACATTGGTAAAATATACTATATTCTACGGAAGGAATGCATGTTTAACAGAAGGAATGGCACATAAGACACATTTGTAGTAATCATGACTACACTGTGGAGGCTTTTGATTTAGAAAAATTCATTCATGCTTAAGGTCTTATAACCAAGCAGTAGCAGGGACAGAACTCCCAAAAGATTCTGCCAAAATCTCTGCTCTTAAATACTATTCTACAGTATCTATATAAAAATAAAGGTGTATCTTTGAGTATGAAAGCTGCTTCAAATGGGCATTAACACCTTAATTTCACAAAGTAACATGAATGTGCAGTCCATAAATAATATAGGACTTTATGATACTATTGATTTATAAATATGTAGTTTTGCAATAATTGAAAATCACTAGCCACAACCTTATATATATGTATAAAATTTATATATATATATATGTATGTGTGTGTGTGTATATATATATATATAATTTTTGAATGAGTGGCTAATAGATATTTCAGAATAGTAAAAAGATTAGAATTGGGAATACAAACAACAAATATTTATGACTGTTTGTTAAGTAGCCAGTGCTCTTCCGATAGCTTTGTATAATTTATCTCAACTATTTCTCAGATTAAAACATTACATTTCTGTTATTTAGATGAAGACAGTGAGATTTACAGAAGCTCCACAGTTTGTTTGTGTCATAAAGTTATTTGGTGGTAAAGTCAAGGTTCAAATCTCTTTGATCCTACAGCTTGCTTTTATAATTAAGGTCTTAGTGTTCTGTTTTTACTGACTCACTTGTAATAGGAAAAGTACTTCCATAATGAAATAACTTGAAAAACCTGAAATCTTATTCACATCCTTTATCTACATCTATGCCTATGCCTATTTCTGTGTCTACATCTATATTTATATCACTATATCTATTTCTATTTCTGTCTATTTTTCAGCTATAGCTATCTAAAGGTATAGGAAGTGATAAAATGATAAATAGGTCTGTTTTTTAAATAACAGAATGGGATCTCATTTACCATTTAAATTTCCTTAAGTGATACTTACAGGACATTTAAAATTAAAAGAAAACAAAATAAATCTTTGTTATGCTCTTTGAAAGCTCTTAGAGAAAACAAGGCAAGGAAAAAAATGAATATATTCTTTCGAATGCAGTAATTCTTAATTTTTTAATAAAACTACACATCAAAGTAGGCATTTATTTCTGGGCATAATTAACATTAGTCTGACTTCTAGACAAGCTGTTTGACAAATTTTACTTTAATTGACGCTTTGATAGTGGAATTTTATTGGAAAGTGCTGGCAAGCTCATATTCAAACAACCTTTACTATAAAGCAGAAGTTCTGGAAATATGATGAGAATTTATTACTGTCTTCAGCATTTACTCAAAGAGATATACTGAACAATGAAACAGAAAGAAATAAGATCATCCATCACCTCCTAACAAAAGGACCTAAGCTCTCATGTCCATTAATACTGTTACATTCTGCCACCAGTCAATGAGAAGATGTCACTGAAAACTTCTTGCAAATGTGTTAAGTTATAAATATGTCTATAGCAAAGGCATTTCCTGGATTCTGGTTGAACTTAGTTCAATACCATTTTACTTTTTTACTGAAGAAAAAAAGCTTAAGTGTTCATGATTATCCCAATCTAGTCATTTAACTGTATTTCCCCTGTGAGTTGAAGAAATAATTAATAAGGTATGACACATATATGAGCATTTAAATAATTGGAGCCTCCTGAATCTTCTAGACTCTGAAATAATAATTGCATTAGAGCATTTCCATGTGATATTGGAAGAAGAGGTTGAAACATGTGGCCACTGTGAGGAACACCTTTTTCACCAAGTGTATATATCTATCATGGCACTTAATTACCCTCTGTTGTAACTGCATGATGAAATGATTCTTTGTAAAATCTGTCCTCTTTATCCTATAGAAAGCCAAAGAAACTATCCAAAACACATAAACATCTGGACAATTTTCTACCAAATGCAGTAAAAGTCTTAGTTGAATGAATCTGAGTCCCAAGATACGGCAGTGACCATTTTATTAAATTGGTTCCATACAGCAAGTTTCTCAACAACCTTTCTGGGAATGGAGACAGTGCCTTTCTGGGAATGGAGTCCGTATTCATGATCCCACTTTAACTCAACTAATTCTTATTATAAGGTTTGTCACTTGCAAAATCCTGTCATATAGCAGTATCTTAATTAAATTGCTCTCTTTGTGCTACTGGCAATGTAACCCAACTTAATACAGCAGTACAAATTACATAAATATGTAACAAATAGATTTACTTTTGTAAATAAAGAAAAAAAGAAAACATGGACTTTTTCTCAGGCATGGCTTGATCTAGGACTGCAGCAATGTAATTAGGCTCTTTCTCACCATTTTCCTCTCATCTTAGCTTTGCCTGTTTTTGCCTTATTCGATCTTATTTATCTACTTTCAAATGCTGCATTGATATATCTGGACCAGGCTGAAACAGAATTTTGTGCCCCAATGTCATTTTAGAAGCACCTCCTTACCACTGAAGATAGAGAACATGAGAATCACCACAGGCTTTTCAACTAATCGCAGTTTGGATATGAATATTTAGTATTTTATATGGTAGAAGAGATACATTTTTAACTGAAATTTTGCTTTAGTTTTCGTTTGTTTGTTTGTTTGTTTGTTGGGGGGGGGATAATTCCATCGCTAAAGAAGAACCAGACAGCTTAATTACCTAAAGCTTTAGTTACTCAAAGTATACTACATTATTTTTTAATCAAATATGGGGAAAAATTGTCATTGCTATTGTAACTTCCATTTCCATGATGATAAGAAGAAATGCTGCACAAATGTTTACATTTTGCTCAATCAGTGTATAAGATTGGAGCTTTAAAGCTGTTGGAACTGATTTAGCATTTATTAAAAACAAACAAAAACAGTTATGCTTGTTGGTGTGTATGTGTTTTCTTGAGTTATTTGGCCTAGTTTTTTATTTACTTCAGCATTTTGATGTTTTCTCAGAACTTTGCTTTTGTCTCTATTTTACTTAAAAAATATAGTGATTGTAGAGGAATAAAATGAATGTAGCCTCAGATCAATGTTTCCTAACATGTTCTTTCTATATTTTAAAACATTAAAATGCATTCAGATCAATAAGAAATATATTCAAGTGTTAACACTTAGAAAGAAACACTAGGCAACACTGGATCGAAGTAGCTTAAATGGGGTAAAACCAGCTGAAATCTATTTGTAAATTTCATAAATACCCTTCATGGTACAATGAGAGAAAAAGACACAAAGAAGCTAAATGACGATTTTTTTTCACCGGCTCTGGGATTTTGACAATTCCAGGTGAATATGTATTCATGTAAGAATAGTCTTGGAGATATTATCATTTAAATAGTTGGTTTCATCTGAATAAAAATTTTATTACATACCAAAGAGCAATAGAACACTGCAATGAGTTTGAGGAGAACAGCATCTGACAAGATTTTCTTCTTACTCATGTTCTGAGAATAAGAGGAGAAATTATTGCATATTCAGAAATTACGTTTAAATTAAGGTCATTGTTTCTCTGCAAGTTTGTACTTCTCGGTTCAAGCTATCAGCAAAAGAAGAAAACATTGTGATATAGATGATGTGTATTCATAATAAATAAAATACACTTCTGTAGAAGACTTTGATTATTGGCCTACTAGGATTATGGGTGTGGAAGAATTAGATATGTAGGGCAACAGGACGAAAGACTTGGCTAGTCATGTACATGAATCATTCTTCTTTTTTTTTTTTTAAATAGCAAACCATTTATGAATCATAAGATTGAAAGAAAGAGTAACATTTTAAGACTACTGATGAGTACAGTTTTTCACTAAATACTACTAATAAAAATCTATTACACAAATTGTGTACATAAATCAATTAAGAGTTAGCAACTTAGTTACAAATTTTATGAAAATGGGCTTGTTTCATATCATAAACTAGTCAGGAATTTTATTTTCACTTTTATAGCCAAACATCATCTGATAGATCTGTTTTGGAATCCAGTTAGTCATCAGTCTTCACATGATTTAGGGAGATAGATGCTCCAGTCTCTTTCCAACTCTGATCTAGAATAGAATAATTATTCCAATCCATAGTTACTATTACTCATACAAAGACATACTTAAAGGTTAATTGTATTCATTTTTCATTTTTTCTGCTTCCTTATCTAGGAATTAAAATTCTTTTTTTTTTTTTTTTGGTGACCGGTAAGGGGATCGCAACCCTTGGTGTGGTGTCGTCCGCACCGCACTCAGCCAGGAAGCGCACCGGCCATCCCTATAGAGGATCCCAACCCGCGGCCTCAGCGCTCCCAGCGCCACTGCGCTCCCAGTGCCGCACTCTCCCTAGTGAGCCACAGGGTCGGCCCTAGGAATTAAAATTCTGAAATAAAAGGTAAAAGATAGGACTTTGAGTGGTTTCCAGGGAAAATAACAAGAAAGGGATTTCCAAAATTTTTAGGCTGTTTAAAATTTTCAGATACCTAGACTACTTTCTTACTTTCTTTCTCACCCCATATTATAAGGAAAAGGAATTTAAAGGAAATGTATATTGAACACAATGCATTTTTCAAAATGTGGTTCTGTGGTTCGTAAAAGAAAAAGACAGAGCAGGCAAACTCTTAAAAGATAAGTTATTTACATTCAAATACACATGTCAAATTACGAGAAATGTTAATTTATTCTAATATCTGTGGCCTCTGTCTGCCTGAATCTTGCTACATTTCTAGTATGCAAGTTTATGCTTGGCATTCTATTTTTTTTTACCAAAATGCTCTGTTCTATAACATTATTATATGACTGAGTCTTATTTCCCAAACTATTTTAAGTTCTTAAAGTAAGAACTATATCTTAAGAGACTTCTGTATTTAAGATCCTCATAAAAGTTTTGAACTATAGTCAAAATATCTTTATGAATGACTTACATTTTGAAAATAAAATGTTTACTCACCTAAAGCTAAATTTTTCTTTAGTTACGCAATGAATATGTATTCTATTTCCTCTGCAATTATTAGCAATGTTGGCATGTTATAAATACAATTAAACAGCACAGGAAAATGGTGGTGATCTATTTACCTATATAACTATCATCCTATTAACACACTTTTGACTGATAAATTTAACCATTTATGTACATATTTCCATGTGTTAACAGGGATAGAATTACATAGTATGTATTCATTCCTTCTAATGTCATACAATAATATATGCTGATTATATATATTAATTTTTAAAAAAAGTATATATGTTGGTAACCTAAAGTTCATGCAGATAGAACAGCTTTACTCCTTTCTTTCCTTTCTCTTTCTGTCTCTCTCTACCCAACCACACACATACATATACACTTAACGAATTTAGATAAGATATTATATGGATGTTAGAAAGGAAATTTTCTAATTTAGAGCAATACATTCTTATAATTATTTTGTCATTTATAAAATAACTGAGGTTCTTTTGTTAGATTGGGTAACAAACTTGTCATAATTACTGAAATTTAGTGTTAAATATATGGCAAAATATGCTATATTGGTTGAATAACAACTTCTCTTTAAAATGACCATTTAACAAGAGAATACCAATTTCTGTTCCTCTACTGTCTAACACAACTTTACATACATTACGTATAATTTTATAACATTCATTGAATATTGGATTAGTACGTGTTGAAAATTATTTGAAAAACAACATGTGTATCTAACATTCACATTTAAATGTGCCAAAATTTGACAAATTTAAGACATTATTTTTAGATGTCCTTGAGGTATTGGTGCTTTCTTATCTCAGAGCTCCTTATTATCCCAGAGTCCCTTCTCATTTGCTTAGTTTTATCTATGGTGTTCTTGTTTTAACTACTGCACCAGCCCAACATCAAGCATCCACTCTTTCCAAATAGTTGAGAATTTAGTTTGATATAATCCCATTTGTTTATTTTTCCTTTGGTTGCCCGTGCTTTTGGTGTCGTATTCATGAAGTCTGTGCCCAGTCCTATTTCCTGAAGTGTTTCTCCTATGTTTTCTTTAAGAAGTTTTATTGTTTCAGGGTGTATATTTAAATCCTTAATCCATTTTGAAAAGAAACAATTAACAGAGTTAAAAGACAACCAACAGAGTGGGAGAAAATATTTGCAAAATATACATCTGACAAAGGATTAATATCCAGAATATATAAGGAACTCAAACAACTTTACAAGAAGAAAACAAGCAACCCAATTAAAAAATGGGCAAAAGAGCTAAGTAGGCATTTCTCTAAGGAAGATATACAAATGGCCAACAGACATATGAAAAAATGCTCAACATCACTCAGCATCCGGGAAATGCAAATCAAAACCACATTGAGATACCATCTAACCCCAGTTAGGATGGCTAAAATCCAAAAGACTATGAACGATAAATGCTGGCGAGGCTGCAGAGAAAAAGGAACTCTCATACATTGTTGGTGGGACTGCAAAATGGTGCAGCCTCTATGGAAAATGGTATGGAGGTTCCTTAAACAATTGCAGATAGATCTACCATACGACCCAGCTATCCCACTGTTGGGAATATACCCAGAGGAATGGAAATCATCAAGTCGAAGGTATACCTGTTCCCCAATGTTTATCGCAGCACTCTTTACAATAGCCAAGAGTTGGAACCAGCCCAAATGCCCATCATCAGATGAGTGGATACGGAAAATGTGGTACATCTACACAATGGAATACTACTCAGCTATAAAAATGAATGAAATACTGCCATTTGCAACAACATGGATGGACCTTGAGAGAATTATATTAAGTGAAACAAGTCAGGCACAGAAAGAGAAATACCACATGCTCTCACTTATTGGTGGGAGGTAAAAATTAATATATAAATTCACACACACACACACACACACACACACACACACACAAACCGGGGGGGGGGAGAAGATATAACAACCACAATTATTTGAAGTTGATACGACAAGCAAACAGAGAGGACATTGTTGGGGGGGAGGGGGGAGGGAGAAGGGAGGGAGGTTTTGGTGATGGGGAGCAATAATCAGCCACAATGTATATCAACAAAATAAAATTTAAAAAATAAATAAATAAAAATAAAATAAATAAATAAAGCTGGAGGCATAACACTACCTGACTTTAAGCTATACTACAAAGCTATAATAACCAAACAGTATGGTACTGGCATAAAAACAGACACACTGACCAATGGAATAGAATAGAGAATCCAGAAATAAACCCACACACTTACTGCCATCTGATCTTTGACAAAGGCACCAAGCCTATTCACTGGGGAAGGGACTGTCTCTTCAGCAAATGGTGCTGGGATAACTGGATATCCATATGCAGGAGAATGAAACTAGATCCATACCTCTCACCGTATACTAAAATCAACTCAAAATGGATTAAGGATTTAAATATACACCCTATAACAATAAAACTTCTTAAAGAAAACATAGGAGAAACACTTCAGGAAATAGGACTGGACACAGACTTCATGAACACGACCCCAAAAGCACGGGCAACCAAAGGAAAAATAAACAAATGGGATTCTATCAAACTAAAAAGCTTCTGCACAGCAAAAGAAACAATTAACAGAGTTAAAAGACAACCAACAGAGTGGGAGAAAATATTTGCAAAATATACATCTGACAAAGGATTAATATCCAGAATATATAAGGAACTCAAACAACTTTACAAGAAGAAAACAAGCAACCCAATTCAAAAATGGGCCAAAGAGCTAAGTAGGCATTTCTCTAAGGAAGATATCCAAATGGCCAACAGACATATGAAAAAATGCTCAACATCACTCAGCATCCGGGAAATGCAAATCAAAACCACATTGAGATACCATCTAACCCCAGTTAGGATGGCTAAAATCCAAAAGACTATGAACGATAAATGCTGGCGAGGCTGCGGAGAAAAAGGAACTCTCATACATTGTTGGTGGGACTGCAAAATGGTGCAGCCTCTATGGAAAATGGTATGGAGGTTCCTCAAACAATTGCAGATAGATCTACCATACGACCCAGCTATCCCACTGTTGGGAATATACCCAGAGGAATGGAAATCATCAAGTCGAAGGTATACCTGTTCCCCAATGTTTATCGCAGCACTCTTTACAATAGCCAAGAGTTGGAACCAGCCCAAATGCCCATCATCAGATGAGTGGATACGGAAAATGTGGTATATCTACACAATGGAATACTACTCAGCTATAAAAACAAATGAAATACTGCCATTTGCAACAACATGGATGGACCTTGAGAGAATTATATTAAGTGAAACAAGTCAGGCACAGAAAGAGAAATACCACATGCTCTCACTTATTGGTGGGAGGTAAAAATTAATATATAAATTCACACACACACACACACACACACACACACAAACCGGGGAAGGGGGGAAGATATAACAACCACAATTATTTGAAGTTGATACGACAAGCAAACAGAGAGGACATTGTTGGGGGGGAGGGGGGGAGGGAGAAGGGAGGGAGGTCTTGGTGATGGGGAGCAATAATCAGCCACAATGTATATCGACAAAATAAAATTTAAAAAAAATAAAAATAATAAATAAATAAATAAATAAACAAACAAACAAACAAAAACAAATAGTTGAGAATTAATAGAATTAAAAGAACTATAGGATAATTTTATTCTTAACAAACAGAGAATGTGATCAGTCTTTCAGTTCATTTGCAATATTTTCCTTTCTTAATCTTTCTTTGGCTGGAGGTGGGGCCCTGCTTCTCCTGGAAGAGATAAACACAAATATTTAACTGATTATGTGCCACAAAGGTAGACCACCAAGTTTATCTTCTCTCTCTGTCTTTCTCACCTCAGCTGGGAAAGGTTATCACGTGATTAGATTGGGCTGTCTTGGGTAATCCAGAATAAACTCCCCAACTCAATATGCATACAATTTATCACATCAGCATAGTTCCTTTTGCCATGTTGGTAATATGATATATGCACAGGTTCTGGGAATTAAAGCCTGGACATCTTTGGGTGGCCATTATTCTGTCTACTTCAGAAGGCTATCTAGATTGTAGAATATCTCAAAGAAGAAAGTGAGGAGGAGCCTTGACAAGAGATTAAAAAAAAAATTCTCTACCTTACAGGCTTGTTGAATAAAATATGAACCTCCCAAATTTTGTCAATACTGTACTTACTACTGTTTTGTGTAAAATAAAAGCTTCCAACCAACTGGGAGAAGAGACAGCCATACATGGGATAAAAAAATGTTATCATGTCAAGCTATGTACATGGCAAAACAAGTATTATATGTGAGAGGTGTACAATAGACTTTTAACATCTTTTAAACAAGAATAAGAGTAATTGTTTTTCTTTTAAAATGAGTCATAATTTTTCTGGTTTAGAAAGGTTTTAACATGAATCTGCTCAAAACGTTCAAGATATATAGAAATAATTAAAATGTATTAGCAATCGTACAGTTTCTAAATTTTTATTCAAATTGACATTTCTGTAATTGCAATAATTCAGATTACTTACTTCATGTTAATACTATTAAAAGGGTGTTTTTTTCAAAATTTTTATTTTAAAAATTGTATATTCTAACCTGCTGCACTTTTTTGTAGAAAAAAAAAATCTCTGCAAGATCAAAATATGAAACAATTAAATGTCCAGTACTTGGAATATATTTAAATGTTAGACGACATTTAAAAAAATAATCTAGGTTTGTGAGCTATTAGTTACCTATTTGTTATTTGTTAGCAGATACAACATGAGTTTTAGAAGAAGCAAGTTCATTACTAGAATTCTATTACTTATTTTTATTTAAAGTGTCACATTAAAATTATACGAATCCTTGCATTCATGGAAACAGAAACAGCTTAAAAATTAGTGATAATAGCCTAGAAAATTCTGAAGAAACCAAATAAAGATGGAGAACATATCTTAAGAAATGTTAATATACATTCTGAAACTTTTGTATTTAATACACAGTAGTATTGGCACAAGGATAGACAAACTGTCCAATTAAACAGAATGAAGAGTTCAAAAATGGATATACATATATAGGCTATGTGATGTGTGAAAATGAGGAAGCAGTGTCATGGACAAAAGCTATTCTCTTCAAAAACAGGTGATGAATAGCCATGAAGAAAAAAATAATAATAATGCTTTCACCTAACTGTGTGTGCATGCACATGCACACATAATTCCAGAAAGTTTGAAGATCTAAATGTTTAAAATAAAGCAATAAAGCTTTTAGTGGAAACTGGATGGCCTCAGAGTAGGCAAACATTTCTAAATAAGATGTAAAAATTATTAAGATCAAAAATTAATTGAATTATCTTTAAATTAGTAACATGTGCATTATAAGACACCAGTTAGAGTATTAAAAGATAATAAACAGACCAGAAAAGATATATAGCAGAAGATAGATTAATTAATTAAGTGTATGTGCATGTTTCTATCACATCAAACAGACTCAGATCCTGAATATATAAAGAAGGCCTACCAATCAATTAGAAATTTACCCACAAATAGGCACAAATCTTGAACAGTTACTAAACAAAAGAAGACACTCCAATTACTAGTTATTTACAATTTGCGTAACATTATTAGTTATCAGGTAAATGCAAATTAAAACCAACTTGCGATACAACCAACAAGCCCCCAACCATAATGGCCAAAATGCTTGACAATATGTTTGACACATTCAAGTGTTGGTGCAGTTGTGGAATGAATGGAAGTTTTATACCTCACACCCCGCTGGTGGAGATTTCAATTGCTACAGCCAACTAGAACAACTGTTTTGCAGTATCTACTATAGCAGAACATGTGTGTAAAAGCTAGGATTTGGCATGTCAACTCCTGTGTTCATGCTTGACTGCAAAATATTAGTATTAAATATGTTCAAATAGATGATATGGATTGGAAGAATCAACATAGTGAAAATGTCCATACTACCCAAAGTGATATACAAATTCAATGCAATCCCCATCAAAATTTCAAAGACATTTTTCTCAGAAATGGAAAAAACTATTCAGACATTTATATGGAACAATAAAAGACCACGAATAGCCAAAGCAATGCTCAGCAAAAAAAATAAAGCTGGAGGCATAACACTACCCGACTTTAAGCTATACTACAAAGCTATAATAACCAAAACAGTATGGTACTGGCATAAAAACAGACACACTGACCAATGGAATAGAATAGAGAATCCAGAAATCAACCCACACACTTACTGCCATCTGATCTTTGACAAAGGCACCAAGCCTATTCACTGGGGAAGGGACTGCCTCTTCAGCAAGTGGTGCTGGGATAACTGGATATCGATATGCAGGAGAATGAAACTAGATCCATACCTCTCACCGTATACTAAAATCAACTCAAAATGGATTAAGGATTTAAATATACACCCTGAGACAATAAAACTTCTTAAAGAAAACATAGGAGAAACACTTCAGGAAATAGGACTGGGCACAGACTTCATGAATACGACCCCAAAAGCACGGGCAACCAAAGGAAAAATAAACAAATGGGATTATATCAAACTGAAAAGCTTCTGCACAGCAAAAGAAACAATTTAAGGAGTTAAAAGACAACCAACAGAGTGGGAGAAAATATTTGCAAAATATACATCTGACAAAGGATTAATATCCAGAATATATAAGGAACTCAAACAACTTTACAAGAAGAAAACAAGCAACCCAATTAAAAAATGGGCAAAAGAGCTAAGTAGGCATTTCTCTAAGGAAGATATCCAAATGGCCAACAGACATATGAAAAAATGCTCAACATCACTCAGCATCCGGGAAATGCAAATCAAAACCACATTGAGATACCATCTAACCCCAGTTAGGATGGCTAAAATCCAAAAGACTATGAACGATAAATGCTGGCGAGGCTGCGGAGAAAAAGGAACTCTCATACATTGTTGGTGGGACTGCAAAATGGTGCAGCCTCTATGGAAAATGGTATGGAGGTTCCTTAAACAATTGCAGATAGATCTACCATACGACCCAGCTATCCCACTGTTGGGAATATACCCAGAGGAATGGAAATCATCAAGTCGAAGGTATACCTGTTCCCCAATGTTCATCGCAGCACTCTTTACAATAGCCAAGAGTTGGAACCAGCCCAAATGCCCATCATCAGATGAGTGGATACGGAAAATGTGGTACATCTACACAATGGAATACTACTCACCTATAAAAACGAATGAAATACTGCCATTTGCAACAACATGGATGGACCTTGAGAGAATTATATTAAGTGAAACAAGTCAGGCACAGAAAGAGAAATACCACATGTTCTCACTTATTGGAGGGAGCTAAAAATTAATATATAAATTCACACACACACACACACACACACACACACACACACAAACCGGGTGGGGGGGGGAAGAAGATATAACAACCACAATTATTTGAAGTTGATACGACAAGCAAACAGAAAGGACATTGTTGGGGGGAGGGGGGGAGGGAGAAGGGAGGGAGGTTTTGGTGATGGGGAGCAATAATCAGCTACAATGTATATCGACAAAATAAAATTAAAAAAAATAAAAATTAAAAAAAATTAAAAAAATAAAAAAAATAAAAAAAAAAACAAATAGATGATATGTAATAAAAGGCGTCTAATTGCCCCAAACTGAAATTATCCAAAATGTCATCAACTTTGGAAAGAATAAACAAGTCAAAGTTTATTTGCATAATGAAATGCTATACAGTAATAAAAATAAACACTCTTCAACTACACAGAAACCTATAGATGAATTTTACAAAACTAGTGTTGAATTAAGGAAGTCAGTTTCAAATTATTATGTACTATGTAATTTAACTTACATAAAGTTTCAAAACTTACAAAACCAATCTGTGGTTTTCCTTATAACATAACTGGACAGGCAGGGAGAATGAAACTGATGTGGAACACGGGCAACATTATTTTTCTTGGTCTGGATCCTGATTATACTGAAATGCTGTTTGGAAAAATTCATTGAACTGTATATTTATGAAATGTGCACTTTTATGTTCACAATAAACTACTTAAAATGTTACAATCAATAGATATTTTAAAGATCTATTAATTTGTGCTTGCAGGTAAAACTATGTTTTTATGCTTTGTATAACCATATGGTATTTGATGCTAAAACCTACTTAGAATGCAAAAGTGGCCACTAATTATACCATCACTCCCTCTACTATTTGACTGTTTCTCAAAAATTTTAAAATACATCTTCCACATATTTTGCTCAAGTCTATGAATTTCGGAGATCAATATAACAGATAATAACTGACAATTGTATTGATAATTGAGTGGCATGTTTACTCCAATATGTTCAGTAAGAAGAGGCAAGCGTTTACTGACTGTTCTGATTTTATCCATCACTGTTTTTACATGTTCATCTAATCATGCTACAGCCATTATTCATGCCCACATATTTCTCAATACATTTTCCAACCTCATCTATTTTAAATTTATTTATCCACATTATGCTGCCATTGACTAGAGCTAGCATTAGGCTTATCACATATATTTACTTTTAATGGTGAAATTTGGATATGATGAAGTCATGTTCATTAGGTTTAGATGGCAAAATAAATATGATTATAATTTAATATATTGTCTATATTCATTTAGCATAGAAAGTATAGTGTTAATTTTGGTAAACACTATGAAAAAATAATAAAGAACTATTTTTATTTAGATTATTAGAAAGTCTGCAATTATTAGACTACTAGAAGAAATTAGTTTGCAAGAGGAAAATCTGCTTTATCACTTTGAATGAAAGTGATCAAATCAAGATATTTTGTTGGTCCTTGGAAAGGATAAACACAAGGGTAAGATAATGCATGGGATAATTAATTAATTAAGATAATTAATGCATGAGATCCACACTTTACTACAATTACAAAAAGATGAAATAAGGTGGTAAAACAAACGTCATCATGGCTAGGTCTGGGAGAAGTTATAGGGAAAATCTAAACAAAAGTTTGGGAACACAAGGCTGTAAACAAAGAAGAAGATAAAGAATTTGATAGGATTAAACTTGGTGTATTAGTCTGTTTCTGTTTCTTATAACATAATATCTGAAACTGGGTAATTTATTAAAAAATAAAATTTTTTTCATATACTTTTGAAGGCTGAGAAGTCTCCAAAAAAGATGTGGGCACATCTGGTGAGGGCCTTCTACAGCAGCACGAGGCAAGAATGGGCTGCACAAGAGAGCGGACCTGCTCAGTTGCTCTCTTTTTAAAGCTATCAGAACCATGTCCATTACCCTATGAACTGCTGAGGGATATATTATTTTAACCCATAGCACTTGGTCTGTGTGCTTGAGAGTTTCCATGCTTGAGCAGTTCTTTCTACTTATATGATTAGAAAAGGGTAGGCAATAACACATATAAGTGAATGTCTATGTTGTTTTGTTTTTCTACATGTTAGCCTCTGTTATGTTTTGAATGTGTCTCCACCAAAATTCAGGTGTCACCAATGAACAAGGGATAGAGTCTATAAGAGGGGCTTAGGCCATGAGGGCTTCTCCCTCACAAATGTGATTTTGGTCCTTGTTCAAGACTCTTCACAAAGCATTCAGCTCGCTTGCCCTTCTGCTTTCTGCCATGTGAGGACACAGTGTTCCTCGCCTTCAGAGGGGGCAGCAAGAAGTTACCATCTTGGAGCAGCTGCTCTCTGCTCACCAGACAACCAAACCTGCCTTGATCTTGGACTTGCCAGCCTTCAGAACTATGAGAAATTACATTTCTGTTCTTTACTAGTTACCCAGTCTCAGATATTTTGTTATGGCAGCAAAAACAGACTAAGACAGCCTCTCAGTCTAGATGGAATTCATGACAGGAAATGGGGTGAGTACATTATCCTGGTGACCCTTTAAGGGATGACTGGCAATTGTAGAAGTGGATCGCTATTACTATTTCTGTGGCTCTTCCTTTTACTTTCCATTGCTTGAAAATTAGTAGCCACTAAGAAGGTATAGTAGGAGTAAGGCAAAGCAGTAATAGAAAATGTAGATATTTAATTATTCCCCCTTTACACAATGTCAATTCTAATCTCTGGAATTCACATATATCATTAATATTGCTTTATATTTTGAACATCCTTAAAAGATATCTGTGCTCACTTAACTCAAAAGTTTGGTTTTCAATATTTGGAATCTTAATTTTGATAATATATTACAGACAATAATTATTAAAATGTAACATAAATCAGTTAAATATTTATAAATATAAAGGTTATTTTGAAAAATAGGGAAATGTTCCCTCTCCTTGAAATAAAGAGAACAGATACCACAGAGGTTGTGATAAAGATTGACAAAATCATCCTGATATAAATGCTTATATGCCTATTTCAAATTAAAATAAACAGTACAATTGAAAACGCTAATTTTCTTCATTAATTTTAAGGTAAGTATTGTCATGGAAATGTGCCTTATGAACAGGATAAGTGCATGCATTTAATGTCATTCCCATTTGGTTGAATTTAAATTACTTAAATAATGATACCCTATTAAAATGTTACTTTAATTTTTAGCATTTTATGCATGGTGTTTTTTGTCATTTTTGATGCATTACGTTAGGAAGACAAACATGCCTTCTCTTTTTATAAAGTATCCAAGGTAATAATGTAAAATCAGTACATCAGATATATGTTGTTGTTATTTGAATTTGCCATAATTGTCATACTGTAAGAGAATTTTTGTTGTCTTTGGCACATATTAATATAAGCCTAATCTTTTGTGCTCACAAAGGAAATAACAAAACGTCGTTAATAAATTGAAACAAGTTTTTCTAACTATGAATTTAGGAGGAAATATTTTAATTTTATAATGAGAAATAAATAGTACTTTTTTAAAAAGCTATATAAAACTTTTCACTAAACTATATCATTATTAAATTAAATAAGGGTTTTTATTGTCAGGTGCATTCATATTCAAAAGTAAATATGAAAAACTTTAATAAATTTCAAGTTACTCTATTGGTCCATTATTGCAAATTTAAAGTTATAATGATTTACATTCAAATCTTTGGTACTCTACTCCTGTCCTTAAGTATTGTTTAGAAAGATTTGAACTGAATTTTTAACTTTACAAGTCCAGGAAAAAGTTAGCCACACATAGTTCTTGAAATATTATTTCATGTCTATGGTATTTATTTTCCCTCTTTATGTGGCTCTACCTCTAAACCTTCCAAGATGTTTTAAGATATAGCATGGTTCTTTACATTACAATTTTTATTATCATTTGCTTTAGAAAATCTTCTTTGGAGTCAAAAGCCCATAATATATATTTTTAATAGCTTAAATTCTTTGTAGACTTTATTCAAATACACTATGAGGGAAGGAGAATAGTAGAGCATAGTTATGCACAAAGGAACATTTTTCATGAGCCATCCAGGAGAGCTCTGAAGAACGCTTGCCAATCCGAAGCATTATTTTCCTTGAAGGCAAAAGTCTTTAAAAGACAAAAAAAAAAAAATTAAAAAAATAAAAATAAAAAGTCTTATGGACAATCAAAATTTTAAATGTGTGTGTCCAGCCCTAGCAAGTTTTCTCTGCTCAAATGTGGCATTGAAATTAGCAAAATCAACAAACATCACACTTGAGGGTCAAAGAGAACCAATGATAAGCAGAATGTTTAGATGCTGGAGTACTAGTGGGCTTTGGCACACTAAAAACTCTTGAGACATGCTATAATTTCAATTTGTGACAGCAAGATTTAGAGTTAAATCTAGATTGATCAGATAAAAATAACATAAAAGATTAGGTTTAATACTCATTTTAACTACAAATGTTTTCTTTTATCCATAGCCTTAGTGCCTATTAATTCCTCTAAAAAGTCTCCATGCATTGGTTGATATTAGTGTACTCTCTCTTATGTCTGCATTTATACCAGAACAATTAAACAATGTGACTAGCATACAAGAAATTGTAGCTAGTATTATTAAATTATTTTTGTATTGTGTTCCTATGAACACTTTTGAAATTTCTTCATAAAAGAAAAGAAACAAACAAAAGCGTGAATTTGTGCTTTTTTGGTGTGTGATTTTGTAGTTAAGAAATCTCACTGAAAGCAGCACAATAAATCAGAATTATCGACACATATTTTTCTGACACTGTAGGAAGCAACAATGTAGCAACTTAATAAGTGCTGTGTGACCATAATAATGCACTTATATTTCATATTTTATTGGAAATGTGTTGTGTGTGATCATAATGTGATGTTAAATTTCATTCCTGAGGAAACACTTTAGTTTTAGTCTTTTTCTTTTTTTCACTTCATAGCATGCTTTTCTATTTTTTATTATTGCAGTTTTTAAGCTCAGCCTCTTTGAATGTTTTCCTTCCTGCCTGAAATCCTGAAGCCAATGCACTGGCATACAAACCTTATTAAATTGCACATCTCTCTTAATCACAGACCTAACAATTTTGCTGACACGCCTTCTTCTCAGGGGCATATATTATTCTTAGATAGTTTAAAGAAGTAGTTTTCACTGGCAGTGTTTGCTTTTACATTTTTTTCAAATGCAAAGTATAGATGGCTGATAAGTGTCAGAACAAAAACCCATGTCATCAGCACTAGAATTTAATGCTCTATTTCAAAAGAGCCAGAGGAAAAAGCAAGATAAATAATCCTCGTTCTACTTGTCCTTTGTTGTTAAACTACTCCAGTTCAAATAAGCAATTGTGTTGTTTTGTGTTCTTATTTGACAGTTGTCAGTATAAGAAATTCTGGGAACATCATCCACATGCTAGTATTTAATTCTACTCTGGGAGTTTAGAGGACTTGCAAATAGTTTATTGAGAATTAACTTTGGGAACTTTCACCCATCTCAATGAAAATTGAATACCTCAATTCTCGAAGTGCCAAAACCCTGCAGAGGATAAAGGGACAATGATATCTCTATGTTTGGTGCCAAGACACCACAAGTTCGAACTTCTGATTTAGCTAGATAGGGTTCAGTTGAAGATAACTTTATTTCCTACTATGGGTCTCAAGCTATGTCTGTAACATATGCACAGAGTCTTAAGTACATGCAGCTGTTATGTTGTTCAAGGGATGATTTAGCATTTACAAATTATTTCTGCATGTTTTGGTTTTCAATTGCACTCTCTCTCTCTCTCTTTTTTTTTTTTTTACTACTGTCACTTCCATTAGCAGTTGAGTATGAGCATTTTGAAAGGAGTTGGATAATGAGGTAGATTCTTCCCAGAAAGCAGTGTTCTGGTAGGAGCTTGGGGGAGAGCAGACTCACTACTGCTGCAGTGAACTGAGTAGGTTTACTTCTACATGTGCCACTGCTATTGAACTCTCTCACAATACATGCTAACTCTGGAAGCTTACGGAAATGAGATTGAATATTTATGTGCTGACTACATGACATTAGGGACATTGAATCTAAACTGTTAAATATTCAACTACCTGGAGTGTTTAGCACAAGAACATATTATGGTTTTTATTACACATGACCTATAAGAGAGATTCTTTAAAAAAGTGAAAAACCTCTGAGAAAATATCGTGTGAATGAGTACATGAAGTGGAGTGTTTTGTACATAAAATATGGTGTTAATATCTTCTTCTACATATTAAGATTTTTGAATAATAAAAATGTGGAGCACTTATTGTACATATTGCTTTTCTAAATTGGGTTAATTGTACTATTCATATACACTAGAAAGAAGTACAATTTTCATACCTATCCCACAGCCCACGTACATACACTCTTCTATGTGCACATGAATACACATGTTGTTTTGCCTCCCACGCATTTGTCAGCCCTTTTCCCCTGCGTGACAGAGCTGCCAAGGATTACTCAAAGCTCATCTCTTCTGAGCTGTGAGAAGCCCCCAAAAGGGGTTAATCTCCCAGAACCCTCAAGATAGAGGCATTCCTTCCATTTGGGAAATTAAACTCAAATTGGGGTTCTCTTCCCACATTTATTCTCCAGACCAGGAAGTTTCAGGAAGAGAACATAGGTGGAGATTTTGCTAAGTATAGTTTAACAAATTTAACAATAGAAGCTGGTAACATTCAGTAAGACAGGCAAGGTGACATTCCATAATGCAATTTTCAAGAAGTTAACTCGATCCACCAACAAAAGTCTGATTCTAACAAACATTCTCTTCTTACAGCAATTTCCCATTATCTTTACATATCAATCAGTAACCTGTCTGTCCTTGAACCAGCAACCTTGCTGTGTTGTAGTTCTTTATCTTACAACAGAGACTATATAGCCTTGGGAAAACTTCCTGTCCTTTGCAAGGACAGTATTTGAAATTGCAAGGCTTTGAAATACCAGGCCCTGTGAAGTACATTTGCTTTATGCATACTCCACACACACACATATGCATATCATTTGAAGAGCCATTTGAGAGCCATTTTAGAATAATTCCAGTGTATTTCTCAACATGTCCAAAAACATATATCCAGAAAATTAGTTTGATGTGTTAACTGGAACTCTTTATTTCTCAGTGTTTGGATCATATTGGAAAAAAATTTCTTTTTTCTCAAATTACTCAGTTATTTTTGGGTTTGTCTTTGAATCCTTCTCTGTGGGACTTGAAAAAATTCACTGAACCATTCTTATGTTCAGTTCTCTCATATTAAAACTAGGGTAACTTTAGCATCCTCATAATTAAAATTAAATGCCCTATTTCATGGAAGTATCCATTGCAGAGCCTGGTATGTATTAAGTCACAGATAAATACCTTTTCCTATCCCTGAGTTCAAAACTGGTTATAAATAATATATATTATAAATTAAGGGCATTAAGAGAAATACATTTCTCAATATATTGTTGAATATTTTAATATTATTTTATGTATAGTACTACTTCAAAGTCAAGATGTAGATAATTTATGTTCTTCCTGTATCTGCCTCTTGGAAATTTGTTACACCAGCCCTGCCTAACCCCTGCCCCCCCCCATAGTAGCCAGAGAGGTCTTGATAAACAAACTAACTGATCAAGTCTTACTCCTGAGAATTGTACAATGGTTTACCATTGCTCTTAGAATAAGGGTCAATGACCTTGTGATGACAAGACTTTGTATGATTAGTCCCTAACTGGCCAGACTTGCTGTGTACAAAACACACTCTTGATAACTATGTTCCCCTTTCACTAGACTTGTCTGTTCTTCTAAGATATAATTTCCTTTGCTTCCATGTTCATCTTGCCTGTAATGATCCTTTCTCTTTGCTGCCTGGTTATTGTTTACTTATAAGTTTTGCTGCTGTAAAAAATTGCCACAAAATAAGTGGCTTAAAGCAATGAAAAGTTACTGTCTTAGAATTCTGTAGGCCATGAACCCTATGCAGGGCTCACTATGCTAACATTAAGGTGTGGGTAGTTTGCATTCATCCTGGAGGTTCTAGGGGAGAATGTTTCTTTGCCTTCTCCAGCTTCTAGAGGCCACCTACACTCTTTGCCCTGTGGCCTTTTGATCCATCTTCAAAGCCAGCAACAGCCAGTTGACTTACCCTTATGTTTTGAATTTCTCCTAATTCTTCTTCCATATTAAGTCTATGACCCAGCTGAGAAAGGTGCTCAGCTTTTACGAACCTGTGTGATTATATTGGGCCCAGCAAAGAATTTTAGTTCTAATCCAGGAAAAATTTTCCATCTCAAGGTTCGTACCTCTAATCTCATCTGAAAAATCCCCTTTGCCACGTAAGGTAACACGTTCACAGGTTCCAGGAATTAGGACCTAGACATCTCTCGGGAGATTTATTTTGCCTACTACATTCATTTGTCAAAACTTGGTATAAATCACAATGTTTCATGATGACTTTATTGCAGGCTAGTTAAGTCTCTGAGTTACAAACTTTCATAGTGCTCTCTTTTTGCTCATTTTTGACATTTATCACAATTCTAACTGAATGATTAAGTATATATCACTTTTATAATATAAGTTTAAAAGGAGCAGATATTAAGTTTATCTTTTATTTTGCTATAAATCGAGTCTACCATTCTTCTTCACACTTGGTGTCAAATATTACAAAGTTAGCAAATTTATTTTGTTTTTAACCTTCCAAATCTAGCAGGGTCATTACTGAAAGTATCTAACAAGTGGTAATGTGGAAACCAGCTAATCAGAACTGTTGATGGTAGTGATGAGCACGGATTGCAGGGCCCTTGCTGTACCGCACATGAACTCTGTAGTTGCTCCCTAGTGAAGAGGTCCAGGCGGTGGCAGGGGTGTCAAGATAGTAGGGAGTAATTACAGAGCTCGTAACACCAGCTATTTAACAATTAGTATGAGATTAGCTTAGTGTTTTTATAACCAAGACAGTTCTAACACAATATCTCTGATCTTCAGTTTTCTCACACATAAAAACCAAATACTAATTTTCTTCATTACTTTTTAGATAAGTTTTATTATGGAAATGTGCCTTACGAACAGGATAAGTGCATGCATTTAATGTTTTTCTAAGAAATAGTTTTAGTATCTTGTAATTGTTTTTACTGCACATTAATTTTTAGCTAATTTTGGGCAGCAGCTGAATTATTATTGTACTGGTGTGGAATATCGGGGTGCTAAAAACTGTGTTACCTATTCTTAGCGAATCAATGTACAGTATAGGCATGTATTGAAACAATGTACTGTACTCCACAAATATGTACAAGTAAATGTTCAAATAAAAAGAATAATTATGATTTAATGTGCTTTAATAAGTTTCATATATCCAACCCAATATTTATTAATAATTTCTAGAGAAATTTAATATGATGCTATTACCAGCAAAATTAAATCATAAAGTGGGTAGTTGAGAAATATTTCATTTAATTTCAGTTTTTAAATTTTTCTATTTTGCAACAGTTTATGTCAAGAGATGAATATTTTTAAAACAATTTAATGAGAATATTTTAGCCAAATAAATTATTATAGCATTCTTAAGAGGTAAGATCTTTAAATCGAGTAGTATTTATATTTTAGAATAACAAGGTAATGATTTTAAAAAATTAGATTGGCCATATGATCATATTGCATTTGCATTGATCTTTAAAATCTTACTAATTTCAGTGTGTAAATTTGAGAAACTAAACGTCAAAAACTCCTTGGGTTATTTCACATCTTTTCTGTTAATTCATTATATTGTGCTGAAGATTTTGTCTATTGTTTAGTACTTACTTTCAGAACTCCTTGAAACCTTATGTATTCAAAATTTTCCCATTATGAATATTATTTTTGTTCATTATTGAAACTTTATACAAGAAAGAAAAACGGAAGAAACCGATACATATAGTTCTATCAGTACATTATGTTTTTTTAAAAAACATTTGATGTGTTTATTTCCAGTGTTATAGAATATACTATATTAATAGTTACCTCATTGTGTGATTGTTTCAAACTGAATGTTTGTGTCCCCCCCACATTCATATGTTGAAATCCTACTCCTAGACGTGATGGTATTAAGAGGTGAGGCCTTTGGGAGGTAACTAAGTCATGAGAAGAGAATCCTCATGAATAGGATTAGTGCCCTTATAAAGGAAACATCAGAGAGCTTTCTAGCCTGTGTTCTGCTATGTGAGGACACAGGGAGAAGACGACCGTCTGTGAACAAGGAAACGGTCCCTCATCAAACTCCTGTCTGCTGACACCTTTATCTTGGACTTCTAGTCTACCAAACAGTGAGAAAAAAAATAACAGTTTCAGACACCCAATCTATGGTATTTTTGTTATAGCAGCCTTAACGGACTAAGATGGTGTTAAAACATGTGATTTAGGTTTGAAATATATATATATATATATATATATATATATATAAAATGTAATATATATAATGTAATGTAGTATATATAATAATAATATTAATATATATAATGTAATATGTCTATTACATTAAGTAGTTATTGGTGTTTTAAAGAGCATTTATTTAATTATTAACCAGGTATAATATTTTCTCAACTTTTCTGTTTGCTATCTGTAATTCCTATTACAAAGATTGTCTGCTCATGTCTTTGTCTTTTTGTCTGTTGGAATGGCAGTGAAACAAGAGTTTTGAATTGGTTGTATGATTCTGATCAGGATGAAAAACTTTCATCATCTTGATTAATTGTCCAAACATGAGACTCATACGATGGTGCAGCATGAAGTAGCTGTAGTTATTTTTGCCAAAAATTATAGCTACTAGTACTCTTATCAACACCTCTTTGGTCACAATATTCATACATATTTATGAAAATCCTTCTGTATTTTTGGCAGGAAAATGGAAGGCAGTGAGAATTGGTGGCCTCTGCATAGTTCTAGAAGCCCAAGTCACATTGAACCACCTCTCCGAAGCTTTAGCTCTCAATTAGGCTCTAACAATATCATTCCCTTTTCTTGCTCATTAGGCCCAGAGATTTTAGTGGTTTCTTATTTGCTAATGCTTGAGTGCCTCAGTATCCTGTCACTTTCTTTAGCCGAGCCCATACTTGTTAATTAAAATGTATTTTTATTGCTGTATTGTTTTCATTTCCTTTGAGTATATACCCAGTAGCTGGGTAGCTGGATCATAAGGTAGATCTATTTTT
This sequence comes from Cynocephalus volans, assembly GCF_027409185.1. Classification (NCBI taxonomy): domain Eukaryota; kingdom Metazoa; phylum Chordata; class Mammalia; order Dermoptera; family Cynocephalidae; genus Cynocephalus; species Cynocephalus volans. The sequence goes on along the minus strand of NC_084460.1, from coordinate 170,162,070 downwards.
AGTTCTATGAGAAACCTCTGTACTGTGTTCCACAATGGCTGTACCAATTTACCTACCCACCAACAATGTAGGAGGGTTCCCTTTTCTTTGCATTCCCATGCTCATCACAATGCTATTCACAATAGCAAAGAGGTGAAATCCACATTAACGCCCATCAACAGATGAATGGATAAAAAAAAAACTGTGGTATATATACACAATGGAACACTATTCAGCTATAAAAAAAAAAAAATGAGAACTGGAAACCATCATGTTACATGAAGTAAGTCAGGCACAGAAGGACAAATATGGCATGATCTAATTCATATGTGAAATCTAAAAAAAAAGGTGGTTCTCATAGAAGTAGAGAGTAGAATAATGGTTACCAGAGGCTGGGAGAGGAGGGGAGTGGAGGGAGGAGAATTAGTGGACTAACAGGCACAAAACTATGCTATCTATGCTTCTGCCCTAAGTGAATCATTGTGCAGTATATGCGTGTATAGAAACAACACTGTAACCCTCAAATATGTACAAGTAAATGTCAAAATTTAAAAGATTTTTTTAAAAATAAAATAAATAAAATGAACTTTTAAAATTTCTGACTGAGTGTCTTACTGGAACTCTAATGAATAGAGTCTTAGTGGACTTTTAATTTCCTCATTTACTTGCATGAGTTTAATAAAGCAAAAGTAATAATATTTTCTAATTGTATTTGCTAACTATATCTACCCCACTACACCCCACCCCTCACACACATGTTTCATTTGCCTTTAGGGCTCATTGAAATGACTTCTTAGAAGGCAGCCTTTTCTTCCTTGAGAAGCATCCTATCAAAGGAACCCATAAGGACCATATCTGGGTGACAAGATGTGTGCGTAGAAAGAGCACAGAACCAGAATCCATGAGTCCTGTGGTTAATTATGAATGTGTTTCTGCTTTGTGTTCAAAGAAAAAGTCATACAAGTTTTCTGCAACTCAATTTTCTAAATTATCAAATGAGGATGTTGCTTTAGTTCTGATGTATGTAACTGTTTCCATATCCAAGAATGGACATTTGCTGGTAGAATGGAATGTACCCATTTTTTGAAAACAGAGTTTTACTTTCATTTGTTTACATTGCTTTTGAGTGAAATGTCTTTTTTTTAGTAATAGATTACAGTACTTAAGTATAAAATGTTTGAATAAACTCTGACGTGTATGGTCTCAAGGTCCTTTGTGTTCTAAGGTCTTATAAGTTGTATGAGCCTTATACATTGAGTACCAACCAATAGGCTCATCATCAATATTTTGGAACTTCTTTATGTTGACAAATATTAAAGTTTCCAGGCAAAGATTGATTAATTTTTTCAAGTGATATATCCCATTCAGTTATGGTAATGTGTGGTTTCAAACACTTTTATTTGTGTTTACTTATTCTGTGGTATAAACAGAAATAGTCCTAAATGGGTAAGTTATGATCGCTGCACCTATGTGCGACTTGAAATTCCTCATCTAATCTAAATACAGCATGAAACTTTGTTTTTCATCTATAAATTTCTGATGAAATATAAGAGGAGTAATTGTAGTCCTTTTTTCTTAGTTTACATCTTTTTAAAACATGCTTTAAAACTTTAATGTTTAAGAATGGTCATTCTCTACTATCTGTCTTTTAAGTAGTGCCTGATACGGAAATGGGCCTGCCCAATTTCTTGCAGGATGGTACACTTTTTTAATAGTGCTATTTTGTGCGATTTTCATGAATACTGCAATAGGCATGATTACCTTAATGGCTACATAACAGTTTCAAAACTTGATTTCCTGGCTTTTATTATTTATTTTTATCAACCCATGTGCATTTTTATTTCATTTGAAATCTTTAACAAAGCATTCTATTTCCCTATACATTATTTCATTGTGGTAAAATCATGTAATATGAGTTCTACTCTCCTAACAGATATTTAAGTTCACAATACAGTACTGTATAGACACAAGGTTGTGCAGCAGATTCTTAGAACTTATTCACTCTGAGTAACTGAAATTCACATTTCCCACTCCCCTCTGGAAACCACCTTCCACTCTCTGTTTCTGTGAGCTTTATGAGTTCTATGAGTTTGTCTATTTTAGATAACTCATTTAAGTAGACTCATATGGTATTTGTCCTTCTTTAGCTGGCTAATTTCATTAAACACAATGTTGTCTAGTTCATCCTTATTGGAACTTGTGGTAGGATTTTCTTGCTTTTTAAGGCTGAATAATATTCCATTGTATCCTATTACTACATTTTTGTTATTAATTTATCCACCAATGGCCACTTAGGTTGTTTCCACATCTTGGCTATTGTGAATAATGCTGCAGTGAACATGAGTGTGCAAATATTTCTTTGAGATCATAATTTCAATTCTTTTGTATATATAGAAAGAATAATGGTTTACCCTCATCAGTTTGAAAGTCAATCTGTAAAGATGTGAATTACTGCCTAGCCTGAAACTGAAAACACTAAAATAGTCACAGAATATTTTATGAAGATTTTTGTGTTTCTTGTGAAAGCAGAAGGATAAGTCAGTCAGGGTCTCACTTTTATGCCTGGAAATAGTCTTTACAATTGAATTCCAAACTACTATCCTGACATAAATTCTTTAAAACTCAGAAAAGATACTGTTGTTATAAAATCTGAAATTTTGCAAGATCACTACACTATCATTAATAAAGTGAATTTTAATGAATGTTCCTAGGTCTTTCTATGTGCTAGAAATTCTACCTAGTGTTATATAGATGTTATTTATTTTTTATTTTTTTGGAAGACCATATTCTTTTCTTAAAGGCAAATATTATATTAAATTCTGAATTTAAAACTGGCTTTGCTAGGATTTTACATTGCAGTGTCATAATCTCCTAACCTGTATGTTTAATATTAAACTTACTTTATATCATTGTTCCATTTATAATAAAAATATCAATATAAAACCCCTATCAGAGTTATAGCTTTAGAGTAGGTTCTCATTAACTAACACCAGTTATTACTATTGTTGTTGCTAGTAGTAGTAGTAGTAATAGTGGTAGTAGTACTAGTGTTGTCACTATTCCTTAAATCATTATGAATTTTTCAACCTGGAGAAACACAAAGTATGGGAGAATTTAAAGAATATATATATACTATTATAATTTGCAGTGCTATAAAGTTGTGCTTCCTAAGCATTCAAGCACAAAACAAAATTTGGTCAAAAGGATTTAAATTATCTCTTTCATCCTCAAAATTTTTTAAAAAATAAAAATTTACACCTAAGCTGCATGATAAATACTCCTGTTGCTCCCACAGAATTGGCAGTGTTTTCCATCATGAGAAACTTCTTGGAAGTACTTCTAAAGCTATAGTTAATATTAGATTCGAATTTTGAAGCTGACCATCCATAAAAATGCAATAGATTACTTAAAACTAAATATTTGTGCCTCCCAATTTTATGATTATAAGAAGCTTCCTTAGGCAAAATCCAATGTTCTAATTCAATGAATGAACACAATAGCAGCTACACAGGTGTTTTCAGAAACTGCTGCAGAATGATTCTGAGAAAAATCCTAAACTAAATCCTTTATCAGCATGATCCAGTAGAAAATGGCAAAACTTAGATAAAAGTACATATTAATTGTTCTATTCAGATCATTATTTGTTAATCAAATTTTGTCCAAATTACAGTAGAAAAAATTATGTGGAAAACTAAGTCTAATTAAATATTCACCTAATAAATATAAATAATGCTTATTTTGATTCAGTACTTTTAGAATGATAATTTGATACTGCTAAATAGAAATATATGAACTTAGAGAATAAATATAATATGCATTTATTTATGAACATAAAGCTATTCTTGGACAATATATGGTTAAATTAATTTTAAAATTTTATATTAGAATAAATTGAGTAGTATGAGGACATACATATATTTAGTTACTTAAACTTTTGATATTTATACTTGCTATGTGAGTTGCAAGATTCAAATTTAAGGTAAAATAGTAGTAAATTATTAAAGATTACTACTATATAAAAACCTGGGTTAGAGTGACATAAAATTGTATTACATGAACTGATCTAATTTGCTCTCTATGATGACATTTTTACCTTGTGTGCTTTCACTTGTAGGATGGCAAACTTTTCACACTTAAAATTTAACATTTAAAGTTCTCAAGAAGAAATACTTATGCTGTACTTTGAGTGAAATATATATGACTATGTTTTTTCAATGTTGGTTACTAAAAGTAGATTATATATATATATATATATATGTAAAATTTAACTTTCTAGGTTGCAATGATGAGTTTATCAGTTTCATTTTTCTAGAATTAGCTGAGAGATGTTAGGAAGATGAAGTGAATGAATTGCTCATTCTTTGCCAGAGATTTAGTAGTTCCCTATTCATTATATAGCTAAGTACAGATGACAGTGTCATACTGAATTCTCCTGAGATTATGATTTAAAACTGGCTCAGTGTCTTCATGCATTATGCTTCTTTCCTCGTAAAAATTTTAGATAGCACTTGAAGTTCATTGGAAAATATATTGAGTACCACATTCCAACAATATGTATGAACCAATGACAATGATGATAAAATAGAAAGGCAACAATAAGATATTATAAAAGTCAAGTTTAATTTTTTCTACTACTTTATATCTCAGTAAGTTTTATGCATTAATTTCTTTTTAATCTTCTTCCTGACAACAGACTTCATTATTGGAAAATGAAATGACATAAGTTTAAAGTGAATATAGAGTGTAAAATACATACTATGAGGTAGAAATTACTCTTAAAATGTATTTGGCTAGTGATTATTTAAATACGCTTTGACAATAAAGTGGATTTTGTTTTATTTTTGATTGTTTTGTTTTTTGGACTTATGGAAGAATTGTAGAAACCTCTCTTCCTACCCTGTCTGTGCCCTTTTGTCACTGTTACCACTTTAGTCCCAAACTCTTTGCCCCTAATTGAACTTTCTGTTCCACCTGATATGGACTGCTCGGCTGACACCTATTCCTTAATCCATTACTTCCATAAAAACTATCAGGGGACATCTTATAGTCTCTTAGAATCTGATTCTCATAAAAAAAAGGCTTTTAGCACTTTTCAGGGGGCTTTAATTTTAAAACAGAATTTTGATAGCACTTATGCTTTAATTGATTTAACATGCTTTCTCTGCTCTGGGCTATGAATTTGAAAAAAATAAAATAAGTTTTAAACTCCCTAAGAAATACAGTGAATTAGGTATTTAAATCATATCATATGCATACATACATATTTGTGTGTATGTATTATGTATATCTATATAGAGATAGACAGATAGATAAATAGCTGGACAGATAAAAGTGATTTAGAAAAGTGGAATCACTTTCTAAGGTTACACTGTGGTATATATTTGACCCTAAAGCCTATGCCCTTTCCACTACAACATGCATTTCTTCCTTCTACTCCATAAGGTGACGAAATTATTTAATTAAATGAAATGATGAATTAATTTCCAGGATTTCTGAAATATCCATTTATAAGCTGTAGGAATATTTTGGTTAAGATGACCTACATTGCAGCATGTTCCACCAATGTGTAAGTATTTTCCAGAAACACTGAATGACAAAAATATTTGAAAATGGTAGATGTTTTCATGAACTGTACAAATTGTCATTGTCAATTTAGTTTTTCTTTTCCCAGGGAAAGTTTATTGGATGGAGAAAGGAATGGAAAATTTGGCTCCCCACACTTTCTGTGTCTCACATTGAGTTATTTGTTTTTCCTAAGCACTTTAAGTGATTGCCTAGGACATTTCTCCCAAATATTTGCAGATGATTTTTAAACAGAATTTTTAAATAAAGATATCCTTCTAAAATAATTTCTTAAAAATGGACAGTAGTGATTGCTACTCTGATATGTATCACAAAAGTTATATAGGCTTCTTATATTTCTTTCACTTGCCTGATTGTTCCGGCTAGTAATTCCATACTATGTTAAATAGGAGTTGTGATATTGGTAGTCCTTGTCTTTTTCCTGTTCTTAAGGAACAAGCCTTCAGGTATTCCCTATTCTGGATGATATTGGTGGTGGGCTTGTCATAAATGGCTTTTATTGTGTTGAGATACTTTCCTTCTTTACCTAATGTGCTAAGAGTTTTATTGTAAAGGATGTTGAATTTTGTCAAATGCTTTTTCTGTATCTATTGAGATAATGATGTGGAATTTTTTTCCTTTATTTTGTTGTTGTGTTATATCACATTTATGGACTTGCACATGTTGAACCATCCTTGCATCCTCGGAATGAATCACACTTGATTCTGGCATATAATTTTTGATGTGTTGCTGTATTCTGATTACTAGTATTTTTTTGAGGATTTTTGTATCTATGTTCATCAGAGATACTGGCATGTAGTTTTTTATTTTTGTTGGATCTTCATCTGGTTTGGGTATCTAGGTGATGCTGGATTCATGGAATGAGTTTGGGAGAGTGGCCTCCATTACGATTTTTTGGAATAGTTTGTAGAGAATTGGTATAAATTCCTCTTCAAAGGTTTGGTAGAATTCAGCAATAAAGCCATTCAGTCCTGGGCTTTTCTTTGTTGGGAGATTGCTGATCACTGCTTCAATCTCATTGCTTGTTATTGGTCTGTTTGGGTTTTCTATTTTTTCTGGGTTCAGTCCTCACAGTTTGTATTGTCCAGAAATTTAACCATTTCTTTCAGGTTTTCAAATTTGTTGGTGTATAGTTGTTTGTAATGGTCTATAATGATTTTTTGTCTTTCTGTGGTGTTGGTTATAATGTCTCCTTTTTCATTTTTGATATTTGTAATATGTCTTCTTTCTACTTTTTTTTGCTCTTGTTGTTAACCTAGCTAATGGTTTGTCTGTTTTGTTTATCTTCTCAAAACACCAACTTTTTGTTTCATTGATCTTTTTTATGATTTTTTGGGGTCTCCATATCACTTAGTTCTGCTCTTATCCTACTTATTTCTTTCCATTTACTAACTTAGAGATTTGATTGTTCTTGTTTTTCTAATTCTTTGAGGTGTAGCATTGGGTTGTTTACTTGTAATCATTCTTTCTTTCTTTTTTGATGTAAGATTTTATTGCTATAAACTTTCAAGTTGGTACTGATTTTTCAGTATCCCACAGGTTTTAATATAATGTGTCTTTAGTTTCATTGGTTTCTAGAAATTTTTAATTTAATTTCTTTTAGTTTGTCTTTTAGTTTAATTTCTCCTTGGACTCATACGTCATTCAGGAGCCTGTTGTTTAATTTCCATGCATTTGTATAGAGCCTGGGTTTTGCTTGTTATTTATCTTTAGTGTTAATCTGTTGCTGTCTGAGAAAATACTGAGTTTTTTTTTTTAAGTTATTGAGACTTGATTTGTGACCTAGCATGTGGTCTGTCTTGGAGCATGATTAAGGATTCAGACATGCTATAATGATATTTAGAATGTGAAATTTTAGTGGAACTACAACATTTTTAGTCTCCTATATGTACTAGTGTAAACTGTTCTCTTCCTTTTGTTTTTTAGAGAGTAATTTTCAATTTAATAATCAAATATTTGATTCAAGCATTTTTTAAGTATTGCATTTTTTTCAAGAATTTGATTGTCATGAGAAAATCCTTTATGAACTTTTCTTTGTAAAAATTACTGAGACTTTGTGATCAAGTTTATGTTCATGTTTGATTTTATAAATATTCCATGAACATATGACAATGTGTGCTTTCTACCTGTAGAATGTATGTTCAAAATATGACAGATAACAAATAATAAATATAACACATAAAATAATAAAGATAACATAAAAAAGATGCTCTATATCATATGTTATGGAGGAAATGCAAATTAAAACAATAATTAGATAACATTACTTGCACAACAGAATGGTCAAAATCCAAATCACTGACAACACAAATGTTGGTAAGAATTTAGAGCAACAGGAATCATAAAATTCATAAAGACTATTACATTGCTAAGTAACATATTGAAGTGAGAGAGTTTTCTCTGACCATCTGTCAAGCAGACCTTGGTTAATGAAAGCTGAGGCATCTAATCAGAGTGATCATGCCCTGCAACCACCAAAGTGGGTTGAGAAAGGATTTTATTCATCATTGTTCTATAGATCATTCATTTGTTTTCTTGGGGTTTTTTTCTTTTTTCTTTTTTCTTTTTTTTTTTTTACTTTGTCTCTTTATTTATGATATAGCTGTTTATCATCAAAATAATAAATACTTTTTCTTATGTTCTTTTATTAACTTTCCTTCACAAAGATCTTGGGTGGATGTCTTTATCTGCTGTACAACAATTGAAGCAAGAGAACATAGGAGAAAAGTAGTGCTAGAATATGCTATAGAATTGGTAGAAAAAAGACAGAAAACCATCATGACATTTAATCTTAGAAGGTGGTCCTGATGCAAAAGGAGAGATTGGGTTTATAGGTCGGGATATTAAAGTTGATAAATGTCAGAGAAAAGATAACAATTGATTTTAGGTTTTGTGTGGCTGCAAGAACCATTTTTTAAAAATATCCTTAATGACAGTCTTGTTATTCTAAGAGGAAAAATATAATAGATTTGAAGACAAAACAAGTGTTTCTGTCATTGTATAAGCTTTAAAACTGAAATGATACTAATTCTACAAGCCAGATATTAAATGCAGTCCTCTTACTTTGCAGTCACACTTGACTGATTTATGCACATTTATGCACATCTTCATTTTCTCATCAACAGAAATGGGTTTGCACTTTTCTACTCAAAAGCTTTCACATATTCCTCAATAATCTTAGCATCCTGCAATTATGCGAATATCTCTAGTTGATATTCTTTGATTATACTAGGGCCGACAAAAACTTGAAGCAGATGAAGTTATCTTCAACCCCTTACTCCTTTTTATGACTTTTTTCAACTCGTGTCCTATCTGTAGGTGCACACATTTTTTACCATCTCATGGGCCCTGACAATCTGAATGGAAAGCAAACAGAATAGATTAGAATGGAGAGAAATAAAATGGGTATAACAAAATAGAATGGAATTGAGTTGAAAAGAATAAAATAGAATAGTTCCAGCTGATTATGATTTAAAACATTTTTTTTCTTACTGAAATAATTAACATGAGCCAGATTTTTTGACATGAGTTGGGACATAATGAGTTAAAGTATATTTCTATAAAATTAATTAAGATTATAATATTATTGGATGCCAGATTGATAAGGGATATATTGTCTGCAAAGTAGAATGTTTTTATTTGTATCACTCTTTTAATAAGTAATTTTGGGGGAGTAATGTGAACTGTTATTTTACTTAGTATCATTCTAGCCTATGAACTGATGCTTACAATGTAATAATATAATTTCTCTTTTCAACAAGCACATAGCTCTTGCTTTCTCTCTCTTTTTCTCTATCCCTCCCTACCCACTGTCATTATACTGAAATTATGGAGGTAACACTGTTATCCCCTGGTGGAAAAAACAGAAAAAATGACAAGTAATTACATTGCGTTATAAAAAATGCCATGAAAGCAATAAAAGAAGGTGTGACAAATCCATCCTGAGAAACTGGGAAGTGATATTTGATCAGGGTCCTTCAGGACTATAAGGGTGGTTGGTATTTTATTCAAGAGAAAGAAAAAAGAACAGGCAAGATAAATCCCAGATACTTGAAACAGAAACTTGGGTTTGAGAAAATAGGATAAATTTAGTGCCACTAGATTATGGAAAACATGAACCATAACAGTAGCAGAAAATGGGATTAGCATGAGTTTTCAGACACCTTTCAGGCTCTGCAAAGGGATTCGCTCTTTTATCCTTCAGTCATTAGCAAGTATGTTACAAAGTGTACAAATTAGTAAAGGCATGATTACTAAAGCCATGATCTAATGGAATTTAGTTTTACAATTAAAAGTAAAGTGAAGACCAGACAGAAGAATGGACAGAGATAATTACAGGTCTATTAAAATATTCATGGCATGGGATAGAGGCAACCTGATTAAAGTCAATGGCAGTAGGAATTTAGAGAATGCAGATACTTAAGAGAAACTTTGGAATGAAAATGGTGAATATTGGTGTTTCATTCTATTAGATTAGTATATGGACTGTTAATTATAAACTAATTTAATTTTTTTATGAAATATTATTGATTGTACATATCTGTAGGGTTGAATATCAATACCTGTGTGCAAAATGGGATACTCAAATCAAGATCATTAGTATATTCAACCTTACACGATGTCATCATTTTTTTATGGCTCTTTACTAGCATTTACACTTTACAAAACTAAATACTTTGCAAAATTCAAATAAATTCCTAGGTATTTTTATTGCCCACAGCTCAAGTAATATATCATTTAATTATTACAACAACATTCTGAAGCAGGTATGATTTACCCATTTGATAGATGAGAAAATAAGATGTTCAGCAATTTTAAGTTGTCTAAACTTACATCTGAGAATGGAGATTTAAGTCAGTTTAGCTCTATCACAGAGTCCATGTCTTTTAGATTCAATTGAACACTTGTAAGACATAAATATTTGTATGTCTTTTCTGTATGTTGAGTAAGTGGAAAGAATCTGCAGGTAATGAAATAATGAGATGGCTGAGAGGCAAAAGGGGAACATTATACTGTACCACACACAATATCTTGAATGCTAATACTATTGTTTATGCTCATTAAATCTCAAGGACAGTTATGAATACACAATCAGTGGCATGGACAAAAATTATATGTGTCATAGGACCTTTATCATTACTTTAGTTACTGATCTAAAGAAATATGTTTTGATTTCAATATGGACCTACCTGTGAAATACAGCTGGCAAAGGGGTAACATAAATGGAACCAAAGAAATGTAGGAATTAATGAGCTTCTAAAAATCATCTAGTCATGATTCCTCCTAATTCACTTAAGAATTGAAGGCCTAAAAATATAAGTGGCCTGATCTAGTCAAGCTTTTAATGGTATCTAGAGTTTCAATGTAGAACTTCTGGTGTTCCATTAGGTGCCCCTTTACAAAGCCCATGAAATAATCTTGTTATAATATCTTAAAATATTATTTCCATACAACAAAACAATTGGTTTATTCCTTGGCAAGCAGATGAAAGAAATAAACAGAATTGGACTGATATACTGAAAAAACAAATTGATATAATTAAAAGTCATAGTCATCATCAAAGGAGGAAAGTACATTTATACTCATCTCTATTGATCCATTGTCAGTTTATTTGCTCTGAATATTAAAAACTGGTATCAAAGAATTTAGCTAGGACTTTATTGAAATGAATGAAAGTCTTATGTGTAAAACATTTGCAGAATACAACATATAACGTAAAGGCAATTGACAAATACATTTTCATAATAATTTCTGCCTACTCTTTAGAGCAAAAGGGATGGAACATTTTCAATTGCTTTTTATAGCAGAATCTCAGTGAGACAATAGACTTTAATTAGAGTACTCTTGAGCAAACAGAGAATTGCGCACACAGCATCCTGAGACAGTGGTCAAGATGCAGCAGGAGGACACTGCATCATGCCAGCAAGAAAGAACACCTCAGTGACCACCCCGTGTATAGAAAGTAAGTGAAATAAGGTAAATGCAATGAAAGTATGAGTTTCAAAAAGCAGTTTCAATTCTGATAATTAGGCTTCATTCATGCTTCAGTGATGCAGTAATTATATCACCCCATCTTTCTGTAGCCTATTGCGCAAAAGCAGGCATGATGTTACTGTAGATATAAAAGAGTCTGCTATGAGGCTCTTAATGAAATGCCATTACAGTACTGTCCACCTAATGGTAAACCTCTCAAAACATATTTTTGTGCTTTTAGAAAAAAAATATTAGTAAAATTATTACTAGTCTTATTAAGATTAATTTAGTAATTTCCATATTACTTCCACCACTGAGGCTTATGTGCCTGAAATAATCTCATAATAATGTTTTTTTATATTACAGATGCACTTTCTACAAATTGTGCCACTTTTTTCTTTCATCTCGATGGTTTCTTATACATTGGTGATGATTCATGTGCATTTATCAGCAAGGAATCATAATATTTTATATCTTATTAAAAGAAAGGTAATGTAACTAGTGAATAAAATAATAATTATGCTTTATGTTACATGCAATTCATATTCTTTTATATCATTCTTCAACAACTTGCTAATGAGCATTTCTCTTCAGTGTTGTTTGTGTGTATATCCACACACACACACACATACACACACACACACACACACACACAGGTAAATCTACCTACCCATACCAGTACAAAAACAGATTATATATCAACTACATTACATTTTTTTTTTTTTGGTTTTCTAAAATGTACTCTTTATTATTATTAAGTTACTCTAGTACGGATTTAAATAAAAACAGAGTTGGAATCATGTCATGCTAATTTTAAATCAAAGTAAAGTTACAGCTAAGCCAAGCCTCCTGTTTGATGTTTGACTTTCCTTACTATTGTCATCAATAACAATTCATCCACAGTAAAAAGTGTATCATTAGTCACTTTCGACAATTGGCCGCTTGCTCAGTCTGACAACATTTTTACAGAATTGCCAAGGCCTTCTATTAAGCAGACAACTTTCTCAAATGTAAATGCCTAGCATTTAGCCAAAACAATGGTAGGTAAGGAGATAGCAATTATTTGTTTTACTGTCATTTGGAACTAAATACTTTAAATTCATCTTTAAAATATGTATACTTTTGTTTTCTCTTTTTCTTGCTTGCTTTAAAGATGTAAAATGTGTCAACTGTTTTCCCAAAGGCCAAGAATGAGTGAACAAGGTACCCTCTTGTATGTAGGGAGGAAATAGCCTCCTTCCCTCTCCTTCCTGTGATCTCAGAAAACTCCCCTGGGATGATGGGGCACTGACAGTGTATGTCTATTCTTGCTCAAGTCAGGAAATGTGTTGATTAAACACATTTCATAAAACTTTGCATCAATCTATTTTTCTTTCCTCCTACCATGACTCAGGGACAGCTTCAGAATATCATTAGGCAAGAAGGTCTTGGGCTTTTTGGAGTGGTTATGTTATAATGTGATTAACATAATCCCCAGAGTCCTAATTTATCTGGTCATGTAAAAACATTTCGCTGATACATTGGAATAAATATTGCAGTTATAGACATACCTGAAAGTGCTCAGACTCCACACTTTCACAGTCTCCTAAAATGAAAATGGCATGCAGTTATGCAGATAAAGTAATTTGAACAGGAAATAATCAATTGCTTTTCTTTTCTGACCTACCCAGAGATATTCTGACATGTAGGAACAGCTACTAGCCTGAGGACTTTTGTAAAAATAAAGCTGTTTAAAATGTGGAATGCAAATATTATTAATAAGGGTATGTTTTAGTTTTCTTTGAGTTACAGACCCTCAAATAGAAAGATCAGAAGCTTTTGAAACAATTCAATGAAAGTAAAACCAAACCAAACCAAACAAAACCACCACAGCAAAACCCTGACATCAATAGAATATGAAACAGATGCATTTTATTTGTTTTTTGTTTGCCTTCTTACCATGGAGGAGTAGTATTTTTTCACTTGGAAATTGAGGGCAGTTTTAACATTGTATTGCTCCTTTGACGTAAACTAGGGGGAAAAAGACAATAGTGAGAGTGAATTTAAAATGGTTTCCACTTCCTGCATCTGAAAACCTGTTTCAACTTCTACAAATATTTCCCACCCTGAATCTTTCTCTTGGGTCAAGGGTTTATTTAACCTCAAGCATTTACTTGGCAGTGTGTCACAAAAAAATCAGCAAGATGTTGTGTAGTCTAAGAATGCCACAGTTGTTTAGCATGAGTCTATGTGTTTCTGTGGATAATTTATCTCAGCTGTAATTTGTAAAGGCCAAATATCACTTGTGAGAGCAATACTATATTTCTTTTAGCACATTGCTGTATTGATTTGGCACAGATAAAGTGGAGAAGCTGAACACAAAATAGGAGATACTTTCATTATTCATTGAGGAGTATTATTGATAAAGACTTTAAAGCAGAGAACTGTTGAAAAATGAGAAATGTAGAATTAAAAACAGAATTTGAAGAGCAGACTTGTGAATAAAGGAACATTTAGCAGAAAAATGTGTAGAAAAAGGACTAAACTCAGTACCTGGCATACAAAAATACACTTAAAAAATTGTCATCTACTATTATGCAGAAACTGGTATAAAAGAAAGATTTTATTAGTACATTTAATAAGATGGCAATTCAAACAAAGCTAATACATCTGCAATTGCTGGAGTAATTATTTTATTTCTCCCACATAATCTATTATCCACAGATGTATTCTTATACATGATCAACTAAGATTTCAATTATCTTAATATTAATTTTTATAATGATTTGAAGAGGCTTATTGTTGGTTGTTTTGTCTTGGCTTAAAATTTGGCATTTGACTATGAGTTGACTTAGCATCATTATTTGTAAGGATAACATTTTAGTGGGAATAATGGAAAACAAAATAATTATAAAGAATAAATATAGGTCTATTGGAATTTTGTCCTGCTTTGTAAAGTGACCTTTTGTTTTTTGATTTCTTATTGTCTTGGAAAGTAGTTAAGCCTATAAGAGTTCTATGTGAAGTTGATAATATAACTTGATTATAACCCATCAGATCAATGTCTAATCCCTCCATCTGTTAGCTTTCTACCTGCTTTAAGCTCTTTCCATCTTCACCCCTATTGCAAGTAATACATATTCAAATATCTCTCTTATGGGTCAGAAATATAACCAGAAGCAATTTAAAGACAATTTAAGGACAACTGAATTTAGGTATAATGCCAGCTTTGAGATACAAGTCTGTAAACAGTTGTATTAATCTGGGTTCTCCATAGAAACAGAACTAATAAGACAGATGAACAAATAGAGAGAGATAGATAAATAGATAAATATTGATATAGGTCCAGGCATACATGATATTGGTTTATTATAAGGTATTTGTTCATGAATTTGCTAAATCCAAGATCTGTAGTTGGCAAGCTGGAGATCCAGAAGAGCCCATAGTGTAGTTCCAGTCTGAGTCAAAGTCTGAAGGCAGAAGACTGATGTCCCACCTGGAAGACAGTCAAGCAAAGAGAAATAATATTTTACTACTCAGTCTCTTATTTTACTTAGGCCTTCAGCAGATTGATGAGGCTCACCCACATTGAGGAGGGCAATCTGCTTTACTCGGTCTACTGACTCAAATGTTAATCTAACCTAGAAATATCCTACAGACATACCCAGAAACGATGTTTAACCAAACACTAGGTTACTTCAAAAAGTTGATAGAAAGATACATGTTATATTTTAATTCTATTTTTCCATGAACTTTGTGAAGTACCATCACATCTGGGCAACCCATGGACCAGTCAATTTGACACATAAAATTAGCCATCAAAACAGCTCTCAAGTGTGAGTTTTAAAGGCACTGGTTGACTACTGTTTTCTGGGCAATATCAATCCATAATTGCCTTGCCATCTTCCTTATGGACAAGCAGTTGAGCTCCTTCAATTTTGGATACCTCTGATGTGATTAGGCAGTTCCTGTCACCTTGCCACCTCAATAAGTATCACTGTACTACATTCTAAACTCAACCTTCCTTATCCCAGCATACATTATACTCTAGACATATTAACATTGACCAATTTTTTCATAGCACTTATAACATTATCTATAGAATTTAAATATTTCATATAATTTTCCACTAAAATGTAAGCTTCCTAAGAGCAGAGATATTTGTCAGTTTTGTTCCACTAATGTGTTTTGACCACCTGGAAGAGAGTAGGTGCTTAATAAATAGCTTTAAATGTTTAATAAGGCAAAATTTCCCTCTAGACATTTTTTCCAAGATCATGCCCCAAAATAGTATCAGGCAGTAAATTCCAAAACTCTTCCCTAATATTAGGGTTAAACTTTCTTCTCATATTTCCCTAATCCTATTTATACATATTTATTAATTTCCTATTCACACATAATACTTTCCTGACAGGGTTTGCTTTTTATTGTATGTGTTGCGTTATGTGCCCATTATGTTGCAAACTGCTTGTTTGTAGATATAATACTTAAATCTGACTTAAGTCAGATTTATTAGAAGCAGAGCCTAAAATAGTATTTATTAAGAAAATACTCTTAGGAGAAATGTGTAAGGAAATAAAGGAAGCATCCTAGGTAGGTTTGTTTGGTTGAATGGTGTCCCACCAAAATCCACGGCCACACAGAATCTCAGAATGTGGCCTTATGTTGAAATATGTGTGTGTGTGTATGTATATATATATATATTTTTTTCCATATGAGTAATCAGTAGTTCCAGCATCATATGTTGAAGAAACTATGAAAAAATAATCAGCCAAATCAGTTATGTACAAGTCTCTATATGAACACATTTTTGCATTTCTGCTAGGTAAACACCAAGCAACAGAATTACTGGGTCAAAGGATAAGACTATGGCAAATATATGTGGATTTATTTCTCATATGCTATTCTGTTCCACTGATCTATAAATTTAACTCTATTTGCCTTGATTAACTCTTGAAATCAACTTTTTATTAACTATCGAAGTCAGGTAGTATAAATCCTCCAACAGTTTTCTTCTTTTTCAAAAATATTTTGTCTGCCTTGGCCAATTTTCATTTTTACATAAATTTTATAGTTGTTTAATTCAATTTAAAAGAAGAAAAGAAAGTCTGCTGAGATTTTTGATTGGAATTGTTTTGTACCTATAGTTCAGTTGAACAAAACTGAAATCTTAACAGTTATTCTTCTAACCTAGGAATATACTACAGCTCTACTCTAATTTTGCTCATTTAAAATTTTGCTAAGTGAATTTTTAGTTTTCAGCATAGTTATTGCACATATTTTGTTAAATTTACTATATTTGTATTATCATGCTATTTAAATTGTACATTTAAAATATCTTTTATTTTGATTGCTATATAGACATAACATTGATATTAATATGTTGATCTTGTATTCTGCAAACTTGCTAAATTTATTTAAATCATAGTGTATTCGGTGAGAGGTATGGATCTAGTTTCATTCTCCTGCATATGGATATCCAATTATCCCAGCACCACTTGCTGAAGAGGCAGTCCCTTCCCTAGTGAATAGGCTTGGTGCCTTTGTCAAAGATCAGATGGCAGTAAGTGTGTGGGTTGATTTCTGGATTCTCTATTCTATTCCATTGGTCAGTGTGTCTGTTTTTATGCCAGTACCATACTGTTTTGGTTATTATAGCTTTGTAGTATAGCTTAAAGTCAGGTAGTGTTATGCCTCCAGCTTTATTTTTTTTGCTCAGCATTGCTTTGGCTATGCGTGGTCTTTTATTGTTCCATATAAATGTCTGGAGAGTTTTTCCATTTCTGAGAAAAATGTCTTTGGAATTTTGATGGGGATTGCATTGAATTTGTATATCACTTTGGGTAGTATGGACATTTTCACTATGTTGATTCTTCCAATCCAAGAGCATGGAATATCTTTCCATCTTCTTGTATCCTCTCTAATTTCTCTCAGCAGTGTTTTGTAGTTCTCATTATAGAGATTTTTCACCTCCTTGGTTAACTCAATTCCTAAGTATTTTATTTTTTTGGTGGCTATTGTAAATGGGCAGGCTTTCTTGATTTCTCTTTCTGCATGTTCACTATTGGAGAAAAGAAATGCTACTGATTTTTGTGTGTTGATTTTGTATCCTGCTACTGTGCTGAAATCATTTATCAATTCCAACAGTTTTTTTGTAGAGGTTTTAGGCTGTTCGATATATAGGATCATGTCATCTGCAAACAGGGACAGTTTGACTTCCTCTTTTCCAATCTGGATACCCTTTATTTCCTTCTCTTCTCTGATTGCTCTGGCTAGTACTTCCAACACTATGTTGAATAGGAGTGGTGAGAGTGGGCATCCTTGTCTAGTTCCTGTTCTTAAAGGAAAAGCTTTCAGCTTTTCCCCATTCAGGATAATATTGGCAGTGGGTTTGGCATATATGGCTTTAATTATGTTGAGATACTTTCCCTCTATACCTAACTTATAGAGGGTCTTTGTCATGAATGAGTGCTGAACTTTATCAAATGCTTTTTCAGCATCTATAGAGATGATCATATGGTCCTTGTGTTTGAGTTTATTAATATGGTGTATCACATTTATTGATTTGCGTATGTTGAACCAACCTTGCATCCCTGGGATGTATCCCACTTGATCATGATGAATAATTTTTCGTATCTGCTGCTGTATTCTGTTTGCTAGTATTTTAGTGAGGATTTTTGCATCTATATTCATCAAGGATATCGGCCTGTAGTTTTCTTTTTTGGTTATATCTTTACCTGGTTTTGGTATCAGGATGATGTTTGCTTCATAGAATGAGTTTGGGAGATTTCTGTGTGTTTCAATCTTTTGGAATAGTTTGTAAAGAATCATTGTCAATTCCTCTTTGAATGTTTGGTAAAATTCTGCTGTGAATCCATCTGGTCCTGGGCTTTTCTTTGTATACTAAAATCAACTCAAAATGGATTAAGGATTTAAATATACACCCTGAAACAATAAAACTTCTTAAAGAAAACATAGGAGAAACACTTCAGGAAATAGGACTGGACACAGACTTCATGAATACGACCCCAAAAGCACGGGTAACCAAAGGAAAAATAAACAAATGGGATTATATCAAACTAAAAAGCTTCTGCACAGCAAAAGAAACAATTAAAAGAGTTAAAAGACAACCAACAGAGTGGGAGAAAATATTTGCAAAATATACATCTGACAAAGGATTAATATCCAAAATATTAAGGAACTCAAACAACTTTACAAGAAGAAAACAAGCAACCCAATTAAAAAATGGGCAAAAGAGCTAAGTAGGCATTTTTCTAAGGAAGATATACAAATGGCCAACAGACATATGAAAAAATGCTCAACATCACTCAGCATCCGGGAAATGCAAATCAAAACCACACTGAGATACCATCTAACCCCAGTTAGGATGGCTAAAATCCAAAAGACTCTGAACGATAAATGCTGGCGAGGTTGCGGAGAAAAAGGAACTCTCATACATTGTTGGTGGGACTGCAAAATGGTGCAGCCTCTATGGAAAATGGTATGGAGGTTCCTCAAACAACTGCAGATAGATCTACCATACGACCCTGCTATCCCACTGTTGGGAATATATCCAGAGGAATGGAAATCATCAAGTCGAAGGTATACCTGTTCCCCAATGTTTTTCGCAGCACTCTTTACAATAGCCAAGAGTTGGAACCAGCCCAAATGTCCATCATCAGATGAGTGGATATGGAAAATGTGGTACATCTACACAATGGAATACTACTCAGCTATAAAAAGGAATGAAATACTGCCATTTGCAACAACATGGATGGACCTCGAGAGAATTATATTAAGTTAAACAAGTCAGGCACAGAAAGAAAAATACCACATGTTCTCACTTATTGGTGGGAGCTAAAAATTAATATATAAATTCACACACACACACACACACACACACACAAAACCGGGGGGGGGGAGAAGATATAACAACCACAATTACTTGAAGTTGATACGACAAGCAAACAGAAAGGACATTGTTGGGGGGGAGGGGGGGAGGGAGAAGGGAGGGAGGTTTTGGTGATTGGGAGCAATAATCAGCCACAATGTATATCGACAAAATAAAATTAAAAAAAAAAAGAAAAAAAGAAAAATAATAAATAAATAAATAAATAAATCATAGTGTATTTTTTTGTAAATTCCTTAGATGTTTCTACATACATAATAATGTTTATGAAAAAAGATATTTTTACTTCATTTCCAATCTATGTGACTTTAGCTAGGTTCTCTCACTGAATTGTAATTAAAGTGGTAGTAAGTGTTCAGTGTTTCACCACAACAATGTTGTCGGCTACAAGTTTTTTATAGATCTCTATCATCAGGTTAAGGAATTTCTCTTACATCCTTTAGTTTGCTAAGAGTTTTTATCAAGGTGCTGAATTTTGCTAAATTTTTAGTCAGTATCAGAGTTTACTTATTATGAGTTAAATGAGATTCTAATAAACAACTGAATAAATGTTCTAATAAACAATTGAAAAAATAAATTCTCTGATTCAAGAATTCTCTACCCAGCCAAATTTACAAAGGTGCAGATGAGATGAATTCTAACTAACATAAACAACAATATTAATGATTATGATGATGCCACTGATTGATTTTAAAAAGAATACAATTGAAGAAACAGCACCAGAGCTGATGAAACAGATATAAGAGGGCAGCTCTGGAAATCTAATTAAGAGTATATAACTAGTGTAGAGCTCTTTTAGGGTATTGAAAGTAGTGTGAATCAGTTCTGATCATGTTCTTTTCATGGGTAACTGCACTGAGAATCAAAATTCCAGGCTTTTGGAATTGAACAGAGAAGAGAGAATCAAATAATTAATTATTTATTTAAATATTCATGAGTGACCGTTTCCCTACACACTCACATATTGAAGTATATAGATTAAAAGGAAAATGTGCTGTATTAGTGGGAGAAATGGAAATAATTTTATGTTAATTAGTAGGTATAAAAGTTCTTTGCTACATATAGCTATAAAGCCCATAGGCTTGGAAATTGCTATGTAAGTGGTTATACCTTAGAATGTTTTATGCATTAGTCCATTTTTATTGCTTATGACAATACTTGAAACTGGGTAGTTAATAAAGAAACAATTTATTTCTTACAGTTTGGGAAACTAGAAGTCCAAATTTCAGGGAACACATCTTATGAGGGCTGTCTTCTGGGTGATTCTCTACAGCAATACAGGCTATCACATGGCAAGAATGGGCTGATCGAGAGAGAGCTGATCTCCTCACTTGCTCTCCTTTTAAAGCCTTCAGAACCATGCCCATTACTCCATAATGGATGAATACATTCACAAGGGCACAGTGCTCACAATCTAATCACCCCTTAAAGGCCCAGCCTTCTAAATGCCATAATCAAATTTCCCACCTTCTTAGCACTGCTACAATGGAGGTCAGCTTTCCAATATATAAACTTTTGTGGATGCATTTAACCCATAGCATGTGGCCCATTAAATGTAGGTATTAAATAGATATTTTATATATATTGCCATATGTTTAAAATTATATAAAAGCAATCAAGGAGGACATTGCCATTTGTTTAGATTCCTGTGGCCGTATGAATGTGAATCAAGAGTACAGTACAATGGAACAAAGAATCTGGGTAAGACCGAAATGAGTATTTACTCCTAGCTGCCACACTAGTTGCTCAGGCTACACTAATTTCATTAAAAGAGGAACCCTTCACTCATTCTTACAATTTAGAGGGCAAATAGAAGTCAAAATAGCTAAAATAAAACATGACTTCACAGACCCAATGCAATTCCAAACTCTGCTTTTGGTATCTGAAATCATGGGATCAATGAATTTACTGTCTCAGTGACACCATGACTATCTATTTCCACTGTCTGTGTGAACCTCTTTCCTTTGTCCCTCCTTCTGCATCAAACTAAAACATTAGTGTTCACACCAGGAGCCCAAATTGTGGCCTGGGAGCAGATATTTATGGGGTTTTAGATGAATTTCAGACAAGCAGACTGAGATATCAACAAATGCTCACACTAGGTTCATTGTAGAAAGAAAAGGTCTAGATATGAAAAGGATTGTGGAACACAAGACTTGTTTGTCCTGTGCCACCTACTTCTGGCCCAAACTTCTAAGAAACCCAGGAGGTCTAAGTTTGAATCTGTCCACCTCTGTCATTTTGAAGGTATACTTGTCAAGGTGGATGGAGGATACAATCTATATTTCTTAATAGATTGTTAGCTTGATATACATTTCAGAATAATAGACATGTATATACACCTCTATTTTTTATTCTTACACTAAGCCAGTTAAATATTAGGGGTGGAACTACTGTTTTATTTCACTTCCAAGTTAGTAACAATATATTTTTTAAAGCCACATGCAAATGAAGCAAAGAATAATAATAAAGGTTCAAGTGAACACCATTATATATTTAATATTCCACTGAGTAAATGTCTGTGAAAGAGGTTAAGTCTTTGCAAAATGAACAAAATATGTCATGAGTGCATGACCTTGGGTCAAAAATTAAAGAAAATATATTAAACCTCAGTGCTTAGAAACATTATATCAGAAGAAATATAGACACTTTTGAAGATATGGTTTCAGTGGTATAAGTAAATTAAATGCTTTTGATCCACACTGACTCAGCTAATTCACCTAATATTGATACGTTAAGTCTGAGAGACTACAGTTTTTAGTCTACTGTTGTCGCTTTTGTGATTTGATGGTTAATAACCAATGTGATGTTTCGAATCCTTAAATTATTTTATCTGATTAATGATGGTCCTTTCCTCCTGCTACTCCCTCCCCAAAGACCTAACAAAAAATAACTTAGACTATTGTGGAATTTAAGACTCCATCTTCCTGAAGGTAAGAGTTATTCAAATGCAATCACCTGGGTTCTGCAAACTCCCTCTAATTTCTGCAGAAATCAGAGTGCATTTTATTTACAAATCTGTAATTTACTTTCCTGGGCTTAAAGTACCACTTAAGAATCTTGTCAAACTTCAAATTCTTAGAATTTTAGTTTCCTGCACCAACTAGCACTGACTGCATATTCACACTATATTTCATGAACCCATATATATTTTTAAAAAATATCTACATCCACAATTAAGCATTTTCTTCCATGATGTAAATTTCAGGAAGTTTTCCAAATAATTTTGACAATATAAACAATAAACTTCAGCAATTCTTTCTGGAAATAAATATATCTTGTCTTACTTAGTAATGTTTCTTCATTCTACCCTACCAGTAATGTTGGCATCAGTGTCTGGTTATAGGGTTGGCACTTATGTGTGTTAGAATAAAGGGAATTTATTTCTTACTCTGTCAAAGAAGACTCAATAGAAAGTGTTTCTTTGTTAGGTCAGGGATAGGAAACTTTATTCTGTAAAAGTTTAAGTAGTAAATATTTTAAGCTTCGAGTTCCGCATTTAGCCCGTTACATATTCTTCTATGTTATCTTTTGTACGCTTCATTAAAAAACGTACAATTCTTAGCTATTGGTTATACAAAAAGAGGCTGATCGGGCTATTGACAGTAGTTTACCAACTTCTGGTATAGGTGATTCATGCACTCTACAGCCTCTGATGGATGGCCAAATCGATGGTCTAGATATCACCCGTTTTCACATTCAAGGCAATACTTTTCACCTACAAGAATTTGTTAGGTTCTAAATTAGTTGAAGAAGTTCATTAACACACATAGCTAATTTCCATTTTTCATTTATCTCATCCTTCCTGCTAAAAGCATTGAGATAATAATTCAGGTCAGGCACAGAAAGGTGCTTCATTTTATGCAATGCCTTGAGGTAAGCATTTTAATTATTTGAGCCTGACACTCTTTCAACTTATCCAGAATCTTCAGAAACATTTATTCACCATAATCTTATAGTTATTATAACTTGTACATTTTCCTGCTGCAACTAGCTGTTTTCCTGGAACTGTTGCCTAAACAGTATAGAGTTCTAGGAGAGTACACATCATAACTGTTTTTTTCTTGATTGTGAGGAATTGCAAGTTTTCCATCTGCAATAACAATATAAGTTTTCTTGCACTGCAGACAATTTCAAAACTATAACAAATTTCCAAATGTTCCAAGTATTTCTGAAGGCTTATTTTAAAAAATTCCTAGCCCAGTTCCCCTGTTTATTTTATATTTTGAATTCAAACAACAAAATCAGACACTGGCTAATTAAAAAAAGTAGTAATTTACTGGAGGATAAGGAGAAACAGGTAAGTAATCAGGTCTCTAAAAAACAGGAATTAGAACATGTGATTGAAAGTATTTCTTCAGGGCCTTGCAATGAATTTGAATCATTTCCAGATTTTTTTTGGTGCTTGGGTTTGCTCTGCTTGAAATACAAATTTCAGGTGGAGAGTCTCATTGAAATAGTTTAGTTTATATGCCTAACCATTAGGTTAAAAGGGATCAAAAGACAAGGAAGAATGCATGTAATGAGAGATGAATAGTCCCCAGAAGAAAATTACAGCTGTCTTATCACCAGGAGAAGGAAGGGATACTGGGGTAGCCAGAAACAGCAGATAACCATTTTACTATCTAAGGAAAATCTTCTGAAGAAGAAACTCAATAATTTAGAATGACAACACATAAATAAAACAAATTAATTTTTAAAAAGAAGAAATATATAATTCCAAAAACAGTTATCAACGATGACAACAAAAACACCCTAAAAACTAAAGATTTTTTATATTTTAAAGGCAACTATGTAACATTTGAACTTAATTTTAGCAGTTCTGGTTGCAAAGTTTAATTCCACTTTTTACAAATGAAAACTAAGAAAGGAAAAACATAACGAAAAAAATCCAACACTGAAAGTTCAGGTGATTTCAACAAACATAGTAAGTAAAACAAAGAAAGAGAAAATGAAAACCTACTAAACTCTCTGATTTTTTTTTTCTTTTTAATGATATGGGGGGAATAAGGGTAAACCAATGGATTTAATTTGCCTCTAAAGAGTGTTTTTCAACCACGGTTGTATATGGAACTACCTGTGGAGCTGTTAAGGATTCTCATATGCAAGTCATAGCATATATCATTTAAACAGAATCTCTGGGAGTGAGACACTAATGATTTCCATATGCAGCCAAGATTGAAAATTAATGAAAGAAGAAAAAGAATAAAGAGGAGGAGGAAGAAGAGGAGGAGATAGTGATAGAGACTGAATAAGGATTACAATCAACATAATGGTTCCCTTTCTTTGTACTCATTTCAACCTCTCTTTGAATGAATACTTTAAATCTCTAAAATCAGCTGTTCCCATAAAGATGGAACTATAAATGTATTATTTTATCTTTTTATGTCCACATATGAAGGAACTGCAAAAACTTTATGGTAAAGTTCATATTATCTTTAAATTCTACTTTTCCATGAAATTTTGAAGTATCCTCATATTTTCAATAAGAAAAAAAAAAGTGTGAAAACATCCCTGTAAGAACTGCAGTTGGAATGACTTGATTCATATGTCTATATTGCTTATGAGCAATAAACCACTTTCACTAAGGAGGGTAAGACACTATGATTTAACCAATTTGCATGCATAAAACAAAATAGCATTATAATAAGTTAATCAAAAGCTACACGAAAAAATTGAAAGAAAAAAATAAATGAAGTGTCAGAATACTTATCTTGAAAATTAGTTTTAAAAAGCAATGTTTCAAAATAAATACATGACATATATATTTAAAACATGTGACATTCCATAGCATTGTTAAACTGTCAATCTTTGTCCAGTTGGAGCTCCTGTAACTAGTGACACAACAGTTGTCCAGTAAGTACCAAGCTAAGTCATGCTGGTTTAGTTAAAGAAAATAGAAGAAATATATAATTCAAAAAACAGTTGTCAGCAATGACAACAAAAATGCTCTAAAAAGCAGAGATTTTTTTAAAAAGCAACTATATAACAGTTGAGCTTAATTTTAGCAGTCTGGTTACAAAGTTTAATTTAATTGTTTAAAAATGAAAACTAAGAAAGTAAAAACATAACAAAAATGCATGTATATATTTGTGTGTGTGTGTGTGTGTGTGTGTGTGTGTGTGTGTGTGTGTGTGTGTGTGTATACATATAATCTTGAATAGGACATTTGCTCATATGCTGGTTATTGTGTTTCCTGCTTTCTTTGACTAAACCAGCATGACTTAGCTTGGTCCTGACTAGCGAAGTGTTGTGTCACTAGTTATGGGAGCACCAACTGGACAAAGGTTGACAGTTTAACGGTGCTATGGAATGTCACATGTTTTAAATATGTATATTGTAGGTGTCTGAATAAAGAGACTCATAAACATAGCCTATGGTGGAGGTGTAAAAAGATTCAATCATAATCTGATTATTATTTTGAGGAATATATGATTTAGATCACACTCCAACATTTTTATAGTAGTTGTAAAAGTGATCAGTAATGTGATTTTTAGGACAATTTAAAAGGAACACAATAGGCAAACATTCAAGATGGAACAAGGGGTCACTGCATCCTGAGGAATGTACAGAATAGTTACATTCCTTTGGGTGCATCCAATATCAAAACTTCCGCTTAAGAATTGTTATGGTCCAGGAGAAGAAAGACTAAAGCCATTAATATTTTTGTGAAGTTTATTATGGAGAATTAACCATCAAGAATTGTCATTTCCTTTTGTAGTCTTATGAGGGAAAATCACAAACAGGCTTCTTCTGTAGAGAACTAAAGCATTAAGAAAGACATGTGAGAGGTAAGAGAATGTTGAGTGGTAAGGGTTACTTGAAAGAAAATTGATTATGTAGGAGAAAAAACAAATCACCAAAGGATTTAGTATGTTGCACAGGAGAAAGAGTAGAGGACCAAAGGACATTGTAAAGAGAATCCAATGTTGTTCTAAAATTAGATACAAAAGAAGAACTAGGGACAATGTGGAATGCCTTCATTATTTCAAACAAAAGAATGTTTCCCACTTTATAAAAATGCCAATGTATTGAAATAAAGAACATCTAATATCCAATGATATAAATAGTAATAACAGCAGGGGAAAGTTTTAACATGTGTTACAGAAGTGTGTATATAAAATGGAAAATAGAAAATAGAAAATGATAATTAATATGTATAAAAATACTGAGTTGGGTGTTATGAATACAAGTGAGCCACTTTTTCTTCTTTATAACTATTGCATTTTTTGCTAGATCATGGCAGTCATATTCAGAAGACACTGAGGGTTGGCTATTCCACTCCTTACTACTGGGTCAAAAAAACCCCTAGGTTTGACAGGTTTATTAGCATGTAGGCACAAAAGTGTCCTGCAGTATTTTCTAAATGCTTGATGAGTATCCATCTCTCTATTCTTTAGGTATTCAGGAAAAAAAAGAAGAAAAAAGGTGAGAAGTTTTACTGGAGGTGAATGTTACCATCATGCAGAAGCAGCATTTGTTTCACCATCGTTTAGAGACCAGACCATTTAGGGACTGTGTCAGTCCATTTCCATTGCTTGTAACAAAATACCTGTAACAGGTTAATTTCTAAGAAAACAATATTTATTGCTTACAGTTTCAGAGGCTGGCAAGTCCCAAGTCCAGGGAACACAACTGGTGAGGGGCTTCTTTGGTGGTAGCTTTACAGCAATGCAGGGGTCTCACATGGCAGAAAATGGTGGAACAGAGAGAGAGACTCTCAAGTGTTCTCTTTTTAAAGCCCACAAAGCCACGCCCTTGACCACTGTTATTAATTCATTCATTATGGCCTACAATCTAATCACCTCTTCAAGACCCCATCTTTCACTCATCACAATAGGATTTCCCTGTCTTTCAACACTGTCACAGTAGGGACCAAGTTCCTAATACCTGGAACTTTAGAGGGACACAATTTAAGCTTTGGTGAATTTGGGGAAGACATTCAATTCACAGCAGGGACAAATCTGAAGGCACCAGTCTTTAATACTAACCACTGAGGCCCTTCTGGATTCTTAGCCCTCTTCATGAAAGGACACTGAGTATATCTCAAACATCTGAGTCAGTGCACTTATCTTTGTCACCACCAATTTCACTAATGAAAGCCCATTCCTAAATATCATTTACAAATTAACAAGTCAGTGGAGCTTATCATAAAAAAGATAGATGAAGCACTCCTATAGCCATCTCCCAGAAAGTGACTTTAAAATTAAATTTAACTGACCATTCTTGGAGTATAAATTCCTGAATATGAAATGCAAATAACTGGTCTAGGTTGTAGTCAAATTAACACATAATGCCACATGAGCTGTGCCAAAGAATTCTAACATTTCTCTGTGGGCTCTAAAATGCTACTGGTTATTATTGACTTGTTGCTTCTCCTATTGACCATCCAAATAAAGGCCTGTAAAAAAAATCATGTCATTTCTTATCCATAGCTTTCCTTTTCAAGCCTACCTGAATGAATGACTGCTTGGGGAAAAAAATCCGGGAGTCAGGAACCCTGTATTAGGGAAAATACCATTTTTTTGCTTACCTAGGGTCCTGGTAATCTAGATGACCTGAATCTTGGGGTGCTCTTCTTTCTCTAATCATCACCCCAGATGGTTAGGCCTATAAATAACTCAATCCAAAATTTTAGTCTGGAATATTATGTAGAACTTGGTGGCCACTACATTTACAACAACCTTCTTTTCAAAGCCTTTTCTTTCTGTGAGAGAGTATTAGTCATAGAAACCATTGACTATGATTATTTCCAAAATTTAAACGCTATATTTAAAATTTCCTCTTCTTTATTTACAAAAGCCACATGTTTAATATATGCTCTTTGCTAAAAAATGTTTAACATACAGAAATTGATTAAAAAGCAAAGTTACAACTGTTTATTAAATTTTATGTATACATAGCTTTCTTTTTTAATTTACTCCACTAACATTTGTATTTATACTTGTTTGTTTTCAGTGTCCTATCTGCATTGATGCATGCTATTTTGTGATCTTGGAGCAGAATTGCTCCTGTTTTTAGTTATCTTTAAAGGAAATTTGATAAAATAAGTTCTGGGGGGTTTGTTGATTTTCTGCCATGATGAATTGATTTATATATAAAGACATCATTTAACTTTCTCTTATTTAAATTTTTTTATTTTACTTATATTTATGAAGGAGTATCAAAATTTTTCCCTGAGAGTTCTCATCACTGAACCCGTTAAAATTCAACATATGAATTGAAATTCATATACTTCTTTTTATAAATATATTTTGTAAACAATTTGTACCTCCTTGAAATGCATGTATATATTATAGATGTGTTTGAATACACAAACACATGTATACACACATTGGCTTTTGCTTACAATAGATTTGAGTTCGGCCTAATCTCAGTGGTCTGAAATTGCTTTCATAAGGAAATTAACTAAAATATTATTTTTGAGCTAATAAAGTAATTTACAATTTCAGGTTACTTTTGTTTATTTAACAATTTGCCACCTGTGCCGAAATATATTTGCATTGGTATCCTGAATTTTAAAATTAAGCTTTAAGTAATAAAATTACTAAAATATTTTATTAACAAATGCTTATCATGACATAAAATGAATGGGTCCTTACTCTGGCTATCAATGTCATTGTTACATTCCTTTTTGTTAACACCCAGCAAAAGTCTT
The DNA here is from genome assembly GCF_027409185.1 of Cynocephalus volans. Lineage (NCBI taxonomy): Eukaryota > Metazoa > Chordata > Mammalia > Dermoptera > Cynocephalidae > Cynocephalus > Cynocephalus volans. Next base: position 170,132,989 of record NC_084460.1, on the reverse strand, counting down.
GGAATCATCATTATTTAGTTAAATCTCTCTCTTTTAAAAGCTATACCTGAGCTTATGAAAATGACTCCTCTATTCACATTTTGAATTCTCTCATTAATTTGCTGATATAATAAAGTGGTATTTTTTCTTAAAATATTTACAGACATGTGTCAAATACAAGAAAAATAATTCAAGTCACACACACATCCAACATTAAAGAGCCAAAAGTTATTCTCTTCATTATTGTTTATTTTATTCTTTACCTAGTCCCTCTTTTTCATAGCAATGATTTCCACAAAGCTTGGCCTTATACATGTAGCATTTTCTTACATAAACAAATTTCAGTTTATATAAATATTAATGTATTTCCTAAAAGAATACTTTGCCACTTTGACATAATAAAATGACAAAATATAATTTATTAAAATCCTAATCTGATGGCAGTGGCTGCAGCGTTTGGCGCAGAGTAGCTGAGGTGGAAAAAGCGGCCACTGGGCCTCAGGAAGCCAGGAAACTTGTGGACCTTCCTCTTGCCATCTCTTAAGGGAGGACCGCTGCTGGTGGCCGGTCGTGAGGGCTGACCACCACTTTCGCCTCGGCAGGAGAGGCTGCCTCATTTACAGGCAACAGCTTTGAAGTATGGAACAGGAAAAGAACTGTTTCGTAGCTGCAAAAGCAAGTCTCTAAACAGGGAACATGGCGCCAGGGCTGCTGTGGATGCAGACAGGATCCCGGAGGCCGGGGCCGAGCTGAAGGCGTCCAGCTGCCCTATTCATGATTCGAGGTTTCAGGCCGGCATAAAAGAAGATTCCTGGGAGTGCCCGAGCTGCGCCGCAGGATCGAGTGAGCAGCCTGAGGCAGCGGGAACCGAGAATGGGGAAGGCGACAAACCAGAGGCAGAGAGTGAGCGCCCGACCTGGCACAGCCCTGTGAGTGACCCCTGGCCCGGCCCTGCTCGGGGGGCTGATGCCCACCCAGCTTCCACCTGCATCACCTGGCCACTCACCGCCCTGGGGCTGCCTCCATTTTCTCAGGTGGTGGCAGCTCCGGCCCAGCTCTGCTCCTCACTGAGCCTTCCCACTTGCTTGCCCTGGCACTGGGCTTCCCGGGGCCTGCGGGCTGGCCTCCCCTCCCACTCCCTCCACGGTTCTCTAGCGGGGCTGGTGGCGTGGGGCATCCCCAGCCAGTGTTGGGAGGGCAAGGAAGTATGGGCAGGGCCGACAGTCACTCCACCACACCCTGGACTCCGGCCCCCGGTAAACTTCCTGTTACTGGGAGGCAGATACCACCTCTGCAGCCACCAGTTCAGAAAAATGCCTAACCAATTTCTGGTAGGGAATAGTGTGGTAGGAGAGTTCCCAAGTCCACTTAAACCTGCCAGAGAGCTGTCTGCAGGTGGGCACTGGACTCGTCCGGACCGGAGATAAGACAAGTACACAAATAACTGCAATACCAGGAGGAAGGTGATTAGTCCCGAGAAAGATCTACACAGTGCTACAAAGGCACCCAGAGCGACCGGTCGTCTGTGCCTAGCAGAAACCTGGTAGACTTCCTGGGCAAGGCGGTGCCGAGCAGGGTCTTGAAGGCCCAGCTGATAGATGAAGGTTGCAGAAGACACGTCCCAGCCCAGCCCAGTGCTCACAGAGTGGGGAGACGTGCGGCCAGGGAGGTGGAGACTCGACAGAAACCACACACCCTGTGGGGTCGCCACTGCACGATCCAACAGCCTGGGCCAGAGCACATGGAACAAGGAGAAGTCCTGCACGGGAAGTGAAAGCTCAACAGAGATCACCACCCTGTGGTATGTGATCCAGCAGCCCAGCAGAGTCCAACCTGACCAGAAAGGTGGCTCCCAGGAGAGGCCCAAGACCCGAGGCAACCATACACACAAGGCACTAGAGGCCAACTGAGCAGTCACGGAGGGAGCCATACCAAATTGGCAACCGCAGCAACATCTTAGTCAGTCAATAGTCTCAAACCAGTGGACTGTGAAACCCCCTGCCACAATGAATAAAGATCAAAAAAAAGATACCAGAAATACAAAATATCAATAAAGTACACCACCAAAAGTTAATAAATCTCAAACTCTAGATCCTATAGAACAAGAAGCCCTTGGAATGACTGATAAGGAATTTCGAGTGATAATTCTAAGGAAACTGAATGAGATACAAGAAAACTCAGCTAGACATCATGATGAAATGAGGAAAAGTATACAGGACCTGAAAGAGGAAATGTACAAGGAAATCAATGTCCGGAAAAAAAATGTAGCAGAACTTGCCGAACTGAAGAAGTTATTCAGCGAAATAAAAAACACAACGGAGAGTTTAACCAGCAGGCTTGTCAAAGTTGAAGAGAGAACCTCTGAACTTGAAGATGGGCTGTTTGAAATAACACAAGCAGACAAAAAGAAAGAAAAAAGAATCAAAGACATTGAAGAAAATCTGAGAGAGATATCAGACAACCTCAAGCGCTCAAATATCCGAGTCATGGGTATTCCAGAAGGGGAGGAAAATGGATATTCCATTGAAAACATATTCAACAAAATAGTGGCAGAAAAATTCCCTGGTATAGGAAAAATCACAGATCTTCAGAACCAGGAAGCTCAACGATCTCCAAACGTATTCAACCCATAAAGGCCTTCTCCAAGAGAAGTTATAGTCTAATTGGCAAAACTCAGAGACAAAGAGAGAATCTTAAAAGCTGCAAGAGAGAAGCATCAAATCACCTATAAGGGAGCCCCACTCAGGCTAACATCAGACTTTTCATCACAAACCCTAAAAGCTAGAAAGGAATGGGATGATATATTCAAAATACTAAAAGACAAAGATTGCCAGCCAAGAATACTCTACCCTGCGAGGCTTTGCTTCTGAAATGAAGGGCAAATAGTATATTTCTCAGACAAACAAAAACTGCGGGAGTTCACTACCACATGACCACCCTTACAAGAAATCCTCAAGGGAGTACTGGGTTTGGTTCCTGAAAAATAACTACCACTGCCATAAAAACCCAAGAAAAATCAAAACCCACTAGTATAATAAAAATGGCATTCACGAACAGAAAACAATCAAACAAAAATGCTATCTACAACCTAAGGAACCAACAAACACAGAAAACAAATGGTAAATCAGAAAGCAAGGAACAAAAGATACCTAAGACAACCAAACAACCAATAAAATGCTAGGAATAAATCAACACCTTTCAATAACAACTCTTAATGTAAAAGGCTTAAATTCCCCAATCAAAAGACACAGACTGGCTGAGTGGATCAAAAAGGAGGACCCAACTATATGCTGCCTACAAGAGACCCACCTCACCCATAAAGATTCACATAGACTAAGAGTGAAAGGATGGAAAAAGATTTACCATGCAAACAGAAAAGAAAAAAGAGCTGGAGTAGCTATTCTTATATCTGACAAAATAGACTTTAAACTAAAAACCATTAAAAGAGACAATGAGGGACACTACTTAATGATAAAAGGACTGATCCATCCAGAAGACATAACAATCATAAATATGTACGCACCCAATGTTGGAGCAGCCAGATTTATAAAACAAACTCTATTAGACCTAAAGAAGGAAATAGACACAATACCATAATAGCAGGGGACCTGAACACCCCATTGTCAATATTATACAGATCATCTAGGCAAAGAATCAGTAGAGAAACACAATATCTAAACAATACTCTAGACCAATTGGAATTGGCAGATATCTACAGAACATTCCATCCAACAACATCAGAATATTCATTCTTCTCATCAGCACATGGATCATTCTCTAGGATAGATCACATATTAGGTCACAAATCAAGTCTCAATAAATTCAAAAAAATTGGAATTATCCGATGTATCTTCTCAGACCACAATGGATTAAAACTAGAAATTAATAACAAACGAAACTCTGGAAACTATACAAACACGTGGAAATCAAACAGCATTCTACTTAATGACATATGGGTCCAAGAAGAAATCAAGCAGGAAATCAAAAAATTTATTGAAACTAATGAAAACAATGATACATCATACCAAAAACTGTGGGATACTGTAAAAGCAGTATTGAGGGGGAAATTTATTGCATTAAACGCTCACTTCAGAAGAATGCAAAAATGGAAAGTGAACAACCTAACACTTCACCTTAAAGAACTAGAAAAACAAGAACAATCCAAACCTAAAGTTAGCAGACGGAAAGAAATCATTAAGATCACAGCAGAACTGAATGAAATTGAAACCCAAAAAACAATTCAAAAGATCAATGAATCAGAAAGTTGGTTTTTTAAAAGGTAAGTAAAATTGACAAACCATTAGCATGGCTAACAAAAAAAAGAAGAGAGAAGACTCAAATAACAAAAATTAGAAATGAAAAAGGCAATATCACAACTGACTCATGTGAAATACAAGGAATCATTCAAGACTATTATAAACAACTATATGCCAACAAATTTGAAAATCTGGAGGAAATGGATAAATTTCTGGACACACACAAGCTCCCAAAACTGAACCATGAAGACGTAGAAAATTTGAACAGACCAATAACAATAAAGGAGATTGAAGCTGTTATCAGAAGGCTCCCAACAAAGAAAAGCCCAGGACCAGACGGATTCACAGCAGAATTTTACCAAACATTCAAAGAGGAATTGACACCAATTCTTTACAAACTATTCCAAAAGATTGAAACAGACGCAAATCTCCTAAACTCATTCTATGAAGCAAACATCATCCTGATACCAAAACCAGGTAAAGATATAACCAAAAAAGAAAACTACAGGCCGATATCCTTGATGAATATAGATGCAAAAATCCTCACTAAAATACGAGCAAACAGAGTACAGAAACAGATACGTAAAATTATTCACCACGATCAAGTGGGATTCATCCCAGGGATGCAAGGTTGGTTCAACATACGCAAATCAATAAATGTGATACACCATATTAATAAACACAAACACGAGGACCATATGATCATCTCTATAGATGCTGAAAAAGCATTTGATAAAGTTCAGCACTCATTCATGACAAAGACCCTCTATAAGTTAGGTATAGAGGGAAAGTATCTCAACATAATTAAAGCCATATATGCCAAACCCACTGCCAATATCATCCTGAATGGGGAAAAGCTGAAAGCTTTTCCTTTAAGAACAGGAACTAGACAAGGATGCCCACTCTCACCACTCCTATTCAACATAGTGTTGGAAGTACTAGCCAGAGCAATCAGAGAAGAGAAGGAAATAAAGGGCATCCAGATTGGAAAAGATGAAGTCAAACTGCCCCTGTTTGCAGATGACATGATCCTATATATCGAACAGCCTAAAACCTCTACAAAAAAACTCTTGGAATTGATAAATGATTTCAGCACAGTAGCAGGACACAAAATCAACACACAAAAATCAGTAGCATTTCTTTTCTCCAATAGTGAACATGCAGAACAAGAAATCAAGAAAGCCTGCCCATTTACAATAGCCACCAAAAAAATAAAATACTTAGGAATTGAGTTAACTAAGGAGGTGAAAAATCTCTATAATGAGAACTACAAACCATTGATGAGAGAAATTAGAAGGATACAAGAAGATGGAGAGATATCCCATGCTCTTGGATTGGAAGAATCAACATTGTGAAAATGTCCATACTACCCAAAGTGATGTACAAATTCAATGCAATCCCCATCAAAATTCCAAAGACATTTTTCTCAGAAATGGAAAAAACTCTCCAGACATTTATATGGAACAATAAAAGACCACGCATAGCCAAAGAAAAGAAATGCTGAGGAAAAAAAGTACAGCTGGAGGCATAACACTACCTGACTTTAAGCTATACTACAAAGCTATAATAACCAAAACAGTATGGTACTGGCATAAAAACAGACACACTGATCAATGGAATAGAATAGAGAATCCAGAAATCAACCCACACACTTACTGCCATCTGATCTTTGACAAAGGCACCAAGCCTATGAACTGAGGAAGAGACTGCCTCTTCAGCAAATGTTGCTGGGATAACTGGATATCCATATGCAGGAGAATGAAACTATATCCATACCTCTCACCGTATACTAAAATCAACTCAAAATGGATTAAGGATTTAAATATACACCCTGAAACAATAAAACTTCTTACAGAAAACAAAGGAGAAACACTTCAGGAAATAGGACTGGGCACAGACTTCATGAATAAGACCCCAAAAGCACGGGCAACCAAAGGAAAAATAAACAAACAGGATTATATCAAACTAAAAAGCTCTGCACAGCAAAAGAAACAATTAACAGAGTTAAAAGACAACCAACAGAGTGGGAGAAAATATTTGCAAAATATACATCTGACAAAGGATTAATATCCAGAATATTTAAGGAACTCAAACAACTTTTCAAGAAAAAAACAAGCAACCCAATTAAAAAATGGGCAAAAGAGCTAAGTAGGCATTTCTCTAAGGAAGATATACAAATGGCCAACAGACATATGAAAAAATGCTCAACATCACTCAGCATCCGGGATATGCAAATCAAAACCACATTGAGATACCATCTAACCCCAGTTAGGATGGCTAAAATCCAAAAGACTATGAACGATAAATGCTGGCGAGGTTGCAGAGAAAAAGGAACTCTCATATGTTGTTGGTGGGACTGCAAAATGGTGCAGCCTCTGTGGAAAATGGGATGGAGTTTCCTCAGACAATTGCAGATAGATCTACCATACGACCCTGCTATCCCACTGTTGGGAATATATCCAGAGGAATGGAAATCATCAAGTCGAAGGTATACCTGTTCCCCAATATTCATCGCAACACTCTTTACAATAGCCAAGAGTTGGAACCAGCCCAAATGTCCATCATCATATGAGTGGATACGGAAAATGTGGTATATCTACAGAATGGAATACTACTCAGCTATAAAAACGAATGAAATACTGCCATTTGCAACAACATGGATGGACCTCGAGAGAATTATATTAAGTGAAACAAGTCAGGCACAGAAAGAGAAATACCACATATTTTCACTTATTGGTGGGAGCTAAAAATTAATATATAATTCACACACACACACACACACACACACACATACACACACACACAAAAAAAAAAAAACGGGGGAGGGGAAGAAGATATAACAACCATAATTACTTGAAGTTGATACGACAAGTAAACAGAAAGGACATTGTTGGGGGGTAGGAGGGGAGGGAGGAGGGAGGAGGTTTTGGTGATGGGCAACAATAATCAGCCTCAATGTATATCAATAAAATAAAATTTAAAAAATAGAATAAAATAAAAAAATAAAACACAAAAGCAGTAAAAATAAAATAAAATAAAATAAAATCCTAATCTGTGCTAGGTACTGCTCCAAAAGCTGTAAATTCACTATCTGGATTCCCCCCAACCTCAATGAAGCTTAATTCCGACTGGAACTGTTGAGGGTGTTAAATCTTATTATGGTAATTGAAAGCTTGGGCCTTTAGGAGGTGATTACATTGTAGGACCATGCTGTAGTGAATTGATTAAAAATGGTGGCAATGGGTGTGGATTGGAGGGCTTTAAACATAGAGTTAATGAGGAAGTCAGTTTCTCATGCTCTCTGCTTCTGTCATCTTGCAATGTGAGACTTCCGGGTCACTGTCGCCACCACCAGATGTAATTGGATTTACCAGCCTCTGAAACTATAAGCAATACATTTTTTCTTTCCAAATCACCCTGTTTTGTGTACTTTTATTATAAGCAACAGAAATGGACTAATACAGAAAATTGGACCAGAGAAGTGGGGTGTTCCTTATATGGAACACCTTGTGGGGTGGCCTAGATGCCAGTGAGGAAAGTTTGGAACCTTTTAGAGACTGGTTAAATAGTGGTGGCCAGAATGTGGATTAAAATGTGAACAGTAAAGGCCAGGCTGATAAGGTCTCAGATAGAAGTAAGGAAATTATTGGGAATTGGCTGCATTGTGTCCATGCCCTAGGACTTTGTGAAAGTTGGAACTTAAGAGTTGTGAACCAGAGTATTTGGCAGAGGAAATTTCTAAGCAGTAAAACATTAAGGAAGCTGCATGGCTACTTGTAACAGCCTATGCTGAGTTATAGCAGGAAAGGCATGACATAAAGCCAGAATGTATAATTAAAAAGAAAGCAGAGGGTAAAGATTTGGAAAATCTCTAGCCTGGCCATGTTGTAGAGAAGCAGACAGCATTTTCAGAAGAAAAATGCAATGCTGCTAAGATTAGTACAAGAGAAAGAGATTATCAAGAGAAGGGGAAAAAGGCCCTGAAGGCATTGTAGAAGCCTCTGGGGCCAACCCTTCTATTTCAGGTCCAAAGGCCTAGTGAGACAGAATGTTCTTGGGAAACAGGCCCAAGTAACCCTCTGTGGGCTCACTATCCAGGGCCACCTTGGGAATCAACTCCCCATATCAGCAATCCAGCTCCTTTGGCTGCTCCAACCATGGCTAAATTGGCCCCAGGTATGGCTGGACCCAAAGCTTTGGAAAATACAAGCCTGAAGCCTTGGTGGCATCCATGTGGTTTTAGGTCTTCAGGCTTGCAGAATGCTAGAGCTGTGAAGCCTTGGGAGCCTCCACCCTGATTTCAAAGGATGTGTGAAAAAGCCTTGGGACCCAGGAATAGCTTTATCACAGAGGCAGATTCACAGCATAGAGTCTTTGCTAGAGCAATGCCAAGTGAAAATGTGGGGTCAGAGTTGCAGCAAAGAAACTCATCAGTGCCATGTCTAGTGAAGCCATGGGAGCAGGGCCAACATGGAGATCCCAGAATTGTGGAACTACCAGTGTGCACCCCCAGTTTGGGAGAGCTGAAGTGTTACCTGAGTCAAGAAAAGCCATAGGATCAGAGAGGCCCAAGGACTTGGTGACCCAACCCTGCATCAGCGTGCAGAGGATGCCAAACATGGAGCCAAGGTACCTGATTGACAGCTTTGAGATTTAATGTTCACCCTGCTGGGTTTTGGACTTGTTTGGGATATGTTACACCTTTCTTCTCACCTATTTATCCCTTTTTGAATGGGACTATGTACCCTTTGTTTGTCCCACCATTGTATCTTGCAAGTAGGTAACTTGTTTTGATTTCACGAATGGGACTTCAAACTTTGGACTTTTTGGGCTGAACCAAGTTAAGAATTTGGGGATGGAATGAATGTATTTGAATGTGAAAAGGACATGAGTTTGGGGGTCAGGAGTAGAATTCTGTAGACTGGATGCCTCCCCAACCTCATCATAGCTTAAATCCCCATTGTAACTGTGGAGGGTTAATTAAAAGGTGGGGCCTTGAAGAGGTGATTAGATTGTAGGACCGTACTGTAGTGAACTGATTAAAAATGTTGGTTTGGAGGACTTTAAAAGACAGTTAATGAGGAGGTTACCCCTTTGTTCTCTCTGCTCCACCGTTTTCACAATGTGATACCCCACCATAACTGAAGCCACCACCAAAGACAGCCTTCACCAGATGAAGCCTTCGCAAGACGCTGAAATTGTAAGCATTAAATTCATTGTTCTTTATGAATCACCCAGTTCCAGGTATTTTGTAATAAGAAACAGAAATGGACTAGCACACTACCCTAATTATCTGTTATATTGGCACTCCAGGTATTTGATAATATCGTCCCTATTTATAGCTATAAAAAGTGAAGCTCAGAAATGTTGAGTTAATATGGAGAAATGATTTACCTCATGTAGGTCTGAGCCCCTATATTTAATATCCAGGTCACACTGCATGTAGCTCACGGGCCTTAAATCAGGAAATTAAAGTTCTTACCCCAGTTCCCTCCATTGTAAATTGAGTAATTTTCACCACACAGATAATGTGAAGCAAAATTCATAGGGATCTGCATTTATTTTGCACTGACTCTATTATTAAGGACAATACCATGTTTATAGTGATATGGAAAGTCCAGGGAGGAAAGAACCCTAACCTACATCCCATGCTCCTGCTTCTGTATACCGCTTGCCTCTTGCATCAGCCCAGTCTACCTGACACAGACTCTGAGAAAATGAAACCTAAAACTCTGGAAAAACGTGCCCTATATATCCCTTTGCAAGTCCTGAGTTAGAACTCAGACTGGGGTGTTATTTCCTCTGAGTCAGACAGCTTAATAAACCTTGAGTTCTCCAACCCTCTGAGTGTTGCTTGGTTTCTCTGCAGCCTGTTTGCCTCCATTTCTGTAACAATAGTTCTTTATGTGCTATGATAAGATTTTTTTGGGGGGGAGGGCGTGGAGTTCAAACAGTTGGTTAGGTGGTTTCTTGATGTTAAATTGTTTCGTTGTGTTAATAAATGTTCTAGGAGTTGAAAAATGTCTATAAATGGGAACATTTAACTTCATTAGACAAACTCTATTATATTATTTCTGGATTAAAATAAAGAAGTCTATTGTTAAGGGATGCCCCAACCCCTACTGACCTTAACATATGCATTCTGCTTCTGTACAAATTGCTTGCTAAAATAAATGGGGGAATAAACAGAGTAGCATGGCTGCCATTTTAGGAGGCTCTGCCATTTTAGCCTGGAAAGTCCCTATGGGGAATCCAGGGTGGGGAGGGGCTACAGGGCTAACCACAAAACTAGCTTATGTACCGCTGGCTTGCTTGCATTGGCTAGATTGTGTCAGGGGTGAAAAATTCCTGCCTAGCTAAAAATAAAAGCTGCGAGAGGTTTCAACTCTGGGCTGCCTTTCTAGATTGGCCTGAGTAGCCCTGGCTGCCAGAAATAAACTCTTTTCCTTTTCCTATCACCTGGTTCTCGTGGGCGAATTTCTTTTACCCATCGGACGTTGGCCATAACACTATAAGTGAGGAAACAGTCTGTTACTGAAAAGGAACTTTAATGGAAAGTATATTTCAACCTCACTTAAAATGGCATTTGTGTACATATAACTTACATCTCTAGTCTAACTCAACTTTTACCAGATCTGGCCCTGTGGTTTCTCAGTGGCTGAGTTTATTACCTTGCAATTGGATTGCCTGGTGACTTTATTCTCTGCCTTAAAAAAACAACAGATGTAATAGAAGCAATGCCCTAGACAATAATAAAAATCTTTTGTATTAAAAATAATTGTTATATTTTATATTTTTTAACACTTTAAAATGTTTGATTCTGATCATATACTTCTTTTGAAATAAAGATTTTGCATTTATGTGTAACACAATATCCCAACATATTCCTTCTTGGGATATTGGTAATTAGCTAGCTATGTTAAAAAGCTGGAGACACAGGAGTAGTTCTGAAAAGCTGCCATTTTGTAAAGAAAATTACATTTATAAAAGACCACTTGTACTAGAAGGAGAGCTGCTCAGAGATAACCTTTATCACCGAGAGACTTTATTTCATAGCAAGACAACCTTTATTCATGTTTTATTTCTTCTCCGCATCCTCCCATAACTTGTTTATACCACCCCCAGAAGCCCCAAACCCCTTTTCATTTTCATAGCTCTGGATATTATATAAACTTCAATCATCTGGCCCTTTTTTGAGTCTCATATTTTTGTGGGACTCCTATGTACACATACATAATTAAATATTGTTTTTCTTCTATTAATCTGTCTCATGTCAATTTAATTCATAGATAAGCTAAAGAACCTAGGAGGGTGGAAGAAAGCCATTTTTCCTCCCCTAAAAAAGAGATGGAAAATGCATGTCTGTCGGGCTTTAAAAACTAACGCCACCTTAAGTGACATTACAAGCGGCGCCATTATAGGCCCACAAGGGCATATTAATGTGGCAGCCTAAGACGGCGCCAGGAGGAAGTAGGGTGGGGGTGTCTGCAGGAACCTTGCCTTAGCCCTTATTGGCCAAATACGTGCTTCTGCACTCAAGGTTGCAATAGCTAGGCATTGAGACAGGATGCATGCTCTCTTGACCTTTAAGCGGATTGGATTATGTTAAAACCTCCCCTCCCTTTCTGCCTATAAAAGCAAGTGCCTGTGTGGTAATAAACGGAACTACTCAACAGAACCCGCCGTGGTGTCTGAGGGTCCTTTAACCCGGCTGTTTTTGGGGGGGCCAGCGGCTGTGCTCACCTCTCTTCACGGCTCTCTTCCCCCGGGGACAGGAGGGAAAGAGGAATCCCGGGCCATTCACTTACCCACCGAAAGGAACGAGGCTAGGGCTGTTCGGGTCGGCCGGCAGCGGACCCGACACATGTCTATGCAATAAATCATGTATACGCACATATCTATAATTAGTTCTGTATTTATCTGTGTGTATGTTTTATAGGTAAATATAATGTGTGTTTGTATGCATGTACATATACATATATTTATGCACAAAACTTTTTTGAACATGTGGAATAAAGGTATGATAACAATTCTAATGTCTGAAAATTATAGCATCTGTGTTCATTCTGGGATTATTTTCACTGACCTAGTATTCTCATGCTTTATGTTTTCCTGCTTCTTTTGAATATTTGATAATGTGTGATTGAATGCAAGACATTGTGAATTTTACCTTGATGGGTGCTGGCTATTTTTGTAGATCTTAAGAACTTCTGAGCTTTTTGGTGGGATTCAATTAAGTTACTTTGAAACACTTTGATCCTTACTGGTATTTTTTTTATGGTGTTTTTAGGCAGGCTAAATGCATTCCTCATTCTAGGAAACCAGTATTCCCTACTACATAGATAAAATCTTCAGTATTTTATCCCATGTTTCATAAATTATGAGATTTTCCAACCTGGCTGGTGAGAACAGGTACAGCCCTGTTGGAACACTGAGCACTGTTTATTCTAATGCTTTTGAATGGTCATTTGCAAAAATATTCAGAATAAACAATGAGGGAAAAACTTATGCATTAATATTTACAACATAACATGGATAAATTATTCCCAGAAGACAAGAGACAGCTGCAGCATAACCAACTTTTTTGTTCTCAATCAATGACCTTCTCCTTTGTCTTTGATATAGTCAACTTTAGCATTGCCTTGACACACTGGATCCCTGCTGACTTGCATCATGTTGGCAATTCTACCCCCTGCATCCAAACTTAAGGGGAACAACACAAGCTTTCAATAGACTAATCAAAGCCACTTCCATGCTCTCTAGGAGGGCAAATTAAGTTGATTATTTTCATTGCTCAAATGCAAATGCTGTTGCACTAAAAATTCAAGATACACAGTGCTTAGGTTGTATTCAGATTCAGCATTTTAATATGCTCTTGTGAAAAAAATCTATGGTGTGATTTGAAGTTTACTCATTATAATAGAGAATTGTATTATTAAATTTTAGTCTGGAGCAATTAAGCAAAATAAATATCTTAGGTAACTATAGACTGACTACTTTTTCATTTTCTAAATGCCACTGGATTTTTAAAAAACAGTTTATATTATTTCTGATAGAATTTCTAGACACATACAGTAGAAGAGTCCATGGAAAAACACATACTTCAAAATGGAAATGTTACCATTTCATTTATATGTTTCTTTAGTATTCAAATGAAGCTTACATATCCATGTGATATAAGGCCAGCATTATAATCAAGTATATCAAATTGTCATACATTACAATTGCACTTCAAAAAATGTTTATACTAAAAACATAATCACTTTGAGTAAAGGAGATTTAAACAAACACCCAAACACAGTGAGTAAAATGCATGGAAGGACAGAAAACTTCATACATAAATATTTTATTTGTAATATCTTCAACATGATAATAAAGAATTGTTAATTGTACATGAGTGGTCCCTTACACAGCAAGATAGAGTTGAAATATAAACACAATTACTGTATGATATAAACTATACGCCAGGCTTCTATTTGCTTTTTAAAAGAATAAACAAGTAAATTATATAAATAAATCCAATTATTTCCCATAAAGGAATTATCTACCATATTGTCATTTATTTTTACATAAAATATAATTAGCTTTATATATGTATGAACTGTCAAAAGACAAACTAAGAAATTTAGCTATAGATCTAATTGGCTTCTGTTTGTGATTTGTGATCTGGCAACTTCCATTCTACAAAATAGAATGAGAGTTCCCACTGTGCAACAGCAGAACCGTGGGTTTTTTAAGTTGAGAACAAAGAAACAGAGGAATAGAAAAAAAAAAAAAAACTGCTTGGTTAACATCAGGTTATTTCAAGTTACTTTTTTGTAAGAGTTAAAGAAGAGGGGGGACTTCCTTATTACATTGACTCAGGTAGGCTGGAATTTCCTGTTTTTAGGAAAAAATGATCTGCTTGGGGATCTATCTGTTTTCTTAACATTTTAATTTGATTATGTGGCATTTAGCATGAGTGACTCCATTTTGGTTTGGTCTGGTTTCTTGGCGCCTAGTGCGAGAGCTGAGCCCCAAACCATGGCATCCTATAATTTTGTATAACAGTAGGTATGTGGGTGTGCATATGTATGTGTGTGTGTGTGTATAATAATTACAGTCTATATGCTTTAATAGAAATACCATCACATGAATAATCATTTAGAATGCATATATTCTAAAACATATGGGCATACAGTATAATTACTTTTCATAAAAAGGTTGTTTTATTGTATACATTTAAAAGATACACATGAAATAACAATTTAGTTATAAAATTGTTCATTTTTAAAGTTACGGAAATTCCTTAGGAATTAAGATGCATTTGTAATTTAGCTAGGAACAAGACAATCATGGAATATAAATCTACAGGTTTATCTGTAAATAGAAAAAGCTATTATTACAGTATCTAATCACTTTAAGTAAGGTTCTATTTTCTTTCACATGTTCTAAGACAGTTTTATTTCTGAGTTCTATTAGTAATTCTTTATGTGTTATTCTAATAGCAATAATCAACTAAATTCAATAGAATAATTGTGTGCACTATTCATTTTGGGCACGTTGGAGAAAATCACATCACCTGAAAAGCCTTACAGACATAGGCAAATTGATTTCATTCTGAATTGGTCAAGGCCTCAACAAATAATGATAAGAAAACCACATGGTCTTTAAATTTCTGGTACATATGACATCTTACCTTGATTTCTAAAACAATTGACTAGAATTCTAGTCTATTTTTATTGAGTAGAATTAATAATGTTGAGTATTTGAGTAATTGTATAAAGTAAATTATAATTTACCTTTTTTCTTTTAAGGGGAAAATACAATAAAATGTCTTAAACTTTCTAAAAGTCAGAGGTGGAGACTACAAAGTAGACTTTTTCAGGATCTTGATAGTTCTTGTGAAAATGAGGAAAACTTTTTTTGTTGTTATTTACTTTCTTCAAAACAGCTCAAACTCTTTGACTGTGATATTACCTGAATGAATGTAAACAACTAATCACATTTAAGAAGAAAAAAGTTACACTGATGCTAAAATTAAGTAAAAATGATGACAAAATTTTAAAATGTATCATAAATTAATTTTTCCCATAAACAGGAAAAAAGCTGAATGAAGGGGCAGAAACTGCCCAAAGTTACAGGAGATCACAATAAATAGGAAAAGAAAAAAGTAAAATGCAGAGAAAAAAATAACATATATAAAAGCACACTGTAAATTAAAAAGCACTTTCCTATCCTGTTGTTTAATAATATTAACATGTATTTAAATATTTCATTATTTATACTGGCTAGTGTACTAAACTGCTTGAAGAGTACTGGGTATTGTTTGAGAAGAGTCCATTAAAGTGAGAATTGTATTTTTGAAAAATAAATTCATATGTATTTATTAATCACTTACAAGCTTAGATAGTTCTGTGAACTTTCTCCCCCAAAGGAGTTTACTATTTAGAAACAGACAACATTATTTACTTGTACTTAATGATCAATTACTGATTAAAAGTCTGATCCATGTATTATGGTTGAGTTTCCAATCACGAAGATTTTTTTTCCAGAGTTCATATTCTTAGAATCCATTGATATAGTTTAATATACAAGACTCTTCACTCAACTGTAATTGATTTTTATTTAAGCTCCTCATTTGTTTATTTTTAATAAGAAAAGCTACATTTATTTTTCTATCAGTAATTTTCAGAAAACAAATTATAAAGGTATTAAATAAATTGAAATATTGTATTTTACTAGTTTTCATTTAGCATATGGAACCTTTATTCTAATGTTTTCTTTAGAGATAAACTTTGTTTTTATTTAAATGATATATTCTAGTAGCCGGAACACTTATAATTAAGTCATATGTAAAAAGTGCTGAACATAGTATCTTAAATTGCATTTGAGGAGACATATTAAAGATCTCTTCTCCACTATAGTTATAAAATAAATATTTTCGAACTTCAGACTTTTTGGTTTTATTCTTGGCTATTTTCCATCTCTGCTCCATAATGCGATTTTGACATATTAAGTCCTTCATGGAAAGTCTTTGAGAAATTATTCTCAATCTTTTTCAAGTTCTGTCCATAATCCAGATTGGTTATCAATGTCACAGCTCAGAACATCATACCCCCAAATATGGCACCTTGTTAAGCTCAAGGAAACTGAGAAAACCTAGGCAGGTCACCCTGATTTTCTTCCTCCCTCTCTGCTGAAGACCCTCATGTGACAGGTGCCCTGCACTATATCCAGTAGGAATAAATATCACAAAGGATGACAAAAAAAATCTGAACAAACAAGATTTGCTAATTTCTCCTCCCCCGCCCCTCCAGTTTATTACCATTAGATCAGGCCCTTTTCTCCACCAATCATATGCTGCAAACTGTACATAAAAATACAGTTTTCTCTGGGTCTTTGAATCTTCTTGTCTGAATGCTCCTGTGTCACATAAAGCTAATATTAGATAAATTTGTCACGTTTTTCTCTTCTTAATCTGTCTTTTGTTTCAGGGTTCTCAGCCATGAACCTTGTGGCAGGTGAGGAAAAGATACTACATTTCTCCACTATATCATTTTCATTATCTTTGATAACAACAATATTGCATAAATTTAATGAGATCATAATTCTAAATTTTGCAGTAGATCTATTTCAGCACTCTCTGTGACAAAGAGTACAA
The DNA here is from genome assembly GCF_027409185.1 of Cynocephalus volans. Classification (NCBI taxonomy): domain Eukaryota; kingdom Metazoa; phylum Chordata; class Mammalia; order Dermoptera; family Cynocephalidae; genus Cynocephalus; species Cynocephalus volans. The sequence continues at coordinate 170,116,111 of NC_084460.1, read as the reverse complement.
AATGTACATGGGAATACAGCTGTGGCCCTGTAAACCATTTATTGCTATGTGTTCTATTTAAGGACACATCAATAGGATTTTTGATATTTTAAATACTAAAGGCTTTCACACCTGCATGAATACTCATATTCAATAAGCACCTAAATAAAGCATATTTTGCCTTGTGAATCCAACTTGTAAATATATAGCTGAAACACAGCTAAATCCTATCTCCTCAATGTCTCAATGAGGCTACACTTCACTGTATCACTGAGCCCCAAGGTAAGAAAACTTGATTCCAAAGTATTAGTGAACTACCCTGTTGTCTTCTATTCTCAATAAACCATTCTCCAGAAGATCCAGTCCTTTGGAAAAACAATAGACTCTTCTGTTCCTCGCAAAAAACTTCAATACGCCCTATTTTAAATTGCAAATTACAAAAGTACCATGGACTTAAGACCATTGAAAGCTGATCAACCTTGACGCCCTACACAGATACTAGGTATGCCAAAAAAGCCATAGAATCTGCTAATTGTTTGTCTTCTTCCTCAAATTAAAGATAATTCCAAACCCTCTATTTCCCTTATGTGATTAAAAACCATTTTGTGAAAAGGGCACCTTTTACACCAATTTACAGTTACTGAAATATATATATATATGTTATTTCAGATGCAAAGTACCTACCTTAAAAGATCATTGCCAGCTTCTTCAGACCTTTCAAAGAATTACGCTCTTAGCAAAGGGCATTCCAAGTTTTTGAAACAAATTTTCAGTAATTAATTCTTTACCTTTTAATTTTCATATTCTAGTGAGCTTTCTTTGTCATCATTGACTTCTTCCAGAAAAGATTTTTGAACTCTATTAAGGTTTACAACACAAAGGTCATAGTCATCTGTCTTTATTTGTTGTTTTGACTATAGATCAGGAAGGAGAGATGGCTGACTTCAAAGGGTAGACAATGCGAATCCAACTGAATATGTCTTGATATGACAAAATAATATGTCATAGAATTTGTTATGAAGTTTTTGAATCATTGTCTTTAGTGGCTGAAATAAAGGAAGAATTTGAGATATTTGTTTTACAAATAACCCAGTTCAAGCAAACCCAACAATTTCAAGTTAAGTCATAACTTTGAAACTCAGTAAACGTTGGTTTTTATCAGTAAAATAAGTTGACAATACCAGAATGCAAACTAAAAATTAACAGTATATTCATAACATACAATAAAATTATATCACTATACCAATAAATCAAGCATCAGGAAATAATCTTTTGTTTTTAATCAAGCACCAGAAAATAGCAACCAGGATTCCCATCACTTCATAAAAGGCATGGAACAACAGAACCAACAAGATCCCAGCAAATATTCTTGATAATGACATTATTCTGTTTATTTTGAATAGTTTGTGACAGCTGACCTATGTACCCTTCATCTGTGCATCTGCATCTTTGGTCTGCTAACTTAAATAAGCCAAAATCTTCTTTTAAGCCTTGCTCTCTGGTGCTGATTACTCTTCATTGTGGATTAAAGTTCCTCCTCAATCAGTTATTTTTCCTGCTTCTAAAGCTAGAATGCACCAGAGCAGGTGTAGGTTCAGATACCCTCTACCCCAATTATGGCAGGGATATTTCTCTCTAGAAGTTGCAGTCCCCAAATAACCAATCCAGTCACTGAAGTCTTTATAGTGCACGGAGACAAGGCAACCCGCAGTCCTCAGAAAGAGAACATGGTTCTGGTCTTGCAGACCATCATTTCTCCTGGCAAGAAGACCAGGCCCTAGGGGTTTGGGTCTAGAGGGTGGATCACACTCCAGTGCCCATGTGGACTGCATCTGGGGGAAGCTAGTTGTCCAGATTCTTGGTTCCTGGGTGTTCAGTGCCTGGTCCTCAGCAGCTCAGAGCCCACCGCCACCCTGGAGGAGGAGGACCACTCCTCCTTGTTTTGTTTTATTCAGTATTAATATGACATAACTGAATATCTTCTATTAAGATCTATCATATCAGGTATACCCAAAGTTGTTTTACATAAATATCTTTAATTTGTAAATTGGCTGCCTCTTCTATTTTACTGTGTAATACGATGTATCAAAGTGAATCCATACAATTACAATCTTTGTTATATATCTCAAAAGACACACCATTAATTGCCTGAAGAATAAAATTTTTCTGCCTCTGCATCTCTGTCACATTCTCTTCCTCTCATTTCTTTGGATTATATAGGATTTAGAACTTTCTCTAAAACTTTTATCTTTGCCTAAAAAACTTTTTCATAGTCTTTTCAATGTGTGTTTCTCAATGCTTGAAACTGTTATTTAAAATCTTTACAGTGCCTGAAAATTTTCCTTTGTTAACTAATTAACACAGTTGTATAAATTATGGCATTTATTTTTGATGGATGGATAGATAGACAGTATAAAAAATTGAACTTCTAATCAGAAAGTGTTTTTCTACTATTTCAGTCAATAGTTGCTTTAAGATATGGCTCAAAGACTTTTAAGTTATATTTTCTGAACTTCCAGGACCTCTGTTTAACTTTTTCAGTTTGATTGAATGTGTTTTCCAGGATAAGCGTGTTTACTATTGGAAAGCATAAATAATTGAACACTCACATCGTATAGAGACAGTCACTACCTTGCATAACCCATGAGAAAATCCATATGACATTAAAACCACTTTGCAAATTTGTGGAAACAGAAGTGACCAAAACCATCTGAAATCAGTATCACAAAGAGATAGCTGCACTCCCATGTTCATTGCAACAGTATTTAAATAGCCAAGACATGGGGGAAACAACCTCTAAGTCCATCAACAGATGAATGGATTAAAAAAATGTGGTGTATACATACAATGGAATATTATTCAGCCTTAAAAAAGGAGGAGACCCGGCCATTTGCTACAACATGGATGAATCTGGAGGTCATTATGCTAAGGAGATTCTAATAAGCAGCAAAGTTTTGGAACCTCTATGGTAGGAAGTAATAGGTACCAGTATTTGTTCTTAACTCAGTGCCAATTATAGATGATGAGGAGAATTTTCTCTTCATAGGATTATTTCCAGCTAATAAAGAATGAAGGTTAAAATTGGAACATAACAACTTAGCAATGCTAAGTTTATTAATGGATCTAGCAATAACTTTCAATGGATACTAACATCACAAATAAGGAACACCCAAATATGTGTCTGTAGATGTGACATGAATTAGGAAAACTCAGAGGTAATTTTTATTCAAGAATGTTTTTGCTCAATTGAACGTGAACTCAGATCTGAAAAATTTTGAAAATAGATGTACTATCAAATTTCAAAGGTTATATAAAAGTTCATTTGTTCATTTAAACTTTAACTAGAAACAACATATAACAAGCTACCTATTGTACAGTTGTAAATCAATGAAACAGCATGTCTCGAATTTTAAATTTTGGCTTTCCATAAATTTCTGTATTGTTTCAAATTAGAATGCTGTTTTTAGGAAGATAATAACTTTCCCCAAGGAAATTAAATTTATAATGTCTTAAAAAATTCAATAAGGAGCACTTGTTTTGTGAGGACAGTGCATCTTATTGTTATATTCTATCTCACTGCAGTACTGGCATGTCTCAGTGGCTACACTCAGGCTCCCTGCTGCCATTATAAATGAGTATGAAGCCATTTCCCTAGTGGAAGTAGCTCTAGGACTGACATTTTATTATAGTGCAGGGAGCTGGTATTCCACCAAACACAACAGAACTAAATGCTTTCCTCCTATTCACTACTTCTGTTAAGAATCTCATGGGGGATAGAAACTGAAATGCAGCTGTAGGTTAATGTAGGACAATTACATTTCTAATTATAACTTTTTGAATCTATTATATATAATTTCATATGGGCACCTAGTGGTCTTTATACCTAATGATCACCAACATTACAATATTTGTTAAAGATCAAAACTATTACTGAAATTTTATGTAAACAAATCTAATTCAAACTAATACTTTTCTTCTTAGATGGAATTACCTGTAACTGATATTAGACAGAGTATATTTTATGAACCATGAAAATTAATTTGCTGAGAAGTTAAGAAAATATTTCTCCCCACTTAGGATTTAGTTTTCTTAGTCATTTGGCCTTTCAAGCTCTCTTTCTAATTTTAATCTTTTCACTAAGTATTCATGTACTTCACTATGCAAGAATGACTATCTCCTTGTCTTTTATAGCAGTATTTGTTGCTTAACTTAATGTACCATTTTATTTGTCATGGTACAATGAGAAGGAAGATACTGAATTTTTTTCTGATTGCCAGAAATCAAATGTTTCTCCATATAGAAACAAATAATTTTCTTGGTCTTGTTTAGAAGCCAAATCATGGGAAAGAGTAAAGAGTACTTTCACCTTTACACTTTACCCAACAGAGCTCACCATTTTTTTTGTATGTTAATCAGTGATTTGGGCCATGAAAAAACATTTATTTATTCACTGTTCCATTTACTCAGTCAATAGTAATTGCATGCTTTTATGAGTAAGCATTACGTAAAATAATCCATACAAAAACTGTGAGCTTTAAAAGGCCTATCATTAGTTACTGTTGTGTTTTGTCAATTTAAATCTAATGATGAATAATAGAAAGTATATGTGCAAAACTTTCAATTCCTGGAATAATAAAAAATACAGTATAATTCCTCTAATTGTACCACTGTAAGTAAAATGGTAGATACTCAAACATTCGATAAAGTTAATCTGTCAGCACATTTCATCAAATTTATCAGATGTTTTCTCTTTTTAAAATGTGTAAGTTATTTATTAAATCTAGGGAAAATTTTAAACAAGTTTGTGTGATAAAAATAATTTTTATTTTGAATAGCCTCCTATTTTAATTTTATATACTTTCAAATAAAAGCAGCCATACTCATAAAATTTTGGAAAAAACTCTAATAAATTAACAAAAAAAGTTAGATGAAATTGCCTGACTGAACAGAATTTCCCCAGAAAAATAATTTAAAAATTATAAAATTTAAAATTGATAATACATGTTTTTGAAGATTACTTGAGTACATCCATAGTACATTAGTTCATTTCTGTTGCTTATAACAAAATACCTGGAACTAAGTAATTTTTGAGAAAACAAAATTTATTGCTTACAGTTTCAGAGGCTGGGAAGTCAAAAGTCCAGGAACACATCTGTAGAAGGCTTTGGTGGTGGTGACAGTTATGAAAGTGTCTCTCATGTCAGAGTGGTGTGTGGAATATACTAAAAAGCATATGCACTTCACAGGGCCTGGTTTCCAAAGCCTTGCAGTTTCAAATATTGACCTTACAAGGACAAGAAATTTTCCTCAGGCTATAAGTCTCTGTTGCAAGATAAGAATTGTGGCACAGCATGTTGCTGGATCAAAGACAGACTAGTTACTGATTGTTATGTAAAGATACTAAGAATTGCTATAAGAAGGAATTTTTGCTAAGATCAAGCTTGTGTTGCTAAGATCACTTAATTGTCTACTGGCTTAATTGTCATCTGGCTTGTTTCACTGAAAGTTACCAGCCTATACTATTAAACTATAACCCCACCTTTGTTCTCTTCCTGCAACTTCCTGGTCTGGAAAATAAATGTAGGAAGAGAACCTCAATTTGGCGTTAATTTCCTGAGGAAGGGATGCCTCTTGCTTGAGCATCCCCAAGGGAAGTTAACTACTTCAGGGCTTCTCATTGCTCAGAAGAGATGGGGTTTGAGTAATCCTTTGCATCTTCATCACCTAGGGGAAGTGGGATAACAAATCAGTAGGGGGCAAAGAAACACAAAGCAACAAAATGGTGCCCCATGTGAGAATGCTCTCCACAGATCGGAGACTGACCTGCCAAGCATTGGAGAGGAATAGGACATCTGATTCATCCTGGAAAGGGAGTCCCTAATAAGGGAGATGAAATGCCCCCCAGTAAGGGAATCACAGGTGGCTTTCAATTAGCTATTGCATGCCTGCGGCAGGTCAAAGTTAGGGCTTTTTCAATCTCGGAGATATTTTTTCATTCTCTTTACTTTTAAAATATGGATAATTCATTAACAAAAGAGGAGACTGAACATATATTACAATTCTGATGTCTCCTTAAAGCAGCAGGCTGTAAGTAACTGAATGGCAGCTTGTAAAACTGTTAGTGGTTATTAAACAACCAAGTCCTTGATACCTCTAGGAAGGGATCCCTCTCGCTTGAGGGTTCCGGCGGGAGATTAACCACTTCAGGGCCTCTCACTGCTCAGGAGAGATAGTCTTTGACTAATCCTTTGCATCTCCATCACCCAGGGAAAGTGGGGTGACAAATCCATTGGGGGCGAAGCAACACAAAGCAACAGTGGTGGAGCAGAGAGAGAGATATCTCTTCATGTGCTCTCCTTATATAGCTCTCAGAGCCACACCCATGACCACCATTAAGCCATCAACTTATTTTTCCACTTACTAGGGCATGGTCCTCACAATCTAATCATCTCTTTGAGGTGATTACCCACCCTTCATTTACCATAATAGCATTTCCCACTCTCAGCACTTACAGTGGGGGTTAAGCTTCAGTGAGTTTTGGGGGAGCATTCAATCTACAGCACTTAAGTTATTAATTTGGCAATATTCAGTTCAGCCATGTCATTATATTTAATTTGAACTAATGTTAGATTTTTACTGCTTTTACTTGATACTCAGTTTTCTACTCTCCATGTCCATCAAGGGGGTGACACAAGACAAGATTTGTTTCTGTTTTATAGCTTTTTGTGAAAAAATTCCAGCTACTCATCTATTGTCTTAAACAGATTACACACTTTAAAATCATTGCAAATTACAATGTTTTATTTCTTTGTTAGATATATATGTTGCATTTAAAACCAGATATAAAATAGTAGTTTGAGCATTTTTTTCCTTCTTTTTCTTATTGTGTAACTTACAGCATAGAGTGAGCATCTTTTTTATATCTTGGCAAATTGTCATACTCCTTTCTAAGGTTGGGTCAACTTCTAATATTTTATCTTTCAGGATTTCCTTTTTGTGAGACATCTTTGAGAGCTGCTTTACTGTGAAATTTTGGCTGGTATCACTTCTTCTGAAACATATTCATCCTTTTGACCACAATTACTTTCCACATTTTGAAAAATGGGGAAGGGTAGTAGGTGAAGGGGAAAATGTCTGTTCATTCACCCTGCCTAAATTCATCTGATTGCATATCTAGAGTCTCTGGAAAAGGCAGTATCAACATTCCTGTGGGTAGCTATTTCTTCTGTAATTCTATTCATGTTATATTGAAATTTCACTTCCAATGTTATCATTTTTCTTTTCTTTTGCTAAACTTTTATCTTTGTTGGCCAATTCTCTTTTTCAATTATACACTTTTGTAAAATGTCACTCGGGTTTATTACTGGAAGATAAGAAGCCAACACAACTACATATTTGCTGTCCCCACGAACTGAACAATAAATGCACAGTGTCTCATCATCATCTGACTTTGAAGTACATGATTGTCATTGACCATGATGAATAAGTTTTTTATGGAGTGATTTGTGGACAGAAGAGCTAGCAGTGAAGTTTGTACTTTATGCAATTAATCACAAGTAATACATCTTGGTAGCAAATTTCAACCATGTTTTGAGGGACTAATTTCAATGAGCTAAAGGTGGTAAGTAAAATTTGTGAATATCAAAAACATGCAAAGCCAGGCCTTCCTATATATAATTTCAGATAGAAACAAATTTAAAAACCTGAATATACATTAGTTTTATGTAACTGTGTGTACTGAAGAATTACCAACAAACAGTGACAAAGGAAATTATTATATTTCCTCCATTTAACCAAAAGAGGGCTTTATAAACAGTAAATATTTTCTCCATATCTTTAATTATGGCCATCCCAAATGTATTACTTTCTGCATTCCAAATGTTCAGAATATGTAAATAACCTTAATTTGCAAGGAAAGTTTATTTTGTAGTATTTGTCAGTTATTCATAGAAATAATTGAACTCTGTGCTTATTTTTGCTTATGTTTTATAAACTCACACAGATCCAATGTTCATCTTTCAGTGTCCCACTGGCAAAACAACAAATGCGTTCAATTTTAGTGCACACTTTGCCAAAGTCAAGATAATCCTAAATTCTTTACATTTTTAAATCAATGTACATATAGCAGAGCTGTATGACTTAGTGTATATCACAGGTACTCTTTTCAGAGTCAAAATGGAAATGGAAGGAGACAATTATTGTGCCACTTTCTCACAACCGTATTTTGTTCTCATATCATTGCAAACAATCACTGGGAAGTGTAGTTAGTGAAGAAAATGTTTCCTCCTGGTGGGAACTGAATTTTTGATAGGCAGAGTGACTTTAGCTATCAGTTAAAAGTACTTCCCTGAGATTTGGTGTATTTAGTCTCCTAGCAGGGTCCACTCACATAAAGTATAAAATGGCAGGGGTCATCAAGCTAATGTCTGGTTAGAAATTTTTTGACAGTAATATAATGGCATGCTGATATAAAAGGTAGGAACAACTAAGACAGGGATTAGGAGCACAGAGAGGTCAGAAAAGCAAATGTTAACTCTCCAGTACAGATGAGCTAGTGAAAGGACCTATTGGAGACAAGCAAATTTGACAACAGTTCTCAATCATGATAGTTCCCATGTTTACTGTGGAACCTGCATTTTCACTCAAATGCTATTCTTTTTTCCCTAAAATTTTTATGTGCAATGTTGTCACTGCTTATACTTCTAATCTTCCAGTAATGTTAGAAATAAATAATCTCGGAAGGAGGGAGATTGGTGGTAAAGGCAGAGATTATTTCAAGAAAAAAGAAACCTTGTCATTCATGGAGACATTTTTCCCCTTGCCCACCTTTTTGCTCTTTCTGAAATTATAAGTGAAATATGTGGTTTCTACAAAAGTTGAAGTAGAAAAAAAATTATAGTGGACTATGTATTGAAATTATGAGTCTATTCCTCCTTCCCAAAGTAACTTCCTCATTTCATGCTATTTGTCTTTCAGACTGTAAATTGATCAGTATATAATGAGAGGCCAATTATGGTTTTTCCTGTTACTCCAGATTTGGAGTAGTTGACAGAATTTCTAACTAGAAGCCAAAGCTGAAGAAAATATTTGTTGAATTCTCCACATTCTAAAGGGAGCCAAAAATAACTGGGACAGGTATTGACAAAGGAGTAACCAAAGATGAAAAAAAAAATCGGTTGCTGTTATCAAAACCTTACCATTTTCCAACATACATAAGGTGACTGGAGAGGAGAAAGCAAAGACAGACCTTGGAATCAGGGATTTGTTTTGGTCTTAGAGAAAACTGCTGTGGCTCTTCAGTCCCACAAAATACAGGGAAATGCTTTCTCTTCTTTCCTGGTTCAGCCACTGAGGAGCTGGTTCAAAGACAGACACTTATAAACATGAATATTTTTAAGAAGTTGAGGCTAACCTTTCCTGGTTGAAATTCTAATGAGATTCATAATCTGAGGGAGTACAGTTCTTGGGCGATCTTGATATGTAAATCCCGGATTTGAGGAAAGATTTTACACATTATAGTCTAGTGCATCTTTTTCTCAAGATGTAAGGTTTAAGGAAATAACCTATGTGCTCCTCTCCTGGCTTGGGCTCTGGAACATTGGGTGGACCAGCCACTCTTACCCATGCCTGGACTCTTTCCCCAGTGTAGAAACATTCCTCACCTCATTGGGGCTAACACCTAAGGCCAACATCAGGATGTCCCCTCTCAGGGATGCTGTCCTGAGGCCATTTGGGCTTAACTGGTGTGCCACCACTCTACAAAAATATTTACCACTCAAGTTGTTGTCTGATGCCACTCTCTGTGCTACTGTGACTTTTCAAACCAATTTATACTTCATTCCAAGGTACACAAAGTGCTTCTTTCTACATACTTTTGTCTATACAAGGTATTGATAAAATTTAAAATATGACAATGTGAAAAATGAATGTTGGGGTTTCTTCATGTTTCAATTTGCACTTCTTAATTAAGAAATAGCTTTCATATATTTGTTGGATGTTTGTATTTCTTTGGTATGAAATATTAGTTCATGTGTTTGTCTTCTTTTTTTTGTATAGTTTAGTACTTATTAACATGTTGATTCTAATTATTTATCGTTTTCATTTTGTAAGCCCTTATCTAATGTGACACATATTTTAAAGCATAATATTTAAGTGTTTGTGTTTTCTTTACCCAGAGAAGTAATTTAATTATTATGTAGAAAATTGATCTTTTTAGTTTTTGTGACATGCTCATGCTTAGAAATGCCCTTTCAAACCAAAGTTATGAGGATAGTTATAACTACATTGGAGTACAATGTGAGTTTAACCTAGCATTAGAATAAAAGTAGTGATAGAACATCATCACTATCATTATTATTTGCATTTAGCTAATAACTTTTCCTAACATCATTTATAATAGTAAAACTAAATTCGTGTGATTTCAATTTCATCTTTTACAGTAAATTATCTCATGTTTTTGTTTTTATTTAGCTATTTTAATTATTTTCATTGATCTGTCTATTCCTCAGTTAGTACTATAATGTTTCAATTACTGCAGTCTTATATCATTCATTATTATCTAGTATAAGTACATGTGCTTGTTAATCCTCCTTTCTCTGAATGTTCATGGTTATATGCGTTTATTTATCACTCATTCACTTACTTTACTAGATGAATTTTAGAGTCATCTTGTTAATTGCTTCCTTCTCCAAAATTTGTTTTGGTTTATTTTTATTACCTGAACATAAAATAATTATGACACTGAGTTAACATTTTTAAGTACATGTAATGCCTAATAATTTACTCAGGTCACATATTTCCATCTGTTATAATGCCTTCATATTTGTCCTTCTGTCACTGAAGATAATACATAATTTTTTTCAAACATCGTAGAGGAAACTTGGTTATTGATAGCCATATACACACTCAATGGTTATTTGTTCTAAATAAGTATAATTCAAACATGTCTCTAGAAAGAAAACAAGGACATTGGGAGGCTGTGTTCATGTCCTTTAAGATGTGAAGGGAACTCATATGCAAGAATGACAAGAAAAAATTCACATGGAGAAATTCGAAAACTCAAAAAATGAATTTACAGAATAATTAAATTCAGCAATGAAATTGCAATAACCACTGACCTTAATTGTAATCCAAAGAATGTAAATTAAGCTAAAATTTAACATATTACTGCCTTATAGAATTTAAAAAACTTAAAGAAAAAAATCATACTCTCTGATGGCACATGACTTAGAATTATTTACAATAACAATTTTATTTTAAAATAAAAAGTAATGTACAGCTATCAGTGTTTGCTTAAACAGGTTGTAGTTTAAGCCAATAATGAAAAAAATAGGTGGCTTAATTTAAATAGACATGGCTTCAATTGTATAGGCTCAGGATTCAGGCTACCTAGCCTCAAATTCTCATTTCACATTTACTGTCAATAATAGGCTGTGTTCTTATCCTGCCTGTGACTGAGCATCTCCATTAATAGAAGAGAATACAATGTTCATAAGAGACCTGCCTATCTCATAAGGTTGCTTATGAAGACTAAATGTGATAATATAAGTCATGGCTAAGAAGAGTTTCTAACTGATTCTTAACATTGAATATATAATATCTATTGTTGAAATAATGCTAAAGAAGTTTCTTTATTGAAAAGAATATCCTAATTTTCTTTCAGTGAAAAAAGAAGGAAAAAGTTTTGTAGCTCATTTTTTAATGTCAGAAGAAACAAAAATATTATAGTTGACTTTCCATAAGATATAAAAGTATATGCTATATTTATTACGTTTATCCTTATAAAATAAATTTATATAACTTAAATGAAATAGAATCATGAATATGGTTTAATCAAGTAAGGGAAAATCATTAAATACTTAGAAATTAACAATATCAGTTATTGTTGGTTTGCTAAATGTGAAAAATAAAGCATTAATATAAATTAAAATTAACATCGTAATCAGGTTTTTTAAGAAAATCTAGATATATACATACGCAAAATAATTAACCAGATCTGTAGCATTCCAATTACACAATTCATGATATCAGAACTATTTGGTACAACTATCAATAATAAACAGAATGTGTTTTCTATATCAATCTTTCCACCCTGGAAATATGAGCTTTTCTAGGATCCCCAGGTGACAACAAGGTTGCTGAATGGGATGAGTTAGTACCAGGATTTTCCCCAGCACTCTCTATTCCCCCTCTTCATGGGCGTCAGTCTCACCATTTGATTGAGTTTAGTAACTGTCCAAGCACAGATGTTTAGTTTTCAAGACTGGCTGGGCATTAGGTGGGGCAAGACGGCAGACTTGAGGTGCCCAGGGCACATTCCTCCCACAGAAAAGGACCATAACAACTAATAGAAAGTTAAATATTGATGGATGCATTGGTGGAAGAGTTTAGGAGTGCAGCAAGAGACTTGTGCGACTCCTGTGGAGCATAAAAGCCAAGGATGGTGGAATAGAGAGGAGAGAGAGGTACATAGCCTCAGACTCCACGTCTCCAGCATCGGGATCAGTGAAGAAAGAATTTCCTGTTGCAGCAAAAAAGTTGGCAGAGGACCAGCACCAACACCCATCCTCACCACAGAGACCCACAGATCCTTTCTCAGGAAAAGCCCAGAGTCAAGTGTGGGGAGCAAACTAGAATGTATTTCTATATTTCTGCATTGCTATACAACAGTAGCACAAACTGTATACTCCGCACCCACCTCCCTCAGGACCTAAAGCAGATGCAGGACAGTGACATCTTGAAAACAGGAATTTTCTCTGTCCTGGGGCCAATAACCAAGGCTTCTTAAGCCTTAAGATTCTTCCCTTCTCCTAGCACACTCATAAGAGGTGCTATAATGCCTTGATCCCAGCAGCTTGAAGCCTGGGCTCAAAGAAGCTGTGTCTCTAGTTCTGCAGTCAGGGAAGCTAACCCTAGTCCTCATGAACTGAAGTAGTCCCACATCCTTAGGCAGAGATCAGACAGGCAGACCCTCCTCAAGCATGCCAACCCTATTCCTCCCCCTATCCGCAGACCCACCACCTGACTAAATTGGGTGTGCCTGAGCTCCCTAGCTGGAATAACAGCCTGAAGGTGTCTAACCTAATGAATATGCCCTAAGCCTGGTAGAAACAAAGTGCATTCACTCCTCCCTGAGAAGTGGCCAGGGGGGTTCTGTCTTCACCTGTCCCGTTTAGCAGCCTTTCCAATAGTCCCAGAAGCAGCTGGACCGGCACCCTTAATGCAGGCCTGTTTAGTAGCCCTGTTCACTGCCCAGAAGCAGCTGGATAGGCCACATCATTGCAGGATTGCCTAGCAGCACCACCAAACTCCCAGAAGTAGCTCGACAGGCCCCCTCACTGCAGGCCTGCTTAGTGGCCCTGTCCACCACAGGAGAAATGTCTAAACAGGTCCCCTTACTACAGGCTTACCTAGCAGCCTCACAAACAGTCTAAAAAGTGGCAGTATAGGCTCCCTCACTGCAGGTCTGCTTAGCAGCCCAGCCACAGACTAGAAAGTGGTTGGTCAGGTCCCCTCACTGCAGGCCTGCCTAGCAGCCCCACCCACCACTCAAGAAGCAACTGGACAGGCCTTCTCACTGCAGCCCAATCTACTGGTCATGTCCACTTCCTGAAAAGTGGCTCAGCAGCACCACCATTGGCAGTCCAGCTCTTAAACCACAGAGGGAAGTAGGACCTCACACTGAGACCCAAGAGGTGGCACAGCAGAAGGGTCACTGGCAGACCTGCATTCAGCTAGCTGAACCAAAGTGCACCCGTGCTCGTGGCTCAGAGAAACAGCTCATCTGTCACAGCCCAGAAAAACCCACCCCTTAGTCTTTGAGTCATTAACATGTACTGCATTCAATTGAGAAACAGCTTGGCTGATATGCCCTTGGTAGGTCCACCCCTGGTCAGAGAACCAGTATAGTGACCCTACCACTGGAAAACCAGTCCTGGAGACCCTGACACACCATACATCCCTAGGAACCATATCCTCAGTGAGCCATCTCCTGAGACAACTGACCCACAATGTGGCATAATCACACAGCCAACCTCTTATCCAACCCATCAATACTCCACCAGCAAACTGTGCCACTGCCACCACAATCCTTCAATGCATAGGTCAATGAGTCATTCACAGACAGAGCAAAAGTGGATTACAGATGAAGAAACTACAGAGTCTACACTACTGCATCAATCTGGAAAAAAGCCATTGCACTCTACCCAATTGACACCTTAGGACATATTTGCAGGTGAAAGTCTTTTCCCATGGAATCCACTCTACAAAACTAAAACAAAACAAGACAAAACAAAAAAGAAGACTGTTCCACCAGATGCACAGATATAAACAGAGGGGAACAAGAAACATAAAAAAAAAAAAAAAAAAAAAAAAAAAAACAGGTAATGTGACACCACCAAAAAAAGCAAAATAATGCTCCAGTGAATAATCTCAAAAGATTGGAAATTGCCCATTTGCTAGAAAACAACTCCAAACAACGTGATGCTTCAACCATTGATGTAGATGTACATTTGTCTGCTTTATTCCTTACTTTGGACTATTCTACTCTTTCAACAGAATTTGGATTGTTATTCTTCACTTTTGGAGTCTATGACTTTATAGAGCCATGAAATTATCAGTAGCCAGGAATAAAAGTTTGTGATTATAAACCATATTTACTTTAAGCAATGTGTCAACTTCTTCCTAAGTAACTATGATTAACCACTTCTACTTTGAATCTATCCTCTGCTTTATTTTTTTCTATGGAATCAATAATTTAAAATGCTGTTAATCCTATACAATTATTAGAAAAAATGCCTTTATAATTACTTAAATCTGAATTTTAAAACTTGGTTTTCTATCATTCTTTTACAACTGAACATGTTTATTCATCTGCCGTATTTATTCATCTGCCTTTTAAAAATGATTTTATATTATGATCTTTTTTGTTTTAGTTTACTAAAGTTAAGATTTCTTTTATGTAGGTCCATGTTTGCGGTTGAAAGAAGGATAAAGATGTTTCTCAATACTAAAGAAAAAGGTGTTTAAAATGGTCAACTATGTTCACTTTTACATAAGCATATAATACTAGCAATTTGACAAACTCACTCACTCACTAGGTCGAACTCCTTGTAAAATTACAAAATGTGTGTTTTCATTATATCATTACTTTGGACCCTCCTGGAGGAATTGCTCAGTCTCTGTGAATGTCTTTAAGTGTATACGGGAAGACAGTAAAGAAAATTGAAATATAAAATGTGTTTTATATAAAAAGGTGGTTTAAATGTATTTATATTTAGGTATTGAATGTGTAACAGTGATATGTTATTCTATTTCTTTCAGTCAAGGACAAGTATGTATCAAGTGTCCCCTGAAATACGTTCCTCTGTTCTCGGCATTTTGGAGAGAGAATATAGTTAAGAACACTGTAACTGCTCTCTAAGAATTTACAGAAAATTGTTTCATGTGGTTTGTCACCTAAAATCTTCCTAGTTAAGAATAAACTTGAAACACAACATTTCATGAAAAATATTTTAATAT
Organism: Cynocephalus volans; assembly: GCF_027409185.1. Taxonomy (NCBI): domain Eukaryota; kingdom Metazoa; phylum Chordata; class Mammalia; order Dermoptera; family Cynocephalidae; genus Cynocephalus; species Cynocephalus volans. Next base: position 170,100,613 of record NC_084460.1, on the reverse strand, counting down.
TAGTAGACGTCATTTAAATAAAATTAGTGTGTTTTAAAAATGTAATGTGGGATTGAATTTTTAACTCAACCACAATATTTTATTATATCTCTATTATTATATTATTTTATATTATTATTCTATTATCTATTATATTATTTCCGAATTGAAAAAAATAGTATCGTAAGTTTATTTTCTGAAATAACTTTTATATGCCCAACTACTTTCCAAAATGTTCGGGGGAAGTACAAATTCTGGAAATCAAAATGTACTATATGATATTTCACAAGATTAACATATATTTATGTAAAATAAATTGATAGTATTATAAAAATCATTACCCAAAATTATCTAACTCGTGTTTGAGGCCCAACCAATTTTAAAATTGTGATCATTCTCCTTACTATGGAAAGGCGATGAAATTAAGTAAACCCGAAACATTCTACCCTGACAGACTTGCTACAGTGAAAAATATTTCAAAGAATGTCATTAGTATTTTGTCCTGTGAAAAGGGCAAAAATTATGCATTTACATAATTTTTCTACATTGCTGCCCTAAGCAAATCTTTATTATAATGTCTCACATCTGTGAGTTTTGCTAAAAGCATTTTGAAATTCCATTTGAACATTGTAAATCTGTTGACCTATAAAATGTAACAGAAAAATTGTATTTTATCAAGATAAGAATTTAAGGGTGCTTCTATTCCACTTAGCCTGAAATTCAAGAAGCTATCATTTTACTTTATTCTGCTTTTTAAAATCTATGTCTTTTAGAACCAAAGTTCAACTTAAATATGAGGGCCATTTTTCTTTCAGCTTCCAAGTACATCTAGGAAGAACATATTTCATCAATTTCCTTCCTTGCTTATGACTTTGAATCACCTGCTGTGATAGGTTTTATTTTTGCTTTATTTTTGCTTGTATTTGTTTATGAAACCCAGAAGACCTTGGGAGCATTGAAAAGTGAATTACTATATCTAGATTGAGGAACATTTAAAATAATTGAGAACTGTCTTCTAGAACTTTAGATTGAAAAAGAAATGCAGCATATTTTGCTTGTGCATCATTGTACTTAAAAAGAGGGAATGCTGAATGTGTTTATGCTAATCACTAAGTCAATAAATCTATCAGTTTTATGCTACAGGATGAAGAAAAATAGGAGAAAAGAAACTAGAATGTGAAACAGGGAGACCAAAAAATAGAAGAATGAGAACATACATATCACCCAACGCATTAAAATACCAAGTTGAAGATAAACTGAAAGAGAAATTCGGCTCTAATAATATTTATTAATTTCAATTAAAAAATATTTTCTATTCTTCGCTTAAAATGTTTGATACTTCAAATAACCATATTTGCATCACAAAAAAATCAATAAGATCTCTGAGTGGGAAACTAAGCATCAACTTCACTATTTGAGGTAAACAAGAAATAAAAGAAGGTTAGGTTTTGCTCGAAGTTATTGGTTCTATATTTTAAGGAAAAACTGGATTAAAGCTATGAAATAGAGTCAGACTCAACTCCTGACCATATCCAGGGAATGCGCTGATGTGCCTTCTTATCCCATCATGCCAGGAGTACAGTATGAAAAGCACAGAAAACGATACAGATGGAAGCAACAAAAATGCTTAAAATCAAAGCTGGGTCTTCCCAGGCATTGTTGTTTGGCAGGTGAGATCTTGAAATAAACGACTGTGAAAAATGGTGTGTGGATGTTGGACCATCAAAGAATGTGGATCTTCCCTCATATTTATTTATTTATTTTTCCTTGTTAAGAAAAATCTAATCTTTCTATTTGGATAAGCAACCTCATTGCACAATAGGGAGTCTTGATGGGATTGTCATTCAAGTTTCTTTTCTCTTGCTGGTGCAGTGCCCACTTCGAGCCTAATAAATTCCCTCTTGCTGTCTCTGAGAAACAGCATGAGAATTGAAAGTGGTTGGAGTTGCCCCACTGTGGCAGTTGCTCCTTAAGAGAAGGTCTTTCTGCTTTGGTCAGCCAGATCCCTTGACCTGCTGTGTTCACTGTCATTGCCTTTCTCTCTGCTAAGCTATGACCACTCCCCCAACCTCCACCACAAACTTCAAATAATTTACTCTCTCGCCTTTATTGTTCTGAGAAAATTTCTAGTTTGTATGAACAAACAAATAAGAAAATATTTGTTTTCCGTCAATGCTTACTGGGTTTATACTTGCTTCTTAAAACAACAGATCCAAAAAATTAATAACTTTCTAGAGAGTATACAGTCTCCTTTCCCTCTTAGCATGAGCAAAACCAGGTGCTTTTATTTTTTTCTCTATGGTTGTTCACCACATATATTTACTTTCAGATTTTTCAATTAAAAGCTTGACATGCATGTAAGTGCTTTATTTACTTTCTTCCAGAAAGTTTAATAAGTGCCTAAAATAAGCTGTGCTAATGGTAAAGCTAGTTCTTTAAGATTTTTTAAAAATAATATTTCTTATAAGGCCAGTATTTTACAAAAATTTTAAATAAAATCACTACAAACGACACTTGAGATGACATCATCTGATCATAAATGGATATGAATATGGCATATCCTTTTAGAATCTATGAAGGAGTCATTCCTCCTTTCTTAGTTCTCAGAACTCCAATTCTGTTTTAGTACAAAGTGGCCACTCCAGGCATATAATTATAATTTAATTTCCCTTTGTCAATCATTGGTCTAGAGAAGGTGTAGAAACACTGCTGGCTAATGGGATGTACACGGACCTGCACTTTTGCAGAACATTTTATTCTCTGATTTAAAAAGAAAAGCATATGAGGAAAAATAACCTGTAGCATTCCCTACTTTTTCTTCTTTTGGCCAATCTGGAGTAAGTAGTGAAATGCTTAGATCTCCTTTGGTCACCCAGAGAGGATGTAACCTGAAGACGATAATAGGCCAGAAAGATGAGAAGTGGTTGTGCTCACACTGTTCTTATGGAGCTGTTGAAATAAAATTATATCTGCCTACTTACAGATTAATAAACAAAATTTCTGTGTTCGGTTGTACATCTTGGCACTGCCCAAACCTAGGGAACACCATTCTTAGTCAGGTCTATATGTGACTACTGTCAATCTTGATGGGAATGTGTTCTGGTATTGTGCAAGGTATGACATATGCTTCTGACACATGTATGTCATAGCCCAAATAAGTGAGCTGTCAAGTGCATTCACTGTATAAATCACTCTTATTGGATATATCTTGTATTTTTAGCAAACACAGCCTGATGAAAAAAAAATAATCTAAAAAATAAATATAAAGTAGTTAGTCCTTTTGCAATAAACCACTGTCTGTCAATGATGATATACATTGGTAATATTTTAAAATATAAAATGTCATGAACAATTAACATCATCCACAATTTAAAAATCAGTATTAAAATAAAAAGCAAGCTGAAAACAGCAATGAAACACCACAAAACACGTATTAGAATAGCCACAACCAGAACACTGGCAACACTAAATGCTGGCAAGGATGTGGAACAACAAGAACTTTCATTCATTGCTGGAGGACATGCAAAATGGTACAGACACTTTGAAAGACAGTTTGCCCCTTTCTTACAAAACTAAACTTACTTTTACACTAGGATCCAGAAATTGTGCTCCTTGGTATTTACACAAAAAATTGAAAACAGGTTAACAACCTGCAGACAAATGTCTTTAGTGATTTTATTAATAATTGCCATAACTCAGAAGCAACCAAGATGTCCTTTGGTAGTTGAATGGATAAACTAATTGTAGAAAACCCAGACAATGGAATATGATTCAGTGCTTTAAAAAAAAAAAAAAAGCCTATCATGTGTCATGGAAAGTCTAAATATATGACATTATTCTGGAAAAGGAAAACTGTGGAGACAGTCAAAAGATCAGTGATTGCAGCAGTTAAGAGAGAGCGAGAGGACTAAATAGAACACACAGGATTCTCAAGGTACTAAAACAATTCTGTATGATTCCATAATGGTGGATATGCATCATTATGAATTTGTCCAAACCATTTAATGTACAACACTGACAATGAAAACCAGTGCAAACTATACATTCTGGGTGGTAATGTGCTGACATCCGTTCATTAATTGTTATGAATGTAGCACGCTAGTAGGGAATGTTGATAATGGGGGAGATTACGCATGTGTGGGGACAGGGAGTGTATGGGAAAGCTGTATGTTCTGCTCAGTTTGGCTGTGAACCTAACACTGATCTGAAAAATAAAATCTATTTTTTTTAAAAGTAAACTAACCACAGATTTAAGTATAATATTGCCAATTTTGTACTTATTTATCCTTCTGATACTATCTGAGTTTATACCTACTTTGGTAAACTTTTATTATTTTTAAAATTTATATTAAATAATTCATATAAATATCCCTTATATTAGGAAAGAACTAATTGGTTATGATACAATTGATCCAAAGTAATGTAGCAGTGTTTCTAAGAATGCTATTCTGGTTATAATCTTTATACAAAAGAATATGAGTCTTATGACTAAGAAACGCAGCATACTAAACAAAAATAAAAATGAAAATAAATCCAAAAATTATAAATAACTTACTGTATAAAATATAATTAAAACATGCTGAAAGTCTTACTTCCTGGTTTAATTAAAATAATATGTATAATTTTATAAATATCATATATATTTATTATACATATTATAAATACTATATTTATTTAATATTATAAATATCATATATATACATATAGCTTTGACATTAGTTTAGGGAAAATGTAATCTTTCAGAGTTTTAAATTTTACATCAATATATTCCTTAGTTTTAATTTATAAAGTAATTTTTGTTTGGAGTATTTCTGAAAGAAGGTAACCTGACAGTTGGTGGCAGACATGGCTTTGCTCTCAGCATCAATGAAATGTTTTATGTTAAAATACTTTAAGGACCTCCAAATAAATTGGTGTTAATTATACCAGCTTTCATTTCAAATAATGAGGAGCACAGAAGTTAAAAAAATGCTATAAAAGAAAGTGCTTCTGCCTAGTCTGCCTTAATTAAATATGAACAAGTTTGCAGGGCGTAGTAATCAAGGATACAATATGTTAAAGATATTTAAGGAGCTGGATTACTGCTTTATTTAGGTACTACTTTACACAATCTAGAAAAATTAAATACTGACATGATTACCTTCATTAGGACAATTTTAATTTCCTTCAAAATGATTTAACCCCCTCAATGCTATTATAAATAGGGTCAACGAAAGGGTAATTAATCTATTTGCTACACAACAGAAATATAATGTGCTTACTTTGATGTCTTTTATTGTGAATTTGTTCATAATCAAAGCTATTGGAAACCATAATTAGTTTTACACATTAATATAATGGGATTCATGTCTATATACTATAATTCCTGGATGTCCAGTAAAAGTGCATGTTAAAATATGTACAACAGATAAAAGAGATACTGCACAGGAGAATTTGTTAAGTGTGTTTATTTAGGCTACATTTGTACTCATGACTTTTTCACACTGCTTATAGATCATAGCAATCATACAGTTGATCATAGGAAGTGTATTTCAGTTACGATTAAGATGACTGCTTTATAAAATATTTTTTGCAGTATAACTGCATAGCATTAATAATTCAGGTAGCTCTAAAGTATATAAGCAGGTGTTCTTTGTCTTAAAATGTTTGCATATTAGAATATTTCCCTTATATGAAATGTCACCTTGCTAACATTAATTTTTTACTGAACTTCTCCAATGGATACAAAGAAATGTTACTAATATCAGTTTTTTCATACACCTGAAAACTTTCAGCACATTACCAATAAAGCTCTAGTGGCCTGTTCTGTGATAGGTTAAAAGCACATTTTCGTCTTTCAATAACTTGTGGAAGGTTTATTTGCATAATATTTTGAGTGGTGTTTTTGTAGTTTCAGAAAATATAATTGTGTTCTAAGTAAAAGTTATTAAGGTAACATATGTGAATACAGAATAGAAACATAAAGCTCTATGAGAACCAGGAAGATATGGGGACACATTATAAGGAGTGAGATATTTGAGTCTGTTTGGTTCTGTTTATACTCTCTGCTTGGAATGCAGAGAAAAAGTGTGGCAGAGTTTGCTAAAATTCCTCACAATGTCTTTTTTCTCTTTTATTATGGGAAGACCCTATGAAACTACAGATTTTCAGTTGTTTTTTTGTCTTCTCACACTCTCTTATCATCCACTCCTCAGAACTGTTGGAGATTGCTGAGAACAGTTGCCATGGCTGACCAATCCTGGTAGACTCCTGCATCTCAGGCCTTGAAATCAATTGACTTGCAATAAGTATGGATATCTCTTTTTTTTAAGTGGCTTTTATTAGTAGTAAGAAAGACTGACATAGGAGGATTTTGAAAAGATTTCACTTAAGTATCAAATCATTTGTCTGATTATTGTATAAATAAACAATTGATCATTGGGGACAGAAATGAAGTTGGGTGGGTAGTTAAGAAACTAATGAAATATTTCAAGTAGAAGATAATTGAGGCTGAATCAATTTGAAAATAATGAGCATAATCACAAGTTTTTTGAATTTTTGACATATTTTAGACATCGAGCACACAGGATTTACTGAAGGACCCAGTGTAAAATGTAAGAAAAATAAAATAACCAAGGGTACTCTAGTATTTTTCATTTAAGTAACTAAAAACAATTCATCAAGATAGGGCAGAGTATGGGAAAAGAATTTCTGAGAACAAATCAGGAGTTCAGTTTGTAGATTATTAGTTTGCAAAGACCTAATAAACATTAATGTGTCTGATATTTTGAATGTAGATAATATTTAAAACTATAATTTTAGATGAGATCACCAGGACATTGAAAGGATGTGAAGAGAGAAGAAGTTCAGTGACTGAGCCTGGGCCCATGGCAAAATTTAGATGTCTGGGAAGTGAGTAGGAATCAGATATAGAAGGTAGACCATGGTTTCTCAATCTCAGTACTACTGACATTTCTGCCAGATAAGTCTTTGCCAGGGGGCTATCTCATACACTGTAGGATATTAACAGCATCATGGGTCTTTACCCATAGATTCCAGAAGCACCAGTAGCACATCCCCTTCCCAGGTGAGATAAACCAAAGCTTTCTCTAGATATTTTCATATGTTCCTAGCTGGGGTGGGGTTAGGGGAGGGCAGTTAAATAACCACAAGATGAGAACCACTGGGCTAAATTCTTAGGAAGATAATCTGGTAAATGTTGTTGCCTAGGAAGCTAAGCAAAAAAATAAAAATAAAAATAAAGAAAATTTCCATTGAGGAGTGAACAATCACTTGCATTAAAGAGGTGAAGTAAGAGGAGGATTTAAAATGAATTAATAATATAATCATCATTGATATCACCATGTATCTTTCCCAGACTACTGTAATAGCCTCACAGCTGGTCTATATGCTTCCGCTCTTTTTCTCCAATAGCCTACTTTTGATACTACAGTTAGAGTGGTCCTGTTAATACGTAAGTTCAATTATGTTGAAACTCTCCACTGGATTCCTACCTTACTCAAAAGACTTACTTTTGTAAGTGTGACAGTGCCCCGTGCTGTTTGGATTCATACTACCTGTCTAATCTTATCTTATACTACTCTCTTAACCTTACTCATTCCTCTGAAGCTCTTCCTGCAATACATGAGGAAGATCTCATCTCACGCATTTGGCACATTTTTTTTTTTCCTTTGCCTGGTTTTCTCTTCCTCTAGATGATCAGTCTTTGATCAAATGTCAGCTTCTCAGAAAATTTTCTATTATGATTTTATTTAAAGTTGCAAATGCTCTTCCACCTGGTTAGCTGATCCATCTGTCCTGTTTTATTTATCACTGTAGCAGTTAGAATCTTCTAATGTATTACATATTTTTTAATGTATGTCTATACCCACTAAAATTAGTTTCATGTCAGCCATACTTTTTTATCCACTTGCTTCATTGCTTTATTCCCACATGAAGAACATGCTTGGCAAATACCAAGTACCCAATAAATATTTTTGAATTAATTAATGAACTTATGAATTAAAGAATATATTCTCCTCCATTGCAGATATGTGGACAATCAAGTTCTAGGGTTTATAATTAGGAATAGAAGCAAGAATAGGACAATTGGCTTGAAAAAAAGGTGAGGTTTAAGTTCCATTAGTGGTGTCATTTAGTTGAACTAAAAGGTTATTGAATAACACTTACTTACATCAGTATTTGGAGGTTTTATGCAGTTACTCTCAAGTAGTATGCCTTACTTAACTCAGAAGATGTCTATGATGGTTGCTTTAAAGTATCAGCTTGACTGGTCATGGGGTTCCCAGATTAAACATGATTTGTGGGTGTGTCTGTGAGGCTGCTTGAAGACAAGACTCCCTGGATACAATAAAGTAGATTGCCCTCCCCATTGTAGACGGGCATCATCCAATCTGTGGAGGGCCTGAATATAAAAACAGTGGAGAAAGGAAAAATTCACTTTCTTTTTTCCTGCCTTACTGGTTCAGCTAGGATATCTTATTTCATATTCTCCAGACATTGGACTGAGATTTATACCATCTGCTCCCCTGGTTCTCATGCTTTTGGACCTGGACTGAATTATACCATGGGCTTTCCTGGGTCTTCAGCATCCAGATGGAAAATTGTAGGACTTCTCAGCCTTCACAAATGGGTGAGCCAATTCCCCATAATAAATCAATCTCATTCTCTCTTTCTTTCTCAATATATACATATATGTGTGTGTGTGTATGTATCTCTTTATATATATATATATATATATATATATATCTCAAGACTAATACATTAGCATTATTATCTTTAGAAAAAATTGATTTTCTAAGTATATGAGTAATCACATACAGAAGATAAAAATCTATGCCAGTTCACAAATGTGTATTTCATATTTTTTTTTATAATTTTATTTTAAATTTTTAATTTTTAAATTATAAAATTAACATTGGTTGTCTTCATCAGTTTTGTGCTGTTTTAACAAAATATCTGAGACTGAGTAGTTTATAAAAATCAGAAGTTTATTTCTTACAGTTCTGGAGGTTGGAAAGTACAAGATTAAGACATGGTCATCTGATGAGGTCCTCCTTGCTGCTTCCTCACGTAGCCAAAGGTGGAAGAGCAAAAGAGGATGGACGTTGTTTCCTTACATGGCAGAAGAGCAGACAAGGGAGCAAACTCACTCTCAGAAGCTTTTTTTATAACAGCATTAATCCATTCATGAGGGTGGAGTCCACAAGAACTAAACACCCAAAAGCCCCAGCTCACGACATTGATGCTTTGGGGATTAAGTTTTCAAGACATGAATTTTGGGGGATGCATTCAGATCATAGCATATGCTTGTAGTAGTATGTGAATATGTTTACACTTCTATAACTTTTTGAAACAACATTTATTAAGCCATTAACTATGTATCAGATGATGTGCTAAGTACATGCATGCCTTCTCATATTTTAATACTTTGAACTACCTGAGGAGAAAGATGGGTAATTTTCTAAAGTTCCCATTACAGATTGAAAATAACAGTATTCCATGTTTATGGCTTATAAGCCATGTTCAGTTGCCCCTTTATATTTCCTTGTAAAAACTGCTATTGTTGAATTACTATTAACATTACTTTTTATTCAGAATTTACTTGTTTTACTAAGAAAAATTAATTAAACTTATGTGTGGGGTACAGAGTCGAATATCAATACCTGTGTTCAATGTGTGACAATCAGACAGGATAATTAGCAAGTTCATGACTACAGAACATAATCATTCCTTGTGTCCATTAACCAATTTCTTGCTAGTCCCCCTCCACTTTTTCCACCTCTAGTAACCAGAGCTCTGTTCTTTTCCTTCTGAAAGTTTCTTTCTTTTTCTCTTTCTTTCTTTTTTTCTTTCTTAATTTGTTTAGCACTCATTTATGAGTAAAGACATGCGGTATTTCTCTTTCTGTGCCTGCATTGTTTCACTTAACATAATTTTCTCCAAGCATATCCGTGCTGCTGCAAAGGGCAGAATTTCATTCTTTTTTATGGCTGAGTAGTATTCCATCATGTATATATACCACATTTCCCTTATCCAGTTGTCCATCAATGGACATTTAGGTTGAATGAATATCTCGGTTATTGTAAATAGAGCTCCAATAAACATGGGAGGGCAGGTATCCCTTCAACATGCTGATTTCCATTCTTTTGGGTACATCCCCAGCAGTGGGATTGCTGTATTGTATGGCACTTCTATCTGTATTTGTTTAATGCACCTCCGTACTGTTTTCTATAATGGCTGCACTAATTTACAGTCCCACCAATAGTGAAGAAGCGTTCTCCTTTCTTCACAACCTCACCAGCATTTCTTGTTTTCTTTCATTTTGATAATAACCATTCTAACTGGGATGAGGTAATATCGCAATGTGGTTTTTCATTTTCCTGATGCATAGTGATGTTGAGCATTTTTTCATGTATTTGTTGGTCATTTGTATGTCTTCCTTTGCAAAATGTTGACTTAGCTCCTTTGTCCACTTTTTAATCAGATTATTTGTTTTTTTACTATTAAGTTGTTTGAGTTCCTTTTATATAATGGACTTTAATCCCATGTTGGATGTATAGTTTGCAAATACTTTCCTATTTTGTAGGTTGTCTTTTCAGTATGTGGATTGTAACCTTTGCCAAACCATAGATTTTTCGTTTGATATAATCTCATTTGTTTATTCTTCCTTTTTTTGCCTGTGCTTTCAACATTTTATTCAAAAGTCTTTGCCCAGTCCTACCTCCCAAAGTGCTTTACCTATGTTTCCTTCTATGAATTTTATAGTTTCAGGTCTTATATTTAAGTCTTTAACCCATTTTGAGTTCATTTTGGTATATGGTGAGAGGTATGGCTTTAATTTCATTCTTCTATACATGGATATCCAGTTTTCCCAGTACCGTTTAGTGAAGAGACTGTCCTTTCCCTAATGTATGTTCTTGGTGCCTGTGTCAAAGATCAGTTGGCTGTAAGTATGTGGGTTGATTTCTGGCTTCTCTATTCTGTTCCATTGGTCTATGTGTCTGTTTTTATGCTAGTACAATGCTATGGTTTTGTAGTTTGGTATCAGGTTGTGTAATGTCTCCAGCTTAATTTTTTTGGCTCAGGATTGCTTTGGATATTCAGGGTCTTTTGTTGTTCCATAAGAAAGTTAGGATTATTTTTTTTTTCTATTTCTGTGAAGAATGCCACATGTATTTTGATGGATATTACATTAAATCTGTAGATTGCTTTTGGTAGTGGGGACATTTTCACAATGTTAATTTTTCCAGTTCATGAACATGGAAGGTCTTTCCATCATTTGCTGTCCTCTTTAATTTATTTCAATAGTGTTTCATAATTCTCATTGTAGAGATCTTTGACACCCTTGGTTAAATTTATTCCTAGTTATTTTATTCTTTTGGTAGCTATTATAAATGGGTTTGCTTTTATGATTTCTTTTTCTGCTTGTTCATTGTTGGTGTATAAAAATGCTACTGATTTTTGTGCATTGATTTTGTCTTCTTCAACTTTAATGAATTCATTTATCAGCTCTAGGAGTTCTTTGGTAGAGTCTTTAGGTTTTTCTGTATACAGGATCATGTTACCTGTGAACAAGGACCATTTGACTTCATCTCTTCCAGTTTGAGTACTCACTGTTTCTTTCTTTTGCCTGATTGCTCTGGCTAATGCTTCCAGGACTACGTTGAGTAGGAGTCATGGGAGTTGGCATCATTGTCTCCTTCCTGTTCTTAAAGGAAAAGTTTTCAGCTTTTTTACATTCAAGATGCCGTTGGTGAAGAGCTTGTCATATATGGCTTTTACTGTGCTGAGATACTTTCTTTCTATACCTTTCCTTCTATACATTTTTAAAGTCTTTATCATGAAGCAATGCTGAATTTTGTCAAATGCTTTTTCTGCATCTCTTGAGATAATAATATGGTTTTTGTCCTTGATTTTGTGGATGTGGTGTATCACATTTATTGATTTGTGTATCTCAAACCATCCTTACATGCATGGATGAATCTCACTTGATCATGGTGTATAATCTTTTTGTTATCATGTTGTATTCTGTCTCTTAAAATTCTATTGAGGATTTTTGTGTTTGTGTCCATCAAGGATATTGGCCTGTAGCTTTCATTTTTGTTGTGACTTTGCCTGATTTGGGTATCAGAGTAATGCTGGCCTTATGGACTGAATTTGGAAGAATGGCTTCTGTTTCAATTTTTTGGAATAGTTTAAAAATGATTGGTGTTAATTCCCCTTAAAAGGTTTAGTAGAATTCATCAGCAAGTCCATCTAGTCCTGCTCTTTTCTTTGTTGGGAGACTGCTGATTACTGTTTAAATCTCCTTGCTCATTATTGGTCTGTTCAGGTTTTCTCTTTCTTTTTGGTTCAGTCTTGATGGTTTGTATGTGTCTAGAAATTTAATCATTTCCTCCAGATTTTCAAATTTGTTGGTGTACGATTGTTCATAATAGTCTCTAATGATTCTTTGTATTTCCATGGTATTGGTTATAATAATTTTACCATTAACATTGCACAGTTTCATCAATTCTAAAATACATTTTTAAATATTTTAACATCACTCCAATAGGGAAGCATCTTACAATTGGTGATACATATACTTGTTGTGAGTCAGGTGGCAATCATGACTAAATAATGTCAAATCCATCCCTTTAAACCTTCATGTAAGAAAGAAATAATTAGCATTGTAGTCTTAGAATAGATGAAATGGATTGTTTGCTTATTCTCTCTTCCAAAATTTTAAAAATCTATTTACATGCTTTAATACTTGTAGCAGTTCCAAGGGCAAGAATCTTATCCATGTATTGCAGATGTGTATCACTTGTATCAAGTTCTCACTTCTTCTCAGGGATGAAGTCTGCATTTAAAGCCAGGTATTTTGAGATCTCAGACCTAACAGGTGAAAAAACTGAAATTTTAACAAATCTGTCTTTTCAATATGTCATGATATTTGGTCCTTAATCTATTTTTATTGTTGCATTTGTGTCTTTCAAGTACAGTGTTTGTACATAGCAAGCATTTAATTATTATCAATGGTTGGTTACTAATCCATCACTCAAGGCATAGGTCAAATGTCATATCTTCCCCAAATTCTGTTCACAACGTATTCCATATTTGCCCCCAAAGAACTTTGTATGTACTTTTAAAATTGTGCTTATTATTCTCAGGCTTTCTTGTTTTGAGATATATGGGTTTACAAAAATAAGAAACATTTCTAATTTATCTTTGTATTCCCAAATAACATGCATAGCACATCAAATACATGAAAGTCTGTTGAACTTCATATTTAAATCAGAATAGACTTATTTTCAGCTTAAATCTTACGGCAGCTTAATATATGAAACAGATTAACTCTGATTAATGTTAAGTAGGTAATTATAAATTTTTGCCCTTTTATTCCAACCCCACTTCACTATGACCCAATCACAAGGGTTGTGTCTTCAAGACAGGCTCTAGCCACAGAAGTTCAGATCCTATATTACTTGTATCTATTTTTCAAATAAGAGCCTGAAGTGATTTTGATCTGTTATACACAGAATTCAGTTCAAGAATTCTTACTTATTTTTGAATTCTGTAATTCTATAGAGTGTCTTATCTGTTTTCCTAGATATCTTTGTGTCTATATTTATCCATGAATTCTCTTTCTCTCATGAATATGCTTGTGTATGAATAATATATGTAATATATATTCATATATAAATTAATACATATATTTATTTTCCAAAAAGTAAGAATGAATTCAAATATTTTGAAATTACACTTGAAGAAAATGACAGAATCAGCTTGGATGTTTTTATAACTTGTCTTACTCTAAAGATAATTTTGGAAATAATGCTACAAATTTACCAACAAAATATTATAGAAATAGGAAAAATTCAACATAATTGAAACTGAAAGTCATTGTTAGCCTTTATTTTTATGTTTTAGATACATTTATTTTAACTAAAATTATCTAGATTGTCACCACTCCACTTTTCATGCTCATGGTTTAAAAAAAGTGAATTAGATATTTTGGTAGAAAATTGTTAAATATAATTAATGTGAGAGTGTTAAGAGTACAATTTAGTTTTATTGACTTGTTATCTGAAATATAACTGTTTCATTTAAATGTATGCAAAAAACAAATTTAAGCATGTCTCAATTTCTTAACATGATGAATTAATAAAATTTGAAAGAGCTCACTCACACAAGATTATTCTTGAATTCCTCTCAAATGTAGCATCCACACTGGTGTTTTCCATTGAACTATGTTTGTCACATCCGGCACTATATGCTATGAATTGGGACTAACTTATATATGTGCATAAAATTTTATGTATTGCAGGTCAGAGTAATCTTTGAAATTTGTCACTTTCCCAAAGAGTAATGAATGAGTGGGAATATGTGATTTTGCTCTATTTTTCAAACTTAATGGGAGCACAGGAATATATTAAATACGTTAGGTGAAACATGATTTATAACTTTTGGATAAAAAAACCTACTGATAATACCATCTCAATATTATACTTCTTCATTTCTCTTATTTATTTTAAAACATATTCCATATTTCATAGGGAAGTAGTATATTCTAATTTCAGTGATGGAACATTAATCATACATTCATGGGTGAAATATAGTTTCACCAAATATCACCTGCAGAATATCACCTGTAGGTTTGCTTTCTCTGTATGAATAGTGATCCTCAAAATGATAGTGTACAATTTTATGACTGATGAAATTAGAATATAAGTAAGTATCAGATCAAAACCCAACATACCACAAAATCTTTTTTTATGCTTTGTAGACAGAAAGGTACAGAAAAATTGATAGGCTTAGCAAAAGTGTTTAGCAAGGTCCTGCAAGAAATATACTATTGAACATTTCTCAGAAATATATCAATTTTGGAGGAGAGAGATTCTGTTTTAAAATCTCACTCCTATTACTCTGAGTTTTCCAAAGCCATTCACTTAAAAAATATAAGCATCAAAATAACCCCTGAACATTATTTTTCACACAACATAAATAAAATAAAAGTGAAACTAAAACAGTTGCTAAATTTCTTTGGAGTTTTTGTCATTTGGAATAAGAAGAGCCCAGTGAAAAGCGGTTGTCCATCTTGAGCCCAAATGTGTAGGTTGGAATCTGTACTCCAGAACCTGTTCACTCTCTGACCTTGGACAGGTTCTATAAAAGAAGGCTCATAAAAGTACTTATGTCCTAAGCTTCTTATGAGAACAAAATAGATTTGTATGTGTGATGTTTTTAAAACAGTTCTTGAAATAGAGCAAATATAAAATATATTCTAATTAAAATTATTTTTTCTGGTTTCTTACATACATACAACTCACCTTCCCCCTTCCCCCCTTTTTTTTTCTTTTCCGTATTGAGGGATTTAAGAACCTAGCACCCCAAATTATACTGCTGTGGCATATTGACTAAAAGTCCCTTTGCCTTGTCATATTTTCATAACCTACTAAATCATTGTCCTATTCAGTATATATATGTTAAACTGTAATTTAATCTTCACTTGAACCTTCTTTGAATCTTCATTTCCTTGTGAAGACTCCCATGCCATGTAAAACTTACATTAAATAATTTTTTGTGTTTTTTTACTGTTGATCTGTCTTATGCCAATTTAATTCTCAGGCCCAGTCAAAAATTCCTTAGAGGGTAAAAGTAAAATTTTGCTCCCCTTGCAATATATATCCATTAGCATTGATTTGTGTATATCTAGTAGCACTCTCTTGAAATATTCTATCATTTTTTTTCACAGGAAAAAAGATACTTGCTCTATTAAAACTTTCATTAATTGACATTGCAGTTGCTAATGGAAATGTGGTCATTGGGGTGATTGAGAAAAACTTTGTCCAACTTCATTAACACTCAAAAGGAAAAGAGAAATGTAAGTGAAGGCAGAGCACTGTCAATAAGGAACTTTGGCATTTAATATTTTTAATGAAAAATATTGGAGACATTTAAATTTCTAGTAGAAAACAAGATGATCAGAGAAGTAGCTGGTAATATCATTAAATGTAAGCTCAACTACTTTTTAAAAAGGACTACTGCTGTTTTAAGCTTTCTATCTCTTACGTACCACTGCCAACATGCAGTTATTGTTCATCTCCTTAGAAAAATGGAGTTATACATCCCTTTATCTTCTTTAATATAGAGATATACAACATCTTTAAATAAAAGTTCTATACATAATTTATATGTGTAGGTTTGCATGCTTAGAATTATGGAAACAATTAAATCAATACACTAATGAGCAAGGTTCTTTAGACAGTTAAGATATTCCCTAGGGGCTCTATAGACATTTCTGAAAACTAGTTTACAGTTTTGAGGACACTTTTGGGCCATTTAGTAAACTGAAGCATTAGTTAGTTAGGATCTAAAGTAGTTAAGTTGCTTTAAAACTTTCTAAATTATCAAATATAATTTTCAGGACTTCTGTAAGTAAGTTTTATTGTAGTTGTTTTTATAACTAAGTTTTCGTGCTGTTTTTTTATGCCATAAAGTGACAAAAAACTGGAAAGACATCTTTTAAGGCTGTGTAATTGTTTTTATGAGTAAAAATATTTTTCTCCCGTTGATCTATACAGGGAAAAAATGCAAAATTCCCTTTGATATTACATATGCAATTTTTCATCTCTTTTAAAATAGTATTCAAAACAATTCCTTATTGGCCAGTTTAAGTTCTTTCTCTGTTTCAGAAAAATGGAGATGATCTAGTAATGCTCTTTGGCATAATGATATATAATGAAGTCAAACTTCAGAATTCAATTTTTCCCCCCAAAATATAATTCTAATACCTTAAAAGTCCCCTTTAGGTCGTTTGATTTTTTTATTTGATTCATACTTTAATGATTCTTCTGGCTTTCCTAGAACCCTTTACAAGTTTGTTCTGGAGGTCAAGAAAAGGTAAATTAAACAGTATGACCATAGCAACTCTGATGATGTGCATAAAATGGCACATAAATTAATAATAACTAATCAATATGTGTCTCTTTAGCAGATGAATGATTAAGTTAAGTGATTGTACAGTTTATCCATTAAGTATAGAAGCAGGCAAAATGTGCTTGAAACTTAGCATTATAATCTTGGGCAAGCTACTTAGCCTACTTAAGCCTTAATTTCTTCATCTATAAAATGATTTTTCTAATTGTAAAACTCTTCTGTTATATGTTTTATAATCTTATTCTCATATTGTCTGTGGCTGCTTTTGTGCTATCTTATAGCCCATGATACTGAAATGATTTACAATCTGCCCCCCCACACACACACACTCACACACACACATCCACTCACACACATACATGCGCGCACACACACACACACGTTTGCAGATACCTAATGTAAATGATGAAAAAAATATATGCAGGAATTTAATACATTACTGAATATATTTGAATTGTGTAAAAAAAATAAGCTCAGCACTCTGAATGAAAAAATACATAATCTATTAAAGATATTCACATCTCAAATTAAGAACTGATAAAATCAGTATATTTCTTTAAAATTGATTAAGCTTACTCTATGAAATATTAATATGCTTAGTATAGTCAGGGTTTGGTACAAGTAAAAGAGTAGATGTTAAATCTAGAGGATATTTAGATAATATACATAGTGTTTGAAGTGAAGGTAACAGAGCATATAAATATTATTTAAAAACAAGAAAAGTGAAGATGTAATTATCTCAAAAAACAGATGCATATACAAAATTAAATGTATGTTATATTACAAAGCAAACCTCAGCATGTTCCATGGAGCAGAAATCAAAGGTTTTGTACAAACTCCCCCAAATAAAATCTCAATAGCAAAAGCCAAACGATTTCAGACATTTGAAATTAAATTGTACAATTATAGAAATTATTTACTCAAATGGTTATTCAGAACACGTATTACAAATTTTATTAAAAATTGCAGTAAGAAAACACAGCATAGCAAATTCAGCCAAAAATGTAATAAAAAATGTATATACTTGAACACTTTTTCTTGCAAAATAAAATAAAATTTATTAAGATTTAAATTAGAGGAGAAGCTTTCTCAGAAAAGTATAACAACATAAACAAGCATGTAAATGTCAAAATTAATTATATTTAGTTAAGAGCATCAGAATTGATTGTAGAATCTGAGCGTTTTTCCTTGGATAAGGGTTTTCAAGACCATTAGCTGATTTAACTACATGTAATTTTTTAAATGGTATATAGAATAATCCAGGTGCTATGGTTTGAATGTTTGTCCCCTCCAAAACTCATGTTGAAATTTAATTGGCATTGTAACAGTTTTAAGAGGTGATTAGGGCATGAGGGCTTTACCGTCATGGTGGAATTGGTGCTGTTATAAAAAGGTGAGTCTCCCTTCTCTCCTGTTACTGTCTCTCACCCTCTCACTTTCTGCCACGTGATGACGGATCAAGACGCCCCTAGCCTGCACTTTCATGGTAGACTGCCCAGCCGGCAGAACTGTGAACCAGTACCTTCCTGTTTATTAAAAATTACTCAGTCTCGACTATTCTGTTATAGCAGCACAAACAAAGACAGCAGTTAAAAGCAAAAGAATTGATCATAGAATTCTAGCGTTTTTCCTTGATAAGGGTTTTTAGTACAATTAGCTGATTCAAATTGATGTACCTTATTAAGTGGTATATGAAATAAAACAAATAAACAGGTAAATCAGCATAAAAGGGGGTTAATGCATAGTTAATAATTAATTGGTTCAATGGACGGGCAGCTTCAAAGAGTTCTAAATTACTTTAAGATAAGGGAGCAGATTAAGAATAATGGGAAGTGATGGTCATAAAATGGAAAGATTAAAGTAGTGTTTCCAAAAGTGTTGCAGTTTTTGATATATATCTACAGTTTAATCTAATTGGAAATTAAAAGAAAGGGAACGTAGCATAGCAAAAAGTTCAATTTTCCTCAAATTGACCTCCAGTTCTAATGTAATTTCTACCAAAATTCTGGAAGGATTTTTGTTGACATAAAAAAAAAAAAATCTGTAATATATATGAAAAAAACATAGGCCCATGACTGGCTAAAACAATCTCAACAAGAACAAAATGAAAGAGATCACTCTACTTGTGTTAAGGTTTATTATAAAGATATAATAATAAAGACAGTGTGATAGTGGAAGAAGAATGGACACATGGATCAATGAAACTGAATGAAGAATCCAGAAGTAGACACACAAATATACTTAATTTTTTTTTTTTTGATTTCCGTTTAATTTCTTCTTGGATCCATAGGTCATTCAGTAATCTATTGTTCAGTTTCTGTGCACTTGAGTAGTTTCCAGAATTTAGCTTGTTATTGATTTCCGGTTTTAATCCATTGTGGTCTGAAAAGATACTTTGGATGTTCTCACTATTTTTAAATTTGCTAAGACTTGATTTGTGACCTAGTGTGTATTCTATCCTGGAGAATGCTCCATGTGCTGATGAGAAGAATGTGTATTCTTTAGTTGTTGGATTAAATGTTCTGAAGACATTTAGGTCTTCCAGTTGGTCTAAGGTGTAGTTTACATCCTGTGTTTCTTTATTGATTTGTTGCCTGAAAGATCTGTCTTACACTGAGAGAGGGGTGTTCAGATCACTCACTATTATCGTATTTGGGTCTATCTCTTTTTTTAGGTCTAAGAGTGTTTGCTTTACATACCTAGGTACTCCACTGTTGGGAGCATACATATTTATGGTTGTTATGTCCTCTAACTGGATAGATCCCTTTATCATTACATAATGGCCTTCTTTGTCTCTTTTTATGTTTTTGGTTTGAAGTCTATTTTATCTGATATAATAATAGCAACCCATGATCATTTTTGGTTTCTGTTTGCATGGTATACTTTTTTCTATCCCTTCACTTTTAGTCTGTGTTTGTCTTTATAGGTGAGGTGGGTCTCTTGCAGACAGCATATGGTTGGGTCTAGCTTTTTAATCCAATTAGTAAATCTGTGTCTTTCAAATGGGAAATTTAATCACTCACATTTAGGGTTGTTATTGATATCTATTGCCTTACTCCCGTAATATTGCTTTTTGTTTTGATGTTTTAAATATCATTTGTTCCTTTTCCCCCCTTTTATTTTTCATCTTCAATGTTAGTTGGATTTTTGAAGTGGCGTGATTTAGCTTCTTTCTCTTTCTCATTTGCATTTTGGTTTTAGTGGCAGATTTTGCTTTCTTGTAAATCCATGATATTGATTATTGTTTTCAGATTCTGGATGCAGGACTCCTTTTATTAATTCTTGCAAGGTTGATTGTGTTGTAATGAACTACCGTACTTTTTGTTTGTCAGAGAAATACACTATTTCTCCCTCATTTCTGAAAGATAACCATGCTCGGTATAGAATTCTTGGCTGGCATTTTTTTCTTTAAGCATTTTAAATATATCATCCCAGTTTCTTCTGGCCTGTAAGGTTTCAGTTGAGAAGTTTGCTGTTAGTCTGATGGGGGCTCCCTTATAAGTGACTTGGTGCTTTTCTCTTGCTGCTTTTAGAATTCTCTTTGTCTTTGAGCTTTGCAAATTTGACTATAATGTGTCTTGGAGATGATCTTTTTTTGGATTGAATCTGTTTGGGGACCTTTGGTCATAAAGTAATATCATGATTTGTAAGAATGAATAGGCTAATAATAAATAAAAATAAATAAACGAAAAATATTGTTTTACAGATTTATTATGGTATAATTGACAAATGAATATTGCACATATTACAGTGTACAATGTAGTGCTTAAAATATGTGTACATTGTAAAATAATTAAATCAACATACCTAACATATCCATCACATCACATATCTATTTTTTTGTAGTGAGAACATTTAGGATCTACTTAGCAATTCTGAAGTATACATTATATTATTATTAACTATAGTTACCATCTTTTACAATAGATATCCAGAACTTATCCATCCTGCCTTAGTGAAACTTTGTGCCCTCTAATCAAAATCTCCCAATGTATTCACCCACTCTCCAACTCCCCAACCCCTGGCAACCACCATTCTACTCTCTGCTTCTATGTGTTCTACTCTTTTAGATTCCATATGTAGTTGAGATAATGCAGTGTTTGTATTTCTTTTCCTGGTTAATTTCGCTCAACATAATGTCCTCCAGGTTCATCCATGTTGTGATAAATGACAGAATTTCTTCTTTTTAAAGACTGAATAGTATTCCATTGTGTTTGAGTGTGTGTGTGTGGTGTGTATGTGTGTGTGTGTTACAATTTTAATCCATTCATCCCACAATGGACAATTAATTGAATTCCATACCATGGTTATTGTAAATAATGCTAAAATGAACATGAAAGTGCAGATATCTCTTCAGCATACTGATTTAATTTTCTTTGGATATATAAGAGTATACAAAATGCAGTATAAAAAGTTCATTTCATGCAAAGATTTGTATTATTCTTTAATTCTATTTTCCCATAAACTTTTTGAAGTACCTTTGTATACTTGGAAATGAGATTGCTAAATCATATGATGGTTTTATTTTTAAGTTTTTGAGGAACCTCCCTACTTTTTCCATAAAGGCTGTATAATTTACATTCCCGCCAACAGTGTACAAGGGTTCTCTTTTCTCCACATCCTCACCAATGCTTATTATCTTTTGTCTTTGTGATAAAAGCCATTCTGTCAAGGGTGAGGTAATATCACATTATTTTTATTTGCATTTCCCTGATGATTAATAATGTTGAGCATTTTTTCATATGCCTGATGGGCATTTCTATATCTTATTTTGAGAAGTGTCTGTTCAGGTTGAGTTATTTGTTTTCTTGGTAAGGAGTTGATTAAGCTCCTTATGTATTTTAGATATTAACATTTTATCAGATGTATGGTTAGCAAATATTTCTCCCATTCCGTAAGTGGTCTTTTCATTCTGTTGATTGTTTCCTTTGCTGTACAGAGGTGTTTAGTTTGATACAATCCCATTTGCCTATTTTTTCTTCTGTCACCTGTGCTTTTGGGGTTATATCTAAAAATCCTTGCCAAGACTAATTTTAAGAAGCTTTTTCCTTGTTTTCTTCTAGTACTTTTATATTTTCAGCTCTTATTTTTAAATCTTTAATCCAGTTTGAGTTTATTTTTGCTTAGGGTGTGAATAACAGACTATTTTTTTTTTCTTTTTTTTGCATGTGGATAGTCAGTTTTCCCAACATCATTTATTAAAGAGACTGTCATTTCTCCATTGTTTGGTCTTGGCAACATTGTTGAGCATCAATTGACCATAAATACATGGATTAATTTCTATGCTCTCTACTCCATTCTACTTGTCTGTATGTCTGTTTGTATGCCAGTACCATGCTGCTTTGATCACTACTGCTTTGTCATATATTTTGACATCAGATAGTATGAAACCTCCAGCTTTGTTCTCCTTGAGCAAGATTGCTTTGGATATTTGGGGTCTTCTATGGTACCATATGAATCTCAGTATTGTATTTTCTATTTTTGTGGAAAAAATTATTAGAATTTTTATATTTATTGCATTGAAACTGTAGATCACTTTGGGTAGCATGGGCATTTTAACAATATTGAGTCTTTGAATTCATGAACACAGGATGTCTTCCCATTTATTTGTGCCATCTTCAGTTTTTTTTAATCAATGCTTAAGGCTTTCATTGTAAAGATTTTCACCTCCTTTGTTAAATTTATTACTATTTTTTGTAGCTATTGTAAATGGAATGTTTTTTTAATTTCTTTTAAAAATAATCTGTTGTTAGTGTCTAGAAAAGATTTTTGTGTATTGATTTTGTATATTGAAACTTCACTGAATTTGTTTATTAGTTTAAACAGTTTATGTGGTGGTATCTTCAGGATTTTGTATATGTCAGATAATATTTTATTTCTTTCTTTCTGATTTGGATGTCTCTTATTTATTCTCTTGCCTAATTACTCTAAGATTTCCAATACTTTAGTGAATAGAATTGGTAAAGTGGATATCCTTTTCTTATTCCTGATCCTAGAGGAAAAGCTTTTAACTTTTCACTGTTGAGAACTATGTCAGCTGTGGTTTGTCATATATAACATGCATTATGTTGAGCTATATTTCCTCTATACCTAATTTGTGAAGAGATTTTCTTCATGAAAGTATATTGAATTTTGTAAAGTGCTCTTTCTGTGTCTATTGAGATGATTATTTGATTTTTATCCTTCATTCTGTTAAAGCAATGGATCATATATTGAACAATTCTTTCATCCCAGGGATAAATCCCATTTGATCATAGTGTATGATTTTTTTGTTTTTTGTTTGTTTGTTTGTTTTTTGTAATGAGCTACTGAGTTTGGTTTGCTAGGTTTTTGTTGTTGTTGTTGTTCTGAGAATTTCTGCATTGATGTTTGTCAGAGCTATTGGCCCAAAATGTTCTTTTCTTTCTTTCTTTCTTTCTTTTTTATTGTCTGGCTTAATATCAGGGTAATTCTGTCCTCAAAATGCGAGCTGAAAAGTATTCCCTTCTCTTCTTTTTTGAAAGAGTTTGGGAAGGATTGACATTAATTATATGTTTTGTAGCATTTACCATTGAAGTCATCAGGTTCTGGGCTTTCTTTGTTCAGAGTTTTCTGATTACCAATTCCATCTCCTTACTCATTATTGGTCTGTTCAGATTCTCTATCTCTTTGTGGTTTGGTTTCACTAGGTTATATGTTCCTAAGAATTTATCCATTTCTTCTAGAATGCCCAGTTTGTTGGTATATACTTGTTCATAAAAGTCTCTTAATCATCCTTTTATTTCTGTGGTATCAGTTATAATATCTCTTCTTTCATTTCTGATTTTATTATGGATTCTCTGTTTTTTCTTACTCTAACAGTTTACATTTTATCTTTTTGGAATAAAAACAACTCTTAGTTTTATTTATCATTTTTGTTGTTTTATTTTAGTCTCTATTTCATTTATTTGTGCTCTGATCTTCATTATTTTCTTCATCCTTCTTTTTCTTAGTTGATCTTCTTCTAGTTGCTACACTTCCCTCTGTGTAACCGAGACAAAAAAAAAAAAAAAAAGGGGGGGAAAGAAAGAATTCACTCAAGGTAACATCAATAAGGCCTGGAGGGAATGCTGCCCATGAGGAGAGCAACAGCCCTGACCCAAAATCGGCCTTTCTTTTTATTGACAAGACAAGGAAGTTTCACAAGAAATATCAGTTGATTCAATTATCAAAGAAGGACATAAAAACAGGCAGTGTTACAGAAGGGAATTATAGCTAAGTATAGCTTTAAACAACTAAAACTAGTAATATCAGTAAAATTAACAATGTGATATTCCAGAATGCAATTTGTAAAATGCTAAGTCAATCCACTAACAGCTTGCCCTTAGTAAATATTTTCTTTTCCATATACTTCCTACAGTGATTGCTTTAGCATATTTGAACAGCATTCAAGCAGTTTCTTTAACATATCTTAAGAACAATCAGTACGTTAGTCAATAGTCATTCAAGCCAGAATCAAACCAGCAACCTAAAACAGTCAAAGTACACAATCCCAACCCTAAACAGTGATTAGATTGATTATAATTCTTTTGCCAAACTTATCTGTGGACTTTCATCCCCTACTCAAGAGCCTTTTGGCTCATACATGCATTACCTAAATATCTTATTCTAAGATCAAAGGAGAGTCAAGATTTCTAACCCACTACATCTAGTTACATGACGTGTATTGTTAGGGTGTTTATTTAAGATATTTCTTCTTTTTTAATGTAAAAATGTATTGATAAAAACTTCCAAGAACTGCTTTTGTTGCATATTTTAAGTTTGGGTATGTTGTGTTTTCCTCTATCTCAAGATACATCCTTTCTTTCTCTTTTGGTTTCTTCTTTGATCCATTGGTTGTTCATAAGTGTGTTGTTTAATTTTCACATATTTGTGAATTTTCCAATTTTCCACCTGTTATTGTTTCTAGTTTCATACCACTGTGGTCAGAAAATGTACTTGGCATGATTCCAATCTTATTGAATTTGTTAAAACTTATTTTATGGCCTAGCATTTGATCTATCTTGGAGTATTTTCTGTGTGCACTTGAAATAAAAGTGTATTCTGCTGCTGTTGGATGTAATGTTCTGTATATGTCTGTTAGATCCATTTGGTCTATAATTTTATTCAAGTTCACTCTTTCTTTACTGATTTCTCTCTGGCTGATCTATTAATTGTTGTACATGAGTTATTCAAGTTCTGTACTATTATTATCTATTGCTCCCTTTAGTTCTGTTAATATTTGCTTTATGTATTTTGGAGCTACAATGTTGGGTACATATATATTTAAAATTGTTATATTCTCTTGATTGATTAACACTTTTACCACCATATAATGCCATTCTCTGTCTCTTGACATAGTTTTTAATTTAAAGTCTGCTTTGTCAGATAGAAGTAAAATCACATCTACTTTCTTTTTGTTACTGCTTTAATGGAATATCTTTTTTCATTCCTCTAATTTCAGTCTATATGTGCCCTTAAAATTGAAGTGAATCTCTTATAGGCAGTATATAGTTGGATCTCATTTCACTTCTTAATCCATTCAACCACTATAAGTCTTTTGGTTAGAAGATTTATCCATTTATATTTAAAGTAATTATGGAGCTTTTCCCCATTCAGGATGATATTGGCAATTGGTTTGTCATAAATGCCTTTATTGTATTGAGATAATTTCCTTCTATACCTAATTTGCTGAGTCTTTATCATGAAGGGATATTAAATTTTGTTGAGTTCCTTTCAACATCAATTGAGATAATCATATAGATTTTGTCCTTGGTTTTGTTGAAGTGGTGTATCACATTCATTGACTTGCAAGGTTGATTCAACCTTGCACGTTGAATCAACATTTCATCTCTGGGATGAATCCAAGTTGGTCATGGTGTATAATTTTTTTGATGTGTTGCTGTAATCTGGGCTATTCCTTTCAGAACAGGAAAAAGACAAGGATGTCCACTCTCACCACTACTACTTAACATGATATTAGAAAAACTAGCCAGAATAATCAGGCAAGAGAAAGAAATGAAAGGCATTGAGATTGGAGAAGACAAAGTCAAACTGTCCTTTTTTGCAGACAACATGATCTTATATATAGAAAAAACCTATGATTTCTACCAAAAAACTCTTACAGCTGATTAACAATTTCAGTAATATTTCAGGATACAGATTCAACACCCAAAATTCAGTAACATTTTTATACTCCAGTAACAACCTAGCAGAAAATGAAATCAAGAAAGCAAGGACATTTACAATAGTCACCAAAAAAATAAAATATCTAGGTATCAATTTAACCAAGGAGGTGAAAGATCTCTACAATAAGAACTACAAAACACTATTGAAAGACATTAAAGAGGACACAAAAGGTGGAAGGACATACCATGCCCTTGGATGGAAATAATTAACATCATGAAAATGTCCATTTTACCAAAAACAATCTACAAATTCAGTGCAAGCCCTATCAAAATACCAATGACATTGTTCACCAAAATAGAAAAAGCAATTCTAACATGTGGAACAACAAAAGACCCCTGGAACAAAAATGAATCCTAACATTCATATGGAGCAACAAGGAAATCCTGCGAAAAAGAAAAGAAAAGAAAAGAAAGCCAGAAGCATTACCCTACCTGATTTCAAATTATATTACAAAGCTATTATAATCAAAAAAGCATGGTACTGGCAAAAAAACAGAAACTCATATCAATGGAACAGAATAGAAAATCTTGCAATCAACCCAAAATACTTACAGCCAACTGATCTTTGACAAAGGCAGCAAGAACATACATTGAGGAAAAGACTGCCTCTTCAAAAAATGGTGGTGCTGGGGAAATTGCACATCCATATGCAGGAAAATGAAACTGGACTTGTACCTCTCACCATATATGAAAATCAACTCATAATGGATTAAAGACTTAAATATAAGACCTGAAACAATAAAATTACTAAAGGAAAACATATGGGAAACACTCCAGGGAGTAGGCTTGGGCAAAGAATTTATGTATAAGACCCCAAATGTATAAGTAACAGAAGAAAAAAAAATAAACAAATGGGATTATATCAAACTAAAAAGCTTCTACACAGCAAAGGAAACAATCAACACAGTGGAAACACAACCTGTAGAATGGGAGAAAATATTTGCAAGCTATAAATCTGACAAGGGATTAATATCCAGAATATACAAAGACTCAAACAAGTATACAATAAAAAAATAATAATAGTCCAATTATAAAGTGGGCAAAAGAGCTGAACAGACATTTTTCAAAGGAAGAACATGCAAATGGCCAACAGGTACATGAAACAATTTTCAACATCTCTACTTAGAGAAATGCAAATCAAAACCACATTGATATATCATCTCACCCATGTTAGACTGGCCATTATTAAAAAGACCAAAAATAACAAATGCTGGCGAGGTTTTTGGGAAAGGGGAACTATTCTATACTGTTGGTGGGACTGTAGCAAAGCCATTTTGGAAAACTGTATGGATGTTTCTCAAACAACTACAGATAGAGCTACCATATGATCCAGTAATCCCACTACTGGGTATATATATCCAAAGGAATGGAAATCATTGTATTGTAGGGATACCTTCACTCCCATGTTCACTGCAGCTCTATTTACAATAGCCAACATATGGAACCAGCCAAAATGTCCAAAAGAAAGTGGCATATATACACAATGGATACTACTCATCCATAAAAAAGAATGAAGTTCTTCTGTTTACAGCAACATAGATGAATCTGGAGATAATTGTATTAAGTGAAATAAGCCGCACAAAGAAAGAGAAATACTGCATATTCTCACTCGTAACTGGCTGCTAGGAAGGAAGGAACAGACGGAGAGAGGGACAGATGGACGGAGGAAAGAAGGAATGAAGGAAAGAAAGAAAGAAAAGACCACAATAATAAATTGAACTTTCAGAAGGAGGAAACAATCCTAAGGATACTAAAGGTGGTGGGGATTAGGGAGGGAGGGGGTTTGGGAAGTGACAGTTCGGATAGACTATAAAGAGATATCACAATTTGTATGGATGAGTATGCTAATAGTAAATAATTTTTTGTTCTTAAAATAAAGTAATTTTTGATTGGTAAGAAATTACTATTGCTATTTTGTCATGTTTTAAAACTCTTTTTTGTAGTTCCTTTGTTCCATTTTTCCTCTCTTGCTGTTTTTTATGTGATTAGATTTTTTTTTTTTTTTTGTAGTGTGAGGCTTTGTTTTCTTTTCTTTATTTTTTGTGTATCTATTATAGTTTTTTTTTTTTTTTTTAGTGGCTACCATTAGGGTTACATAAACTTTTTATAATTATAACTATATTTTAAGCTGATAACAACCTAATTTCAACCACAAAAACTCTACATTTAACTCCACATTTTATGTTATTGATCCCATAACTCACATATTTTATATATGATGCATCCACTACCAAATTCTTATACTGATAGTTATTTTTAACTATTTTCTTTTACATACTTTTGAGGTTTTATTGGACATAGAACATGTGATAAAAAACACATTTTTTTCTTTAAATCAGTTGAAATGTACTATCAAGTCCCATTAACAAAACCCCTCTAGTTCTTCTGTTGTTGTTGTTATAGTGAATTACATTTCTCCAGTTGCCAAGATTCCTTCAGCACTACAACCAAAGGCAAAGGTGTAGGTTTGATGGTTGGAACCAAAGGAACTGCCCTGCAGTATTATACACTACTTGTCTAAGTGCTGACATGATAAGCAGGCTTGGATCCATGCTTCTTAAAAAATGAGAACCTCATCTTCCAACTTGTGACCATTTTCATTTCTACTGTTTCCCTCCATAATTATAACCTGGAAATTTAGGAGAACAAAATCCAGAAATTGAAATGTCTGTGAACAAATACTATTTATACTTTTGCAATGTCTTCTTACTTCGGAGAAATGACACACAGATATGACTGACTACATTTGTACAGAGTTTGTGCCATATTTGCTAATGGGGACTCTTGACAGAGTTAACTTGGCTAATGCTTACTGACAAGTTTTGCACTCTTAAAATCAATTTTTATAATCTTGTTAAAAGTCTAACAGCTGTCAACCTATGACAGAATGAGTATTATCTGGAGATGAGAATTGTTTTAATATTTTTGACTCTTTCAGTTTTGCATACCATTATCCTATTTATTAAAGAAAATATGACCACTTTCTGGCACTGATATGGAATATTGACTGTACAAGCAGAATGCTAGTGAATAACACAGCTGAGGGCTAGAAAGCAAGGAAGATCACTGGCATGCCAATTATTCTGTGTTGATCAACCAACTGCCTGTGCCTGTGTTGATTGTATTGTGCATCTGGACAGGCACAGACTTTACCCATCCAAGGTAGAGCTGACAGCATGGAGGGAAAAATAAAGGCTTTCAAATGTGGAAATGATTAAGGCACCTTTCTAATTTACCTTCAACTGTTGTAGAAAGACATACTGCTGTAATTCCAAGCTGCAATGTTAATGATCAAGATAATTATCTTCTTTGCATAACCTACAGATAATTTAATTGAGCCTAATCGTCCCCTTAAAATCCAAAAGGGAGTTGCTTCTTGATGTCAGAAAATTCACCCCTGGGAATTTCTTCTTTCCTATAAAATATATTCCCTTAATGCTGGGAATTACATTGACTGTACAAATTCCATTTATTTACTAAACATAATTTTAAAATGTTCCACCAAAAATTGTTCTACCAGTTACCACTTGATTTTCTTATTCTAACAGAATTGAGATGATGAAATACAAAGTTTTGTTTCCAATTTGTTTTAATCTCAAATAATAAAACAGACCAAAGTATGCTTGCACACTCACATGCATGCACATATGTAAAACAAACAAAAAGATTTTATCACCAGCCATTGTTAAAAAAAGCTCTTGGGAAAATAATTCCCTATTTCATCAGTTATTTTACTACATTAAAATAAGATACAAACAGTCAAATCCATAGATATATTTTTTCCAAATTTTGATGATACATACATAAATGTAAAGGAAACTCTACAAATTTGTTATATGTTCATTATACAGGCATTTATTGTTATGTGAAATATTAGTGATTTTTTTAGTTTCTCAAAAAATGTATGTTTAGAAGTTATTTTAAGGTCATTGTTTGGAGAGGTCAAGTAACTATCGATTATGAAAAAGTTCAGAGAAAAACTGCTGCGCCAAAAATATTAATATTTATTGACTATAACTTTTCCCCATCTTTTTTTTTTTAATTTCACAGCAATATATGTTCAGTATATAAAATTTGAAAACTATAGTATGAAGGAGTGTCTTATAACCCCTCATTATTCCAATGCCTCCTCAATGTGAAAAATCTAATGAGTTTGTTTATATACAATTATATTTTTAAATGTAATTTTTAGTGGAATATATTTCTAGGACAAAAGTAGGTGTGAAAATTCTCCCACATTCCTGCATAGTATTACGTGGAAAGCTAATTGCAGAGGCTTCGCCTCTTTGGGAGAATTGCCTATTAGAAAATATTAACCCTTTTCTTCCCATTTTTCTCCTTCCACCCTAAGGAAAGTGAGTGATTTAATAGATTTGGGAGGGTGTTCAGAGCCTAGTGTTCACGGACAACTTTTCCCTGTTGGGCAGGATGAAAACATCAAATACCAACCCCACTGAAGACTTCCATTGTCTATATTGTATGTTCAGCCACATTGGATAGTTTTACTCCTTATATCCATTGAGAAAGTGAATAAATAAGTAGGATTTGTTTACCCAACCCAACCATATTCCATTCTCTTTGATCATGACTTGGTAACTGTTAGTTACTTAAGAGTCCAAAAGGTTAGATTTTGCTAGTAAGGTAAAAGACAAAGAGACCTGAATTTATTAAGGATGGTTAGGCAATTGCCTTCCTAGATTAAAAAGACCTATTATTTGATTATTTACTGACTGGCAATCTTTGTGAAAATTTTCAAGTAAAATGTCCAGTGCTGGTGTGGATAAGAATTCCAACTCCCAAAACATTATTAAAAAGGAACCTCAGGTAAAATGTGCTCCTGGTGTTTTACTACTTAGAAGTTAACCATTAGCAAATTTTTTGTCATGAAATTATCCACAAACTTCATTTTATTGATATAATGCACCGTCTTATGCTAATCTTTTTTCCTTTTTTTTTTCTATTATTAAGTACTCTGTGATAAACTTTGTTTATATCCAAATTGCCATAATGACAGAGTCCCATTTGCTGTGTTGCTGTGTTGAATATGATAGAATTGTATAGCCTTATTGACATATTACTTTTCAAAATGTTCATTAACTCACATAACATAAGCAAAGTTATCATCTGTTGTTTTAAATTGTCTGTACCAACACATTCTTACCATTTTAACACTTTTTCTTGGCTAATGTGATATACATAAATTCTAATTCTTAAACATTTTCCCTGCTGTCATGTACATTTCCTCTTTTGTGAACATTTTGGTTCTGCATTTAATTATCTATCTTTTGGAAGGAAAAAAAAAAAAAAGAAGGAAGAAAAAAAGACAACTGGCATGCTAATTACTTTGAGTTGACCAGACCATGGACCGATTTCTGAGCTGATCATGCGGGTGTTTGGGCAGGCACAGGCATAACCCATCTAAAGTAGAATTGCGGCAAGGTGTGTTTCCACTAATGGTATAAAAGTATTTTAAACTTTCCCTTTTCCAAACATGACACAAATATGTTTTCTTTTAATAAATGTTGTACATTCCCTTGCACACAAATCATGTATTTTTTATAATGAATTCTGAATTAATGCTCTTTAGTTTTTACAGAGAGTGCAATTTTCTCTATTGTATTTTATAAATGCTTACTGCTACTCTAAAATAGCATTAGTGATTTTTGTTTTTGTACGCTGATACTACTCACTTATTGATTTCTCATTAATTTTAAAGAATTTTCATTTGCTCAGAAAACATGATTAAATGTCCTCATTGAAATAAACAGCATAAACACCTCCCATCCCACATGTAAACTAATATTTGTTACCAACAGTGTTTTTTCTATTGTTTCTTTGACATAGGTCCAAGAAATAGGAGAAAATGTAACAAAAATATTCTGGAAAAATCATGTCAGTTTTAAATACCATGAATTTATAAACCAGAGGTGGATAATTGTTAACCCTTGGGTTTCAATTAGCTTTTATTCAATTGTATCATATATGCTGGAAATTGTAAAACAAAATAAAACAAAACATAGTACTCTCAACAAACATTTATTAAGCACCTGCTATATATCTGGCAATGTTCTAGTTTCTGAAGTTTTATTGATGAACAGAGTATAAAAGAAAAAGTTATAGCCCTCATACAGTTTATAATCTGGGAGGAATTACTAATCCAGAAAAATGCTAAATTGTTTTAACCCAGAAGTTTAATTAAACAGGAAACCAGCTCTCTATATAGGAGATCTGCTATTAAAGTCAGATGGTTTTTGTCTCTATTCTCTCTACCAGCAAACCACAGTGTCTATAAATTCAATTCCTTGAGAGAGAATTTTAATCACCTAGTCATCAGCCATTATCTCCATCAGAGCAGTGTCTTCATAGAAAGCCACAGCAAAGTTGCTGACTGGTGTGGAATTGGCTGACCGTGTTTTGAATTCTTACCACTTATTACTTTGGGAGAGGTACTGGCGGTAGGTACTTGGGCAACTACCAGAAAGCATTTATCCAGGTTGGTATTCAACTGCGAAGAACAGTAGAGAAGAAATTGATACAGAAGACAGCTATGGGGAAGCCCCTGCCCCTTTTCTGCTAGGTGCACAGTAGCCCCTGAAAAACATCAGCCACACATTACAAATCTAATTATCCAAGCCTCCAGAAGGATGTAAATTTTCAGGTTTATTTCAAAAGACGTCAGTCTTAGAAATCACAAATTTCAGGTGTTATCTATTATACCTTACTTGCATTTAGAACTCCTCCAAGTTTATACCTTGCCATTGTACAAGTTATTGGAGAAATGGTTTAATTATCCACAAAATAAACTCAATTCAATAGAAGGAGAAAACAATAAACGCTGATAATCTACATAACAATGTACTTTGAAAAAGGGTAGAAAAATCAAACTTTGAAGACCCACATAGCAAAAGAAGAAATTAATAATAATAATAATAATAATAATAATAATGATAATAATAATAATAATAATAATAAAAGACTTACCTTGACTAGGCTGTAGTCTAATGGCTACAACACAAGCCTTTACTCTGAAAATGCCTATGCAGGTGGTGTCCCTTTTCATCACTTTCTTTAACTTCGTGTTTAATCTGTATTTTATTAACAGCTGCATGATTTTTTGGTGGATGGTTGATTTGTTTTTTGGTCTGGTGGTGAAAAATAAGCTTTTCTTAGTTAGGTAGTCTGAGTTCTTAAACATGTTTCATCAATATATACCATTGGACTAATGAAATATAAAGGTAAAAGTTGAATTGTATTAGATTATTAATACCACTTTAAAGATGCTTGTACTAGAGAAACTCTTTAAATTTTCTAGAATTGGGAGAGATATGGTCTTGACTTGGAATATCAAACACATTTCTCCAAAAATGCATTGTGAATTGTTGATGAAATGCATAATATCAGTACAAAATAACATCAGGACATGTATTTTAGCTGTATAATGTGTTATAATCACATAATATTAAGTATTATGAATTTTTTTATTTGTTAGGCTATATAAAATGATTTTGTTTGATAACATTTGTTACCTTACTAAAAAAAAGCTCACTTTCTTACCCCACAACATTCCTCGCTAACCTCATCTAGAACGCAGCTCATCTGCCTTTCTATAAATGTCCTGAAGGCTGTCAGTTTAGATAAGGCTTTTGTCGCTTTACTGAACGGAGAGGAGAACCCACATTCTCCATTAACTAACTTCCTTCTAGCTCTCATGACCTGAGACTGGACACATTCTACTTTAGACTTAATTCGGGCATTAAAATTCCCAATTTGTGTGTGTGTGTGTGTGTGTGTGTGTGTGTGTGTGTGTGTGTGTGTGGTTTTTCAGGCCACCCACTTCAAAGTTGGCCTGTCTAAGACTAAAAGCAAATCTTTACAAACGTTACTGCTTTGTAATTTTAACTGACATCTTCCAGTCAGACTTCTCTTGCGGGTCTTCCCTGTTTTCTCTCTGGAATTCTCATTTCTTCATTGTCTAATATCTCAAAATCCTCAAAATTTTTAGCCAGTATTAGCTTTTTGAGGAGAACATTGTTGCTGCCAATTCCCATAACTACTAGTCCTGTAATGACATCCTGTCAGTTCAGCTGCATGGTATTGCTCAAAGGCAGCCCAGATCCAAGGTAACAGAAATAGTTCCCCTCTTTTCAATGTTAGGATTCTTAATGTATCCGTGGCCTACTGTCTTGTGTAATCCTGCCAACATCACCAATTTGTCTGGCTACGACAAAGGCTGCTGTCTGGAATCCTCACAGCGCCAATAGTCTAGCTCTTAATCCTGTTTGTGATGCCAATTGTAAAGCTAGGTGACCACGCTAGTTGTCCGGCTCTTTTACCTGCTGGTAATCCTGCACCAACTGGGCCGATGGTTGAACTAGGGCTGGGTCGGGAGCCCCCAGACCCCTCAAGCCCATTCACAGACTGGGTCACAAACCCTTCACATGCCCAGCTGGGTCACCAGACCCCTTCACACAGGTCTATGAGCTAGGTAACAAGCCACATGGTCCTTGGAGGCTGCAGGTCTGGAAAAAACATGGCAGTGCAGGGTGGGCGCCTGAGGCAGTAAACAACAGCCAAAGTGGCGCTGCCTTGCAGGCTACCGTACTCCACCCCCACACACAATAGTTACTGAACTGCTCTGAATCTGCTCCGAGATGAGGGGATCCTGATCAAATTGTTCCATTTTCCCAACACTTACTATTATCATCACTATTTTTGTTAAAGGCACTGAATCTTAGGTAAGTACCTGACTTGCATAAATTCACAAAAGTAGCAAGTGGTGAGCTAGGGTTCTTGTTCATGTCCTTTTTCTCTCAAAACTACATCCATAGTTAAGATATTTCCTTAGAACTTTAGACCCATGTTTCTAACTACTGACCAGGCATAATTATGTGCATTATCAAAAATTTATTTAATCTGAGCACACCTTTTAAACAAGGAATAAAAATAATCAAGTAAACAAATGCCTGACAATTTTCCCTGCTTCATGGTCTTATTATCCTCTTTTACAATAATGTATTGTCTTCTGCTTCAGAAAGTGGAGGAGTTTCCTACATTTCATCTATCTCTGCAGTTCTGACTTGTCTTAATAATTATTTATAAAATTATCTTTTTCACTGGTCTCCAACTCCAAGCATAGACCCTGGTACAATGTATGTGCTCATAGATACTTTAAGAAAAATACCCAAAGTCATACTTTGATGTATATTGAAAAAAAAAACAAAAGAAAAAAAAACACAAAAAAGTGTCTATTTATGTATACATATTCTCAAAAACTATCATCTTTAACTGTCAAAATAGAACTCGTAAGAGAACTTTAAAATAAAGTGTACATCAAGTACTTACTGGGTTTTTAGATAAGTTTCCTTTTAGTACAATGATACAGTATTTCGTTATATAAGTTCACATTATTATATACAGTATGATTTGAAGAATTTATTGAAATTATAAATAATGTTGGATGATTTTAATGAAATAAAGCATTGTGGTGTCTCACCCTTGGTATTCAATGTATTGTTTTCTCAAACAAGTGTCTTTAAAGTAACCACAAAGTGATTGATCTCACTTCACATTCTTCTCAAGTTATATAGTCATGTAATCAGAGAAATTTGACTCGTATATGAACACATTCAGTAACTTCATTATATTTTCTAGCTTGGTATTCTAAGAAGGAAATGTCTGAAATATTATGTGACTTATGAACTGATTGCACTTGATCTGAAATTGCCTGTTCATCAGCATCCAAAATCACTGGCAGATTGAAAATTTCAGTGATGATAATGAAAAATATGTTGACATATTTGGATGAAATATATACAAGTAGATATATTTGGATGAAAATAGCATTTTTACATTTAAGCTATTAAAGGAATATTTTGTTGTAGTTTAGAAAATTCAGTTCAAAGTTAATGTTGCATCACTTACTAAAATTGGTTGTATAGTTTTTCATTAGTTCATGAATCAAGTGTCTTTTTAATATGTTACTTACATTTAATAAATATTTGATATAAGTTGGCTGTATTCCACAAAATTTCAATGACATAGCAGCAGATGTATATAAAACATAATGCACAATTGAATTAAAACAGAGTAATGGAGTCTTGTGGATTAATCTGTAGTAAAATTAGACCAAAAATAATTTATATTAACCTTTATAATATAATAAAATAAAATAAACAATCTGTGTTGTATTAAAAATAAAGCAACATACTATATCAAAGAAAACTTGCTTCATTTAAAATTATTTTGATATGACACACTGTGCATTGATATAGGGCTTTGTGTTTCCATGAAAACTAAGTTTTTCAGAGTTTTGTAATTTGTTGTTTGGTGCATAAGAACTTTTGTTCAGTGAAAATATGTTGGAAGAAGGAAGCAATGAATGATGAAAGCATAGCAATCACGATCTTTGTGCATAATTGGTATGTTCTATATTTAAAGAACCTCTTATTTGATTAAATGACAAAAATCAGAGGGGTTTGGTTCCCAGAAGATTGTGTTGTTAGGAACATCGCAGAAGAAATGGTTTGAATCTGGCTGAAGTGCCCCATCTTCAAATCCATTTGTCTTTGGAGGCAGTGTAAAAAAAAAAAAAAAAAAAAAACTAAAAGGGAAAAATTTATAACACTCTAATTTTCCTGAATACTGTAAAAGGTCTGGTTTGGAAGTGTTTACTGATGTCAGAGATGTTAGCCTGGGATTGTTTATTGCAATGCTCTACACAGTTCAAACTGTTATTTGCAGATGTGTTTTTAAAGAGATGAGATGGGATCATCCTTTAGAAGTTTGTTATAACTGAATGTCTTACTTATTTTGTGAACATATTCAAGTGAACTGAAATTATTAAAATTGAAAATACATCACAGAAAACACTTTTAGTAGAGATTGTATGCTGGATCAAGGACTCAGTGAAATGATTTAGGTTTACTGGTACTTACTACTTCTCAAGCATAGACAAATTAATGATCTATATAACTAGATTTTACCACTTACAGATATGAAGCTGAGGCTGTTCAGAAGGCAGTAAGTCACAAACCTTTATACTCAAGTGTTCCTTAGATTGAAAAGCCATAAATCCACACATTTTTATGTAAAAGAGTCCTGAGAGAAAACTGCCAGGCAATTATTTTTTTAACCATGAACTAAGTGGTATAGAATGTGACCTATCTTATAATATTGTATATTTTACATAAACTGAAAGTAGTATTACTCTTGAGTTCTAGAATGATGAAAGACATTGTACTCAAACAACTAGAAAATCAGCAGGAAGGTGATTAGGAGGATCTCTGAAGACTGCATTTTAATGAGACCATCATTATTCATCCAAGTTTCTACAAATAAAAGTTTTGGTTTATGGTGTAAAGAGCTTATTAAAGAAACATGGTATTTTGAGGAAAATGCAATATTTAAATCAAAAGTTAAGTGCCACAGTAAGAATAAGACATAAATGTTGAAAATTGTAAGTAATTGACAAATGTAGCAACTGTATTCGTTGTATGATTAGAAAAAATAGTATTCTGTATTATACATGGAGTGACTGTAAAATGGAAGTTAGCAGAGAAAAAAGAAATTCTACCCTATAAACAACTTAGTAAATGTGAAATCATACAAACTCAGTTTTAACATACATGTTAAATGCCTTGAAATAACTACTTAAAAATTATCGCATAGGCCTTAACTTCTGACATTAACTCTCATATTACAATAATGGTAATAAACTTTGGTGACTTTTTATACAACATTTAGTAGTAATATTCATGGTCAAAAACAGTCAATTTTAAAGTAATTTATTAATTTTCAATAAGATTTCTTATTTTTATATTTTATTTGTGTATTTATTTATTTGGATAGTTTTTCTATTGAAGCATAATTTATTATATGTATTTGTGGGGTACAGATTTGAATATCAATACCTGTGTGAAATATGTGGTGATTAAATCAGGATAATTAGTATACTCATGTTTACAAAATGTAACTAATCTTTGTAACTCTTAACCAATGTATTTTTATTATAAAATAGTTGATTGTACATATCTGTGGGGCACAGAGTTGAATATCAATACCTGCATACAATATGCAATGCTCAAATCAGGATAATTTGTACATTCAATATTATACAATGAAATTGTTTTTCATGTCCCTTTAC
Organism: Cynocephalus volans; assembly: GCF_027409185.1. NCBI lineage: Eukaryota > Metazoa > Chordata > Mammalia > Dermoptera > Cynocephalidae > Cynocephalus > Cynocephalus volans. The sequence continues at coordinate 170,062,384 of NC_084460.1, read as the reverse complement.
CAATTCCTCCCTTTCCTCCTCCTCCCATTTTCCCACCTCTGCTACCTCAGTTAAAAAACAAAACAAAACAAAACAAAACAAAAAATACCTTATTATTTTTTTCAAAAAAAGAGTAGAAAAATTTGATGCAGCTATGAAAATTATCATATACACTTTCCCAAGACCTAAAACAGATCCCTGAGAACAATTTTTTTCAGGTACTTTACTATTATTTAGCTATTTTTTAGTTTAATGGGAAGAAATATTTACAAATATCTGGCTTGAACACACATGTCCTTTTAGCAAATTTTGAATTCTTAGTTTGCAAACTAAGGTAGAATCAACCAGAAGATTTTTGTGTGGAAAAAAATCTCTCATGACAGCTTTAAATAACAGAAAAATATGTTGTAAGTGAAATAAAATTACCATTAAACTCATATGCCACCTGACTAGAACTTCTGTTTACTGCCCTCTCTGTAAGTCCTGGATCCAGGGCCCCCCTTGGATATCAGAATTCTAGGGTGTTCACGTCATGAATATGAGAAGTTGGAACACACAGATACAGAGGGTCAACTGTGTTTCCAAAGTTCATCATTGTAAAGACCACATGTGAAGAAGGAACAGGTGGCTGGGACTGAAAGTGTCACTGAAATTTGCAGATTCAAATACAGTAGCTGTTAGTTCTCTGAACTTGTGATTGTATCTGTAGCTTAAAGAATTATTTAATATCAACTAATTTATTAAAACAGTTTTGATAAATTAAACACTGGCGCATCAATGTTTTTCAAACATGATAGCAGATAGAAAGTAAGAAAGGTAAATCTCTGATTAACACATTATAAAGAGATCAGAGTGCAGTTCTTAAAATTCTTAAATGAGTTTGTCAATGGGGAGTACTTGAATCTCTATATTTTACACTTGTAATAAACTTAACTTCAGGGCTTTAATAAGTAAGTGAAAATAATGTAAGATATTGGGGGATAAAATATCTCAATCAACACACATGTATTTGGACCTACTTTGTATAGCTACTTATCCAGTACTTGTGAGCAAACAATTCTCTCATGGAGCTTATGGGACTGAATGAGTCATTTCGAATATGATTAGTATTATAGCAGAGTATTCTTCACACATGTATTTTTAGTGTGTCTCAAGCAGTAAGGAATTCAAATGAATGTGATAGAATGAAAATATAAGAGTATTCTAGGCAGAAGGAACAGCATGTCTATAGTCCTTGGCTGAGAGACAGCATGGCATATACGATGACTGAGCAAGAGGAACAGTGACAAATGATGAGACTGAAAGACAGACAGGAGCTAAATCCTGGAGGACCTCTCAAGTCATACTAAGGAGTTTGGATATTATCCCAAGGGACAACAGGAATACATGAGAAGATTGCATACAAACATAAAATTATCAATATTTATTTGGAAAGAAAGGTTTCAGCTATATCCGTGCATCTCACAGGTGGACAAGAGTGAAACAATAGAATCAATTAGGAAGGAGGAGGTGATAGGGATTTAGATTACACAGATATGTAGAAATATAACAAGACAGCGGCTTAGATTTTAGGGGCAGGAAGAGTGAGAAATTGTATGTTATTTATTGCTTTTCATAAATGAATCCAGTAATGCTGAGAAGTCAAGTAGGTAATAGATAGAAAAGTTCAGTAAATTTAGAAACAGGAATATCATTGACAACTTTCGCATATCCAAGTGCACACATACATACATCTGCTACTCCACATGTGGAAGAGTCATGTGTTTTTTGGAACAATGTGTTTGCCAGATTTTGATGAAATGAGAATCTTAGTATGATTTGAATAAGACACAACTGAAATAAACTCCCTGAACTGAATCAGGATAGGAGCATAGAATGGTAGATCCTAATTGAAAGCATTTAGCCACCAAAACCTGGGTTGGCATACTTATGGTTAATATACTTAACTATGAGGCAAGCTTAGTAGCAGTTGTCTGCAAGTGGTCTTCTCTGGCCTTCCCTGTGTTTTCATAATAATTGCTTGTGGCTCTTGTTAAAATTTTCATAGAATTTAGCAAAAACGCTAAATCAGAATATTCAATAATGAACTTAGAAATATATATTTTCCAGAAGCTTTTTAGAATTAGACAAATTTTCAAAATGCTGTTATATTTATATAGATATTTTTCTATGTGTAATAACCAGGTATCTAGGATATTAAACTGACAGAAACATTAAAATACAATTTAGCTTATATAAAGAAAATCTAAAGCTGGTAAGGGAAGTAGAATTCTAGCTAACTATTTAGTTCAGGGTTTGCCAAAACATTTATGAATATTTTAGGCTATGTGGGACATATGACCACTGTTGCAATTACTCAGTTCTGCCATGGTAGTGTAAAAGCAACCATAGGCCATTTGTAAATGGCCAAGTGTGTTCCAATAAAACTTTTTTTTTTTTTTTTGCAAAACAGGTATAGAGCTAAATTTGGTCCATGGGCTAGAGTTTGACAATGTCGGATTTAGAGTGCAACAACCACTTAACCATTTCCCACACGAGTCAGTTCTAATCTTCAGTGTCCCTTAAAATACCCAGCATTGACAAATAACTGTCCTGTATCACTCTAAGTGCATAATCTGGTCATTCCTCTATTTCTTCCAATCTCCAGCTTTCTGATATTTACCTGTGTAACTATATTTTAAGAAAAAACATTATTATTGATGGGCTCTTGACAAAACAAATCTTCAAAATTGGCTCTAAAATAATGTCAAGTTTAAAGACCCAAGAAGTTAATCCGCACTAAACACAAAAAGAAGCATGTAAGTGTCTGATGACAAATCAACTTGTTGACTGAAAAAGACTCCTCATGCTAGGCTCTCCGTTTATTTCCCCAAATCATAAACTACGAAGTAAGGACTATTTTGAAAGATAGAGTTAAGTAGAAACAACTGGAATTTCTCCTTCTTGCCAAAAGAATAAATTTCAAACACCACCGTGTGTGTGTGTGTGTGTGTGTGTGTGTGTGTGTGTGTGTGTGTGTGTGTGTGGTGTCAGTGCCATTAGCAAAGATTAGAAAGATGCAAGGATGATGATGCCTTAATGACCCAATTATAGTTGTTCTTCTGGATATCTTCTCCTAAGTCACCTGTCTCTTTTCCCCTGTTCTCACAGAGAATAGTTTGTTTTCATGTGACAGGAACAAAAACATACTGCCCCAAGCATGTGACAGTTCTTTAAATCCATGCCACAAGGATTTCAACCTTCTGAATATAACAGAATATTATTTCCATTACATTGACATCATGCTGAAAAGAAGTGGAGAACAAAATAGTGTGGGTAACCATGAAGCAGTTCATTTGAAATGCCAGCACTAAGTTGTGGCCTGAGTGGGTAGAGCTTTCCTCCTGAACCCTTCACAGCCATTTTGCCCCTTTGACTCAGTATAGCAAGTTAAGAATCTGGGACATATATAGATTCTCTGTGGAGGCTAAGCAAGTTCTAATGGGAGATTTTTCGAACGAAGTCAAGAGAACCTCAAGTAATCATTATTAGACATTTGACAAGAAGTTATTTTTATTGCCACAGGGCTCCCGGTGAGATTGACCATCTGGCTAACAGATTTTAGGTTCTTTGAAATTCACAGGGTTCGTGAGGAGGCTCTTGCCATCTGATCTTTCTAGTCAACATAGAGCTTTTCTTCAGCATTCAATCATGAATTGGGTATAATTTAGATGTAACATGTGCTGGGAATGTACTAAAGTTCTGTGAATATATCTCTTACAAGTCCACTGTTCCTTCTTGTGAATCACTACCAGTTCTATCTCAGTTCAAACTAGTTGTTTCAAGGTTTATTGTTTTGACTAGAAATCAAAGGAAAAACAAAACAAAACAACAACAACAAAAACCCCTGAGTTCCAGATGTTTCTGAATAATGTGCTGGCACTAGCTAGAATTGCATCATTCTGGAATTGTAGTGAAAAAAAGAAATTTGTCACTAGTTTTTTGGGTGGTTTTTTTTGTCGTTGTTGTTCATTTTTTCTGGTGCTTTTCCTTACTTTTTCATCAAATGAATGCTGTTGAAAATGTCCTTCAATCAATATACAAACACATGTTTATAAATCATACGTGGTAGTCTGGGCTATAGTAATGGTATATAGCAATTAGGACATCTCCAATTAGCACATAAAAAGAAATAATCCAAGCAAAACACGTTCAGACTTCTGAAGCAGTAGTCATGAATGCTCCTTGCTTATGGTCTTTTCATGAATGTGTGTGTAGGGAGAGCGTGAGGGAAAATAAAGGGAAGGACTTTATTTTTGCCCTGATATTAAAATATGTAGGTCTTGAAGTGTCTTTTTGCTTTTCTTTGTTTATTATTAAGAGTTCTGGCTTTGGCTGACAGTGTAGTTGAATTAGGAACAACTGAAGTAGGCTACCTGTAGGTTATTCAATGTAATTTAGAAGTCACTGGTGTAAAAAGCACTCATTTATGCTGCAGATATACTAGAGCTGTTGTTCATATCTCTATAATGGTCATTTGTTCATGTTTTTGAGTCACTGATAGCAAAATCCTACACATTTTTTTCCTCTAAAAAAAGCATAAATATTCTTTTAAAAAATCAGTTGAGAAACAATCATACACAGACAGTTAAAGATTAGATGACATTCTGGGTCCTTGGAAAGAAAAAAATTGCTAGCAAAATCATGCAGCGTAATACTGTTTATGCTTCTATTTCTAGTTTTATTGTTTATTTTTGCACCAATTCATTTGAGGAGCCTTATAAGAAATAGCACAGTTTTTATAAAACTACAGTTAAACACAAATAATCAAAGAGCAAAATAAAAAAGTGAAAAGATATTTTACATCATAAAAACAGAGAATAGCAATAATTTAGTAAAAAGTCAATTATCCTTTAGTATAACTAAAGTAAAACATCTTCACTGTCTATATACTTAATAACTACATTATACATCAATGTTTGTGCAAATTAGGGTCAAACTAACATTACACATAAATCGAAAGAGCTTAATTAAAAGAAAGGTCATGAGTTGGTGGGGATTTTGAACAACTGGATTTCTCTTCTGTTGCTTTGGGGGTTTAAATTGCTAAACTACTTTGGAAAATTGTCTATGTATGTCTGCTAATGCTGAACAAAATATATCCTATGTCACAACAATTCCATTTCTATTTATATTTGTAACAGAACTGGAACATATCATCACCAAAAGACATCAAATATAGGAACAGCATTCATAATAAAAACCTGAAAAAGATGCAATGTCCTTTTACGGTAGGATGGCAAATAAGTTTTGGTACATCCACACAGTAAAATTCTGTATAGCGATGAGAGTATACTAAGTCACACGTAAAATCATGGGGCAAAAAGAAGCCTGGCAGAAAAATGTAAATATTATATTGATTCCATTTATCAGACGCAACTAATTTGTGATATTAGATGTCATATAGTGGTTACAATTTGAGGGTTCTGTAAAAATTCAAGAGAGCAGTTAAGGACACATTGAGAGGAAAGATTTCTGTTAAGAATGCTTTTGCTAAATAGCATTTGCTATTTGCATTTTGGAAAATTTGTTTAATGAAATTAAGATTTATTCTGATATAAAAACAATAAAGTTTTTGGAAGATAACATAGGAGAATATCATCTCAACCTTACATGGATAATGTTTTCTTTTCAAAAACACACAAAACACTATTTAAAGGAAAAATGAAATGTATTAAATATAGTTAATTGATTTAAATTAATGGGTTTATCAAAGGAACTCATTATATGAGAGCAACAGCAACTAGCTCTCTGGGAGAAAATCTTCACGACAAACATACAAGACACATATCCATGATACACAAAAATAATCAAAAGAAAAAAAGGCAGACAAATTAATTAAAATAGGGCAAAAAAACCTGAATAAGCATTTTGCAAAAGAGCATATGCAGAAGATCAATAAGCAGGTGCTCAAACATTTTGGTCACATGGGAAATGCAAAAAACACGTAGTGGAATGATAGCTACCACATATTCAGAAGAATGATTAAAATTCAAAACAACCAAAATCTGACAAATTGGAACATATAGAGTTGTGCAAATGTATGCATCAATGGGTGCTCTGTAGCCTGCACCCATATATTGATATAATCACTTTGGAAAAACTAGCAGTATCTACTAAAACTCCACATGCAGAACCTGTCTGATGCTCAGTTGTACCTTTTATTTTATATCCAACAGCAGCACGTGAATTTCTTTGCTATGAATGGTTAACGAGACTCAGGTGAAGAAAAGGTCAAAGTATATGAAAACAGTAATAGATAACTAAATGAAACACACACACACACAGACACGCACGTGCGTGCAGAAACTAACATAAAAATATAAGCAGCCCAAGCAACCTGTGAGGCAATAACAAACAGTAATGTTCAGAGTTTTCAGTTCAACTTTGTGAGAGGAATTGGTAAAAGTGCATCTTACTCCATCTTCCCAGAAGTCCCAATTTCTTTCCTTTATTTTTTTTTGACCAGTTGTATGTCAGTTGCACTATTCATAAAACATCATCCTTAAATAAGTTATCATGCATTACCTAATAATAAAGATATTCTCCTATACTATTTCATCTCGAGAAATTTTTATTAATTACAAATATCATCAAATATTTAGTCCATAATTCTATTTTTCAAATGATTTCAGTACAGCCTTTATTATCTTTCATTTTAATTTAGCATTCGAGTCGTATGTTACAATTGGTAATTATTTATTTATTTATTTTTAAAAAATCAGAACAAACCCCCACCCCCAACTCTATCACTTTGTTTCTTTGATTGTTTGATTTTCATAACATAGACTATTTTGACATGTCTAAGTCAATTTCATTGTAGATTAGCCTATAATTCTGGATTTTTGTGCTGCTCATTGGTATACAGGATAAACTGATTTGGGAGAGGGTAAGAATACCACTTAAGTAATGTGTGCATTTATTTTGTATCATATCAGGAAGTGCATAAAGTAAGTTGCCTCACTATTTGTGATGATAAGTTTCATTAGTCTGATAAGGTGGTAACTCTTACATTTCTTCATTATAAAAGTGCATTTACACCTTCTTAAATGAATGAGTATTCCATACAATGATGCTTTCAAATGACTACAGATGATGCCCCTATTTTGTATGTAACTTCCTCACTCTCATCAGAGTGACATTGTGAGGGACAAAATATCTTCTTATTTGGCCACTGCAGCTGCTGAAGTGAAATCATCTGTTATCTTTCCCTCCTGTCACCCTCTGCTTAATGTGATAAGAGACATCTTCAACCTCAACTTGTTTAAACTAATTTTGTTTTCTTCCCCCTCTGCACTCCAATATGCTCTACTTCTTATATTTTTCTTTTTAAAATTTTATTTCACCATCATTCACAGTGAAGCAGGGTTTGGGAAACCATCCTTCAAATAAAATTTAAACTTACATCTGGCCTGTGTGGCCATGCATAATCTGGTACCTGCTTCCTTCTCCTCATTAACTTCCTACCTCCTGCCCATGTGCTCTCTCACGTATGTGACCCTTGTCTCTTTCCAGTACCTGAAGCATGCCAAGCCCTTTTCTTTGACATTTGCATGCTTTCACAATGGCTTGGATGCTTGTCCTCTGGATATCTCATGATGGTCTCTTTCCCCAAGTCCAATCTTTCCATTTTTAATCTTACATTTCTCTTATGTGTGACTCTGAGTTCCAAATGAAAGTAATTCCAGAAGAACAGAAACTGTGCCAGTTTAATTCGATGTTTCATTGGGGTGTTCCCAGCTCCTAGTACACTGGATGGCCCTGAGAATATACACATTATAGATTTGGTGAATTACTGTGTAAATTATTCACTGTTTCTCTATCTCCTTTTCTTATACTAGTACCCTGATTAAAAGCTATAGTTGGCCATAAAGATTAAATAATTGTATATTCCAGTGGTTTTGTAGCAGAATGTTGATTTTTGATAAAGTAGTTTTCATGTGAAGTTTTCTTTATCAAAAAACCTCATCATCTCTTGCCTGCAGTGTTATAGGATTCAAATTTAATAATCATGGGTAACTGAATACAGCCCATTCCTAAATGATAAGAATATAATTTTATTATTTCATTAAATTAATAATTTAATTAGATGATGTGATCATTAATTTGATTTTAGAATGAATAATCACCCCACATTTAATACTTATGTGAGGGTACTTTTAAAAGTTCATTTAAAAATTTGTATTATATTTTAATTCTATTTTTCCAAGAACTTTTTGAAGTAGCCTCATACATAGCTTTCAAATTTTGAATTAAAGATATTCTATAATAACGAGATTACGTAAAATTATGTCTATAATAATATAACACAAACAAAATGAGCACACACAAGGGCAGAAAAGAAGACATGAAAAAGATATTAGTAATTTACCAGATAACGAAATACGGGTATTCTTTGAAAATACACGCCTTCCTATTTTTTTTTCATTTGTAAACATTTTCCCTGATGATCTTCAAACTATTTCCCATTAAAAGATTAATTGTATCTGTAATATTCATTTTTATTATTAGTTATATTAATAATAATGAAATTAGTTACTTCCAAATTTCCATCACACATAGTACAATATGGAAAAAATATAAATTTATTTCTTCACTCAGAATAATAAGTGGTCTAAATGTAGCATTTGCACATTTAATGATCTCTAAAAATTAGCCACTATGTTCTCCATGAAAGTATTCATTTTCATTTTTACTGGTTTCTTAAGGAGGTTAAAATATTCGGATATTATTTTATGTTTTGTATAGCTGTGTCTACTCTTTTCATCATCTATGTTCTTGTAATAAAAGTATTCAAACCTATAAGGTGAAAGCAATAAAGTAGACAATAGTTGATAGAGTTTGGAAGTGTTGACCCCCCAAAACTCATATGGAAATCATGGAAACCTGATCCCCAATGTGGCAGTGTTGGGAGCTGTTTGAGTCATGGGGGCATATCACTCATGAATGGATTAATGCTCTCCCTGGGGGGTGGGAGTTGTGAGTAAGTTCTTGCTTTATTAGTTCGCATGACAGCTGGTTGTTTAAAAGACCCTGGCACCTCTTCCCTGTCTCTTGCTTCCTTGCACCATGTGATCTGCTCATACCTGCCGGCTAACTGCTGCTATCTGCCATGAGTAGGAGCAGCCTGAGGCCCGTAAGCCAAATTAACCTCTGATCTTTATAAATTACCCACTTTCAGGTATTCTGTTATAGCAGCACAAAATGGAGTAATACAATAGTTAAAAATAATTTCTTTTTTTATTTTTTTGTCTTTTTGTGACCAGTAAGGGGATCGCAACCCTTGGCTTCGTGTCGCCGGAACCGCGCTCAGCCAGTGAGTGCACCGGCCAGTCCTATATAGGATCCGAACTCGCGGCAGAAGCGCAGCACTCTCCCGAGTGCGCCAGGGGGGGGCCGGCCCTAAAAATAATTTCTTACTAATCAAATAAGTTTTGATAATTACTTACTGAACTTATGTGTAAAATATTCAGCCATCAGCTTCCCTTAATCTGTAGTTTCTAAGAAAATTCGAAGGTGAAAATATTACTCTTGAGCAACACCATTAACCACTAGGTGGTAGTATATCCTTTCTTATTTAATAAAAATTAAAAAAAAATCACAGTTTCATTATTTTTTTGAATATTTAGTTGTAAAAAAATGATAGTACTTTATTTGCAAAATAACAAAAAAGTCAGCACTGTTTTATGTTTGTATTGCTATTCCATTTTTTGATTTTGTTTTTGTCTGTAAAATTTCCCAGTTTTCTATTTTGTGTTTCCTGGTTCTGGGGAGTATAAGAAACTCTATTTGCAGTGATTTTTATAATTCAGGGTTTTATTGATCAGATAATGTAAATATAATGTGTTTTCTAACACACACACAAAAAAACACTCCATCAACAAAAAATGTGTGCATACAATTGTTTTATTGTAGACATATTCCTAATGAGAAGCTATTCTCATTCAATACTTCAGGACTCTCAGGAGAGCTGAAAAGTCAATTAAAAATACTGCAGTGTTTAAAGGGTGATAACACTGAGTAATTAATTACTTTTTTTTCTTTTCCCTTTGTCCAAATAAGTTGTTGTAACCCTTGTAAAGAAGGCCAGATTAATTGCACGTTGTTTTTCATGCTTTCAGTATTTATGGAAATATCAACATGATTTTATATACATACCTGCTTGGAAGTATTACCTCTTGTAATTGCTAGTTTTATCTATCAAATTAGATTATTTATTATGAATTCTTGCAAAGAAATAGGGAACTGAACCTATCTCATTATTCTTGGTGGTTGAAGTTGGCACAACATGTCTGGAGAGCTATTTCATAAACCCTTGTAATAAAGATAATCATTGACATTGTAGTTCTAAAATTATATTTCAAAATATATTTATTAATGTGTGACACAACTTAGCTACACAGATGCTCATCACATTAGTAATAGTGAAGATTTGATACTGCCAATATAACAATAGTATACAATTTTTAAATTCATTAATGATAAATCATTTAATGAGAAACTAAATTACTATTAAACACATTTCTATATTAATTGACAGAAATTTATAGAATATTAATTCACATGGAATAAAATAAAATAATATGTTATGTAGTCAAGAGGCAGGTAAAAATTTGAGAATATGAGGTCAAATATGTAAGAACAATCCATAACCTACACGTCTTATTCTATATGGATTTCTATATTTATATGTGTACATTTCTATATTTATATGTGTTATAAACCATTTTTAACTATATGTTTATCTTAAAATTAAAAACATTTTACTAAAACAAAATGATCTATATTTCTTCAGCATTTGAGTACAGAATAGATCCATATTTACAATTCTATATTTAATTTCTTCATATTAAACATATAAACTTGTATGAGGGATTAATAATATATTCAATTGATACTTTAGTGAAAATATTTACAAATAAATATCATCATTATAAAACTATGCAAAATGAAAAATGTTTTTCATGGTTTATGCTGTTTCTTAACATAGAATAATTTTACCATGTATGTATTAAAAATATCCATCAAATAATAGTTGTAGAATAATTCACTAAGTCATTTCATGTTTCTTTAATTATATAAACTTGTGAGGCATGATTTATGGTATAATTGTGGTAAGTTGTCTGTACTCCAAGGACCCATGTGCTAGTGAGAAGGAATTGACTACCCTGAGAATAACATACAGGAATTTTCCTCCAGATTATTTGATATGATAAAGTGTTGAACAAGAATCTTACTTGAATTAATATAGCAATGCTGAAAGTTCTCCAATAGTAAATTAAAGGTTTATACATATTAATTTAATTGTATGTAAAAAATAATCCATTTCCTGATATCGTTTTCATTAAGAGCAATGCGAGTCTGCCTTTTAAATTACCTAGAAAATATTAGACAATCAGTATAGTGTATAGCAAATCTGATGTCTGAAATGTATTAGATTGATCTGTATCCATTAAACTATTATGTAGAGAAGTAGTGGTTTCGAAATGTATCACTGTCTTCTGACTGTCTTACTTATAATCACGTCATTAAGGAGTACTTATTAAGCTTCTCTTGGTTATAAAGCAAAATTCTAATTCTTTATTTATTTATAATATTTTAAACACAATATTCTCAAATTAAACAATTTTCTGCAGTGTACCTAAAAGGTATTGAGGGAAGGTCATAGGTCATGGGAGGTGCTTAAAATATCTTGAAATTTTGTAGATACAGGAGGAGACAAAAGCAAGAGGAAATAGAGAAAACGATAATTCCCCTTACTGGTGGAAAAAAAAATTCCCATTAATACTAACAGTAGATAGATAATTTAGTTTTTGTTAAATCTAACTTCCTATTTGTCAACATATATACTATATATGTATATTTACTTATTTCTTAAAAACACATAACATTTAAAAGTATGTAAATATATAATAAAGTGTATGTAAATGTATATATTGAATCTATAGATTAATTAGAAAAGAATCAACACATTAACAATGAGTCTTCAGATTTATGAAGATGGTATTTTTTCTGTTTATTTGCCTTTTTCTTATTTAAACATAATTGATTATACATATTTGTGTGATATGGAGATGAATATCAATACTTGTATACAATGTATGATGATAAAATCAGGATAATTACTATGTTCATAATAACAAACTCTAATCATTCTTTTGGAACCTTAACCAATTTCTCCCTAACCCCCCTTTTCTCCCAGTTTCCCACCTCTAGTAACCACAGTTTTGTTCTCTCCTTCTGAAGTTCCACACATTATTGTGGTGGTTTATTCTTTCCTTCCTTCCTTCCTTCTTCCATCCTCCCTCTCCCTCTCTCTTTCTTTCTTTCTTTCATTCCCACTTATGAGTGCTTGCAGTGTTTATCTTTCTGTGCCTGGTTTATTTCACTTAATACAATTTTCTCCAAAACCATGTTGCTGAAATTGGCAGAATTTCTTTATTTTTTATGGTTGAGTACTATTCCATTTTGTATATATACCACATTTTCCTTATCCAGTTGTCTGTCAATGGACATTTTGGTTGATTCTGTATCTTGTTTATCGTAAATGGACCTGTAATAAACAGAGGATTGTCAGTATACCTTGAACATGATTACCGTAGTTTAAATATCCTGCCAAAACTTAATCCCCACTGAAACTGTTGAGGGTCAGAAATGCTATTAGGATAATTTAAAGGTGAGGCCTTGAAAAGGTGATTAGATTGTGAGGACTGTGCCTTGGTAAAAGGGCTAATCATGGGTGTGGTTCTATTGGCCTTAAAAGGAGAGCACATGAGAGTATCTCTCTCTTGCTTCTGCCTTTCTCACAACGTGATACCCTGAGTCACTGAAGTCACCACCAAAGAAAGCCATCACCAGATGTGTTCCCTGGACTTCAGACTTGCAAGCCTCTGAAACTATAAGCAATAAATATTGTTTCTTTACATGTTACTCAGTTCCAGGTATCTTGTTACAAGCCAAAGAAACAGACTAATACAAAGATGATTTCTGCCCCTTTGTGTATATAGCCAGTACTGGGATTGCTGGATCTTATGGCAGTTCTATCTGTAGTTGTTTGAGAAACCTCCATACTGTTTTCATAATGGCTGTGCTAATTTACAGTCCCACCAACAGTATAGAAAGGTACTCCATTCTCTGCATCCTCACCAGCATTTGTTATTCTCTGTCTCTTTGATAACAACCAGTTTAACTGGGGAGAGTTGATAACTCAGTGTGGTTTTAATTTTCATTTCCCTGATACTTAGTGACATTGAGTGTTGTTTCATGTACCAGTTGGCCATTTGTGTGTCTTCCTTTGAGAAATGTCTATTCAGCTCCTTTTCCCATTTTTAAATTAGCTTATTCATTTTTTTTACTAATAAGTTGTTTGATTTCCCTATTTACTCTGGATATTAATCCCTTGTTGGATATTTACTTTTCAGATATGTCTCCCATTCTGTAGATTGTCTTTTCATTCTGTTGATTGTTTCCTTTGCTGTGCAGGTGCTTTTTAGTTTGATATAATCTTATTCATTTATTTTTTTCTTTGTTGCTTGTGCTTTTGTCATTTTATTTAAAGTCTTCACCCAGTCCTACACCCTGAAGTGTTTCCCCTATGTTTTCTTATAGGAGTTTTATAGTTTCAGGTCTCATATTTAAGTCTTCAGTCCATTCTGAGTTGATTTTGCTATATAGCAAGAGGTATGGGTCTAGTTTTTCTCTTTTTATACATGAATATCCAGTTTTCCCAGCACCATTTATTGAAGAGGCTGTCCTTTCTCTTGTGTATGTTCTTGGTAACTTTGTTGAAGATATGTTGGCTGTAAGTACATGGTTTGACTTCTGCATTTTGTATTCTGTTCTGTTCGTTTGTGTATTGTTTTTATGCCAGTACCATTCTGTTTTTTTACTATAACTTTGTAGTATAGTTTAAGTTCAGGTAGTGTTATGCCATTGGCTTTATGTTATTTTTATTTTTTTGCTCAGGATTGCCTTGGCTCTTTGAGATTTTGTTGTTTCATGTGAATATTAGGATTGTTGTTTCTGTTTCCTAGAAGAATGTCATTGGTGTTTTGATGGGAATTGCACTGAATCTGTAGATCACTTTGGGTAGTACGGTTGTTTTCACAATGCTACTTTTTCCAATCCATGAGAATAGAGTGTCTTTTCATCTTTTTGTGTCCTGTTTAATTTATTTCAGCAGTGATTTGTAGTTTTTGTTGTAGCTATCTTTTACTTCCTTGGTTAAATCTATTACTAGGTATTTTATTTTTTTGTAGCTATTATAAATGGGCTTGCTTTTTTGATTTCTTTTTATGCAAGTTCATTGTTGGAGTACAAAAACACTACTGATTTTTCTATATTAATTTTGTATTGTGTGACTTTAATGAATCTGTTTATGAGCTCAATGTATTTTTTGGTCTCTAGGTTTTTCAGTGTATAGGATCATGCCATCAACAAACAGGGACAATTTGTCATTGTCTTTTCCAGTGTGGATGCCCTTTATTTCTTCCTCTTGGCTGATTGCTCTGGCTACTACTTCTAACACTATATTAAGCAGGAATGGTGAAAGTAGGCATCCTTGTCTTGTTCTTGTTCCTGAAAGGTTTTCCCCATTCAGGATGATATTGGTGGTGGGCTTGTACATTATGGCTTTTATTGTGTTGAGATACTTTCTGTCTATGTACCTAATTTGTTGAGAATCTTTATGATGAAGGGATTTTGAATTTTACCAAATCCCTTTTTTGCAACTATTGAGATAGTTATAGGTTTTTGTCCTTGATTTTTTTGATGTGGCGTATCACATTTATTGATTTGTATGTATTGAACCATCCTTGTCTTCCTGGAATTAATCCCACTCAAACACAATGTATAATGTTTTCTGTATTTTGTTTGATAGTATTTTGTTGAGAATTTTGTGTTTATGTTTATCAAGGATATCAGCCTGTAGCTTTCTTTTTGTGTTGTACCTTTGATTTTGTTATCAGGGTGATGCTGACTCCAACCAATGAGTGTGGGAGAATGGCCTATTTCTAGTTTTTGGTGTAGTTTGAAAATAATTGGTGTTATTTCCTCTTTAAAGGTTTGCTAGAATTCAACAGTGAAGCCATTTTGCCCTGGGATTTTCTTTGTTGGGATATTTCTGATTACTGCTTCGATCTCATTGCTTCTCATTGGTCTGTCCAGGTTTCCTATTTTCTCTTGGTTTGGTATTTACAGTTTGTATGTGTCCAGAAATTTATCCATTTCATCTGTGTTTTCAAATTTGTTGGCCTACAATTGTTTATAATAATCTCTAATGTTTCTTTGTGTCTCTGTGGTTTCAGTAGTAATGTTTCCTTTTTCAATTCTGATTTTTGTTATTTGGGTCTTCTCTCCTCTTCTTTTAGTTATTCTAGCTAATGGATTATCTATTTTGTTTACCTTGTCAAAAAATAACTTTTTTTAATGCTTTGTATCACTTTTTTGGTATCTATTTCATGTAGTTCTGCCCTGATCTTAATTATTTCTTACCATCTACTAATTTGGGAGTTGGACTGTTCTTGTTTTTCTAGTTCTTTTAGGTGTAATATTAGGTTGTTTATTTGAAGTCTTTCTATTCTGTTGATGTGAGCATTTATCACAATAAATTTCCCTCTTAGTACTCCTTTTGCAGTATCCCATAGGTATTGTTTGTTTTTATTTTCATTAATTTTAATAACTTTTTTGATTTCCTATTTAATTTCTTCTTGGACTCATAGGTCATTCAGGAGCATGTTGTTTAATTTCTATGTATTTGTATAATTTCCAAAGTTTCACTTGTTATTGTTTTTTAACAGTTAATAATTAAAATAATAATTAAAACAGATTATTGTTTTAATCTGTTGTGTTCTGAAAAGATACATGAAATGATTTCATTTTTTTATAATTTGTTGAGACTTGATTTGTGACCTAGCATGTGGTCTGTCCTCTAGAATATTCCATAGCTGATGAGAAGAATGTGTATTCTGTAGTTGTTGGATTAAATGTTCTGTGTATGCCTGCAAATTCCATTTGGTCTCAAGTGCAGTTTAAATCCTTTTTTCTCTCTTGATTTGTTGCCTACGTTATCTGTTCAATGTTGAGAGAGGGGTGTTAAAGTCCCCAACTATTATTATTTTAGGGTCTATCTCTCTCTTTAAGTCTAATAGTGTTTGCTTTATATATCTGGGTACTCTGATGTTGGTTTTGTATTTATTTATGCTTCCTATGTGTTCTTGATGTATAAATCCCCTTATCATTATTTAATGACCTTCTTTGTCGCTTTTTATATCTTTTGGTTTAAAATCTCTCCATGAATTCACTATCATAGGACCAGACCTACAAGAAATCCTCAAGGAACTCCTTCATCTGGAAACCAATAATCACCATTATGAATACACAATAAAGAACAAAACCTACTGGTAGAGCAGATATGCAAATGAGAAGAGAAAGAAACTCTCTTATCACCTCCCCCAAAAAACAATAGACACAGAAGACAAAATTAAAAGGAAAAAAAATAGCAACAAAAGATACTTAAAACAATCATACAAAATCAATAAAATACCTGGAGTAAGACAATATCTTTCAATAACAACCCTAAAGATAAATTGATTGAACTTCAATTCTGCACTTGAAAGACATGGAATGTTTGAATGGATTAAAACGTAGACCCATCTGTGTGCTGCTTACAGGAAACTCACCTCACCTATAAAGACTCACACAAGCTAATAGTGAGGGAATGGAAAAAGACAAACATGCAAATCAAAACCACAAACAAGCAGGAGTAACTATTCTCATATAAAATATTTGTGTGCTTTTAATTTATCTCATCACTACTTTATTACATGCTTATGTGTTAGATAAAATGTCCTGTTAAAATTATTTTTTAAGTATAAGTATTTCATGTTTTTGGTTGTTATTATAACTGACACATACTATTAACATTTTAATTTTTAATCCTTTTCTTTTGAAGTGCAGAAACATAATAGATTTGGGTTACTGACCTTGTACTTTATTAACTACTAAACCCATTAGTTCTAGTGGTGTTTATGCAGTTTCATTAGATTTTTTTTTTAATGTGAGTGATACTTATTTCTGTTTATGAACACAGTTTTGTTTCTTTTCAATCTGTATTTACATCTTTTGCTTGCTATTGGCTAAGACTTTCAGTACAATGTTGAACAAAATGAACAACTTTGTTGTCTGCCTAAACTTAAGAGAAAGAAATGTTATTCATGATTAATTATAATTTATGTTGATGTAGATCTGCTGACAATATATTTTTTCAGATTTGTCTGAAAAAATTACTGCCTATATTTTTTAAAGATATTTTGTTTGGGTACAGAGTTATAGTTAACAATGGTTTTCTTTGGCTATTGTAAAAGTATCATCACATTGTCATTGAAATTTCATCATTTCAGACAAGAAACATGTTTTTATTCTTATATTTGTTTGTCTGTATGCAATGCATCTTTTACTTCAGGCTGTTTTAAGATTTTTTCTTCTATTACCAATTTTAGCAATTTGGCTTTATGTGCTTTGGTGTGGTATTCTATATGTTTATTTGCTTTGTGTGTATCGAGTTTCTTGGGTCTCTGTGTTTAGAATTTGTATAAAATTTGGAAAACTTTTGGTAATTCTTGCTTCACTATTGCACACAAGTAATGTATATGATTGAGGGCATGATATTATTCTGCATGTCAAGGAAGGTCTGCTTAGTTTTTCAGCTCCTCACTCTCTCTCTCTCTCATATTCATTTTGGGTATTTTCTGTTTTTATGTCTTCTACTTAGTAAATCTTATTCAATAGTCCTAAACTGCTCTTAACATTTAGGCATGTTTCTTTTTAACCTCTATAATTTTCATTTGGTTATTTTTTATATCCTTCATTTCCTTTCTCATATTTATTTATTTATTTATTATTTATTTATTTATTTTTGCATATTAAGTAAATATGTATATGTGTTATATATGTAATAGCTGGCTTAACATACAAGGCTGCTCATTTCTATATCATATCTTTTTCTATTTCTATTGACTAATTTTTCTCCAGGTTGTGTGTCATATATTCTGCTTGTTTATTTGGTCTGGGTATCAGATATTGTGAGTTGTACAGTGTTGAATGTGGGATTTTGTTGTATTCTTTTGAAGAATGTTGAAATTTGTTCTGAAAGTTAATTTACCTGAAGATCAGTTTGAATTCTTAAATATGTATTTATAACTGCTCTTAGGACATATTTAGAATGGTTTTTACTCTAAGGCTAATTAATTACACTTCTTAGGTACAGCCAGTTAGGAATCTGTATTAAACGCCCTGTTCATTTAACATGGTCTTTCAGTACCATTTTTTTGTGTGTGAGCTCTTAGAATTTTTTAACTTACAACTCCTTGGTAATTATTCTTTCCTTTAGAAGATGCTCTTTCTAGGTCTTATGGTATTTCTCCCTATGCATGTTCAAATAATCTTTTCAGCTAAAAACCCCAAGGGTACCCTTACTCATTTTTCTGGAATTTCTTCTCTTGGAATCACCTCATCTAAGGAATTCTACTCCACAAATTATAGCTGCCTTAGTCTTTTCACCTTTGATCTCTGTTTCATCAATTGAGTAAGAGTTCTGGGCCCTGTTTACCTTTCTGTCTCCTTGAACTACAGGACATGTGTCACTTACAGCCCTACAGTCTGGATGATGGTAAGGGTCATCTGCTTTGTTCCCTTTTGGATCCCTGTTGTACAATGTCAGAAACAAGTGTTTTCTATATTTGGTCTATTTTTATTTTTGTTTATTTGGGGAGGGTAATTTAGGACTATGTTACTCTCTCATGCATAAAAGCAGCATCAGAAAGTAATGTTATATAAATATTTGTATGTTTCTTCATGTCTGGACTTTGTGAGCAAAAATCTTTGGCAACCAGGGGTAAAGAAAGAGTAAGTAACTTGGGAGTTAGAGATGATATATTTCTCTGTAGAGGTTTGCAGTTTATCTCCCCCTGGAGCCACATGTTTACATAACAAATGGCAATGAACTTAGAGATTTTTCCTTCTGATCCACAGAAAGGATTTTTCTTAAAAATATAAGGTCACTCTCCTTTTCCTGAGGAGAAACGGAGGGTTGTACTAGCTTCCTTATATAAACTGTGACATGTATAATTTTGGGGATTTTCTCCTATGATGTTAACCCCATATTGCATCTCTATGTTATATCTGAATCTCATTGTGTTCTTCAGTGGGGAAACGGGCATGGGAGACTGTCACTAAGACCTTATGCTAGTAAGTTATGTCTGCCTTGGATCCAGAAATCTCTTGTTTATTATCAATATACTTATTCTAATAAATAATATATTAAAAACTTATCAACCAAATTTCACAGTAATGTTTTGTCATATGATGCTATCATCCTCAAACCATAGTTTTCGATCAAGGCAATATGGTTAGCCATATTTAAAGAGAAATTACAGTTAAATGTTTGATATTATACCAAAAATAATATGTTTAAAGCGGGTAGTTAATACAGTTTAGAGACCATAGTTCAATCGTAGCCAATGAGGTTTATCCGAGGCGCGATTATTGCTAATAGAGACCATAGTTCTATCTTAATATTACAGAATTGCTAATTTCTTTTCTTACTTTAAGATTCAATATCCTTTTAAAAATAAAATTTTGCAAACATTTATAGCCCTATTTTATTATCAAATAAATTCTGTGATCATTCACTGTATGTGAAGATAACATAGCCATTAGCAAATGTAACAATTAGATTTTTTTCAATTTATATATTTATTTTTTTATTGATTATACATATTCACGGGGTGCAGAGCTGACTGTAAACTTTATTATTACTTGAATTACTAGTCGATTTTTCATGCAGATACTCATCTATTTTTAAAGGGCCCTGGTTAATTAGAAGGTATATATATATTTGTATATGGTATATATGTATGTAACGAGAGTTTTGTTCCTTACCGTTTCACACTCATAAATATTTTGAAGAAAAATGTATAGTAAAATATCTTCTCATACTTCACATATAATCATTTTTTAAAAAAATGAGTGGAAAGGTATAAGTAGTGTTTTAAACTCAGTTATTTGGGAGGTAAGATAATTTGTATATTTCTGCCTTATTATGATATGTATATTCCGGAAGCTTCTAGTTTAAAACTCAAATAATCAATTAAGTCTATACCAAATTAAAACTACAGCCCCACCTACCCTGTATCACTGCCAAATGCTCAATTCGGGGGCTACCCTGAAATATGGCCATCCTGAACATTATACATACACCCAAATTATTGCAATTTATTTGTTTATTGTGTGAGAAAGAATCCTGGGATTTTCTATTTGTCTAAACTAGAACTTGCCATATCACTAACATTTGTGCTCAAGTTATCCACACTGATAGCTACCCTGAAATTGGTGCCCCTTCAATAATGATGAAAAATAACCAAGATGGACCTGTCCCAGCATCCTGATCTCCAGGGAAAGGTGAAGCAGTCACATTGCGTCTTCAAGGACATCACTGACTTTCAGGAATGAATGCACCCAAAGCCTCACCAGTTCTCTTTCCTGAGCAACCTCATTTTTCGTTATCTAATAGTCTGCCTTCTATCACTGACAGTTTTCTTATAGGCTTCATTCATTTAAAGCTTCCTCGAGCTCTTCAATGTCTGTTTTTCAAAGGCCTCTGATCACCCCCTTCACGATTTCATCCTTTTCCCTTCACATTTTGTCTTACTGCTAAAAGCACTAACGTTTTTAGTAATTCTTAGCCAAATACACAGGTAAAAACATGAATATGTATGGTTTATGTCATTTGTCAATACTGAGAGTTTATTTTTATTATATAAATTAATTAGAAATTATACCCCACTGAAAAGTTAAAGAAAAAAAGCTAAATTGTCATAGAATTTAACAATGGAATTAGGTTTACACTTAGATATTTATTTAATAACCCTTTGCTTATTTTATATGAGTTTAGCAAACAAGTTTATAAATTTAAATAGTTTCATGCTTTCTATCTGTAACTTTAGAGTAATTATAATACATTTCTACTGAAAAATAGGTAATTTCAGGGCTAAAATTTATATATTTTTCATGACAACTCTGACAACTTAAATGAAAATGCTTGTTTACTTCTCCGTCTCACTTTTTTCTCTCAAAATAACTTTTAATAACTCAGCAGTAGATCAAATGATTCAGTTGTTAGGTCAGTACTGAAGCAACCTAATTTACTATTTCATAAGACATTTTAGTTCCATTTTGCTAAATTCCCTCCACAACCCAAATTTCCTGTGCAAAAATAAATGACAAAGGAGTTGTCTTGAATATTTAGATACAGATATTATTATGTCTGTTTTGCATAATTTCCAAGGCTAGTGGTGTGATCTGCATTTTATGAATAATCTTGTGGTCTACAAAATATGATATGCACACAATGTATTTTGCTTATAATCATTAACATAGTATTAGGAATTTACCGTTTTGAAATATCTATCTATCCTAGTGAAACATAGAAGAAAATGTGTATATACTTATTTATTTATTTTTTTTTGCAAAAGCTTGAAGAGGAAGTTGTTACACATTCCTACAGAAATTAAGAAAGAGCCAAGTACAGAGATTGAGACAGATAAGCATATGTGGATAAAACACTCCCAAGCTCTCTTTTACCATTTTGCAACAGATGCTAGAATTTAGAATTTAGAACCATAGCTTAAAGATTTTAAAAGTGGTCTGTTCTCCAAATATGCTCACAGGAGGTTATTTTATTTATACATATATACATATATGACCTAAATATGAAGTTAAGTTTAGAATTAGCCAAACACAAATTTTTCCTATTCCATTCTACGTTACTGAGGGATTAGAGGCATTGATGCTATCAGAATGTTTTGAATTTTTTTTCTTTGTCTTGCTACTGCAAAGCTCACTTCAGTCTTTCACTGTAGCAATATGAATTGAAGATTATATATATGTATATGGAGATCTTTGGCAGTATTTAGATACAAGTTTAATATGATGAACATATTATTGTGTAGCATGGTAATTTTTATATTTATTTTTTCTGGCGCAAAAGCATTATTTGCATGTAAAATGAAATTAAGACACTTCTACATATTGTTAGGATATAGATAGAAAGATTGAAGAGATGATTGCCTCCTCAGAACAGTGGGTAAATACCAGATAAGATAAAAAAGATCCATATTTTTTTTCATCTCAGTGGTAATGATCAAGAGCATAAGAAGGAAACAGTTAAAATTTAATCTCCAGGTTTGGGTTGCTGTGAAAGATATAATTACAATATTCCTCAGGGATGGCACCATTCCTATCCCATGAAGCAGTTACTTAGTGCTTGTAGAGCTAGGGCTAGGTCTCACAGACCCCTTGAGTCCGTTGTCCAGACTGGGTCACACACCCTTCACACGTGGGTCTATCTATGAGCTAGGTAATAGGGAAAGGAGCTGGGGGTGAGGATGTGAAACGTGGCTACTCTTGAATATGATGTGCCCTCTGGCCACTTTCCTGTTGACTGGGATCTGGTTGCTGCTATACTGCAAGTCAGCGTAGACCAGGTACTACAGTGGAGAACCCCATGGGAGGGGGAGGAAATGTGGCTGTCCTTGAGTACATGGTGCCCAGCAGCCCTTTTCTGCTGACCAGAGCTTGGCTATTTCTCACTATACTGCAAGCTGATCGAGATTTGAAGTGGAAAGCAGAGTTGTTGGAAACACAGATAAATGTCCAGGAGGATGATGTGCAGCGACTGGCTATTCCTGCCTCTCACACCAGGGAAGATGACAAGCCCAGTGGTGAGTTGGGGGAGACCGGGCATCTCCAGGCACGACTTATTGTGCATAAGAAAGTGAAACATCAGCAGCCTGTGGGACTGGGCGGACAACCAGTGGGCAATCCACAGGTGACCCAATTCACTACCTATGTCCCATTTACCCAGGTTGAATTAGTTGACTTGGGGGGACAGTTCTGGCAGAAACAAGGGGAGCCACTGGCTGCTTGGCTGTTGCGGTTATGGGACCTAGGGGTGGATTGTATGATATGCTCTGGTGAGGAGATGGAAAAATTAGCCTCCATCACCATATACTTGTCCCTGAGGCAGTGGCTACAGAATAGCTGCAGGTATGCACAAGGGCCAGGTAATCACTCCTTAATGAAATGGGTGAATGCAGCTGCCTGAAAAGTGTGGGCAAATTCTGGAGAACTGCCCAAGATTGTGAGTAAACGGAAAACATATACTGAATTGTTTCAAATAATTTGAGAGCTGGGGATGTGGCAGTCCATGTTTAATGTGAACACTTGTGGCCTGGGTGATGAAAATTTTACAGGCAGCATGAGAAACATAGTGCTGCAAAATGCCCTGTCAATGTCCTTTGGGTCACTGATGGCCATACTGGCCCCATACATTGGTCGTCCTATACATGAGGTAATGACCATGATAGCCAGCTTGGGTGAAGTAGAGGAGAAAAAACAAGCAAAAGGTGTCCGAAAGGTGGCTAAGACCAAACTCCCGAGAAATGCTTGTGATTTTATCCTAAAAGGACCAAGCAAGACCAGCCATAAGCGGATGTGGCTTGACCTGCTTACAGCAGGGGTTAATAGAAATAAAATTGACCGGCAGCCAAATGCAGTCCTGTTTGCCTTGTGGCAGCAATTGCACCCTGAACATTTCACTAAACATCCGGAAACAGGTACCAAGGTATGCTCAGTGGATTTAAAGAATTTTTTGGTTGCTCCCAGGGAGGTGGATGAAATGTTCCATTTTGATTAGGGAACAGGCCGAGGTACTCATTTATTGGGGGCAGGCAAGGACCAGAAGTCTCATGCTGAATTGTCAATACACATTGGTTGAGGACAAATGTGCAGTGTGTTTTGGCATTGGTGGATACAGGTGCAGAATGTAGCCCGATATATGGTAATCCAGATAAGTTTCCAGGGGCTATAGTTCGTATAGATTGCTGTGGAGGACATACGATTGAAGTCAAAGCTGTGTCATTGCCATTGGGCACAGGAAGATTGCCCCCTCTTGTGTATACTGTATGTATATATCCCTAGTAGCTGAATACATCTTGGATATGGATATACTCTATGGTTGCACCTACAAACAACAGTTGGAGAGCTTCAACTCTGAATACGGACAGTAAAGCCTGTGTTACAGGCTTTACTAAATATGGCCCACAGGTGTCACCCAAGCCAAGACATGTAGTTAATGTAAAGCAGTATCATCTACCGGGAGGATGTGCAGTGATAGGTGCCACTATACTGGAGTTAGAGAAAGCTGGCATTATTTGTCTGGCTCATAGCCCATTTAATGCTCTGGTGTGGCCAGTGAAAAAACCTGATGGTTCCTGGTGAGTGACTGTAGACTATCGAGAACTAAGCAAAGTAGTGCCTCCTTTGCTTGCTGCTGTGACTTCAGTTCATGATTTGATAGATCAGCTGATGGCTCAGCTGGGAACTTTTTATTACGTACTGGACCTTGCAAATTCTTTTTTCTTTATTCTAATTTCAGCCAATAGCCAAGATCAGTTTGCCTTCACCTGGGAAGGGAGGCAGTGGACCTTTCAAGTATTGCCCCAAGTTTATCTGCATAGCTCAACCATCTGTCATGGTTTAGTGGCTGGGGACCTAGCCAAGTGGACTAGGTGCAGCGCAGTTACAATGTTTCACTACATTGATGACATGTTACTAACCTCTGATTCTCTTACAGATTTAACCCAGGCAGCTCCAACGCTGCTAAGTCATTTGGAACAATGTGAGTGGGCCATGAACACAGCCAAAGTACAAGTACCTGTGTTGTCAGTCAAATTCCTAAGAGTGGTCTGGTTGGGTATGACCAGAGTCATCCCAGAAGCTATTACAGACAAAATACAGGCATACCCTTGACCCACAACTCTAGCTCAGCTACAGACATATTTGGGACTTCTGGGGTATTAGAGAGCTTTTGTACCCCATATGGCCCAAATGGCATGTCCACTGTGTGCATTAACAGAGAAAGGACCCTTCTGGGATTGGACTGAAGAAGTAGAACAAAATGGCTATACAGAATGACAATACAGCAAGTACAGGCTTTACAAGTGGCTGATCCTACTAAGGCTTTTGAATTAGATGTACATAAAACCCAAGAAGGGTTAGGATGGGGTTTGTGGCAGAGACAAGACCTATTCCTAATGCCTTTAGGATTCTGGTCTCAGCTCTGGATGGGCACTGAAATGCATTATTCTCTAATAGAAATACAGTTAGCGGCTGTGTATTCTGCCTTAATGGTCATTGAAGCTATCACAGGAACTTCCAAGGTTCTAGTAAGGATGACATACCCCATATTAGGTTGACTGACTATTATTTCTTCACTTATGGCTCCAAGGACCTTTTCCTGTTATCCTAGTTCATAGACCTGCGTGTGAAGCCTTTGTGACCCAGTCTGGAAAATGGGCTCGAGGGGTCTGTGAGACCTGGCCCTAGCTCTACAGTGCGTATCAGCAGCGCACTAAAGTCTTTGGCTAGGTAAAGAGGACAACAGGAATCTGTCCATGCCATTGATTAGATTTTTATCAGTGACTCCATGCTCATGTGAGCACAAGGTTCTAATTTTATCATAAGAGGTGTTTCAGAAAATTTTTCTGTCACTTGTCTTTTAAAAAAATATTACATCCTTAATCTTCCTTTTACAAATTTACTTATCCTCCTTCTGTAGCAAGTTATTAACCTTAACCTGCTTTTAAAATATTTAAAGCCAGTGATAAATGGAACTTAAATGAAGCTGTAATATAACCCACATCCAGCTCAAATAGGAGAGGTCTTCAAAAAGTTCATGGAAAAAGTCATATTATCTTGTAATTCTATTTTTTCTATGATCTTTTTAAAGTACCCTCTCATAAAGTAAATTACCACCACCACCACCACTACCCCACCCCACATACTAAAAACAGAGGTAAATGTATAGGCTTTTCTTTGAATAAACTTTCTATTTATTTCTAGACTGTGTTTTACATATCATGTATGACATACAACCAAAAAAGCTAGACTATGTGAGTCTGCTTGAGCTGCCATGACAAAATACAACAGACTGGGTGACTTAAACAACATAAATTTATTTTCTTACATTTCTGGAACCTACGAGTCCAAGTTCCAGCTGCCAGTAGAATCAGTGTCTGGTGGGGCCTTTCTTCCTGGCTTGCAGATGGCCACCTTCTCACTGTATCATTACATGGCCTATTCTCTGTGCATGTGGGGGGGGGGGCTCTTGTGTCTCTTCCTCTAGTTATAAGGACACTAGTCCTACTGAATTAAACTCCACCTTTATGACCTAATTTAACCTTAATTACTTCCTTAAAGGCCCTGACACCAAATCAGTCACATTAGGGGTTAGGGTTTCAACTGATGAATTCTGAAGTGGACACAATTCAGTCCATAACACAAAGTAGAATTCAAGATTAGGAGTATTTTCAGGGTCATAAGGATTATAGAATTATTATTACTTTTTTAAATTTTAAGGGTGTTTGCATCTAATAAAAATATCCCACTTGAACATATATGCAAAAACCTTACTAAATAAAATAAATATTGATGGAACTAAAAAGAGAAATACAGATACATTTATAATCATAGTTGGATATATTAACAACACAGGAGCAGTAAGTGAGTGCAGAAAGACAAACACTAGTGTGAATTTAGAATATCTAACCAACACTGTGATTCAGCTTTACCTAGTTGAGTTCTTTTTAAATGTACATAGTCTAATGACCAATATTGCTAATATAGTCCATATTCTGAAACATAAAATGCCACAATAAATTTTACAGGGTGAAAATCATGTCTAGTTTGTTCTCCTACTAAAATAATATTAAAATAGAAATCAATTACAGAAAGTTATCTGTAAATCCCCAACATCTAAAAATTAAACAACAAGCTACTAATTCATGAGATAGAGAACACAAAAGAAATGAGAAAATATTATAACATGGTTGAAAATAAAGTATTAAATTTGAAAATGCAGCTAAAGCAAAGCCTAGATGGAAATTTAGATCTTCACATGACTGTAATTGAAAATAATTAATGTATATCAATGACCTCAGTCTTCACATTAAGAAAATTATAAAAAGGAAAGTAAGCACAAAGTGAGAAAATAGGAAATAATAAAAGTAAAAGCAAAAACCAATAAAAGGAAAAGCAAATAATAGGAAAAAAAACTCAACACAAATTAAAATTAGATTTTTGAAAAGATTAATAAACTAATGATACCCAAGAACAGTAATATAAGTAAAAAAAAAACAGAACACTAAAAAGCAATATTAGTACTCATATGTGAAAAGGCACAGAAATGATAATAAGATAAAACTATAAACAACTCAATGCCAATGTGTTTATTAAAATTTGTACAATGAAGAAAAAATCCTTTTTATACACTACTTACCTATATGAATACAGGAGGAATTAGGAAATTTGAGTACTTCTCTCTTTACTAAAAAAATAAATTTATAATTCAAAACAAACTTTCCTCAAAGAAATTTTCAGACTGTTTATCTCACTGCTAAATTTTATCAAAAACTGTAGGAAGAAGTAATAAAATAATACACAGTCTCAGGAAATCAAAAATGAGAAAATAATTCTCAGCACTTTGTATGAGACCACAAAAACCCTGGTAGCAAAACCTGACAAAGACATTGCCAAATAAAAACTGAACATTATCCCACTTGAACACCATGCAAAAATTTTAAAATAAATATCAAGACATTAAATTTAAAAATATATAAAACAATAATATTTCATGACCATGTGAAGCTTATTTAAGAAATTTAATGTTAATTTCAAATTAAATAAAACTTCACCAGGTTAAAAGCACAAAGAGGAAATATCACATGATTATCTCAATAGAAGCAAGAGTGAAAAAACAAATAGTCATTCATGATTTTAAAAAAATCTCAGAAAACTGGGAATAGAAGTTGTTTTAGTTTTCTAGAGCCACTGTAACAAAGTACCAGAAACTAGGATGCTGAGAACATCAGAAATTTAT
Source organism: Cynocephalus volans (assembly GCF_027409185.1). Taxonomy (NCBI): domain Eukaryota; kingdom Metazoa; phylum Chordata; class Mammalia; order Dermoptera; family Cynocephalidae; genus Cynocephalus; species Cynocephalus volans. Next base: position 170,034,372 of record NC_084460.1, on the reverse strand, counting down.
TGTCACAGTTCTGGAGTTAAGTCTGAAATCAAGGTGTCAGCGGGGTCATGCTCCCTCTAAAGCTAGACAAGGCTCTGTTTCAGGTCCCTCAGATTCTGAATCTTTTGGTGTGTGGAAGCATAACTCCAGTCTTTACGTGGTGTTGTCCCTGAGTGAATGTCTATGTCCAAATTTCTCTTTTCACAAGGCCACAATTTGTATTTGAATTAAGGGTCTACCTTACTTAAGTATAACCTTATCTTAACTAATTTCATCTACAATTAACCTATTTTCTATTTATTTATTTATTATAACATAGTTGATTGTACATATCAGTGGGGTACAGACTTGAATATCATTAACTGTGTTCAATATGTGATGCTCAAATCAGGGTAATTATTACATACAACATTATATAATGTAATCTTTTTGGGGCCCTTTATCAATTCCTGCCTTCCCCCGCAGCCCTCCCCTCTACTACCTCTTGGAACCTTGGCTCTGTTCCCTCATTTTTAAACTTCAATGTATTATTGTGATTGTTGTATCTTTCTTTTTTAAAAAAAATATTTATTTTTTAGCTCCCACTTATGAGGGAGGACATGCGGTATTTCTCGTTCTGTGCTTGGCTTACTTTACTTAACATGATTTTCTCTCAATTCATCCATGTTGCTGCTAATGGCTGAGTAGTATTTCATTAAGTGTGTATACCACATTTTCCTTATCCAGTCATCCATTGATGGACATTTAGGTTGGGCCCAACTCTTGACAATTGTAAATAGAGCTGTGATAAACATGAGGGTGTACGTATCCCTTTGACATGATTTCCATTCTATGGGGTATATACCCACCAGTGGAATTGCTGGATCCTATGTCAGTTCTTTCTGTAGTTGTTTGAGGAAATGCCATACAGTTTTCCATAATGCCTGCAACAATTTACAGTACCACCAACAGTGTAGGAGGATTCCCCTTTCTGCACATCCTCACCAGAATTTGTTATTATCTGTCTCTTTGAAAATAGCCAGTCTAACTGGAGTGAGATGATAATATCTCAGTGTGGTTTTGATTTACATTTCCCTGATTCATAGTGATGTTGAGCAATTTTTCATGTGTCTGTTGACCATTCATATATCTTCCTTTGAGAAATGCCTATTTAGTTCCTTTGCCCATTTTTAAATCAGGTTATTAGTTTTTTTTTTACTGTTAAGAAGTTTGAATTCCTGGTATATTCTGGATAATAATCCTTTGTCAGATTATAGTTTGCAAATATTTTCTCCCACTGTGGGTTATCTTTTCATTATGTTAATTGTTTCCTTTGCTTTGCAGAAGCTTTTTAGTTTGCTATAATCCCATTTGTTTATTTTTCCTTGTTTTGCCTGTGCTGGTCATATTCATAAAGTCTTTGCCCAGTCCTACTTCCCAAAATGTTTCCTGTATGTTTTCTTCTAAGAGTTGTATAGTTTAAGGTCTTATATTTAAGTCTTTAATCCATTTTGAGTTGATTTTGTTTTACAGTGAGAGGTTAGTGTCTATTTTCATTCTTCTACATATGGATATCCAGTTTTCCCTGCACCATTTATTGAAGAGGCAGTCCTTTCCCAGTGTGTGTTCTTGATGCCTCTTTGGAACATCAGTTCACTAAAAGTTTGTAGGTTCATTTCTGGGTTCCCTATTCTGTTCTGTTGGTCCACGTGTCTGGTTTGAAGTACCATGCTGTTTTAGTTACTATAGCTTTGTAATATGATTTGAAGTCAGGTAGTGTTATGCCTCTAGCTTTATTTATTTTTTGCTCAGGATTGCTTTGGTTTTTAGGGTCTTTGGTTGTTTCATATGAATGTTAGGATTTTTTTTTCCTATTTCCATAAAGAATGTCATTGGTATTTTGATGGGGATTGCATTAAATCTGTAGATTGTTTTGGGTAGTATGTACATTTATCAATGTTAATTCTTACAGTCCAAGAGCATGGAATGTCTTCCCATCTTTTTGTGTGCTCTTTAATTCCTTTCAACAGTGATTTGTAGTTTTTGTTGTAGAGATGTTTCAACTCCTTGTTTAACTTTCTTTCTAAGTATTTTATGTTTTTGGTGACTATTGTAAATGGGTTAGATTTTTTTACTTCTTTTTCTTCTAGTCCACTGTTGGAATGTAAAAACACTAATGATTTTTGCATGTTGGTTTTATATCCTGCGACTTTATTGAAATTGTTTATCAACTCTAAGACTTTTTTTGACAGAGTCTTTAGTTTTTTTCTATATATATAAGATCATGTCATCTGCACACTGGGACAATTTGACTCTCTGTTTTCTAATCTGGATGCCCTTTATTTCTTTCTCTTGCCTAATTGCTTTGGCTACTACTTCCAATACTATGTTAAATAGGAGTGGTGAGAGTGGGCATCCTTGTCTTGTTCCCATTTAGGATGATATTGGCGGTGGTTTTGTCATATATGGCTTCTGTTATTTTGAGATACTTTCTTCTATACCTAATTTTCTGAGTGTCTTTACCATGAAGGTATGTTGAATTTTTTTTTCTTCCTTTTGTTGATGTGGTGTATCATATTTATTGACTTGCATATGATGAACCATCCTTGCATTACTTGGATGAATCCCACTTGATCGTGGTATATGGCTGTGGTGTCTACAATGGCAATCCACGTAACTGCAGAGTCTGCAGCAGCAGTGGGATTATTTTGCAGTGGTGTCAGCCATGTTGGTGGCTACAAACTATCTCCCTGGTGTCTGTGGTGTCCTTGGTGTCATCGGTGTTACCTCGTAGGGGTGGCTGTGGAGCCAGTGGCTGCAACTGCCTCCCTGCATCTGCAGTGTCAGCAGTAGCAGCAGGGTTACTTCTTAGGGGCAGCAGGAAGCCAGTGGTTGAAGCCATCTCCATTGTGTCTAGTATCCTTGGCAGCAGCAGGATTAACTTGCAGCTACAACAATGGTGCCAGCAGGCTACAGCCACCTCCCTCACGTCTCCACAGTCCAAGGCTGCAGGGACAGGCCACCTGCTGGACTGCAGCTCTTTGGGAGCTGCTCTGCAATAGGTGATAGTTCTGGAACCGGACAATGGCTCTGGAAACTCTGGCAGCATTGGCAGTGGGCCTGTTTGAATCTTCTGCAGAAGGAGTGTGCCCTAGGCACTTCCAGTCTGCTATCTTCCCAGAAGTCCTCCTATTTTCAAATGAGGTCACAATATGAGGTACTTGATGTTATGACTTATGCAATTTTAGGTGATATAATTTAACTCATAACAAAAGTGAACTTCCTCATGCTATTAAAAACATCATTAAAAATATCATTTATATCACAATTATCATTGCAACCCTAAGCACCATCTTCCTATGAAAGGGAAAAGAACAAAGATATTCATTATTGATGTTTCTATTCAACACAGTACTGTAAATCCTGGCCAGTGGAGTGAGGCAAAAGGAAATAAAAATGTGTCATAAACATTAGAAAAGAAGGAGTTAAAATATCTTCAATTTTTGACAGATATGAACATTTGTAAGACACTAAAAAATACTTAAAAACAAGTAGAATTGACAGGAGAAAATAGCAATGTTACAAATACAAAATTCAATACCATTTTTATATAATAGCATTAAACAATAACACATTGTTTTTCTTATAAAAACTAATTACTGTAGCATCAAAGATATGATACTTGCTATAGTTTGAATGTATCAACCCAAAATTCATATGTTGAAATGTAATCACCAATGTGATAGTATTAAGAGGTGGAGCCTTTAGGAAGTAGGTGATTAAGTTGTGAAGGCTGAGGTCTCACAAATTGAAACAATCCTCTTACAAAAGGGGTGGAGGGAACTAGTCAGGACATTTTGCCCTTCTTGCCTTTCCCTGTGGGAGGCTACAGCAAGGTACTATCTTGGAAGCTGAGACCAGGGCCTCAGTAGACTCTGAACCTGCTGACACCTTGATCTTGTGAGCAGTATATTTATTTTGTTTATAAATTACCCAATCTAAGGTATTTTGTTAAAGAAGCAGGAACAATATGCAAGAATAAATCTAATGAATGATGTACCATAGATTTACCTTGGAAAGCACAGAGTTGCTGTAGAAATTTAACAGTGACTAAATAAACATAGAAATATACTATGTTTATGCATTAGAGAATGCAATCCAATAGATATATTCATGTTCCCCAAAGTGATATATTTTTCCATCATCACTTCAATTAAAATCATAGCAAATAACTCATTTTCAGTCAACATGGAGTAACAGAGACTAGATTTACCTTCCTGCCTGAAACAACCAAAATCAAAATAATCAAACAAACTGAAAATATGTGAAGAAATGGTTTAAAAGATACTGGACAACAGGTAACAAATGAGAGTGATCAGCTGATAAAAATGAGGTGTTCAGTTTAGCACCTTGAAGGAGCTGCCCTTGTAGTGTTGGTGGCTGTGGGAGAAGGGGAGGTGGCCGGGATCAAGGTGGGGCCTGAGTGAATTCCTGGCTTGAAGATGTGTAGACGAGTTTCTGGGAGACGAAGGAAGTTCATCTTAGCAGGGGTGGGGTAGCAGAGAGGAGAGAGCTACACAGAAAGAATCCCAGAGCTATTCAGAATTTTCCCCTCAAGTATTGACCAGAGTACTTACCACTGTTTTCACATGAGAAAAATACCTGAGGCTTAAAGCACCATGCCTTTCAAAGCTGTAGGCATATTTATTTGCAGGTTAATTTTGCTCCAAGTAAGTCCATCCTCTGGCAGTTCATTATTCCTCAGATGAGTAAACAGAGAGTTAGAAAGATTAAATGGTTAGTCTTAACATCTCGAGCTTATTCTCCAATGAGCATACAAAATAAACTAGGCTTAATATGCTAAAGTTGAATATATAGCCATGTAAGATGTCCAAATATATTGTTTGAATACAGGTGCTCTAACTCTTATGGAGAATGTCGCCACCCTCCACCCCGCCAAAAAAAAGTATGTGTTGTTTTATGTTTTAGGAGTTCAAGAGATTATTATTTTATAATCATTCTGCAAAATGTCATAAATAATTTAATATCTTGGCCATAATTTATAATACATTTGTCTACAAAAGGGAAGAAAACAGGGAAATGTGAATGAGATATTTGGATCAATATGTCATTATTATTTTCAACCACATTGAAAAAGTTCAGTCAATTACTTTAGAACTGTGGTTTGCTAACATCCTCCTAGAGTGATCTTTATTATTATTGTTGCTCTAATGCAGCATTAAAGAATAACTCAGAAGTGGATGGTCACACAAAAACTCAGCATATGGGCAATTACTGTAGCTTGTTTTTTTCCACAAAACTTGTGAAAAGGTGGATAAAACCTGAGAACATCAGAATAATTGTTACATGATAAGTGATGTTATTGGACAAGATTTACTCTGTGTAGGTAATTACAAGAGGAAGGAATTCATTATAGGAAAATTTTTGTTATCTTCATACAAGTTGATATCTTACAAAATCATAACATTTAGTTTTGGTTATTACAAATACATAATTGATATTTTTATTTAAACTATTTTGTGTATGTTTTTATGTCTTCTACACTCCTTTGATTCTTCTCTATTCCAGAAATATTCTCAATGTCTTAGCCACTTTTAAGTAATTAAATAAGCCTATTTTTATCTACTTAAGCAAATTTCTTACCAAATGCCATGCATCATGATATCACCCATTTTCAAATTACTATCAGCCCCTGTAACTGCAATACTCTTATGGAGCAATATCTGCAGCAAATTCTCTCTCTCTCTCTCTCTTTTGTATGGTTTCCCTTGAAAGGTCCTGATCATCCTACAAAACCAGTTTAAATAGAGTTTTTATTACAGAAACTTTGAGGACATTATCTCCTTGTTATTATCTCCTTTGAACTCTGCTAGGAGTGAAAGTATTTCCAAGGCTATCTACCTATGATACAAATTAGACAAGTAATTTGCTGGTAGCTAGAGGTTCTGTGTCTAAAATGATTATGATTTTTAGTTAGGAATAAAACATGTATAAGTAAAGAGATTCTTAGGTAAATAACTTTATAGGTAACATATGGTATGGCATTTTACACACATTATATTTAACAATTGTGATCTGGGCTATTATTCAAATTGTCATAATAGAAGCAAACAGGTGTATGTTTGTCTCACTACCCCAACCACAAAACTAAAGGAACTGCGAGTTCAAATCCTGTTGTCCTTCTTTCTTGGGCTTATCAAAGTATCTCTCATGTATTGATGATGTTAGCTTTCTCGGCTTCCTTCTCTGAAATTGTTGTTTTTCATGATATCACTGGACCTTGTGTTTAAATTCAGCCATTCTTATGCTTTTACTATCATTGTCCTGTTGTTTTTGCCTATTATTGATATTGACTGCATAGCTGTCTGATCCTCAATTTTTGATCCTTCTTGCTGAAGGAGAAAAATGTCATTCACCCCAATTATGACACATGATGCCCAAGGGTGAACCTGATTTGTTTACCCAAAGCACAGTCATTTATTCACAATTATTTTTATTAAAGCATAGTGGTTAAGGGTGCAGGCTTTGCAGGCAGGCCATGAAAATTGGCTCTGACACCTGAGTATCTGAATCACTGCTTCTAAAGCTTCTAAAAAGCCATAATGATACACTGCTCATTGGGAAACCTTTGCTGTGTCTACAGAAGCAGAAAAATAAATTGTATGTCTGTGCGTGATATGTGGTATGTATTATTTGTGAAATAAAACCCAAAACAAAATCTCCTTCCAACCCAGAAAACTTCTTCACAAAGATAGAGAGAAAGAAAATTTTATTATTGAGTAAGCATTAAGCTAGACTGTAATGTGCAACACAAAAAATCCTCTAAGAGACTGCAGAGGCAGAAAGAATTCTCACCCTTTAATATAGCCCACCAGATATACCCCCCATTACATACATTTTCTAAGAGAAATGGTAGCTAGTCTTCAAGTAAAAGGACTTGAAAGCACCATTTGTCACACACTTCCTAAATTCACTTGGCAATTGGGGTGACTATCTGTGTTAGGTTGCAATTTAGAGTGAGGTGCCCGCCTAAGGTAGGCTCTTGCTTTCCCACAGAAACTGTGAGATTACTTAAGAAAACAAAATAAAATAAAATAAAATTACATCTAAACATTAAAAAAAAGAAAGTATATCTAAAAAAACAAAATGTTGATTCAATATTTTGTGTTTCCAACTTGGTTTGATCTGAAAATATTTCTTCAGAAACTATGGCTGGGATTCCATTTAGTTGCAGAAATTATTCAATTTAGGAAAAGTAGAAAGCAGATTAAAAGGAAGCAAATATATGTAATATATTAGTTTATTTTGTGGCCACAAACCTGATACAATAGGAAAACCTGGCATTGAGAGATTATTACCACAAAAAATGGCTGGAGTAATGGGAAAAAAAAGTGCCATTGCAGATTTATTTCTTGCTAAATTTCTGATTTCTGTGCTTTTCTCTCAAACAATGTTTACTGTATTCTATTATAAAATTAAGTGTCTTTTTAATGTCTCACAACTTTGGCATGCCTCTGCTTATTTTAAATTAAAATGTACCATTGCTTACCATGGGAAAATAGCTAAAACCCTTATATTATACTAACGTCAGTGCTCTCTGATATATAACTTCCTTATGCCTGAATTTCTACTCTGGTTTTAAAAGCTTCCCTTTAGAATCTGTTAAAAACTTCTAAAACCATGTGCCCTGTCTTGTAATTTTCCCAATTTCTTTCTCTTTTTCCCCCTCTATTCAAATTTGTCTCAATCTTCTACCTGTTATAGTCTTCTAACACACTTTTATTTTCTGAAGCATTTTTATTTGAAATGTACGTACTGTACTTTCTAACCCATCGTTAGTCCTAATCTGTCCTCTTTATCTAATTGTAGTATCTTCAACCATTTCCGGGTTTGACTTATAAATGGCATGAAATGGCTTGACTTAAACTGGTATCATTTTCTTCTCAACCAAATTCTCTTAGTTTGATTCTCCGGTTCAGTGACTCTGTCATTTTCTAATCACCATATCTGAAATTTTCAATTGCATTTAATTCTACTCCTCTCCATGCCTACTAGTGCTAAACAGTTACCAAATCCTACAAATTCATTTTTAAACATTGCTTAATATGTAATTATTTTTTTGCATCATTTACTGCTGTCATGTCATCTTCTACTAGATCCTTCACATCTCAATCTTGTACCAATCTATAAATCACATTTTTCAAATTGTACTTCCCTCTCCCACTCTACTTGCCAGATTTCTATCATTTTTATCATCAGATTAACACTCTTTAAACACTGTTTTCAAGGTAATACTTACTGAAAATCCTTTCTAGGGTATGAAACCTAATCTCTGTAGTATAACATCTGAGGGATTCTGCAATATGGCTTCCACTTTACTTTCCAAATCCATCTCTCCTAAATGTACTATATATAGATATGCATTGACAAGTTAAATGTGAAATAAGTGTTTCTTTTTATAAGGAATACATTTCCCTCTGGCTGTTCTTAATAAGTCAGTATAATTTATATTTCAAGATTTAAACATTCAATTTATATTTTATCAGAGAGTGAAAACAATCTGAGTCAGTTTGGGATTTCCCAATCCTAGGACCTTTCCCAGAATTGAGTTTTATTCTTGAAAAATAACATTGCCAAGGCAAGTTGCAGGAGTGGAGATGGATATAGTAGTTGATTACATCTGTCAGTATAGACATTTTTTCAGTCCTGCCTGATTCTAAGTTTTTAGTTCATCTAGACTGCTGCTAAAATCTCCCTGGTTCCCAAGCACATGACCCATTTTGTCCTATTGTCATCCTCTGCCCCACATTTTGATGCAAATATATCATACATTGAGTGCCACACTAGGACATGGGGATCTCTGAGGTTAGTTTAATGATCAGTCTGCTTAGACTCACTATGCAACCTGTCTCCACCTGACTTCTTCCCACATACATTCAGGGCTCTATCTCAAGTACATAAGACTCATTGGGATATTGTTGCTATCCTGGAGCCAGGGTTAAGAAAAAACACAAGTTCTCTCCATTTTACACTAAATTATATCTGGAATTTTGTGATTTTCTTTCCCTCATTTCCTCCCACCCCAGGAAAGAAAATTTTTTTTTCTTGCTTTTTTCCTTAATGGTTGAAGAAGAACTTTTAACTTAATCAATTCCACTATCAGCAAGCATTTTGTTTAAGCTTATTTATTTTACTAAATGCCATCTGCTTGTGGAACACAAGAATCTAGAATGAGATTTTCTTTTTTGTCTGCTTTCCTTGTGTATGAATCCTCCTCTGTGACCATGAGCACAGAATAGGCTTCTTTCGCAAACAGGGAAGAGAGAAGGCCAAAAGGAATGATTATCTGTCAAAGTAACAAGTCGTGTAAAATAATTCGAACTCACTTATTTATACTTATTTGTTTCACATAATTTTTTTTTTTTTCTTACCATATCAGAAAGCTTTACTGGCTATGGTGTCTACTTTGAAGTTGACTGATTCCTCACTTTTACTCATTCATAACTTTTCCCTTATTTTTTTCCCTTTCAACATATCTTTAAAATTTTATTTTCCTGTAAAGTCTTTTATGACTACTTCAGATGACAGTGACCATATTTTTTCAAATATCCTATTACATCACATGAGATTGCTTAAAGAATTTAACATATTTCCTTTATAACATTTGCCTTCTGATACTGCTTTCAGGTGACATGACTATATTATGTATACCACAAATGTATAGGCACTAGAAAACAACAGGATTATCCAAAGATAAAGCAAATACAAAGTCTTTATTATAATATATGGCTTAATCAGACGGAATATGTATCTGTTCCAGGTGTATTTATATAGAATTTTTTTGTGTAAGACCTGTTCATAAAAGTCATCAAATCCTGTGGCTAGAAAATTTCCTCCAGGGTGCTATAGATCCTGCTACTATTAATATTTTTCTTTTTGCCTAATTTTCTGCTATATGTTTATGTTGTACCAGGAAAACAGCTAAAACAATAAAGGTGGAGCTTATTTCTGAGAGGATAAATTATTACAAATGTAAACACTACAAGTTACAAATTAAACACTACAATAGCTCCAGACAGTTCTTAGAATATAAAATGTCTCGAAATTATGGCATATTTGTGTTACGTATTATCAAGTTAAAATTGCGTTCCCAAGTACGTTCTTATTTTTTTTTTATTTAATGGGTGCAAACTGTGTAGGTCAGGTAAAATCTCCACTGCAAGAGACATAAATCTTTCAAAATCCCTCAAAAGGCATTCTTTTGTATTATCTGCAATTAAGCAATTAATTCAATGGGGGTTTTTAGACTGCATGCAGCGAGGGAGAGAGAAGTAAAGAAAAGTTGTAAAATCAAATATTTTAATTTTACTTTAAATGTCACTGAATCATATGACCTATCTCAGATGTATTTAGCTGGAAATAAAGAACTCAGAGAACAAATAGGCTGAGTAACTCAAATTATAAAGTTACATACTTTAATTAGTACATGGAAGAGTTCTTTAAAAAAAGCTTACCAGTGTGTTTGAATAAATAATTTTGAACTATTTTGTAAATACCTTGCACCATAACTTATTTATCTGCCATTGTTTTCAGAGACATATGGGATTTATCTAGGATTTAGATTATCTTTTATGATGCAAAATAGAGAGAATAATAGAGAATTTCTTTTTTTTTTTTCTTTTTAAGACATTGAAATATATTCTGGAAGGTATGAACAAAAACATTGAGTTTTGGGTAGCAGGATGTTGGTGGAGGCAGAAATCAATTTAAGTGCTAAAATATTAATGATTTTTATTGAAAAATATATTTGTGAATTTTATGTGCAAAGTTGTATTTTATAAAGTAAACTATGATTTTTAATTAATCTGATTTTAGTTGGTGATAGGGATATCAGGAAAAATTTTACATTGATAGCTTAATGATAAATAATTATTTTTTTAATTTTTAAAATAAATATTTCAACAAATACAGTATCCAATGTGTTCTATGCAATAATACTAATCTTTAACATACTCAATAATGTGTACTTGATATTATATTTAATAATCACATATGAATCATGTTTTCTATAGAGAGACAACATACCGTATCAAACTCCTATGGCACTCATTCATTTAGTACATATTAGGACATAAATGAAACCTGAATAAAGTTGCATGTGTAAGAAAGAAACAGCATCATTATCAACCAAAGCAACTACTACAGCTCATATTCTCTGATGGTGAATATGTAAAATATGGTACTCAAATCAAAGGGTTAGGCAAATATACTCTCAATTAGTTATGGGTTTTAGAACATAGTTATGATTAGGTTAGACAATAATTACCATTAGAAAATAATATTGGTTCTGTACTGTGGCAGGACCTAGTAATTATCCGGCAGTGCATGGCATCCCCTTTGCCATGCTTATGTAAGTTTCTGATGGGCTCATGAGCACCTAGCTGAAGCTACTTTTCTCACCTTCCTGTGTAAGTGTTGGCAAAGATGTAGATTCTGACTTCATGTGGATTAGAGTAAAATCAATGTATATAGCCCAAATCAGGGCCTTAAATGGACAAAATGTGCCATTCTCTTCAGCAACTGCAGTGCAGTTATGAAGCTGAGGGCAAAACCAACCATTTGGGACTGTTTGGTATGGCAGAACAACAAGAGAGAAAAAGCCTGAATCCATGAGCCTAGGGATTTCTTTTTCTAGAATTGATCAAGCCTTCCAAACACACACAAGGAAATAAACTTCAATTTATCTAAGCCATTTTATATATTACTATTCTCTGTACAAATCATTGACATATCCCAACTGAAATATCTTTACTATTTATTCTCTCTCACTCCTGAACAATATGATTATTTCATACTACTTCTAATAGCTCATAATACCATATTTTCTTTCCCCTGACATGGGAGACAAGATAGTATTCATGAAAACTCTGATGAGTCTTCATCCTTGTCACATAATTATATGCATTTAAAGGAATAACAATAAAAATTTCAACTTTTAAAACTAATAATTTAATTGAAAAGTTAGTTGACCAGAAATGCTTTTTATTTATGTATTTATTTATTTTAATGTGGCTACATCTGCTTTACTGCATTTTATTTTTATTTTTTAAATTAAATTAATTTTTTAATTAATTATGCATATTCATGGGGTGTAAAACTGACCATCACAACCTGTGCCCAAGATGTGATGATCAGATCAATACTATCAGCATGTCAACTACCGTGAATTACAGTTATTCCCCAAGTCCCCCACCTAACCTTTCCCCTACCTCCATCCACCTCCCCTCCTCTACTCCCAGCACCCCTAGGTATGTTCTCTCCCTCTCTCTGCAAGTTCAATCCACCACTGTGGTCTTTCTTTCCTTCCTTCTTTCTCTCTTAGCACCTACTTATGAGTGAGGACATGTGGTATTTTTCCTTCTGTGCCTGGGTTATTTCACTTAACGTAATTTTATACAAGCTCATCCACATTGCTGCAAATGTCAGAATTTTGTTCTTTTGCATGGCTGAGTAGTATTTCATAGTGTATATATACCACAGAATTTTATTCTTTTGTATGGCCGAGTAGTATTTCATAGTGCACATATACCACATTTTCCTTATCCAGTTGTCTGTAGATGGACATTTAGGTTGGTTTCATAGCTTGGCTATTATAAATATAGCTTCATTGAACATAGGAGTGCATGTATACCTTTGACATGATGATTTCCATTCCTTTGAGTATATACCTAGAAATGGGATTGCTAAATTGTATGGTAATTCTATCTATAGCTGCTTGAGAAACTTCCAGACTGTATTCCATAACTACTGCACTAATTTACAGTCCCAACGGCAGTGTAGGAGAGTTCCCCTCTCCACATTCTTGACAACTTTTGTTATTCTCAGTCTTTTTGATTATAGTCAGTCTATCTGGGTTAAGATGCTATCTTAGTGTGGTTTTAATTTGCATTTCCTTGATGATTAGTGATGTTGAGCATTTTTTTAACCTGTTGGCCATTTGCATATCTTTTTTTGATAAATGTCTATTCAGATCCTTTGCCCATTTTTTAAATTGGGTTATTTGTGTTTTTTACTGTTAAGTTGTTTGAGTTCCTTGTATATTCTGGGTATCAATCCCTTGTCAGATGTGTTTTTTAAATTAACATATAGTAAGTGAAAGGTTTTAGTTTTAAAAACAATTAAATCAAATACAGTTAAAATAGGATGGTACTGATAAAAGAACAGAGAAAAGATTAGACATAATAAAGGCTTAAATAAAATACTTGAATATATTTGAGTATTTGAAATATTTAACTATATTTATTTTTAATTGAAAAATAATTGATTATACATATTTGTGGGGTACAGAGTTGACTATCAGTATTTATGTACAATATGTGATGATCAAATCAGGCTACTTAGCATATTCGTCATTGAAAAACATAATCATTCTTCATGACCATTAACCAATTTCTCCCTAACCTCCCTCCAAGTTGGACTGTAAATTGGTACAGCCATTGTGGAAAACAGCATGGAGGATTCTCAAACAATTACAGATAGAACTACCATATGACCCAGAGTCCCACTACTGGATATACACCCAATGGAATGGACATCATCATGTAGAAAGGATACCTGAACTTCCATGTTTATCATAGCTCTATTTACAATATCCAAGATATGGAAACAACTTAAATGTCCATCAATAGATGACTGGATAAGGAAAATGTGCTATATATACACAACAGAATACTCCTCAACCAAAAAAAAATAATAAAAAAAATGATTCTATTAATTTGAATCAATAAATGAAATTGGTACAACTGATTATATATTTTGAGGAAAATAAAATTGGACCTCAACTTATTTTATATGTGTAACATAAAGAAAAGACTAAGAAATATAGATCTTTTAAAGAAATCCTTTAAAGTTGATAAGAAAATAAACATTCAAATCAAAGTAAAAAGTATATGGATATATATACATCACAAAATAAAAAGTTAATTTTTTAACTTTACTAGTTATGAAAGCTAAATGAATAGTACCTTGGCGGTTCATCTAGATTTCCTTTTTTATACTTAAGATGTTTCTATGTTTCTAAACAAACTTGTTTTTATTTTAACGCAAAAAATGTGATGTGAATAAAATTACTATGAAGAAAAAATATATCGGTGAAAAAGCAAATAAAAGAGATAAATTAGAGCAAGAAAAACAAAACAATGGTTATGTACTATAAAGAAAATGAGGAAAATTGAGGGGGCAAAATGTTGTTAATTTTGTCCACTGGTAGGTCTACAATACTTAGCAACAAACTAAACAATAAGAAGAAATTTAATAAGTTTAAATAAATGAGTATGGTTTAATGAAAGTAAACATTCTGTATAAGTCTGCCAGCAGGTAGGCTAAAATTAATGAAACAAAGCATATTTCATGATTCATAATAATTTTAAAAGAAAACAATTTAATGAAATCATGGTAGGAGAGAAATATGTGTATGTTTCAGAAAGGTAAGGAGTAGACAAAAAGAAATAGGGTTGTTGGATTGGTATAAATAATTTGAAGAATGCATCTGAAGAGCAAGGAACAAATCATGCAGTATGTTCAAAGACTCTAATTACACGTCTATAATAGTTGACAGACTAGCAGAAATGACACAAAACAAGAGGCTATATGTAGCTAATGATCAAAATTACAGTTAATCAATTTTTATTATTGTATTGTTAATTCATTAGAAACATCATGAATTATTTGTTCCATAATTGCATATGAAGCAATTTTAAAATGTTTTTTAAGTCAAGTCCTAATGTTTCCATAAAGACAATTACTTTTCAGTCTTCAGGACAGCAATTTGTGTTAATGGGATGAGGGCTTCTCACAGCAGCCCAGGAATTCCTAAGGCACGTGAAATGTGCTTCACACAGGGAATTTACCAGTTTCAAATTTTCAAAGCAACAAGGACACATTTAGTTTTTATAAAATGCTGTTTTGAGATTAAAAGCAAGATGGTAAGTGCTCTTTTTCTATTTAAATCTTCTGAGAACTAACTCCTTCTCTTTCATAGTTACATTCAAGGCCTGTAGATCTCAACTGCTTTTCTCAGATCAGGTTTTAGGAAAAATAAACTCATGCGTAGCTGTTTGTCACCTAACATGTTCTGATGTGTAATGTCCATGACATTTTCAGAAATTCTTATTCTCATATCTAAATCAAGAAGTATTAATTGTTTTTCTTAAATTCTGGCATTTTCAATGACCACTTTCTTCCAAAATAACTCATTTAAAAAATAATATTGTCGAATATACTCTAGTAATCTCAAGGTTATTGCCTTTATTTTCTGAAATGAAAAAATTCCCTATTTTTCAAACATGAACAAATAGCTGAATAACATAGAGAATAGTTGAAGGAGAATTTGGGGCAGCCAATAAAGTAGGGAGACTACCTTAATTTTTTTCAATTAAATGCATGTGGTGATACCAAAAACTGGGAATGAAAAAAAAAAAAAGGAGTAAGTAGGCTAAAGAACTGTCACAGTAAAAAATATGATGGAGTTCTGAAGAAAAGATGCACAAAAGAGTTGGCATTTAGCAAGAAAATCTCCACTGAGTCCAAAGCCTATGACATTCTAGAGGACATAAGAAACACAATTTCATAAATTAGAGGAAGGATAGAAAGAAATTCAAATAATAGTAATAAAAAGTCAAGAGAGTGAGCACATTTGAGTGATGTTAAGTGTCACTGAAATTATTGATAAGTGTTTTCATATGTGTTAGACACAAACAAACAAAATATTTTTGAGGGAAACATTCTTATTTTTAAATATCCTGTCAGATAAAAAAAAAATCTATATATACATATTAATGTCTATTACACACACACACCAAAAAAAAAAAAAAAAAAACCCATCATGGCCATATAATTGAATTGATATTCTTGCATTGTTTTAAATGAAATCTGCTTATCAGGAATAAGGTGTCAATTCAAGTTAATTTCATATTTCTGCTTCTGAAAAACATAAGCTCAAAAGAAGTCCATAAAATCACAAGCCTGGAGTTATCAAAGTAGGTTAAATTCTGAATGTGTGTGTGTGTGTGTGTGTGTGTGTGTGTGGTGTGATTTCCCTTTATTTAGTAAACAGGAGATGGCAGTATTTGATCATTCATTAAAATATGAAGTAATTGACCTCATCTAGCACTTGAGTCTCAAAATATATCATATATACATGCACAATGTACTCTGTTATTTTGCAATTTAAATTAGGATATTATATATTTAATTTGACAAAGGCATTTGAAAGAAAAACAAAGATCACATTTGCCATTGCTTAATAATATAAGACACTATGAACCCCCCAATATATTTCTATAAAGTCAGAAAATGAATAAATTAAACTATTTAGAAAATAATATAAACTAGAAGGTAGACATAAAATTCTGCAATTTTAGAAAGTTTGCCTCTGTATTCATTGTATAAAATTATAAAAATGATTAATAAAACTCTAGTTTATTTACTATTGTTGAAGCTATTTAATAATGACTTAAAATATGTAGAAATAGTTACATCTAAAGATACTAGTTAACAATTGGCAAAGAAGGAAAATAATCTGAAAGAAAATGGAAGCATCTTTGCTAACCAACTTGCTATTTCAGTCTGTGTAAGTTAATGGGAATTCATAGCTTTGGCACACATTGTCAATAGTCTCTCAGAATAATTTGTCCTTGCTTTTTCTTGCTCTTTCATCCTCTGTCTACAGAAACTAACAATGCCAAGACCTCAAACTATAGTCTTCATTTTCAATAGAACATGAATCACCTTCAAGGAGCAGTGAGTGGTTGAGTGGGAGACTTATTTATTTATTTATTTATTAAAACATAATTGATAAGACCTATTTGTGGGGTACAGAGTTGACTATCAATACTTGAGTACTCTATGTGATGATCAAATTGGGATAATTAGCATATTCATCATAGTAATACATAATCATTTTAGGGGTCTATTAACCAATTTCTCACTGACCCCCCTCCCCCTTTCCCACCTCTAGTAACCACTCATAAATGGGAGCTAAAATAGAAAGAAAGAGAGAAAGGAAGGGTGGAAAGAAGGTAGGAAAGAAACTGCTGAGACTGACTTTCTTCCTGATAAAAGAGAAAGTCATGTGGAAAGGGTAGCCTTTTCTGGGTTTGGTCAATATTGAATCAGGACATATTATTGGAGCTTCCGTGGCCTTGTTATGAACACAGGAGAGAGGAAGGCCACAAAATTTATAAGAAGGCTGATCCAGATATCTTACATTTTTGCAGCTGTAAAATGGGCTAGCTATAAATTTTTGGAGGCTGAGTGAAAAATAACAATAAAATAAAATGTTGGAATCCCTTCTTCATAAAGCAAGATAAAAAATCTTATCAAAAGTAATATATTATCTTTAAAATTATATATTATATTTTAAATATAATATTTAAAATAAAATATTTCTCTTCTATGTCATCTCTCTTGTCATGATGTTTTCTATTTGCTATTTAATGTAATTGTAAGTAAAGATAAAGTACAATTTTAAATTATTAGCATGACTTTTATCATTTATTTTTATATTGTACAATTCCAGTTTTAGTTGCAAATGCAAGAAGAACATTCAACATGTGTTCAGAATCACTGAAATTAAACAGTTCATATTATCTAGCCAATACGTGCATGTGTATTACATTCTTATCAACATAGTGAAAACACTACATAAAACTAACTCAACTGCTTGCTTTTATTTTATTTCTTGATATGTGCCCAATCTATCGATACTCTCTCCCTTCATCTGACTAATGAGTACGAAAGGGAAAAGTACTATGGATCACCTTGTCTTTCCCTTTCCTTCTATGTCATTATTTTAAGTATAGGAAGTTGACTAGTACACGGAAGTAACATGAGGAAGAAAAGATAGGATAGGTTTCCTTAGGCACTCATGTTTCTTAGAATGTCATTGCCTTCTTTCTGCTTTTGAACAGAAAGTGTGGCCTCTTGGGGCTGTTAGTACCCTCGCATAATTGCAAAGGTGACATGCTTAACTTGTACCTGCTTTGAGTCTCACTGACTTCTGCACATTGTGGATTCTCTAGAATTCTGGGTTCATGGGATTTTCATGAATGTCTACATGAATGTGGTGGCATGGAACAGCAGACCTGCACATTGCAAGTCTTCACTACTTGCATGCTCCGTTGCCCCATGGGACTTGACCTTCAAAACACACGTTCCAAGATGGAATTATTGAAAAGTGTGTACAATAGTGACAACAAAGCATAAAACCAATCCTGTAGCCCTTAAAAGTGTGGGACCTTATGAGACTTTGTGGGATGTATATCCATGAAACTATCTCTGATGCTGAATTTTATCCTGAAACTCTTCTCAGAATTATACAAAGGTTAAAAAGATAAATTTAAAAAAAGAACAGAAAAAAAATCAATCCCTTTTGTTGAAACCACTCATAGTAAGTATATTGAATATTCTCCATTTACCCTGCAGATCCAATCTCTGCAATCTCTAGCACTGTCCAAACTCTTATGTGCCCCAGATAGTTAATGTTTAAATACTGAATTGCTTGGCAATGGCTATATTTGTCTGCTGATGACCACAGCTTCTTATAGGAAGTGCTTGTATCCTTGATACTACTAGCTGCCAGAAATAGTTTACTCAGAGTTTAAGGATTAGAGGTGCTGAATATTTTCCAATGTTACTATTCCTGGGTGCCTCAAAATCTCTTGTCTGTTCTTGTAACCCTTTCCACACATTTACAAATGATCCCTTCATTAACTCATTTTAGTCTTTGTGCCATCCCTCTGCTTTTAGAATCCTTAGTGATACAGCTAGCGATACTATGCTCTTCATGAAGCCAAACACATCCTAACTGTTGTAATAATATTACCCAGACATTGCCAGTGCTTTCCAGCCAAAAGAAAATTGGAAATATACATGTATTCAAACAAATTTGGATGTGGTAGCTCACTGCAAAAAAGAATGCATACCATAAAGAATGATGAAGCATCTCGCTAAAATGTTTTTAAAAAATAAAATAAAAATAAAAATATTGTAGAATCTGGGTTTGTGTTAGGTGATTTTGGGTATTGTTCGTGGAAACAGGATTTATTTGTTCTGGATGTGTGCTTCAGGAAATAGGATTAAGGCTAAAGTTGCACATCTTAATCCATCTGATGTAGAAAGAGAAAAAAATAAAATGAGGTCGTTGAAGTTTTCTTTGGAAGAAAACTGCAGTCAGCAAAGAAAGGGGAATGTTCGAGATTTTTGGAGATTTAAACAATGACTTTTTTTTTTGTCTGTGAAGTTAGTTTTCTGTCTCACTTCATCATGTTGCTCACTGAGAGCTCGTTTGATGTTGGTGTTCTGGGAGATTGTTTACATTCAACACAGAAGGACCCCAAAGCTTAGCTGTGGGTGTCAAGAACCTTCTAACAACACCAAAGTCTAACAGTCAGGGTCAGGTCAACACCCAGATATCAGGAGCTACTTTTTTCTTTCTCGTCACTTACCCACTTAACAACAACCTATTCATATTTTGGTGTTCAACTCAAGCATTGCCGAGTCAATGAACATTCACAATTGATTATCACTCCCTTTCTCAAACAAAATATTTTCTTTCTTACTCTTTTATACCCCAGATATCTTTTATGAAATTCAACTTTTTATAGTACCTACCTTTTTCTCCTCAATTAGATTGAAAATTCATACAAATTAGTATTTTTATTTTCTAAAATGCAGTGTTTTATATACAGCATATATGCATGTGTGTGTGCACATATATGCAGTGTATCTTAATGGGTGCTTTTTAAATAAATAATTACAAGAAAAGTTACAGATGAATTAAAAAAGATGGGACATTGCCCTTTAGTAATACAAATTTTCTAAAAAAAACCCTTGGTAATATGAAATACGTACATTCATTCATTTCTTACACTGAATTGATTATTACATTTACAGAATAAAAAACATGCTCTTTATTTGACTACTACATGTTTCACTATATATGGAATTTCTGAGGGTATGTTTCTCAGTGGGAAAGATAAACATGAATATGTGGAGTAGTATTGCTCAGCCAATATGTTAATTCTTTAACATTTTCATTTTAACAGAATGTAGGCATATAGCATCTCACTGATAATACTGTTCTCTTTAAACTTGTGAAGATAATGAGCCCGAACTAATAAAAATTATACTTAACATTATGGTGATACTTTCTGCAAAGCAAGTGAGTTAATGTTTGCTATTTATAAATATGTACATATGGTTCATAGCATCAGCACCCAGTTAAAACCCAAAGGGAAGACACAAATGCATTGCCACTCGTGTCTAAATAAGTGCTTAATTATATTTACATGCGTGCCTGATAATGAAAACTATATTGTTCATTCCTTTTCCTTCTCACGCATAAACCGTCTCATGTGATTATCCACTTTTACTAAGATTTTCCTTCAGGCAAGTGTTTCCAATCTGTACTATATTATTTGCCTACAAATATTTTATCTTTTTTCATATTGCAAACTGTTAGAAATAATGTGTATTTAGTTACAAATTTAAATTTTGAGACTCTGATTATTTGTTTTGTTATACAAACTAACCTTATATCGAAAGCCACAGTGAAAAAGAGGCATCAGCACTGTTCAGCTTATTGAATACCGTGTTGAATTGTGAAAGCAAGGGAAAAGCCTTAGAGATCTCAGAAATGTGCCTGTTGTTTGCACTGGCATAGGAGATTTAATAAGAGTTTTAAGAGAGAAAATAGAGCCCTATGTACAAACAAGGTATGTAGGTACCTTCCAAATAGCTCTTTCCAACCTCATTCCCACCCCCAGGTGACAGGGAAATTAAAAAGCAACTAAGAAAAGAAGGATAAGTAAATTTGCAAAGGAAAGATTAAAAATGTAACATTGTTTAAACAAACAAGTCACAGAAAAAATTTCTGAAGCACCTAATATGATAAAACTAGAACCTTATGCTAACATGAGCTCAAGCCCTCAAAGATATGGTAGCAAAGCAGCTAAACATGATGAAAATAGAGATTTCAGTGCAATTAAAAATGCTGAGCAATGCAGGAATCATTGATAAAAATCTAATCAAAGGCATAAAGGGAGACTTTTATATTATTGCAATTAATGTGAAGAAAAAATTAGAAAAGACACTAAGAAGTTGGAAAAGTGAAAAGTGAAATGGAGGAAAGGAACTAATATTACTCAGTATAATAAATTATAGAAATAAAATTATTCATGCTTTATAGAGGGAAAACATCTAAAATGAAAAATAAAGCAAAAGTATCTCATATAGCATGCACTATTTTAAATACGATTCTCAAATTAAGTATATATCCTGATTAAATTACAGAAATTCATTTATAAACATAGGAAGTACCACACAGAAAATGCCTGTCATCCACGGGATAGACAATGTCATTCCTTCTAGCTATTCGCAGCTACATTCAATGACAAGAGACAATGAAACTGCCTCAGATAATGTGTGGTCCAAGTATACTGTACTCAGTTAACTTGTCCTTAAGAGACAGAAACTCAAATATGAAAGAACTAAAAGAATTTCTGTTTGGCTTTTGGGAACAGGAATGCTTTTGGACCTGTGTTAGTCTCAGGCATTGCTCACTTTAATCTCTGCAGGTGGTTTTTCCTGGATTTGGGTAGTTTCCTCACACACATGCACTGATTTATACATAACTGAATATTCTGGGCCTAGCCTTTAAAGATCTCCAGATTTTCTTTCTTTCTTTCAGTGTTCTCTTCTGTACTCTTCTTTGTAAGGTCTGTGTTGGCTTCCCTGGATTTCTAGCTCTGTTTCCTCAACTGGAGTAGACATCCAGAGACTGCCTGGATTCCTCCTTTCTGTACTGTGGCCTCTAAACATTCTGTGGACAATAAATTGATGCAATTGTTAGGCTGACCTTGTCTGTTTCCTCTCTCATGGGTCAATGTTCTGTGTTGCCGGCTATACAATGACGTGAGAATTATTCACTCATAGTTTTTACTGATTTAAAAATCTTTTCCAAGTGGATGAGTAAATCCTGTCTCTGTAACTCCATATGAGACACACAAAATCATATATTCTTAATCCTTGAATCAAGCATACCTGGTGTTTTGTAGCCCCATCCACTTGCATCCCTCTGCTTTAATTTTATTCATTGAGTAAAAATGTAAAGGAGAATGGGCAGAAGTAGAAGAGAGGAAGTCATTTTCTCCATGACATCAAATTCCTGATACGTGACGGCTGTGAACACTTCTTATTCCAGCTTCAAAGATTCTAGAATGTACACAGGAACATAATATTGCACCTTCATTATGTTTATTTTTTACATATGACTATGATGAGTAAGTCTTTACTATAGAGGAAAAAATATTGTTTGTAATCAAGTTAATAAAGTTAATAAAGAAAATAAATAATTCATCCTAACCACTTTATAATTATTAAAATGAGTTGATGATTATTTTGAGAATTGTGGGAACAACCACCTTCAAGAAGGTCAAGGAATTGTAAACATTCTATACTTATAATATTTTTATCATGGCCATCCTTTACCGTATTGGATGCTTGGTCTTCTGGAAACCAAGCAACATATGACAGCTACAGCCTATCTATATGAATTTGTGTTGAATTTGAATAAAATGATCATATATTCTTTGACAACTACAGATCACTTAGAGATATCTACAGCTTTTAAAAAAGGAACAACCTTTGTTTGTGCTTTCTCTCCCTCAGCCATTATTAGCTCCTTTCCTCCTTCGGTGTCTGCATTATGGCCTCTCCTTGCAGCAACTTACACCCCAAGGATTGCAGTTTTCATAATAACGTATGTGGTATTGTAGTTATTGGTATGGGTGAGTTTAACCTCAATTGGTTAATTAAAACTTAGACATAGTGGTAGCATAGGCTTCATAAGATGTAATGCGAAAATTCCTTGCAATAATGGAAACGGATGAATCCGATAACTTGGATTGATAAAAACGTTGGGATGTATTTTTCACATGTAAATCACTCACCCACTAGTAACCTGGCCCAGACAACATCTTTCTTCAAGGTATTCAATGTACATTAGTGAGAGAAACATCCAGAATATCTGTTTAAAATCCCACAGAAATCTAAAGTCCTCTAAGTTATGGGATAGAAGATACGAGTTCTTGGCATGGAAATGAGCTCCTGGTGTCATTAGGATGACAGAATCCCAGACAGTAATAGACAAGAGAGAGAACTAATGCAAAAGTGACAAAGGACATTCAGGGATGTCTAATGAAGTCTGATTAACCAAAAATCACATATTTTCTAAGAAAAATATAGATGGGCTTACCACAAGTACTTTTTATTACCATACCTAAAAATAGTTCAGATATGAAATGTGAAGACCTTACAAAGCCAAGCATCCGGTTTACTCCTAGCTAGAAAAATGAAAGTTTCCTAATAATTTTGAATTATTAGATTATGAATCTAAACCGATACTCACTCCTGAGCACACAGAAGCAAATCTGTTTCCACCAGGGTAGAATCTCATGAGTGTCATATGATAAATGAACACAATAGGTGGAGTTTCATCTATGTGTTTCACAGAGTGATGTATTATATTTGAGACATCATTTTGCAGTTATTTACTCAGTTTGTGAGTGTGTGATTGAAATTCAAAAAGTAGCAGAATATCCACATCACTACCATAAAATGTGACTTCTCAGGTTCTTCTAGCATAGGAAATACTGATTTTCTGAAAGGTCCACCCCCCTCCAATTCTCATTGCCTCTAGAATTTTAAGCATACTCAAACATTAGAAGGCCCCAAGAAACAGTTACAACAACCTAGGACATGATGCCACACTTATCAAAATAATCACAAGATTTCCTCCTTCTTTAATTGACAATAAATTGAGTAGTGTGTGTACCAGAATGTTAAATTAGGGTAAAAGGACTATAATGTCAGATCAGTTCAAATCTTTTGTTTTTTAATCTTTAGTACACTTCTGAACTCAAGGGTAGCTTTCATTATATGAAGGTAAAATAATAGAATGTTCCTGATATATTACGCAATAACTGGAGTGGACTTATTTGCATCACCAGTTCAGCCACCCCAAATGAAGTTCAAGAAGATACCCCTACATAGAGGTTTTTGGAAATACGTTGTTGAGAGAAGCACCATAATCCTTAACTACTCTGTAGTAGTTTTTCTCTGAAAGCCAAGAATGCAGTGGGAATAATGGAATCCCAAAATGACAGAGGAAAATCAGTGGCTTTTTTACTGCCAAAGACAATATTGTCCTGGCTAGCACAATGGCAGAAATACAAAAGCACTAACAGGAATGAATTTATAGCAAGAGCTCTTTTGTGGTGGCTAACTTATGGCAGTGTCTCTAGCAATGAAATAATTGGCCAATAAAATTGTACTTGATTTACATAAGAGAAAATATCTAGGTCTGACAACTATAAAACACTGTAGAGAGTCATGGCCCCTACTACATTCCCAGAAATGAGTAAAATCTCAAACTCAGAATCCCTTGAATGAGTAAGAAGGCTGAGTCCCCTTGAGGAAGAACCCTGCTGTACTTCCAAATTGTTTTGTGTAAACCTTCATCCTGGTCTTCCCCAAAGGGACATGTGATCATTTACTAAAGTAAGTGGAGAAAGAAAGACATTTACACATTGTTGTGTTACTGGACATGCTTGTGAATTGACTAATTCCTCTTGTTACAACCAATCAATATAGGAAATGTAGAAATTTATGGAGGTTAGATTATTAATTGAATTTTGGCTCATGTCCATCTCACAGTGAGTCTGGTGTAGTCCTGAATATGCACCCATAGTTAGTTCCCCAGTTCCAGAATGTATACTTAGAATAAACACATTCAGATTTGAACAGAGTCCCTATATTTTCCCTGACCTGTGAAGTAATGTACAGTAAAGTAGGGAAGACCAAGTAAAATGGTCTAGATGTCCCTCTGCTTCTAGGACATTTTTCTCAACATTGCATTTCTTAAGAAATTTTAGAAATTAATAGCACCAAAAACTTGAAAGACCTGAATGGTTATTCCCACATATCTCAAATCAAGCTACTTATTAAGTCTCTACAGAAGACAGAATGGTCTTGGATAATGGCGGTGGATGCAATAAATATAATCAAGAAGTTATTCCCATTGTAGTTGGTGTTCCAGATTTTGATTTTGTTTTCTTTTTCTGAAGCAAATCAATAGATACCTAAAATGTAACTAATAAACAGGCAACCTTTTTTTTTTTCTGAACTCTTACTAATAAAGACTAACAGAAGTGATTTGGTTTCACTTAAACAGGACAGTAATTCACATTCTCAGTTGAAGCTCAGGAGGAAGGAGTTTTCCATACACCTGCTATGACTTACGTCACAGGAAAACTTGTTTATTTCACCATTCCAGTCCACTGCAGAGATCATGCTGTACAATGAGTCTCTTTGTCAGAGGTAATGATATGCAGGATTCGTGTTGGTGACATCATGCTGGTCCATTACATGGGTGATATCATGCTATTAAGACTTGTAGAAAAGGAAGTAGCAAATAGCCCAGACACCTTGAAAAGGAACATATTTTCCAAAGGGTAGAAAATAAATTCAGTAAAAATTGAGAAATTCAATATTTTATGAAAAATGTAGGGGTCCAGCAGTCTACAGAATGCTTGAACATATACCAGCAAGCTAGTTTATCTATCTATCTATACATAGATTTTTAAGCAAATGAGGGATCGCAGGAAGAAATACAGCCTCCGACAAAGGAGTCTAGCTGTATTGCCAATATAAATAAGAAATTCACTGAAGAGGGTTAGTAAAACAGGTGATGACCTAAGTAACATTGGAAAGGGATTGAGTTTGTAAAACTAATGGCAAAAGGAACTGTACACAGCATGTATCCTAGTTGGTAATGTTCCTATGTGGGTACAGGTTAACAATTACTATAACTATACACATATATACTGAGATTAAAAAGTTAAGTAAATGGATGTAGATGGAGGAATCCAGGATTCTCACTATTAGAGTGGAAAGTTACCAATAAGCAAGGGTAAAAAGTTGGAATGACCTGTGATAATGGATAGATTTAGAAATATCAATATGAACACATGTAAGCTTATGTAGCTACAAATTTATGTGTGTGTATAAATAGATAGATAGATAGATAGATAGATAGATAGATAGATAGATAGATAGATAGATAGATAGACAGACAGACATAAATCTGCTTAACTATGTAACTAAAAAGACACATGCCTAGTAACTTCCTTTTTCAAATGGTACTGTGTGGAAAGGAGTAACTTTATTTCTTTTTTATCTATTTATTGAAACATAATTGATTACACATGTTTGTGAAGTACAGAGTTGAATATTGATACCTGTGTACAATATGTAATGATCAAATCAGGAGTAATGTTAAATGTGAGGAATCTGAAAAACACTACCTCAGCCAGGTAATCAAGGTTAATATCAACAGTGGTAAGTCATGCTGATAATATGTAGCCTTGTGATATGGTAAAAAGGAAACGTTTTACCTATGGTTCTCCTCCTCAATCATGAAAACACTCTAAAACCATCAGTGTCATCAAAAACAAGGAAATTTTGCAAAACTTCCCCAGTCAAGAGAAGAAATCTAGGGAATCATGCTAAATGTAAGTGTGTGTTTTTCTCAGTTTGGGCTGCTATGACAAAGTTCTATATACTGGATGGCTTATGAACAATATAAATTTATTTCTCACAGTTCTGGAGGATAGAAGTCCAAGATCAAGGAGCCAGCATGGTAAGTTGTGGTGGGGGCCCTCTTCCAGTTTGTGAACTGCTGTCTTCTCATTGTATTCACACACAGCAGAAAGAGGGTGAGCGAGCTGTCTGGGGCCTTTTTTATAAGGGCACTAATCCCATTCATGAGGTCTCCACTCTCATTACATGATCTCTTCCCAAAGGCCTCACCTCCTAATAGCATCGCATTGGAGGATTAGGATTTAAACGTATGAAATTTGAGAAGGGTACAAACATTCAGTTTATTACATGTGACATTCTGTATATGTATTAGTCAGTTTTTGTGCTGCTATAACAGAATACCTGAGACTGGGTACTTTATAAAGAACAGAGATTTACTTGGCTTATGATTCTGGGACATCTGCATCTGACACAGGCCTCAGTCTGCTTCTACTCATGGCAGAAAGCATCAGGCAGCCGCTGAGTACAAGCAGATCACATGGCAAGAGGAAGCACGAGAGAGAGAGGAGGTGCCAGGGTCCTATGAACAACCAGCTCTCATGGGAACTAATAGAGCAAGAACTCACTCACTACCCCTACGCCCCAGGGAGAGCATTAATCCATTCATGAGGGATCCACGCCCATGATTCAAACAGTTCCCAACACTGTGGCTCAGATTTCCACATGAGTTCTGGGAGGACAACACATCCAAATTCTATCACTATAAAATCCTGAAATAGAAAAAGCAAGTAAAAATTGAGGAAGTCAGAATAAGGTATGGACTTTGGTTAATACATTTTTTAATTACCAAAAATAATAATAATAATAATAATAATAATAATGGATGAACCCAGAAGAAATGTCAACAAATGCAAAAATATGTCCCAAGAGTTCACTTCCTGCTGTATGATGAAGATGCAAAGATTACTCAGAGCCCAAATATTAAGAGCAATAAGAGCCTGAAGGGATTGCACTGAGAAAAACTCCCTCAAGAAAGGAGAAACATGGCACAGCCCTGAGTCTGTATTTCCTTCAGCTTTTATTGTAAAGACAAGGAAATACGAGAGAAAAAACAACTTAATTAATCATTTATCAAAGGAATGAAAAGAAATTGGCTCTGGCGCATTCTCTGGAAAGTAACTTGAGAAACAAAGGAAATGGAGTGAAGTTGGATAAGCAATGACCTTAATGTTTTTATCTAATCTAGCAGAACATCCTTGAAGATTTTTGTTGTGCTAAAGGCTTTTGCCCTTTGAACAATCCCTGTTCTGCCTCAAATCTCTTATCTACACTAAGGGCTTTTGCCCTGTGTAAGTTCCTTGGTCTTTCTCAATCTTAACATTCCTATACTCCTCCACACCAAGAAATATTAGAAAATGCAATGCGTACAGTTTATATGTCATATATATTTTTTAAAATTTGTCATAGTCTATAACTGAAATAGTTTTTTATGCATTAATGATTAGCATGTAATTTAATAAAAAATATTGTGACAGAAAGGAAAGCATGGCAATGCCATCTAATAATTTGAATAACCTGTCTTTTATTCTTTTGTAGTCACAAAACCTACTACTGTAGCGTTAGTCAAAGAGGTAGTATAAATCATAAAATAAAATGACTACAAAGAATCCCTTTATTGGAAATTTAAGACAATTATGGACATACTCTTTTGTAAATATAGTACTTTTGCATTCTAAAACTGGTTCTAACAAAATGTGCTTTTAAAATGCCCTATAGAACAATTTGAAACCTTTCACATGAAAATACAAAAACTTTTGTGTCAGTTGATTTAAAAAAAATAAAAGTTCTGTAGATTTTCATAGGAAGTAAAATTCTGCCTGTATTCAAGGAACTGCAATATACACATTTAATTCACTACAGATCATAAGGATTTATGAAGTGAAAATCAATACAATTAGCAATTTAAGTTTCAAAAGATATGAGATTTTTCATGGAACTACCGGAAAAGCTGAATCCACCTTTTGTCATATAAATAAACACTTTTTTAACCAGAGGGTATAAGCTATGCAAAGTAATAACAGAAATAACATAATGCATAGTAAATCAAACACATGCACATTGTCATATATATATATGCCATAATTAGTAAACTAACTGCAAAATTACAGTTGTAATAAGAAAACAGTTACATGACAATTTTATTTTTACTGAAAGTATATACGTGATTAGCAATGTCAGTAACGTTTATTTTTAACAAGCATAAGAAGTAATTTGAATCATAATCATGACTATATTCAATATCATTTCAGAAAATCATATTGTCTTAAAAATAAACTGAGAATAATATACTTAAAATACAATATTTTACTTTTCTCATCTTTGATTTTTGCTTATGTTTTAATAGATATGCTTTAATGATAGCAATAACATCAACTAATACTAGTTGCAGTGGCTGTAGATGTTATCTGGTTCTCTTTCATGTGTATTACTCATAATATACCTCTTATCTGTCAGACCTATTATACTGCAGCAATTTTTAAAACAACTTTAAAATTACTCATCTAGGTAACAGCATTATCACAGCACTAAATTTCCCACTGACAAAGTTCAAAATACATTTATTAGTCAAAGTTCATCTTCTCCACTGCATGTGTAAAATTCCTTGAAGTTTCCACATTTAATCTATTAATAGTTTTATAAAATACATAAAATAATAAAGAATTTTTAGATGCATTTTGTTCAAAAAGTGAAGTATTTTATATTTCTCTACTTTCATATATAGTTGTGCTATAAAGTACGGGTCTTACAGTATACATGAACCTCAAGATGAATACAATCAAGAAAATAGGTAGTGCATCTCAGAATTAGTACAGATTTATAGCGGGTCTTCACTAATCTCTCTGGTTTTCATTCAATAATTTTCTAATAAATTAAATAGGAAAAATAGGTTTCGTAAGTTAATTTCTATGTAGATTACCATAGGTATAAGGAAGTGAAACTCTTGAAAATTCTAGGACTACTTCAAAACATATGTGGCAAAAACCCTTTACTACAAAATGTATTTTCAATTACTTCATTAAATTGTTAATGAATTAATCTGGTAATTGTCTAATCCCATTCCAATTTGTTTTGCTTTAGTTCTACACTGTAAAAGTAGGAATGCAATTTTTGTGTGCTTGGGAGGAGGCAAATGCTAGGTAGGTCTTACATCCTTGTTGATTAAAGTCCAGTGAAAGGTACCCTCTGCTCACTTCTTCACTTGCAGGTATCTAAAAGGGACTTTTGTAGAAGGCTTTCTCATGTTTCTTTGCTGAACGGCAGATTTGATTACAAAAATGATTAAAGGTCAATGAATACTATGCCATAAACCTAGCAAATGTGAGTCTTGCTTTAAAGACAAACCCATATAAAACATAATTTTTGAAAAAAGAGATAACAGTGCAAACTAACGTGACTATTACCACTGTGTGTAAGGCAAAGAAAGAAGTATCCATGACAGTAACAAATAACAATGTTGATAGAGATTGGATGTATTGCCAAAACTCATGTGGAAATTTGATCCCCAGTGTGGCAGTGTTGGAAACTGATTGAGTCATGGGGGCAGATCCCTCACGAATGGATTAATGCTCTCCCTGGGGGAAGGGGGATTAATGAGTGAGTTCTCGCTCTATTTGTTCTAGTGAGAGCTGGTTGTTTAAAAGACCCCAGCACCTCCTCTCTCTCTATCTTGCTTCCTCTCGCCACAAGATCTTCTTGTACCCACCAGTTGCCTGCTGCTTTCCGCCATGAGTAGAAGCAGCCTGAGGCCCATGCTAGATGCAGCTGTCCCAGAATCATTAGCCAAATAAAAACCTCTGCTCTTTATAAATTACCCAGTCTCAGGTATTTCAGTTATAGCAACACAAAACGGACTTATACAAATGTTATATATAACACAGTCAAATGCAGTGCAAAGAAATTGCTTTCTTGATTTATACTGAGTCTTCTGTTGAAACCAATAGAAAGCCAGAATTTTGACTGATGCTTACAGAATGCCCTGGAACTAAGTGAGATCTAGAATACTTCAAGTCTCAAACATCAAGAACTCTCAGGTTTGGAGATTATTGCTGTTACTACTGCTCCTCGACTTTCACTTACCACCACTGTTGTCACTAGACCTCTTGTTTCTTCCTCTGGACTCTCAATGCAGCCACTATTAACTGTTAACCTCCATCTGTCCCTAGGTCTTTGTGCGACTTTCTCAACAATCAAATATCAGAGCATTCATTGCTCAAGCCTGACACCTGCCTACAACTTAAGTGGTAGAGAGGGGGAGAGTAAATACATATTTTCATTTAACATATGAAGTTAGAAGACTCCCCACAAACAGTGAAAGTGTTCAGAGGTGGTTTGTCCAGATATTTCTAAACGATGCTGTAATTTGCTACTATGGCTGCTCAAAAACTGCATGCATATTTCTTGCCACAAATACACTTGGAAAAACAGATGTTGATATCAGTTGAACTGCAAATGTCCTAGAAGTTGTTGCACCAGACCAAATTTTATTCCTTTGTATATCCTGATTTATTTCAAGATAAAATGCTTTTCCTTGAATTTGATTAAACTATAGATTAAATTAACAAATTATTGAACTTGAGCTACAAAATTAACCTTACAAGAAAGCTTAGTCAGCATTCATTTATTTATTAACTGTTTGATATTGATCAAATTGACTATATGAACATGTGAATTTGTAGCAAAATAAGATCAGCTTTGGAGATGAGATTGGAAATGAAATATTTTATAAAATATTTTATTCTAAAATAGTTTATGTTTTAATGCCAAGTTTTGTTCAGTCGTTGTATAATGCTCCTTTTTTATGATCAGAAAATATTTTCAAATAGTATTTATATGTACTCCATTTATATTCTGAGTCTAGATGATTTCTGAAAGATTATTTGGATGTAGTAGAAAAGTTCTCATTTCAAATTTTAGCTAATTGGCAGTTATCATTTATAGAGTAAACGTCCTCAAGAGTTTGAGGAGAGAGAAAATAATTCTGCTTCAAAATTTACTTGAATGCAATTGGTAGATTAGACATATCTGTCTGTCTATAATCTATCTAATACAGTCAGAATATACTCCTGTTGGAAAAAAAGAACTCCATCATTAATAAACAAAATGGATTTTAACCTTCTAACAATGCAATAGATTAAATATATAAACAAAGATGCATAAGACACAAATGCACATTTTATGTAGTAATTAGAAAGCAGTCATGTAACTAAGGCATAAAAATATTGCCAGAATCCTGGAAAACTGCCATATGCCTCTTCTCAAGCACAATCCCTTTCTGTCCAAAGTTAAATACTATCCTCATTTTTATGGCGAATGCTTCCTTGCTTTCCCCTATGCTTGTGTCATAAATTGTGTATATTATAGGCTCAAATTTAAGCATAGTTTACAGTGGAAATTTAAATAAATTTAACTAAAATTAATACAGTGAAAAGAAGGAATATGCTGAAGGAAGCAATAAAGTTCTGAAAGTCATAGCAAAATGATTTGAACTTGACAGTTCTTTGGATTTTAAAGAAAATTCTTCATAAGCAAAGAGAAAAACAAGCAGAACATTGCGGGTTTTATCCTTCTTACTCTCAGGTGTTAGGGATTGAGAGGGAGCATTTGCTTTCCTTGTTTTCTTGATTTTGAATGTTAACTTCATGCTAAATTTTAAACAAAATTGTTAAGAGTAAACACTAATGTTTTAAGCAATAGTCAATCCAAAGTAGCTGAAATTTTCATGAGTATAGCGATGGGAATGTACAAGGAGAATAAATCTAAAAACTTGCTCTTCACACACACTCAGATATTGTTTACATTAAACTTTTAGCAATAAAAATGTACTTTATCTTTCACATTTTATCTATTGACCTTGGTCTTTGTGGAATCTAGTGGATTTCATTGCCTGGTCAAGCAGGCTGTATAGTAATCACTCATCTCTGACTTGGTCTCTCAGGTTGCAGAATATTTATTTCCCTATTTCTTCTAACATTATCGCATAAATTCAGAGACTAGAAGTCTGCTCTTTGAAATTTCTGTTTGGACTCTGACATGTGTAGCTTTCCATTTCTTGTTATTGTATTGAAAGGGGAATCCTTGCTCTCTTGCCTAATTCAAGGTGGTGTGATAAACCCAGATTTATTACTTTATTCTGCTTGCACAGAAATCGTGAGATGCCATTTCAACCATATTGAAAAATTGAATTAATAAAAGCATTTGTTTGGATGGCCCTTTGGCCTCACCATCTGATAGATCTTTAAAAGTGGTACTTTAAGGGCTATGTGAGCTTTCAATAATCTTGCCAGAAAAGAATTATAAAATGGTTAAAATTCAGTAGTACATGCTTGCAACAAAGCTGGTTCTCCTCTCCCTTCTCTTTGAAGGGCAAAAAAAGAAAGCTTTGGAGCTGAACAAAAGGAAATAAACAGCACTGCAGGTAATGTTTTCTAGCATTTTAAAGAAATATAGTTGAATAAATAGAAATTCCATCTCCCCTTTAAAGCCTATGGTCTAGCTTTGTTTTACCTGGGACTTCTTCCCACATCAACTTGGCTCTCTTCCTAAAGAGCATCATGCAAGCATCTGGATCTATTTAGACTGCCTCTACTTATACACTTTAACTAGGTACTTTCTATTTATCCTTCTAAATTAAGTCTACCATCTTATTGTGTATTTTCTGCTTCTCCCATCTAGTTTTTGTTCCTGTATTCCTGTTCCTGACATCTTTTGTGTTAATTAAATATTTTAGGTATTCCATTTTAATTTCTTTATTGGAGTTTTAACTATACCTTCTTGTGTGAATATTATTTTTAACTGTTTCCCTAGCATTTGGATACAGTAATATGTCCTACTTAGTGTTAATATTGTGTTACTTTTTGTAAAATGTACAAACCTTACAACAGTAAAATTCTATCTACCCTCCTCCAACCTTTATGCTATTGTCAGAAATTTTATATCCACTGGTGTAGTAAACTTCATGATACTTCTTCTTTGTTGTTGTTTTAAATAAGGAAAACAAGAGTGGGGGGAAAATATTTTTTAAAAAGGTCAAGCAGTCTTTCTATCCAAAAGTAAGTGGCCTCTCTGGCCACTTTAGGTTAAATGTAGTTAAATACTCTTTCTTATCAGCCCCTTATTTAGTATTTGCAGGAGTTCAATTGGGGTTGGGAAATTAATATGGGACAAGAGTTCATTGAGGATCTGTGTTTTACATATTTAAAAATGTAAAGGATATGTATCAAGCTAACGGCAGCTATAACATCATATTCTGTCCATCTACCTTGACAAGTATATGTTCATGATGACTGTAATACCTGGTTCAGTTTAGAATTTTTGATGCCTCAAATTTCTTGGCCAATGTTTGCTACTATTTCTCTCTTCCAACTATGTAGGAGCCAAGTGTGCATCCATGTGGATGAGCAGCCAGTCTGCAAGTCTGTCTCTCAGCCACTATTTAGACCTTATGGGTATACATTTATAGTATATTTTGCCCTTAAAAGAACCAATGAAAATAGAAGATTATGCATCCCCTTCATGCAGCCTTGGAGATGATGGCAAAAATTTCTAGAATCATGGTGCTATGGTTTGAATATTCCCTTCAAAAGTCATGTTGAAACTTAATCCCCAATGTGACAGCATTGAAATGTGGAGACTTTAAGAGGTGTTTGGATTGTGAAGCCTATGTACTCATGAATGGACTAATGGGTTCATGGGTAAATTAATTAGCAGGTTTTCATGAAAGTGGATCTGGTGGCTTTATAAGAAGAGGATGGGAAACCCGGGATGGAGAGTTACCATGCTCTTGTCCTCTGCCTCAGAACTCTGCAGAGTCCCTATCAGTAAGGAGACCTTCACCAGATGTGCCCCTCAAACTTGGACTTCCAGCCTCTAAAACTATAAGACTTTTTAAAAAAATAAATTACACAGTTTTAGGTATTCTGTTATAAGTAACAGGAAAGGGACTGAGACATGTGGGTACCTAGAGAGTAGTTTAGAAGAGAGGATCACATCTCCTTTGCCCATGACCCTGTGAGTCATGGGGGCGAGACTGATGGAAGAAAGCTAGAGTGAGGCAAACTTCTCCAGAATGGAGCCCAGCTCAAGAATTTATCTTGCCTATGTCCTAAGACAGTACTCCATCCTATTTTTACCCTCCGAAGGCAGAGGCTGTGTCTTATTCATCTTTATATCAGCTGTGTTATTTGCTGCTCAACAAGTTGGATTTGTTTGTTTTATTTATTATTGTTGAATGAGTAAGCTTAAACCCAAAGATATAACTAGTGAATATCGAAACAGCGTTCAAATTCTGACTTCAAAGGCAGAGTCATCTGGATCCAAAGTCCTTACTCAGTTATTGTTTCATGCCAATTCCATTGCACTAAAGCATGTAAAAGGAGAACCATAAGACACATTAAGCAACCAGAGGCCTGATATGTTATAGGACTCCAACTCAAAGAAAAGTTGCAGTAGCATGCAATAATGAGATACAATTTTATGGGTAAAGTATAAGTGGGGCAGGGTCTTTTGAGTCCAGATATGATTTAGTTAAGGATATAGAGGACATTTTTATTTTTTGTAAAAAGGGCTACAACCAGGTCCTATTTTATTCACTTCATTCATCGGAATATAGAAGATACATTGAAGTAAATGTCAACTCAAAAGGAAAGCAGTCAACATTTAACTGGTATAATAAAAAAAAAAAAGTTATGAAATTTTATTTAATTATATCTATCCTCCCAACTTTCCCAACAGTCAGAATACATCTAAATTGAAATGTTTCTGAATTATTTTCAAGGCAAATCTCATGTGAGACTATTTAAATCAATATATTTAAAATCTATATCCCCCAAAAAATATCGAAACAAAATTCAGTTCAGGAAATAAGTCCTTTAAGATCTCATCCTCATGTCAGAAAACAAACAAACAAACAAGCAAACAAACAAATAAATAAAAACTTGCCCTCTATATATAATTTATTCCTCAATTATACTTTACCCATAAAATTGTATGTCATTATTTCATGCTACTTTAACTTTTCTTTCAGCTGTGGTCCTATAACACATCATGCCCCTGGTTGCTTAATGTGTCTTATGATTCTTCTTTTACATGCTTTAGTCATAAAGGAATTGGCATGTATTAAAAAAAAAGAAAGAAAGAAAGAAAGAAAGAAAAAGAAATGTCTTATTGTTTGGGGGGCTGAAAGCCTAATGCCTATATAGGCATTGGGCTTAAAAAAAAATTCTCTCTCTTACTCTCTCTTCCATTTACCTGGCTAAAGGTCATAAGCAAATTATGGTGCCAACCACAGAACATTTTTAAAAAATTATTGTGAAAAATCACTTTTCTCTAAAGACAAGGCATCTGCTGAAATGTTTAACGTAACAGGATTTAATAGGGAAAAAAAGAGTGATTTTCCTCCCTGTGAGAACATGTCCTATTTGGCCCAATTTATAGCAGCAGAGCAGGGAAAGATGTACCTAATATACAAATATACTATCCAGGTGCAGAGTGTGCGTGCATAAAGATAAGCTAGGTAGTGGCTGAGAAATTACAGTAATTCAAAACATGTAAATATACCCTCTGGACCAAAGAAACATAAATAGGTATAATAGAAATGGAGCAATTAGGAAAATATGCCTTTGGGTTAAATAGCAGTACACATTTCAAACAAATAACTTAGTTACTCACAGGACAAAACCAAGGATAATATGCTCATTTGAGTAACATCTTTTTAATATATTTCAAAGTCAGGTGTACACTAAAGCCAAGTTAGTCTCAGCTGATTATCTGAGGTGGAAAATTTATATAATGCCTCATTCCAAGAATGTCTTTTTATGAACAAATATCAAATTATGCCAATTGTTGTATATTTGCTTTAATTTTGGGGGGGAAGATAGTGATAAACCCTTAAAGTAGACAATAAATTTCAGAAACAATGGAATAAAGTGGACAAGCATCTCATTCATAAGTGTTATACTGCATTGTCTGAAATTAATAAGTTACTTTTGCAAAGTTAATATTAAGGCATCAGGGTAAATGGACAATTAGACCTATTGCTTTTCTAGACGTCTTTAGTTCTGTGCTTAATTCTGAAGGCTATTGGCTGGTATTCATATACATTTAATTTAAAAAAAAAACACAATTTAATCAAATGCATTCTCTAATATGAATTCCCTAGATATATTTCTGCTTACTACCACTATATGAAGTGTTTTCATGTAATTTTATGAGTTTATTTTTTTTAAATCAAAGTTTAATAGAGACTTTAGATAACCCACATTCAGATTTCTCATACATACAAGGTGATAGATGATAATCTTTGCAGTGCACATGGGTCTTGCACCATGGATAATGGCTCAAAACACATACATCAGGACTTGTGGAGCAGCACATTTAGGGGAAATTCATACAGTAAAAATCACTAGTAGGTGTTTAGAATCCGCTTTGCTCCATTACATTGGGGGATAGCATACAACTGTACTTCAAAAAGTACCTATTTTTGGAAAAATAGAATTAAAAGATAATACAAATTGTTTCCATGAACTTGTTAAAGTATCCTCACATACACAGTGATATAACAAGGCAGAGTCACTGAATCAGGGTGAATGACCACAAATTAGGCCATGGGGCATTTAAGCTGAATGATTAACGAAGCATTTGTCTCTCTCCTGGTGGGATCAGTGTCTAGGATGTAACAGCAATTTGATATGGTAGAAGCTACACGCCCGACTTTTTTTTTTTTTTTTTTTTTTTTTTTACCAGTTTAATACTTGTGGTTGGGGAAGAATTTACTCCTCTCCTGGATTTAACAGTGTATTGATACCCAGTCCCAGTGTTGGACTAGGTTTGATTATTGTAAGTAGTGGGACTGTGACCAATTTCCATGATGTCTTGCGAGATAAGATTTTTGGTAGGAGTTCAATCTATGGATTTACAACCCAGAACAGGTAGACCCTTACTCTCACATGGTCATTATCACCATCAGCATTTGTGATGTTACAACTCTCACTGCATGCATACTAATAAAGGTGTTGGAAAATGCAAAAAAAAAAAAAAAAAGTCAACCAAACAAAAATGTTGAAAATATGGTCATTTTCTTCAAGGGACAACTAATATGGTACAGAAATAAAATACAGAGGAAATGATTTAGCATTGACAATTAGAACACTTTGGGGGAATGAACAACAATAAAAGGAAATGTGAATATCTCTAAGGTAATGTATATTGGTTAGAGGAATATGCAAATAGTAAATATTAATTAATGTAACCTCTTTTCTCTGCAGGAAGAATATTAGCAATGGTGTGCTTGAGCCAGTTTGTGCTGGCTTACTGGATCTGATTTTTACACTTTTGAGTAGTCTATAATTAGATATG
Organism: Cynocephalus volans; assembly: GCF_027409185.1. NCBI lineage: Eukaryota > Metazoa > Chordata > Mammalia > Dermoptera > Cynocephalidae > Cynocephalus > Cynocephalus volans. The sequence continues at coordinate 169,996,323 of NC_084460.1, read as the reverse complement.
ATAGGAGTATTTACACCATGAGAATTAACAAATCCTAAAGGTAAGGGTGTCCCCTTTTTAGTCCCATCCCCCAAGGACTAATTGTTAAGCATTTAACATCATATTCATAAGTATAAGTCAGAGAAAATACAGTCTTAGATTGATGATGATTTTCATCCATCCCCCCTTAATTCTCAATATTTATTCCAAGATTGAGGAAGATTATTTAAATGATCTGTGTAAGTTTCATGAGAAAAAGGAGTAATTAGAGCTTCTTTCAATAGGTCTTGGTTATTTTTATGTGTATTATAAATTTTATAAAATTTATAAAATGTGTGTGTGTTATAAGCCATGAGACGAGTAAGATGTTTGCATGGAATAGAAAAGCAAGTGATGAATTTCTTTTGAATTCATTTACAGTAACTATCAGTATAATTGTGATTTTTGACATAAATAAATATTTATTATCACTAGACACAATGAAGTTTTTGATGTCTTTTGTATAGTAATGGTATATGGTGTGCTTTCTAGCCAGGACAATGTTGGGAAATTTGTAAGACATCAAATATTACATTCAATTTGATTGAATAGACTTGGGGGCTTTTCCTTGAAATTCCCTGACATGAGCAATCCATACATGGGGGGTAGATATGACCCTTGAAATTTTATCTTCATCAGAGCACTTACTCCTGCAATTTCACTAGACAAGCCAGAATGAACAATAGCTCTCCTGCAGACAGTATTGCTGACAACCTTGCCAAGCTGTGTATGCTCTGACTCTGTAGAGACTGAAGGTGGAGGCCGCAGTTGTCAGACTTCCGGTACTTTCAGCTCTGTAGGGCAGAAATCAAGTCAGGCAGAGACTAAACAAATTTGCCTGACTCATTGTGGTATAAGCCTCTCAAATATGAAAAGTGAGCTTGTATTTTAATTGACCATGATTTCTTTAAAAGGACTTTTACAATTTTATGCCTAAATTCAACAAATTTCCCAAAGTTACATTGAAGTGTTTATATAACACTAACTATATTGACTACCTAATATTCACAGTGATCATATTTTGAACTATAAACTGTAATTTGGATACTTACTGTGAAAAATATACTGACTAGTCTGCATGTTAGTTATGATAAACAGGGGTGGGGGGAGACAGAATTTGTGCTTGTAATCCACTAAGAGTTTGATATGTTACTGATTTATATTAAGATTTGAATAATAAGTGAAGTGAATAATAAAGATAAACTTTGATAGCATTTATTGTAAGATATTATTTGGTACTATTTTTTTTTTAACCACCAGTATTAATTGCTTTAATTTAAAACATTAATTTTACTGATAAAAATTTTACCACCGAGGCTATGTATACGAAACAATCTTCCTATAGATCCATAAACAATTATGATGATTTCTTCAATTTCAAGATGAAACTCTTAATTCCTTATAACTTTATTTCTTTTAGAATCAGCTTTAATCAATCTTTATGGACCAATAAATTGTGAACTCTATGCTCTACTAAGTCACAGAGGTTTACTTGTTGGGTTATTACACATCTGGGTTTTCTGTGACAGCCAATATGTGCCTTATTTTCTGGCACAATGATAGATAGCCACCCTTTCACTCTCCTCCTGTTTTGGTTGATAAATTATATGACCACCCCATATAGAAAGGGCTCTAGCATGTACTTTTTCACTTCAGGTGGTTGTACGTTTCAGATTTTTTTTCCTCATGTGTATTCGTCTGTTTTCTACTGTTTAGTTCAGAATTCCTAAAACTGGGTAATTTATAAAGAAAAAAAAATTTCTTATAGTCTTGGAGGCTGGGAAGTCTAAGGTCCAGGGGGCACATCTGGTGATGGATTTCTTCTTGGTGGGGGCTCTGCAGAGTCCTATGGCAACACAGGGTATCACATGGGGAGAACGGCAAGAGTGTTTTCATGTGCTCTTCTTTTAAAGCTACTAGTGTATGCCCATGATAACCCATTAAACCATCAATTTATTATTCCGTCAATGGATTAATCCATTTACAAGGGCATAGTCCTTACAATCCAATCACCTCTTAAGGACTCTACCTTTCAAATACCATAATCAGATTTCCCACCCTCTTAACACCGTCACAATGGGGATCAAGTTTCTAGCACATGAACTTTTAGGGGACATATTCAACCCCATAGCATCATCTATGATCTCAGTCAGGAGCTTTAAAGCAAATGCTCAAAAATGTCTAAAGAACTATATATATATTTACTTATAAAATAGTAAGTAATAATGAGACAAAACTCATGATTACGTGTAAAAACAGCACATAATAAAATTATTTTAAAATTTTTAAAAATAATTTCAAACAAAAAAAGTTAATCTAAAAAGATATTATTACAAAATTTAAAAAACATACTATTACACACATATGCACACCCACCTACACACACATTGTGTCTTTAAGACTCAACCAAAAATGCTTCCTGGTTACTGATTTTATATAGAAGCTTTAAACATTCTGCATAATTGCAGAAATATTCAATCAAAATCAGACAAAACAGTGTTAATGCATATATACTGACTTAATTTTTTATATGCTGGAATAGATGTTATTTATTATTTAAAATCATTTGTTCCAGATATTAGATATTGTCAGCTTCAATTCCAATTTGCGTTGACATTAAAGAAACTAAATTTCCCATCCTTCTGGAATGTCACAGTCTCTCCTTAATTTTCACTTTCTTACTTCTTCCATTGCCTCAGCCACTCAATTCCTAGTTACTTTATAGGTTCTGATCTTCATTTTGTTTTTCTTTCCCAGCTCCATAGTATTGCAAAAGCGATGCTGGTTTTTCTCCTTCCTATTTGCAATTTTTTACATGGACTTTCAGTGTTTTGCCCACCAAGTTTGAAAAATTACCCAAGGGAAAAAGAGACTGACAGAATATCAGCTCATTACTCTAAAGGTTGTTACTTTTCAGTAATACAGCCCCTCAATTCATGATTATCTAGGCAGTTATCTTATTTATTAAAACACACAATTCTTGTATTTTTAACTGGGTTTTCTAATTCAATTCTTGATCTGCTGCAAGTTACTCTATCTTATCCATAATCAGAATCTGAAAAATTTTTTCAGTGAGCAAATGATTATCTTTTTTTTTTTTTTTTTTTTTTTTTAAGAAGCAAAAATGTGTAATTTACAATGAAACCTCTCTGGAGAAGATAGTGAACAATTTCCTCAGTTAAATAAAAAAAAAAAAATCTTTGAAATGTGTACACCTTTAAACTATTTTGATCATTTCAGTTTAAAGGTTTGGAATATTTTATTTCACACTGTATTCTTTCTTATTTAGTGTATTTAATGCCTATATATGGTATACTTAATTAAGTATATAAGAAATGTGAGCTACAAGTGCATTTTCTTAACTAAGTATGGTAGAAAAATAATATGTTTTGTTTATTTTTTCTTTAAATTGGTCTGATATATTGATGCTCTGTAAATTATCTTCCAACAAAATGGAAACTAAAAAAAAATGCTTAAAGTTTTACAGTATTCTGAACAATAAACATCATTCAATTTATACTATTTCCTTTGCTAATCAAACTAGTGTTTTAAATATTAGGTTATATTATTCTATCAAAAAGCACCACTTTCATTATTCTACAACAAAATGTATTTATTGGTTTTTTTTTTTTTTTTATGTACAGTGTAGCCCTTTCAAAATGCTTGTGTGTGGCTTGAAATATTTAGCTTTCTTTTTCGTGCTCCTGGAGAGCAGAAAGTTTACTCTTGTCTCTACTTAGTAACTAGTATACTTTTTGCGTAATAAGTGTCCAGAAGGTATATTTTTAGGAAAAATAAAACATCATTCTTCAATTTCAGGTTCTCCATGTCATGTATACACACTCCCACTGGACATCAATTATTAATTTCTAAAAAAAAAAAAAAAAAATCTTTATCACCAACGTAATACTTTGTAACCCTATTAATTCATGTAAACTTAGGTGTTTCTATTGTTAATATTAACCTCTATTCAATGTCTTTTTAAATATACTATCGAATATGTTACATGCTTGTTTTAGTTCGTATTATAAATGTGTTTTGATACATGGATAAACTAAATCAGAGAAGTAATTTCATCATTAGACGCACCGTATATTAACAGGATTAGATAGCTAGAAAGTAGTCATTCAACCTGATAAGAAAAATATATGAGGCCTGGACTTTTTCCTAGGCTTTGATATTCCATTGTCAATCTAATAGGTCAATATTACATTACTGTCTGTCTACTGATACAAATTTTTAAGTATGATTTCCATATAATTATAGAAGGTAGCACTTAATTAAAACAAAAAGACCACTAAGTGTTAAAAAAAAGAGGAATTTAACAAGATAGTATATAACAAATGATGTGAAATGTTTTGTGCAATGATAAAAGAGTTGTTTAGCCATATTTTTTTATTATTCCCCAAATAAAGGAAAACATACTGATTTATTTATTAGACTGACCTAGTGTCTTCCTTTCTAGAAATAAATTATGTATATTTTATTGAAAGTGTAGAACAGTGAGATATTTGATCTTTTCATCTCAAGAGCTACAATTTTATGTAACCGTCAAGTACACATGCAGCTTGCAGTATAAATTAAATCAGACAATTTCCAATTACTCAATGTGTTAAATTTAATATTTTTAAATTCTCTTTCCAGAATACACAATATTGAATGAATAGGGTAGATAAAGAAAGAAAAATCAAGTATTACCAAGCTTATTACATTATTTATTTCATTATTTAATAATACTAATTATTTTAAGATTTAATACTTAATTTGTGTGAATTCAGAACTGGTGGAAATATGTTACTATACTGATTAATTATTATTCATTCAATAAATACTCAACATTTATATATACAAAAGTACATGGTAAGGTTTTTCCAAGTTTGTGTAATAAATAAGAGTATCAATATAACAATAAGACTTTATCAAGTTAAACTCTCACCTATCTTATTACATCCTTCACAAACTGTTAGGAACTTTGTCTTTTCACACTTTAAATCATTTATCATTATTATTAATATTACCATTTATACATTTAAATATGTCTGGATTTATGTATTTAAAATACATTATGATAATAATTTCTTATTCAAATAGGGTTACTTTTATACTATATAACATTTAATGTGCTATCTAATGAAATTTTTAGTTCATCATTTTGATAACAAAAGAAAATTAATGAAGCAATACAACTGTTTTGAAGTTAGGTATCCTAAAAATTTTGTAGAGGTATTACTTACGTTTGAGAATGGATTTATGTTGAAAATATAAATCAACATAAGCAATGCTTAAAGACATTGACATGAAGGCCACAGAAGGCATCCATGCTTTACATGGAAAATTTATCTTCTTAAAAGTTATTTTGACATGCATATTATGAAGTTGTTAAAAAAATATCTTATGCAAACCTTTCTTTAAAAATATAATGTTTATCAATGTTTAGAAAACTATGTGCAAAATACAGGTGCCAATCTGTATTCAGAGTTTTTGCAAGTAAAGAATTAATGGTTTTAAAAACTATTAATACATTAATGTAATAGTTTCTGATGAATAAAACACATGTTCATGAATATGAAACATATTTATAAAGTGGCTTTATGGTTTGTTTTATATTTATTATATCATAACCAGACTTTAAAAAAAAACTATTATTTTTATTTAAGTTATATATCAAATTTACTGAAATAAGTGTGGTAATCTCTTTTTTGTATATTTCACTATAAATGAATCCAGCTATATGCAGTGGCAGTCTGGTTGTGGTGTAATGACTTAAGAGTAATATAAGTTTATGACTAAATCAGTCAAGTCACCTTGGCAAATATTTGCTATTGTATTTTGGCTCTCATAAATTAGTAATAATATTATTATTGTATCAAAAAGCAAATATGGGGAGCAGCAGCCCCTACAGCCCGAGGTGAGTCCAGCAGACCCACATGGCAGAGCTGACGCCTCCCCCCTCCTTGGACCCAGAGGTGAGCATCAGTCCCTGTGGCCCAACCTGCCAAGGTGAGCCCAGCAGACCCGTGAAGCAGAGGCATGCAATCACCTCCCCTTGAACCCACAGGGGAGTGCCACCTCCCACAGCCCAACCCACTGAGGTGAGCCCAGGAGACCCGCACAGTGTTGGGGGCTCATTCTACAGCAACAGATTCTGAAACAGGAATCAACATGGTTTAATATCACCATCACCACATCTACTCTCAAGCAAAGACAGTTCACCACAGTAGCAACCAGGGCCACTCTACAGCCAAACTCAATGCAACAGAAGAAGCAAACCCTCTACCAAATGACCAAACATCAGTGAAAAAATAATAGAACTACAAAAATGCAAGAAGAAATGGCACCACTGAAAGAATACAGTAATGCTCCAATGTCAGACTCCATGGAACAGGGAATCCTTGAAATGTCTGAAAAAGAATTTCAAGCAATGATCTTAAGAAAACTTGAAGAAATAAAGGAAGACACAATTAGAGAAAAAAATGAAACAAGAAAAAATATCCAGAATGTTAAGGGGGAAATCTACAAAGAGATTAATACCATAAAAAAGAGTGTAGCAGAACTTCTAGAAATGAAAGATTCACTCAATAAAATAAAAATCACAACTGAGAGCTTGAGCAACAGGATAGAGGAAGCACAAGAAAGAATTTCAGAGCTTGAATATGGCCTTTTTGAAATAACTCAAGCAGACAAAAAACAAAAAAGGAAAAAAGAATTAAAAATAATGAGGAAAATCTAAGAGAGATAGTAGACAACTTCAAGCATTCTAACATCTAAATTCTGGGTATTCCAGGAGGGGAGGAAAAAGGAAAATGTATTGAAAACCTATTCAAGGTAAAAGTAAAAGAAAACTTCCCAGATGCAGGGTGAGATACAGACCTTCAGGTCCAGGAAGCTCATAGGTCCCTAAACAAATTCAATCCAAAAAGATACTTCCTGAGGCACATTATAGTTAAATTTGCAAAGCTTACAGACAAAGAGAGGTTTCTAAAAGCAGCAAGAGAAATCCATCAGGCAACTTGTAGGGGAACCCCCAACAGACAGACAGATGTCTCAACCAAAACCCTACAGGCCAGAAGAAAGTGGAATGATATCTTCAAAATAATAAAAGGAAAAATTTTCCAGCCAAGAATTCTTTACCCAGCAGGCTCTCCTTCAGAAATGAGGGAGAAATAGTGTATTTCCCAGACAAACAAAACTTGTGGGAGTTCACCACCACATGAACACCCCTCCAAGAAATTCTCAAGGGAGTCATTCATCTGGAATCTGAATAATGGTGACCATCATCACAAATACACAAGAAAGAGCAAAACCCACAGTTAAAACAAAAATGCCAGCATGAAAGAGAAAAAAGCTGAACCATTCCACCTTAAATCCCCAACTCACATTGGAGAAGAGAAATAAAAGGGGAAATAATGATCAAAAGATATTTAAACCACTTAATTAGCAATTAAATGACAGGAATTAAACAACACTTCTCAATAACTACTCTAAGTGTGAATGGACTAAACTCCCCATTCAAAAGACACAGACTGACTGATTGAATTAAAAAGCTAGACCCAAGTATATGCTGTCTTCAAGAGACCCACCTCACCCATAGAGACACACATAGACTAAAAGTGAAGGGATAGAAAAAGATATACCATGAAAATTGAAACCAAAAACAAGCAGGAGTAGCTAGTCTTGTATCTGACAAAATAGACTTTAAACCAAAAAACATAAAAAGAGACAAAGAAGGCCACTATATAATGATAAAGGGATCTATCAAGCTAGAACACATAACAATCATAAACATGTATGCACCCAATACTAGAGCACCCAGATATATAAAGCAAACACTCTTAGATCTAAAGAAAGATGTAGGACCTAATACATTAATAGTCGGTGATCTGAACACCCTCTCAGTATGGTGCAGATCTTCCAGGCAACAAGTCAACAAAGAGACACATGATTAAATCTACACCTTAGACCAACTGGACCTGGCAGATATATACAGAACATTTCACTCAACAACAAAAGAATATACTTTCTTCTCATTAGCTCATGGAACATTCTCTCAGAGAGATCACACATTAGGTCACAAATCTAGTCTCAGCAAATTTTTAAAAAATTGAAATCATTCTAAGTATCTTCTCAGATGACAATGGACTAAAATTGGAAATTAATAATAAGCAAACCTCTAGAAATTATACAAATACATGGAAACTAAATAATAGGCTCCCAAATGTCATATGGGTCCAAGAAGAAATTAAACAGGAAATCAAAAGCATTCTAGAAACTAATGAAAATAAAGATACATCATACCAAAACCTGTGGGATACTGCAAAAGCAGTACCAAGAGGCAAATTTATTGCAATAAATGCTTATGTCAAAACAATGGAAAGACTTCCAATAAACAACCTAATACTATGCCTGAAAGAATTTGAAAAACAACAACAATCCAAACCTAAAGGTAGTAGATGGAAAGTAATAATTAAGATCAGAGGGCTGAGCCCATGGCGCACTCGGGAGAGTGTGGCACTGGGAGCGTGGCGACACTCCTGCCGCAGGTTCAGATCCTATATGGGAATGGCCGGTGCACTCACTGGCTGAGTGCCAGTCACGAAAAGGACAAAATCAAACAAACAAACAAACAAAAAAAAAAAAAAAGATCAGAGCAGAACTAAATGAAACAGAGAACCAAAAAACAATAGAAAAGATCAATGAAACAAAAAGTTGTTTTTTAAAAAAGACAAATAAAATAGATAAACCATTAGCTAGGTTAACAAAAAGAAAAGAGAGAAGACCCAAATAACAAAAATCAGAAATGAAAAGGGAGACATTACAACCGATACCACAGAAATAGAAAAAATCATTAGAGACTATTATAAACAACTGTATGACTACAAATTTGAAAATCTGGAAGATATGGATAAGTTTCTAGAAATATACAAACTACTAAGACTGAACTAAAAAGAGATAGAAAACCTGAACAGACCAGTAACAAGCAAGGAGATTGAAGTGGTAAATAGCAATCTTCAAACAAAGAAAAATCCAGGTCCCGATGGATTTACAGCTGAATTCTATCAGACTTTTAAAGAGGAGTTAATATCAGTTCTCTTCAAACTATTAGAAACAATTGAAACAGAAGCTATTCTCCAAAACTTATTCTCTGATGCCAACGTAACTCTGATACCAAAAAAATTTTACACTATGTTCAAGTGGGATTCATCACAGGGATGCAAGGATGATTCAACATATGAGTCAATAAATGTGATACATCACATTAACAAACTCAGGGACAAAGACCATATGATTATCTCAATAGATGCGAAAAAGCATTTGAAAAAATTAAACATCCCCTCATGATAAAGGCTCTCAATAAATTAGGTATAAAAGGAAAATATCTCAACACAATAAAATCCATTTATGACAAGCCCACTGATGGTATCATTCTGAATGGGGAAAAATTGAGGGTCTTTCCCTTAAGAATAGGAACAAGACAAGGATGACCACTCTCACCACTTCCATTTAACACAGTAGTGGATGTACTAGCCAGAACAATCAGGCAAGAGAAAGAAATGAAGGGAATCCATATTGGAAAAGACAAAGTCAAACTTTCTCTATTTGTGGATGACATGGCACTATATATAGAAAAACCTAAAGACTCTATCATAAAATTCCTAGAGCTGGTTAATAACTTCAGTAACATTGCAGGATACAAAATAAATGCCCCCAAATCAGTTGCATTTATATACTCAAATAATGAACTAACAGAAAGAGAAATAAAGTCAGCCCATTTACAATTGTCCCAAAACAAACAAACAAACAAAAAAAAAAACTAAGGCTCAATTTAACCAAGGAGGTGAAAGACCTTTACAATGAGAACTACAAACCACTTCTGAAAGAAATTAAAGAAGACATACAAAGATGGATAGATATTCCATGCTCTTGGAATGGAAGAATTAACATGAAAATGTCTATACTACCCGAAGTGAGGAACAGATTCAATGCAATCCCTATCAAAATACCAATGACATTCTTCACAGAAATGGAAAAAAATAAACTTACTTTTCACATGGAACAAAAAAAGACCCTGAATAGACAAAGCAATCCTGAATAAAAAATATAAAGTTGGAGACATAACACTACCTGACTTCAGATTATGCTACAAAGCTACTGCAACCAAAACAGTCTGGTACTGGTATAAAAATAGACACTCAGAACAGTGGAATAGAAATAAGAACCCAGAAGTCACCCGCCAGGCTTATAACCATCTGATATTGGACAAAGGCAACAAAAATCTACATTGAGAAAAAGACTGCCTCTTCAACAAGCGGTGCTGGGAAAACTAGGTAACCATATGCAGAAAAATGAAGCTAGATATGCATCTCTCGCCATACACTAAAATCAACTCAAAATGGATTAAAGACTTAAGTATAAGACCTGAAACTGTAAAATTACTAAGGGAAAATATAGGTGAAACACTTCAGCAACTAGGTCTGAGCATAGATTTTATGAACATGAGCCTGAAAGCACAAGCAGAAAAAGAAAAAATAAACAAATGGGACTATAACAAACTAAAAACCTTCTGCACAGCAAAGGAAACAGTCAACAGAGTGAAACAACAACCTACAGAGTGGGAGAAAATTTTCACTAACTATGCGTTCAACAAGGAATTAATATCCATAATATACAAGGAACTTAAGCAATTATATGGTAAAAAAGCAAACAACCCAATTAAAAAATGGGCAAAGGAGATGAACAGACATTTTTCCAAGGAAGACATACAAATGGCCAACAGGTACATCGAAAAATGCTCAACATCACTAGTCAGCAGGGAAATGCAAATTAAAACTACATTGAGATACCGCCTCACCCCAGTTAGAATGGCTATAATAAAAAAGACAGTGAATAACAAATGCTGGTGAGGATGTGGAGAGAAGGGATCACTCCTGCACTTTTGGTGGGACTGTAAATTAGTACAACTACTTTGGAAAACAGTATGGAGGTTTCTCAAACAATTACAGATAGATCTTCCATATGATCCAAGAATCCCACTTCTGGGTATATACCCAGAGGAATGGAAATCATCATGTCGAAGGGACACCTGCACTCCCATGTTCATCACAGCTCTATTTTTTTTCTATTTTAACATAGTTGATTGTATGTATCTGTGGGGTACAGAGTTGAGTATCAATACTCAATATGTGTGCAATTTGTGTTGCTCAAATCAGAATTATTATATTCAATAATGTACACTGTCATCTCTCATCACAGCTCTATTTACAATAGCCAAGATATGGAACCACATTAAATGTCTATCGACGGACTACTGGATGAGGATTATGTGCTATATATACACAACGGAGTACTATTAAGACATAAAAAATGATGAAATTCTGCTATTAGCAGCAACATGGATAAGCTTGGAGAAAATTATATTCATTGAACTAAGCCATGCACAGAAAGAGAAATACCAAATGTGCTCACTCATAAGTGGGAGCTAAGAAAGAATGAATGAAAGGAAGGAAGGAAGGAAGGGGGGAGGAGAGAGAGAGAGAAAGGGAAAGAGAGAGAGAGAGAGAGAGAGAGAGAGAATACAAGAAATTGTTGAACTTTCAGAAGGACAGAACAGACCTATAGTTACTGGAGGAGGGAAGGCAGGGGGTTAGGGATTAATTGGGTAAGGGACACAAAGAATAATTAAGATTTATAATGATGAACATGCTAATAATATTGATTTGATCATCCCATCCTGTGTGCAAATACTGATAGTGAGCTCTATATTCCATAAATATGTATAATTAATTATGTTTCAATTCAATAAATAAATTTTTTTAAAAAATCCAGTGCCTTCTGTTCTACTATTCAGGCAGGGTGAGTGGATTTCCGAATGACTATCTCCTCTATAGAAATGTAGGGGTACATTAGTCTTAGGCTTCCATAACAAAATACCACACACTGGGTTGCTCAAGCAACAGAAATGTATTTTCTCATGTTCTGGAGCTAGAAGTATGAGATCAAGTTGTCAGCAATATTCGTTTCTTTTGTGAGCTGTCTTCTTGGCTTGCAGGTGGCTGCCTTCTTGCTGTGTGTTCATATGGTCTTCAGTCTGTACGTGTGCCTGTCTGGTGTCTCTAATCTCCTAATCTCTCTCTCTCTTTTTTTTTTTTATGGACAGCAATCATATTGGATTAGGGCCCACCCTAATGACCCCATTTCAAATTACTGACCTCTTTAAAGATGCTATCTCCAAATAAGATCACATTCTGAGGTGCTGGATATTAGGACTTCAACATATGAATTTTGGGGGGACACAACCCCCAAAAATGGGGTAACTGAAATTTGCCGGCACTCTTATTTGTCACTTTTGTTTCCTGCCTTCTGTCCCTCTCCTTTGCTGCCACCTTGGCTTCTGTCACGGTGTCAGAAAACCAAAGATGGCACAGCTTCGGAAGCACATTTTCTTGCATTGCCATGCTCCTGGCATTCTTCTTTCCTGTAGCTTTATCAGTCTCTGCACAGAGCCAATTCTTCCCCACGAAGCCTCATTAGCAGGGGTTTTAAAAACATCAGATAGAGTAAATCAGACTGCGTCTGAACCTCTTTACGAGGCAACACAATTCTTCATTTGAAGCTGAGATGAGATAATTTTTAGATCAGAAACAATCATCGAAAAGTTAGGAAACACATTCATCTGTTACATTTTTTCTTGATCTCCTATCTGTATAAATCGGTTTACAGCTCTTGCTCAGTAGGATATAACCATTACCATTTCTTGTGAATAAGGACACTGTTGGATACAAGAGACTGAAGGAAGCACAACACATTTATTAAAAATGTCCCAAATTTACTGTTTCTACCGGAAGTGCTTTGTGATCAGCTGGCACCTGATGTTTACAAATGGATAAACAGCGCCATTTATTAGTAATATATAATTAATTAAACCTGAGGCAGTCATGGGCACTCTCAAGCCTTTCAGGGAAGTAAAAGTAGAGAAGAAAGTAATTAGAAAACTCAGCTGTGATTCAAATTAGTGAAATCTTTGCAAATGCAAGTCAGTACCTTAAATAGCACCTTAAGCTAATTTTTAAGTGATCGGCTGTTGTTGGTGGATTATTTTTTCCATTCTTAAGTTCCTTTTCTCTTTTTTCCCTTTTTCTGGTCTACTGTTTTTATTTCTCAAATGCCTTATAAAGGTAATTATTTTGATCTCTAAAGGAGTTTCTTCTGTTCTTTAAAGCTCACCTTTTGGCAAGTACTAAGTTCGTGACTCACCTTCACAGTAAGACCGGACAATATCACTACCATTAGTGAGTTTTCAGCTTGTTTCAGAAATGCTGATAAGGCATCTGGCAAGCTTTATCCTGACCTTGGAGGATAATGTGGCAGTCTCATAAACAACACTTGTAGAAAAACAAATACTTCTAAAGGAAGTTGTTTTATTCCCAACAGGGAGAGAAAGTAATAAAAATGCATACACTGGATTTCAGGTATATTCTGTTTAACTCATTAGTTTCCACCTATACTTGATGCTGTTTTTATGAAGATTCTTTACTTGTATATATTCTTCTCTTACCTTTTACAACAATCATATCATCTCTATGAATATGGATCATCCATCCTTTCAAAAAAATAATGTTGATTTTTAATCTCTAAATATGAAATTTTTACCATATCATTACGTGTCAAAATGATTATTATTAAAGATCATATCATCCTCTTATTTATACCTTCAAATACATGATTTGTTTTGGCTTGAGATTGCCAAGGAAATGTTACACTCACTGAGCATAACCGGTGAGAACATCTTTGGAAATATAATCTAAAAAGGGAACAAACTAATTAGATAGGCAGCAGGGAACACATGACCTCCCTGGGGTACAGTTTTTACTATTTCATAATTTTTATTGACAGTTTATCTTCAGTTACTATTCATTTGTTTGTGTATTTGCTTTCCTATTTGAAGAAGCAATTGTTTTGGGACACAAGCTTCGCTGCAGTACCAAACAGTAAAAACATAGTAGCAAGTTAAATACATTAGATATGTTTTTTTCCTTTATTTTTAAGAAATCTAATATTCAGCAGTCATAAAAGACATATTGGGTGCCATTGGGTGAGAAACCAAGTTTCCTTCAATCTTTTTCTGATATCCTAAAAGGCACCTTTGTGGTTGGTAAAATAAAGCATAAAGGAAAGGACACAGAGAACACTAAAACCCACCCGTTTTCTGCTCTCATAACTGTGTGCCCTGACATGGGACAGACAGCGTAAACTCAGAAGAAGGGCACCTTTTTCCTTGGTCCAACAAGAGGAGGTATGTTTTGTTTTGAATTTTGTCTGGTAAAAGCAAATACTATTTTCATTTCATACAGAGACTAATCTGTGCCATCACTACCTTGAAATTATGGTTTTATATTTCTTATCGTGGGTCACAAAAACCTTTTTTTTACTCTCTCTTTCAGCTGTTCTTAAAAATCACTGTTTATCTTTCTGTTGTACATCTTGAAGCTTTACAAAGTTGACAAATCAGACATTTATGTTTATGAAGGTCATTTTCCAGAAGCATTTTTAAAAATTTTCTAAGAAAAATTTCCTAATAAAATCTCCAACTTTCATTATCTTAAAGATTAAAGCTAAAGGAAACCATCAGAATGAATATATTCTATATATTCTATGTTCTAGAACTTTGAAAAGCCCCACTATTCATCTTAAACTTTGATATTTTTCAATACTTTGGAGAGAATTACTTTACAATATACCCCTCAGGCATCAGGCAAAACTCATAGCTCCATGAATTCTTGTTAATATTTAATTAGATTAACAAATATTGATTTAAGTTTATAAACCATTTTACTCTCATGAATTATGTTGACTGATACATTAAGTCATTCCAACCTACAGTGAAACTTACATTAACTTCTTCATTTTGGTATTCATTTTTAATATTGTTTATATTATTTATATAATTTACTGTACCTATAAGTAAGCAACTGTTTGAACTTTTGAAAATGGAAAAAAAAAAAAATGTAACCTAACTCCAGATCAAGAAATAGAAAATTATACTACTCCAGAATTCTCAGTTCGCTCTTTTCAAGTCACTATGTGAAGTGTGATCAAAATTCTCTAATACCATT
Source organism: Cynocephalus volans (assembly GCF_027409185.1). Taxonomy (NCBI): domain Eukaryota; kingdom Metazoa; phylum Chordata; class Mammalia; order Dermoptera; family Cynocephalidae; genus Cynocephalus; species Cynocephalus volans. The sequence goes on along the minus strand of NC_084460.1, from coordinate 169,981,195 downwards.
TAGCGTGTTTTCCTGATGGGAAATTTAAATATAATCATACAATACGAACTCTTGTATAACACATTCTTTCATTCTACCTTGTATTTGTGCGATTCATTAAAATTTTGCATGTAAAATTAGTTTATTCATTCTACTTGTATAACAATCCAAGGTGTGAATATCACATTTATATATCTATTTTGTGTTGATGTACATGGGTATAGTTTCCCAGTTTGGAGATCTTGGAAGTAATGGTGCTATCCATTCTTATACACGGTTTTGGTTAGACACAGGTGTATAAATATTCTATTATTTTCAATAACTTTCATGTTTTCTTTTTAGGGCAATCCTATGGATAATAACTTTCCCTATTTTCTGTTTGAAACATAATTATTTCACCTCCATTTGTGAAGCTATAGAATCTAACATCCCTGTTATACTGTCACTCTTTGAAGATATTCTTCCATTGCCTTTGGCTTCCATTGTCATGAAATGTTAGTTTTTAACCTTACCAATGTCCTTTGAGAGCAAAGGTTTTCCTCCAAAGCTAACTGCTTTTATTTTTTTTTTAAGCAGTATGGTTGTGGTGTGCCTGAGTGTATGTGCTTAGGGCTGGCTTGGGGAGGCAGTGTTTAAACTTGGAGTTGACTGAAACTTGTAATTCTGTCAATTAATTTCCATCATGTTTAGACAATTTTCAGTCATTATCTTTTCAAACATTACCACTACATTCTCAATCTGACACTCCAATGATATGCATGTGAGATATTTTGAGAGTGTCCCATTTTTTTTTTATGCTATTTTTTCCACTGTGCTTCAGTTTGGGTAACTTCTATTGCTATATCTCCCAGGACACTAATCTGATCTTTTCCTGTGGACAATCTACCTTCAAACCTGCCCATTGTTATTCAATTCTAGGAAGTCTTCAGTTCTGAAGTATCCATTGGATTGCCTTTGTAGACTAAAATTCCTTGTCATGAAAATGTTTCATCCTTTAATATATTTTTCAACCTTTCATCTACATTACTTAACATACTGTATTGGATTTAATTATGCCCCCCACCCCAAACTCACTGAAGTTTGAATTGTGTCCCCAAAGTTTTATGTATTAGAAACTTAGCCCCCACTGTGACTGTTAAGAGGGTGGGATATCTTTCTTTTGGCCTATTTCTCCCTTTTGGAATGGGAATATATACCCTATCTTTGTCCTACCATTACCTCTTGGGAGTAGATAACTTGTTTTGAATTTCACAGACGGGACTTTGAACTTTGGACTTTTGAGTTGAAACAAGTTAAGACTTTGGGGATGAAATGAATGTATTTGCATGTGAATAGGACTTGAGTTTGGGGGGTAGGGATGGAATGTAATGGATTTAATTTTGTCCCCTAAAACTCATTGAAGTTTGAATTGTGTCCCCCAATTTTTATGTATTAGAAACTTGGTCTCCCCTGTGACCTTTAAGAGGGTATAAATCCTGTTACAGTAATTGAACGATGGAGCCTTGAAGAGGTGATTGGATTGTAGGACCATGAGGTAGTGAATGGATTAAAAATGATGGCCAGGGGTGTGGTTCTGAGGGCTTTAAAAGAGAGGAGAGTCTGTCCTGCTCTCTCAGCTGCCCCCGCCCCCTCTCTGCCTCCACCATCTTGCAATGTGAGACTCTTGGGTCACTGTCTCCACCACCAAGGCCTTCATGTGTTAAGTGGATTTTGGACTACCCAACCTCAGAAACTGTAAGTAATAAATTATGTTTTCTTTGTAAATTACCAAGTTGTGTCTATTTTGTTACAAGCAACAGAAATATACCAGTAAACATATTAAGCATAGAATTTTTAAGAGTCTGTCTAACTCTAATGTCTGGATCATCTATGAGTTGGATTCATTTTCTTTTCCCTTGATCATCAGTCATATTTTCATTTGTATTTTCATGACTAGTAATTACTTTTTGTGGAAGATTATGGGAAGAACCAATGAGATTGTAAATAATAACATTCTCTACTAGAGAAGTTTTTCCCTTTCTTGTATTAGGTGCATAGGATAAGGGGCATCCAAAATCCATCAAAATAGAAAATGAGATAGGTTGAGTCTCGGACAGAACATGGTAAGATTCATTCTATCCCTGTTATTGGGACATAAACCTCTCAGGTTTCTTATTGATCCTGGCATTTATCCAGCTCCTCAGATCTGAAACTCTGGAAGAAAACCTTGTCTGCCCTTAGAGTTTTCAGCCAAGTTTGCCCACCTCACATTGCACTTATCTTCAAGAAATGTTCTGAAAGACCTTACAGAGTAACTCGTATTTACACTGAGACCTACATTGTTAACACATTTTTAATTCAAATAAAGAACAGCTGACTGATGAAGATAATTTAGCAGACAGTTAAATATGAGTGGAGATATGACAGGATGACATAGATAAGTAAATGATAGTAATTAAGGATTATAGGGAATGCATGGCCCTGGGAGGCTAGGGCTGCTGTAACAAAGTACCACAAACTAGGTGGCTCAGAAAACAAAGATTTACTATTGCAAAGATTTGGAGCTAGAAGTCCAAGATCAAGGTATTGGAAGTGTTGTTTCATTTCAATGGCTATGAAATAAAAATTTGCTTCATGCTTCTCTCCTAGCTTCTGGTGGTTTGCTGGCAGTCTTTGGTGTCCCTTGTTTCTACTGCATCACCCCAGTCTTCACATAGTGTTCTTCCTGTGTGAGTGTCTGTGTTTAAATTTCTACTTTATATAAGAGCACCAATCATTCAATTAGGGGCCTTGTCTGTCTACTCCAATGTGACTTAACTTAGCTAATTATATCTACAATGACCCTATATTCAAATAAGGTCACATTCTGAGGAAGTGGGAAATAGAACTTCAACATATAAATTTGGGGTGCTACAATTCAACCCATAAGAACCTGATATATTTTTTGAGAAGCAATTGAGGCTATGTTAAGGACTTTGGATGTTATTCTATAACTGAAAATGATTGATGACTTATAATATGGGAATGATATTGAAAGATAATGTACAAAATGAATTAGAGTGGAGCAGGATAGCAGGGGAGTAAAACTAAAGGCAAAAAATATATATATTAAGGAACATAGCAGTTAAATGGAAAGATAATGGTGTCTTAGATCAGACTAGTTGCACAAGTGATAAGTACAAATGAATTATATGATGTACGAAATTTGGTAACTGCTTTGGGCATCCTCATGAGAAAGTAAGACTCAAGAATACTTCTTTAGAATCTGGCGTAAAAAGTTGTGGAAGTAAAGAGATATCCAGATAAATGTTTGGTGAAGGTGGTCATAGTGGTTTCTTTGGTAGCTTGTTAATTTTCTTTTTGGAATCACAGATATTCCAATAAGAAAAATCTAGCATGGACATTTTAATTTGGAGTACATAAAACTATAATGGCAATGACACAATGAAAATGAGGGACTTTGCTAAGAGTTAATGGATAAAGTGAAAAACCTTTGAGAGAACATTTTAAAAAAATAGGAAAAGGAATTACTTCAAAGGAATGGCCAAAGAGCAACCCCAAATCAAGACATTGTGGTGTTATAGAATTAAAGGAAGATAGTTTCAAGAAAGAGTGAGTGTTCAGTATAATCGATTTCTGCAAACAGTCCAAGAAAAGTGAGGACTATCATATGACTACTGGATTTAGAAATAAGGACTGGAATCTCATTTATTGTAAATGTAGAAAAGAGGAAGAATGAAAACTAATTCAGAGAGGAACTTTTGATATTCAAAAATTCATTTCCTTCTATTCTTCTATCACTTCTGTGAAGAAGAAATTGGGATCATGTGTCTAGAATTTAAATGGATGGGGCAGGGTAATAGTTTGCATAGAGCTGACTTGGGGAGGAAAAAATGTATTTATTCCCTTATAGCTTTACCATCTCAATGCAGCTTTATGTCCATAAATTTATAAAGATTAATTATTGGAGGGCTTGTGTCCTTTTCTTTGCTAAGTTTTTCTGTTACAAATACTGGAGAGAAATTTTGGATTAACAAAGGATTGGTATTTCACTGGGTGAATATCAGTAAAGACTAATGAGGCAAATAAGTTACTTATATTCTGTGAAGAAGAGTTGAAATCACGTGTGGGAAATCTCAGCTGAATACAGAAGGAAATGAAAACAGACATGGCAGAGAGTGAATGAAAATGTGTTTAGGGACCAGCTGTGTTGTCAAAGTGTAACACTTTATAGTGAGAGAATCAAAATGAAAAAGTTTAATAGTAGAAGATTGTGATCAGAGAAATAGGTATGTCAGCATACAGTTTTATAGGTTAAACTGTTTAAGATATGGGTTTTGTTTCTAGGTGCTCAGATACTGATAAACTTTTCTTTCACTCATATGTGATTTCTATTTCAAAGACATGAACTTTATTGTGGGAAGACTTTCATGAGAGTGTGCAAATTAAAGAGATATTCTTATAGCAATTGCTTCTGAAATGTAGTAAGTTCAGTTCAGATTTTGGGCTTTCCAAATTATTGTGAATTACTGCCATAAATAGCACGCACATCTACTGTTCTTTTTGTGTGACTTTTTATGTCTCTTCTATTTTGTTTGTATATTTAAGAAAAATACTGGTAAATATTTAAATATTTATATATTTAATTAAAAGTAATGAAAGATTCATCATTTTTGGTAAACTGGAAGATTGACAGAACATACACATATAAGTAAGCTTAGAAATAAAGTGAATAACACTGTCTGTTATTGTGAATGCTTGGTACATTAATATTTTCATATATATATATATATATATATATATATATATACTGTTTCTACTTGCTGAGAAGATTGACATTTGTTTCTACACATCCCTGGAGGGGAACATAAGAATATGGCTAATATCCTAGAAACGACAATCTTCAATATGATCTCTGAAGAAAAATAAAATTAAGGAAAAAAAAAAATACCCAACAAAGCTGTGAATTCCAGAGAAAGCATTCACTAATTAAATTTATTCAAACTCTTAAACAAACAAAAGCATAAAAGTTGATGGCCTGGGACATTTTATTTAAAGTTAATGGGGATTATAAAGTAGAGAAAACTAGAAAGGAACAGATTAATTAAAAGCTACTACATTTTGAAACCAATTCAAGAGAACTCAAGTGAAATTCATTGCTTGGCACCAGTGAAGTGCTTGAAAAATGATTGTGAGAATCTTAGCGACACATTGTTCAGTATAGTCAAAAATAATGCATCTGTACCAATGTTATTCATTTTCAGATTTTTTTATTTAAGTTATAGAATAGTAAGACAAAAATGCAACTAATATATAAATATGTTTACTAATGTATTGAGAAGCAATGTGGTGGAAATGATAAAGAGCACAGGCCTTGCCAATGTAGAGATCTGGTTTTACTCCCCAGGTGCACTGCATGATAATTGGGAGAATTTCTGCTTCTCAGTTGCTGTATTTGCAAAAATGCATGATGGTATGTGACTGCTGTTCAACGTAGTTGATGTAAGTGAGGCTGTATGTAAAGCATTGGGCAAATGGTACGTTATACCTGTAAATAGTAGGAAACATGGTTGGAGAAAACATAAGGCATAAAGTCCATTTTTAAGCTATTTTATTCCCTTTACATTTTTATGTTCATTTTAAAACAATCAAATAATCCATATGTGAAAATATAAGCAAATTGATCAGGTATTCTGTATTAATTTTTTATACATTTCTAATATCATTTTTAATCCTGATTGTCTCCAATGAGCTCTAGAACTTTAAGAATATTTTTTATTTCTTTGGGCCTGGTATCCCATACCAGTTGACTGACAGTTGTAGAAATGTAAATATCAATTCTATGAATATTCTAGGAGAATATCTGCAAACAGGTTTTATGCCAATGTAGACACTCTAATAATTTAATAAATATTAGCTGCTTACTGCCTTCAGTGCACAAAATCTACTGGTCAGAATAAAACAAGAAAAAAAATACATTACTAGAATAGGAGAGATGGCATACTGAAAATTTCTCAGTGTCATACAACCAACTACTTTGTAGTTCATTAAAAGAAAAAAATGTGAGCAGATAGTGCATCACAATTGAAATACATGATACAAAATTGAAACTGAAAAATAAACAAAGTTTGCCTATGAGGGTTTGAAAAAGAAAAAGCATGATAGAAGAGAGGAAACAAAGAATAACCGACAAAAACTGTCATGGAATTTTGGAATCTCATAGAGAAGGGAAATTGGAACACCTGCTTAGCAGAATGAACATCTTCCAGTTCACACAGCTATTTTGCTCTATATTAAAAAAAAAAAAAAATATATATATATATATATATCATTAAATTAAAAAAAATAATAATTGAAATTTTAAACTCATTTAAAAACGAACTCTTTTAATGGTGATTGATAATTTTTATGCAGGTGTGGCCAAAAAGATCATCATATCAGATCATCATACCTCTGGCTGAGAAGTCTGTTAATTATCATCTTTCACACATAAAAATATTATTATATACTGTTGCAGATCATGTTCCCTGGGGAACATATAAGTGTGAAGGAAGTTTACTAGGGAATTGTCTTGTGATCAACAATTGTGAGAGAAATGCCAGAAGTAGGATTGAGCGGAGACAAAAGTGGAGCTTCAAATCAGTCATAACAAGACCTTTGCAAAACCATGGGTCATTTTGGAGCTGGGATGTCCCTTCAGAGTCTCCCTGAATTGGGTAGGGTGGTTTGGGCCTTTAAACCTGCACATCAACCAGTAATTGGATGCAGACTGCTTGTGAAAAAGGAGACATGGATTTGGGTATGGTAGAAGACAATTCCAGAAGCTGAGGTAACATTTCCTTCAGTTTTGAAGGGAGGATTTGGGTGATATAAAGCAGAACTAGTAAGAGACTGAAGATATAAATTAAGAATGGGGCAGTCATATAGGACAATAGAATTCTAACCCTCAACCTATGCAGCAACAAGTCCTGGAAGCCAAATCTCAGCCTCTGCAGTTATTGGCCTAGAAGAGTCAGGACTTGATTAATGGTTGCTAGCTTACTATTTTTATTTTTATTTTCATGCTCCCACTTCCAACCCTAGACCAACAAGAGAAAGCCAAATACAGGAGTCCCTCCTTATTTGCAAGGAATATGTTCTGAGACCCCCAGTGGATGTCTAAAATGGCAGAGAGTACCACTACTCTTGCACTTTGGGGCCATTATTAGGTAAAACAAGTGTTACTTGAACACAAGCACTGCAGTATGGCAAAGGTGGATCTGTTAACCCAGAGAGCTACTAAGTGACTAATGGATGGGGAGCGTGGACACTGTGGATGTGCTGGACAAAAGGAGGATTCACATCCTGGGCGGGAAGGAGTGAAACAGAGAGCAAATTCCATCAGCTACTGAGAAAGGAACATGATTAAAACTTATGAACTGTTTATTTCTGGAATTTTCCATTTAATGTGAGTATTTTCCAACCATGGTTGACCGGGAGTAACTGAAACCATGGAAAGTGAAAACACGGACAAGGGAAACTACTGTATGCTCCCTAGTCCAAGTACATAAAATGACCACTTCTAATTAGCCCACCTCCAGCTTCCCTGTGACTACATTCTCCAATGAGAGCATACCTGAAGCCTTCCCCTTCTTCTCACTGCAAAGCTTTTCTACTCCTTTGCCAAAGGCAAGTGATGGTGACAGACTCCCTTCTTATAGCAGGATCAGAATATATTGGCTCTCTTTGTTTTCTTTTGGATCTTTATTTCCACACGTTAAAAATTCCAATCAGAGCACAACTGAAGCCTTCCTTTTTTCTCACTATAGAATGTTCCCACGTCTTGCCTGTCTCAGAGTCAGTGGCAAACACAAGTAATCGTGCCTGATTCTCTTGCTGTAGAAGACTCTGAATAAATAGCTTCTATCTGTTTTTATTTGATTGGTCTTTGTTTACTTCCATAGTCTTCCTGGCAGCTCCACCAAGACGTGGTCTACACTGCTCTTATACATTACACTATATTATCTTACTTTTCTTTCCACCTAATGGAATAAATTTTTCTACAGCAACCCAGATTGGAATCACTAGATTTTCCCTTTAATTCTTAACTTTACTCTTTTTTCTCTACTGTCATTAGTGACCTCCTAATTACTGAATGCATTCATATTTACTCGATCTGTCTGCTACATTTGTACTACTGAATATGCCCATCCTTTTCCACCTTTTACAATAACTGTCTGGCTTTGCTCTTCCTGGGCAATTACTATCAAACACAATTTTATATCTGGCTGTTTGGGAGGACCATCACTGTCTCCCAATAAAATGTAAGTTCCTTTAAGTGAGAGAACATATCTGCTCTGCTGCCCACCATATCACCAGATCTCAGAAGAGTGTGTAAATCTTAGTAATCAGTAAATTAATATTTTCTGAATAATGTATGAATCATTTTTAATTCTTATATTTTTAACTCATTAATCTTCTTTTTCCCAAACAGGTCTACTCTCTTGCTGTGTCATCTATCTTTGCAAATGGAATTCCCATTCAGTCAATTATACAAGTCAGAAAATTTTACACTCTCCTAGAGTTCTTTATTTCTACCCATAGTAATTAATCATCAGGTACTTTAATTTCTAGTTTTTAATTAACTACTGAATTTGTCCTCTTCAACAAACCCACATCCCAGGTCTCCTTTTTTTATGAAGCTATCCTTTCTCAGGTGATCAGTATCTAGTCCACCAAAATAAATTTTTCTTACAAATAATGTGCATAATTGAGATAACATATAAAATTGTCTTGAGATATATCTTGAAATTTAAGTTGTTTGATGTGTCAGTTCATTAAACTGCTATAAGACAACATTCAGGAGTATGAAAATGATTGAATGCCAGGAAATTATTTATAAGTTTTATATAGTGAGTGAAAAGATCATACTCCCTATGATAACCAAAGTGTCTATTACAGTTATGAAAGATTTAGTAATTATTGGTTGATATTTTACTTACAACCTCCAGGATTGCCTTAACTTATCTCATGAAAATTATAGTGGAACTTGACATACTTCCTCAGTGTAAGCAATCAAATCCTAAGAGCTACCCTTCTATATTTTTCAGGTAGAAAGAAAGTATGGAAAACGGGTATATAAAGAAACAGCACATATTTTGTAACAGAATTTTGAGACTAGGATACTTTTCAATAAGGGTGACTTCTTTCCCTTATGAAAATCAAATTACTTTTGTAATAAACAGCACCAGCATCTTTTGTTTTGAAAATAGATTAAACATCACAATACAACATAATTTATGATTCACTTTGGTGATCATACTAATTTTGCCATCATCTTAAATGTTAAAAACATGACATAAAATATGTGTATAGTATACAGTAGCTGTTGAGTAATACTTCTCCTCACTTCAAAATCATTTTTCATCAGTACTTCACCTCATTGAAAGCCTTTAAACAAAATTCCCTTGAGTCTCACATATATAATTTTTCCCTTTCACACACTGCAGTAAAACTTGGTTTTTTTTTTTAGCAGCATCCTCCCTTCTTTCTAAATTCTAGTAAGTATTAAAATTATTAATTCTATATCATTATGAATTCTGATAATATTGTTTGGTCTCCTTTATCCAATTAAAAAGCTAGTAGATCTGCTATGTTTTCTGCCCCAATTTCATTTTATACCCTAGTGGTAAATAAGCTACAATTTCCATCTGGAGAACAAACTCCTCTACCTCTCATTTTATATGGTCTGGTAAAACTTACTATTGCCCACACTCGGGGGATAAATCCCTACCCAAGATTGTTAGTGTAGGATTATGAGCTAGAAGTTTATAATAAGGCTTTTAAAAATTCTGTGTATAACATGTTGTGAGCATAAACACTATAGGTAAACTAATGTAGTAACAAAGGAATTTGTCTTATTACTTGAACAAGGATGCTTAAAGGATTCATATTTAACTCAGAAAATTAGTAAAATATGATTGGTTTTTTAGACTGCAGTGGTAATATCAAAATGTTCATTAACTAGATTAAATCTAGCTATTGAATGATTAATGAATTTGTTATATAGTGTTTTCTGCTAATTTGCCATACTGATAAAATTTATATATTATTGTATAGATTACTGATACTCTCAGGAGTGCAAAAACAGATAGATTATACTAACCAAATTAATTTACATAATATATTACAGGAAAACTCATATAAAATTTAAAAATTCAAATACCTTATTCAAGAGCTGACCATAATTATGTACCATAGTGTATTCTCCACCTACCTGAGACACTGTTCAAATATTGAAGGCAACCACCGTAAAACTCATATTTTATGTGAATGTTTAATCACAAAAGCTGTAAGCCTTTTTCACAGGATTCCCATTAGAAGTTCATGGAAATCCGTCCCCCCCCCACTCTCCCTAACTCTTACCCCATTGTGTATATCTACAAAAATAACAACACAATACTGTTTAAATCCATGCATTTGGAAGTGTTTGTCTGCCATCAATCACTTCTAAGTGATTTACTCTTCATAAATTATCACTTAGCATTTTTAGAAACTACCTAAAATGTATTAATTCAATAGAATATCATGGCTGTATAAGCTTTTTTTTTTGACCGTTGCCAGTACTGCTTGCTTTATGCAGGTGCATTTCAGTTATAGAGATAAGCTTTTTGACTTTCTATTGTGAATTTATTTGATGGCTGAATTGTGGTCTTAAAGTATTAACTTTCAGTTAGGTAGACAGCAAAAAGATTACTTCCAATACCCTAAGCAGCTCATGGAAGTGTCCAGATGTTAAGTATTTTATCATTTTGTCCCTTTGTGCTATATAAACATTGATTTCAAATACACGGTTTTGAGCAGTCTGTACTAGTAGAAAATATAGGGGATGATTTATCCATGCATTCCTAGTTTTCAAAAATATGCCTGAGTATATACGAATAAATATTAGTCTTATAGGATTCTTTTATTACATTTTTATCTATCTCAGGACTTGGGTATGCATCCAGCAAATACCAAGATCTATCTTCATTGATTCTATAAATCTCTTCATTCTCTATTCAATGTGTAAATAGTGAACAATTAAATACACTGCCTATATATTATATATAATATAATGTATATAATATATATCATGTATATAACTTAAAGGAAATAACTCAGATAATATGAAAACAATAATCAGGAAAGGCCACTCCATGACTCTGGTGCAAAAACACATAGACATATACATTCCGTTCTATACATTACACAAAAATACCTAAATATCTCCCACTTATGACTAACATGAATGGCTACTGTCTTTTTCTATTGAAACTCCATTTCTGTTTTAATTTTCCCACTTCACAGGTAAAAAATTACAAGGATATCTACTACCTAATTGCCCCTGATTTCTTATCAGCATCCAGTCTACTACTGGCCTCAATTTCTATATACTCTCCTTAGAATTACAAAAGACCAGTATAATAAGTTCATGGCAACCCTCTTAAAATGACGGCTCATTGTTCTTCTGGTGTATCATCTTTCTTACTGTAAGCTAAATAAATTTGTTTTACTATAGGTGAGTTGTTATTGGACTTTAAATAAAGCAGAGTTTCCACCGTAGTTTGGCTGAGACCCTCACTTGTGGGGATTAAGACCCTTGATTTGGTAATAGTATACATGTCTGAGGCCTCTTGACTATCTACCCAATCTACCCACTGTAGATCATTATGCTTTGGATGATAAGGTCAGGACCAGCATCATGTGCATGTGACCTGCATAATTTCACTGGGCCTCATGCTCAGAAAGGACCCATTAGTCAAAACTTGGTTTAATGCTGTGCCATTTTGAAAATAGTATTTTATATCAGAACTTCTTTTTTATAATTCAAAATCTGATGGGACAATGGAGTATATGGGTGAGCACAGGAGATATGTGCAGTATGCAAGTTCAATATTTTTTCACCCTCACTCATATATAACATTCATGAAGCCCCATGATCACTGAAATTCCCCAAGATGTACATTGCATGAAAATTCAGCAAGTAGAAGTTAATAAGTAAGAGTGTCAAAGCAAAATTTGCACCAGACAAGGTTAATCAGGCCAGGAAGACTTTGTTGAAGACTATTTTAGCAGGGGAAAGAGACAATAATGCAGTCTGAAATCAACTCTGCAGAAAGACAGAGCAGGAGAATTTTAGAAAGCTGGGTTGGGAGGAATTTTATAGGCCATTTGTGTTTACTGATTGGTCGTCCTTACCCAAAAGAAAAGTAACTTTTTCATATCTTCATGACAAGAGATAGTTTTAAAACTTGAAGCAAGGAGCCCTTCAAAGTTAGGCTTCTACCCTCCTACATTGACTGAGGAACAGGGTTGCTGTCTTATTTGATAAATACATTTGAAAGATATGACTCCCAAGTCCTTGAAAACAATAGGACTGGATTATGAAACTGGAAATGGTCTTTAAAAAAATTTACATCTGAAAAAATTAGAGTAAAAACTTATAAGTTTTCTAAAGTAAATGTTTTAAAAAACGGGTGGTTGGGTGAACCCATAGAATCAGAAAGGCCTTCTTGGTCATGTGCACTTCTAAGATTAGGCTTACAGCTCAGAGAGGTCAAATCATCCCCTTGAAACAGAACTTTCTTTGAATACAGAGAAAAGACAACGGTGTTCTGAGAAACATGAATGACTAAGGAACTCTATTATATTTCTTTCTCATCTTCTGTGTGTTAGCCAGCCATTTGTGCCATAAATGATGATGTAGAAGAAAAGAGAAAAACAGGGTAACCCCTAGTTTCTTTTCCTTTTCAGTCCTTCTTTACTCACTGATAGGCTAAAAATACAGAGTATTAGTAGTAGAGTGTGCACATATTGAGAAGTGAAACAAAGAACAGTTGGGTGAGTTTTGTGCAGTGTTTCCCCTACCGTGGGAAGAACATATGCTCTACTAGCTACAAATACGAATTGTGTAACTTGGGTAATTCTGGATGTATTTATCTTTCTAACTGACTGACTTCAACCCAAACACTTGAGAAACTGGGAAAATTTACATGTGAACAAATAAACCAGATTTTTACTTGAAATCTACCTTAGAACAAAAAGGAAATATAATCCAAAGTATCTAAGAACTGGCATGTCTTACTGTATGCTGAGGCTTTCAAATACACTTAGACTTATAAATTGCCTTCGTACATGAATTCTCGGATCTCAAATAAAAGGAGGGGGGAAAAAGCCCCTTGTGGAAATTCCATGTCTTGTCCATATAAAAGAGAGTTTATTTTGTTTAACATTGGGACACCACTATCCTTTGTTTCCATACCTCTGGGATAAAAGATTTCTTTTTAATTGAAACATAATTGATTATATATATTGGGGGGGTACACAGTTGAATATCAATACCTGTGTACAATATGTGATGATGATATCAGGATAATTATCATATTCATCATTACAAAATGTAATTATTTCTTTCTGTTAAGGACATTCAATCTCCTCTCTTTTAGCCATTTGATAGAATTCAGTAAATTAATGTTAATTACAGATGCTCGGCTCGATTGTACAGCAAATGAACTTATTTTTCCTAACTAGCTGTTTTGTGCCCATTAAACAATTTCTCACTATTCCTCCTCGCCCTCCTCTTTCCCACCTCTAGTAACCACAGTTCTGTTCTCTCCTGTTCATCTTATTATGATGATTTTTTTTTTCTATTTTTGTTTCTTCCTTTTTTATTCAAAATACTTTAACATTTACTTGTACATATTTGTGCGATATAGTGTGTTGTTTCCATATATGCTAATACTGCACAATGATTCACTTAGGGTAGATAGCATAGTCTTGTGCCCTTTAGTTCATCACATTTCCTCCTCCCCCAACCCCACTCCCTCTCGCCAGCCTCAGGTAAGGTAACCATTATTCTACTCTCTACTTCTATGAGAACCACCTTTTCTTTTCTAATTTCGTGTATGAGTGTCATCATGCCATATTTGTCTTGTTGTGTCTGACTTATTTCACTTAGCATGACAGTTTCCAGTGCAATCCATGTTGCTGCAAATGACAGCATATCATCATTTTTTATAGCTAAGTAATATTCTATTGTGTATAAATACCACAGTATTTTTATCCACTCACCCACTGATGGACATTTAAATGGATTCCATCTCTTGATTATTGTGAATAGTACTGTGGTGAACATGGGAGTGAAGGTGTCTTTTTGGTACACTGATTTCATTTCCTTTGAGTATATTCCCAGTGGTGGGAAAACTGGGTCATAAGGTAAATCCATCTTTAGTTCTATGAGGAACCTCCATACTGTTTTCTACAGGGACTGTACCAATTTACACTGCCACCAGCAATGTAAGAGAGTTCCTTTTTCTCCACACCCTCACCAGCAATTGTTATTTTGTATCTTGATGGTAACAGCAATTCTAACTAGAGCGAGATGATATCTCATTGTGGTTTTAATTTGCATCTCCCTGATGATTAATGATGCTGAGCATTTTTTCATGTGCCTGTTGGCCATTTGTGCATCTTCCTTCGAGGAATGTTTGTTCAAGTTATTTTCCCAGGTTTTAACTGAGTTTTTGGTTTTTTGCTGTCCAGTTGTTTAAGTTTTGGATATTAGCCCCTCATCTGATGTGTGGCAAACACTTTCTTCCATTCTGTAGGTTGTCTCTTCACTTAGTTGGCAGTGTCCCTTACTTTGCAGAAGCTTTTTAGTTTGATGTAGTCCCATTTGTATATTTTTGCTTTAGTTGCCTGTGCCTTGTAGTCTTGATCAAAAAAGAACACCCACTCTCATTTCATATAACATTTCCTGTCTGTTTTCTACTAGTAGTTTCATAGTTTGGGGTCTTGCATTTAGGTCTTGGATCCATTTTGAGTTAATTTTTGTGTGTGATAAGAGATAGGGGTCTAGTTTCAATATTCTCTGTTTGGATAGCCAGTTTTCCCAACACCCTTTGTTGAAGAAGCTGTTCTTTCCCCATTGCATATTTTTGTCACCTTTGTCAAAAACCAGTTAGATGTAAATGTGTGGGTTTATTGCAGGGCCGTTTATTCTATTTCATGGGTCAATTTGTTGGTTTTCATGCCAGTACCATGCTGTTTTGGTTACTACAGTTTTATAGTATATTGTGAAGTCAGGGAGTATAATTTCTCAAACTTTGTTCTTTTTGTTCAAGATTGCTTTAGGTATAATAGGTTATTTTGTGGATCCACACAAATTTTAAAATCATTTTTTGTATTTCTATGAAGAATATCACTGGTGTTTTGATAGGGATTGCATTGAATGTGTAGATTGCTTTGGGTGACATGGACATTTTGATTATTTTAATTCTTCTGACCCATGAACATGGGATATCTTTCCATTTATTTGTGTCCTCTTCAATTTTTCTCACCAACATATTATAGTTTTTATTGTAGAGGTCTTCCACCCCCTCTGTTAAATTTACTCCTAGATATTTCATGTTTTTGTTAGCTATTATGAATACGATTACTTTCTTGATTTCTTCTTTGGCTATTTTGTTATTGGTTTATAGAAAGGCTATTGTTTTTTGTGTGTTGATTGTGTATCCCATAAGTATACTGAATTTATTAGTTCTAGTAATTTTTTTGGTGCAATCTTTAGGGTTTTCTGTTTATAGGATCATGTTGTCTGTGAAAAACTAAAGGGTAGAACTAACAAGACATTAACATACATGACCAACATATAAAAGAAAGGCCATATTAAAAGATCTAACTTGGAACAATGAAATGTCAGAAAGTTGGGAGGAATGATGTCAAATCATAGAATTGGCTTTGCTTTTTTATTTTTTCTTAGAAATCAAATTTAAATTATTTTTGACCTAAAGTAATTCGATATAACTATAAGATGATTTTTGTAAGCCTCATGGTAACCATAACACAAAAATGTATGTGACATTAAAAATAAATAAGATAAATCAAAATGTAATGACTGATTGTCATTAGTTTCAAGAAATGTTTTGATTTACTGCTTAATTTCTTCTTTGACCCACAAGTTTTTCAGGAGCATGTTGTGAAATTTGCAGCAGCATATATGACCTTGGAGAAAATTATGTTAAGTGAAATAAGCCAGACACAGAAAGAGAAATACCATATGTCCTCACTTATAACTGAGAAGTAAAAGATAAATAGACAGGAGGAAAGAAAGAAAGACACAACAATCACAATAATGCGTTGAACTTTCAGAAGGAGCGAACAGAGCTGTGGTTACTAGAGGTGCGAAAGGGGGAAGAGGAAGGGAGTTAGGGCGAAACTGGTTCATGGACACTAAGAATGATTACATTTTACAATGATCAATATGCTAATTATCCTGATTTGATCACCACACATTGTACACAAATACTGATAGTCGACTCTGCACCCCACAAATATGTATAATCAATTATGTTTCAATATAAAAAGATAAAATAAAAAAACAAATAAAATAAACTCTTAATTAGATGATGGGAAAAATATGTGAAGCTAGAGAAAACCACAGAGCCACAAAGGAAGACAGTAAGACCAGAAAAAAAGGATCTATAAAACAGCAATTAAAAAAAAAGAGAAAAGTGGCAGTAACAAGTCCCTATATACCAATAATAACCCTAAATGTAAATGGGTCGAAGGTCCTAATTAAAAGACACAGAATAGTTGAATGGAATATAAAACAGGAACCAACAATATGCTGCCTACAAGAAACTCACTTAACTGATAAAGACAAACACTGGCTGAAAGTGAAGCAAATGAAAACCAAAAGAGAGCAGAAGGAGCTATATTTGATATCAGATAAAACAGACTTTGAGCCAAGGAAAGTTTAAAAAGATAAGGAAGGTTTTTATTTACTGATGAAGTGATAAATTCAACAAGAAGGTATAACAATTCTAAATATATGTGAACCCAACTCCAGAGAACCCAGTTATATAAAGCAATTAGTGTTGGACCTAATGGGAGAGAAAGATTCCAACACAACAATAGTTGGGGAATTTATAACCCACTTTCAGCAAAGGACAGATCATCCAGGCAGAAAATCAACCAGGAAACATCAAAATTAATCTCTACTATAGGCTGACTTGACCTTAGGGACACGTATAAAACATTCCATCCATCAGCTGCAGAATATACATTCTTCTCAGCAGTACATGGAATATTCTCTAGTATTGACCATATGTTAGGACACAAAACAAGTCTCACAAATTTTTAAAAAACAGAAATTATATCAACTCCCTTGTCCAACCATAATGGAATAAAACTAGAAGTCAACTCCAAAAGGGACACTAAAACCTGTATAAATACATGAAAATTAAGCAATGTGCTCCTAAATGAATGAGTCAAAGAAAAGATCAAGAAGGAAATTTAAAAATTCCTGGAGACAAATGAAAATGAAAATGAAACATACTAGAATCTATGGGATACAGTCAAAGCAGTTTGAAGAGGAAAATTTACAGCAACAAATGCCTACATCAAAAATGAAAAAAAGGCTCCAAATAAACAACCAGTATTACATCTGAAAAAGCTTGAAAAACAAGGGCAAACCAAATCCAAAATCAGTAGAAAGAGAAAAATAACAAAGATCAGAGAAGAAATAAATACATTAGAGATTAAACACCAATATAAAAGATCAGTGAAACAAAGAGTTGTTTTTTTCCAAAAGATAAAGAAAATCAATAAAACATTATCTAGACTGATGAAGAAAAAAAGAGAGGAGTCAAATATTTAACACCAGACATGAAAAAGGAAACATTACTACTGATATAAAAGGAATATAAAGGATCATAAGAGATTACTATAAACAACTATATGAGAACAAACTGGAAAACATGGAAGAAATGAATAAATTCCTGAGCACATACAGCTGAGTCATGAAGAACTAGAATATCTAAATAGACCAATATTGAATAATGAGATGCAAGCAGTAATAACGTCTCCCAACATAGAAAACCCTGGGACCAAATGGCTTTATGCCTAATTATACCAAATGTTTAAAGAACTAATACCAATTCTTTTCAACCTCTTTCAAAACATTGAAAATGAAGGAATACTTCCAACCGTATTCTATAAGGCCAATATTAGACTCATATCAAAACTAGAAACAACATAACAAAAAAGAAAACTGTAGACCAATATTTTTATGAACACAGATGCAAAGATCCTCACTGAAATGCTAGAGAATGGAAAACAACACCACCTTAAAAGATCATACACCATGATCAAGTGGTATTCTTCCTAGGGATGCAAGGATGGTTCAACATATGCATATCTGTAACCATGACACATCGTATCAACAGAATGAAGGAAATAAACCATATGATCATTTAAATTGATGCAAAAAATATTTGAGAAAATCCAACACCCCTTCATGATAAAAACACTCAGCAAATCATGTATAGAAGGAATGGACCTCAACACAATAAAGGCCATATACAAAAAATATACAGCAAATATCATACTGAATGGACAAAAACTGGATTTTTCCTCTAAGATCTGGAATAAGACAAGGATGCTCACTTTCCCCACTTTTATTCAACATAGTACTAGAAGTTCTAGCCAGCATAATAAAGCAAAAGAAAGCAATAAAAGGCATTCAAATCGGAAAGGAGAAAGTCAAACTTTCTTTCTTTCTTTCTTTCATATATACTTGTTTATTTATGCTTTATTTTTAACACCTTTTAGCTCCCACCTATGAGTGAGAACTTGTGGTATTTCTATTTCTGTGCCTGGCTTTCTTCACTTAATTTTCTCCAAGCTCATCCATGCTGCTGTGAATGGCATATTTTGTATGGCTAAGTAGTATTCCATTTTTATGGCTCAGTACTATTCCATCATATTTTCCTTATCTAATCAGCTGTCAATGGACATTTAGGTTGATTCCATATCTTGGTTATTGTAGACAGAGCTGTGATAAACATGGAAGTGCAGGTATCCCTTTGACATGATGATTTCCATTTCTTTGGGTATATACCTAGTAGTGGGATTGTTGGATCGTATGGTAGTTCTATCTGTAATTGTGTGTGAAACCTCCATACTGTTTTCTCTAATGGCTGTACTAATGTACAGTCCCACCAAGAATTTAGAAGAGTCCCCCTTCTCTGCATCCTCACCAGAATTTGTTATTCTCTCTTTTGATAATAGCTAGTCTGATAATAGTGAGATGATATCTCAATGTGGTTTTGATTTATACATCCCTGGTGCTTAGTGAGGTTGAGCATTTTGTAAATGTTCCTGTTAGCCATTTGTACATCTTCTTTTGATAAATCTCTGTTCAGCTCCTTTGCCCATTTTTAATTGGATTATTTGTTTTTCACTGCTAAGTTGTTTGAGTTCCTTGTATATTTAGGATGTTAATCCCTTATGGGATGCATAGTTTTCAAATACTTTTTCCCATTCTGTAGGTTACCTTTTTACTATCTTGATTGTTTCCTTTGCTGTGCAGGAGGTTTTGGGTTTGACATAATCTAATTTGTTTATTTTTTTTTTTCTTTTGAGGTCTTTGACCAGTCCTACATGCTTAAGTGATTCCCCTGTGTTTTCTTCAAGGAATTTTATAGTTTTAGGTCTTGATTTTGGCATATGGTGAAGGTAAAGGTCTAGTTTCATTCTTCTGTACATATATATCTAGTTTTTCCAGCACTGTTTATTCAAGAGACTGTCCTTTCTCCAATGTGTGTTCCTGGCAACTTTTTTGAAAATTGGCTGACTGAAAGTATGTGGATTGATATCTGAGTTTCTCTATTCTGGTCCACTGGTCCACATATCTGTTTATATATTACTACCATGCTGTTTTGGTTAATATAGTTTTTTAATATTGTACCTGAAGTCAGGTAGTGTAATGCCTCTGGCTTTATTTATTTTTTATTTTTTGCTCAGGTTTACTTTGCATCTTTTGTTGTTCCATATGAATTTTAGGATTGCTTTTTCTATTTCTGTAAAGAATGTTATTGGTATTGTGATGGAGATTACATTGAATCTGTAGATTGCTTTGAGTAGTATGGACACTTTCACAACATTAATTCTTCCAATACATGACCATGAAATGTCTTTCCATCTTTTTGTGTCCTCTCCAAATTCTTTCATCAGTGTTTTCTAGGTTTCACTGTAGAGATCTTTCACCTCTGTGGTAAAGTTGATTCCCATGTATTTTTTTTTTAGTAGGTATTGTAAATGGACTGCTTTCTTGATTTTTATTTTTCTGCTAGTTCACTGTTGGTGTATAAAAATGTCACTGGTTTTTGTACATTGATTTTTTTATCCTGCAACTTTACTGAATTCATTTTTCAGCTATAGGAGTTTTCAAGAAAAAACAAAGCCCACTGGTAGAGCAAGCATGAAAATGACAAAGAGAATAAAACTATATCTTACCAGTATAAGAAAACAACAAACACTGAAGACAAACAATAAAAGGGAAAGAAAGTAAACATATTTAAAGCAACCTTTAAAATATCAATAAAATTGCAAGAGTAAGACAATACCTTTCCATAACAACCCTAAATGTAAATTAATTGAATTCTCCACTCAAAAGATATAGAGTGGCTGAGTAAGTTTAAAAAAGCTAGACACAACTACATGTGGCCAAAAAGAAAATCACTTCATCTCTAAAGACACACAGACTAATAGTGAAGGGGTGGAAAAAATGTTATACCACACAAATGTAAACCAAAAATGCACAGAAGTAGCTATTCTTATATCAGATAACATAGACTTTAAACCAAAACTATAAAGAAATGAAGGTAATTATATAATGATAAAGGGATCAATCCAGCAAGAGGATATAACAATCATAAATTTATATGCTCCAACACTGGCACACCCAGATATATAAAGCAAATATTATTAGATCCAAAGAGAAATAGACCCCAATACAATAATAGTTGGAGACCTCAACACTCCTCTTTCAACATTGGACAGAACATCTACAGAACACATCAGCAGAGAATCACAGGATTAAAACTCATTTTAGACCAATTGGATTTGACAGACATCTACAGAACATTTCATCCAACAACTACAGAATATGCATTATTTTCATCAGCACATGGAAAATTCTTCAGTATAGACCACACTTAGTTCACAAATCAAGTCTCAACAAATTTAAAAACATCAAAATCATTCCAAGTACATTTTCAGACTACAAGAAATAAAACTAAAAATCAATAACAAATGAAACTTTGGAAACTATACGCATATGTTGAAACTAAACAATATGCCCCTGAATAAAATATTTTTTTTTTTTTTTTTTTTTTTTTATATTTCTACTTGTAGTTGACTTCTTATTTTTTTTTTTTTTTTAATTTTATTTTGTCGATATACATTGTAGCTGATTAATGCTCCCCATCACCAAAACCTCCCTCCCTTCTCCCTCCCCCCCTCCCCCCCAACCATGTCCTTTCTGTTTGTTTGTTGTATCAACTTCAAATAATTGTGGTTGTTATATCTTCTTACCCCCCCCCCCGTTTGTGTGTGTATGTGTGTATGTGTGTGTGTGAATTTATATATTAAATTGTTAGCTCCCTCCAATAAGTGAGAACATGTGGTATTTCTCTTTCTGTGCCTGACTTGTTTCACTTAATATAATTCTCTCGAGGTCCATCCATGTTGTTGCAAATGGCAGTATTTCATTCGTTTTTATAGCTGAGTAGTATTCCATTGTGTAGATGTACCACATTTTCCGTATCCACTCATCTGATGATGGGCATTTGGGCTGGTTCCAACTCTTGGCTATTGTAAAGAGTGCTGCGATGAACATTGGGGAACAGGTATACCTTCGACTTGATGATTTCCATTCCTCTGGGTATATTCCCAACAGTGGGATGGCTGGGTCGTATGGTAGATCTATTTGCAATTGTTTAAGGAACCTCCATACCATTTTCCATAGAGGCTGCACCATTTTGCAGTCCCACCAACAATGTATGAGAGTTCCTTTTTCTCCGCAGCCTCGCCAGCATTTATCGTTCATAGTCTTTTGGATTTTAGCCATCCTAACTGGGGTAAGATGGTATCTCAATGTGGTTTTGATTTGCATTTCCCGGATGCTGAGTGATGTTGAGCATTTTTTCATATGTCTGTTGGCCATTTGGATATCTTCCTTAGAGAAATGCCTACTTAGCTCTTTTGCCCATTTTTTAATTGGGTTGCTTGTTTTCTTCTTGTAAAGTTGTTTGAGTTCCTTATATATTCTGGATATTAATCCTTTGTCAGATGTATATTTTGCAAATATTTTCTCCCACTCTGTTGGTTGTCTTTTAACTCTTTTAATTGTTTCTTTTGCTGTGCAGAAGCTTTTTAGTTTGATATAATCCCATTTGTTTATTTTTCCTTTGGTTGCCCGTGCTTTTGGGGTCGTATTCATGAAGTCTGTGCCCAGTCCTATTTCCTGAAGTGTTTCCCCTATGTTTTCTTTAAGAAGTTTTATTGTCTCAGGGTGTATATTTAAATCCTTAATCCATTTTGAGTTGATTTTAGTATATGGTGAGAGGTATGGATCTAGTTTCATTCTCCTGCATAACGATATCCAGTTATCCCAGCACCACTTGCTGAAGAGGCAGTCCCTTCCCCAGTGAATAGGCTTGGTGCCTTTGTCAAAGATCAGATGGCAGTAAGTGTGAGGGTTGATTTCTGGATTCTCTATTCTATTCCATTGGTCAGTGTGTCTGTTTTTATGCCAGTACCATACTGTTTTGGTTATTATAGCTTTGTAGTATAGCTTAAAGTCAGGTAGTGTTATGCCTCCAGCTTTATTTTTTTTGCTGAGCATTGCTTTGGCTATTCGTGGTCTTTTATTGTTCCATATAAATGTCTGAATAGTTTTTTCCATTTCTGAGAGAAATGTCTTTGGAATTTTGATGGGGATTGCATTGAATTTGTATATCACTTTGGGTAGTATGGACATTTTCACTATGTTGATTCTTCCAATCCAAGAGCATGGGATATCTTTCCATCTTCTTGTATCCTCTCTAATTTCTCTCAGCAGTGGTTTGTAGTTCTCATTATAGAGATTTTTCACCTCCTTGGTTAACTCAATTCCTAAGTATTTTATTTTTTTGGTGGCTATTGTAAATGGGCAGGCTTTCTTGATTTCTCCTTCTGCATGTTCACTATTGGAGAAAAGAAATGCTACTGATTTTTGTGTGTTGATTTTGTATCCTGCTACTGTGCTGAAATCATTTATCAATTCCAACAGTTTTTTTGTAGAGGTTTTAGGCTGTTCGATATATAGGATCATGTCATCTGCAAACAGGGACAGTTTGACTTCATCTTTTCCAATCTGGATGCCCTTTATTTCCTTCTCTTCTCTGATTGCTCTGGCTAGTACTTCCAACACTATGTTGAATAGGAGTGGTGAGAGTGGGCATCCTTGTCTAGTTCCTGTTCTTAAAGGAAAAGCTTTCAGCTTTTCCCCATTCAGGATGATATTGGCAGTGGGTTTGGCATATATGGCTTTAATTATGTTGAGATACTTTCCCTCTATACCTAACTTATAGAGGGTCTTTGTCATGAATGAGTGCTGAACTTTATCAAATGCTTTTTCAGCATCTATAGAGATGATCATATGGTCCTTGTGTTTGAGTTTATTAATAAGGTGTATCACATTTATTGATTTGCGTATGTTGAACCAACCTTGCATCCCTGGGATGAATCCCACTTGATCGTGATGAATAATTTTTCGTATGTGTTGCTGTATTCTGTTTGCTAGTATTTTAGTGAGGATTTTTGCATCTATATTCATCAAGGATATCGGCCTGTAGTTTTCTTTTTTGGTTATATCTTTACCTGGTTTTGGTAACAGGATGATGTTTGCTTCATAGAATGAGTTTGGGAGATTTGCGTCCGTTTCAATCTTTTGGAATAGTTTGTAAAGAATCGGTGTCAATTCCTCTTTGAATGTTTGGTAAAATTCTGCTGTGAATCCATCTGGTCCTGGGCTTTTCTTTGTTGGGAGCCTTCTGATAACAGCTTCAATCTCCTTTATTGTTATTGGTCTGTTCAAATTTTCTACGTCTTCACGGTTCAGTTTTGGGAGCTTGTGTGTGTCCAGAAATTTATCCATTTCCTCCAGATTTTCAAATTTGTTGGCGTATAGTTGTTTATAGTAGTCTCGAATGATTCCTTGTATTTCAGATGAATCAGTTGTAATATCGCCTTTTTCATTTCTAATTTTTGTTATTTGAGTCTTCTCTCTTCTTTTTTTTGTTAGCCATGCTAATGGTTTGTCAATTTTATTTATCTTTTCAAAAAACCAACTTTTTGATTCGTTGATCTTTTGAATTGTTTTTTGGTTTTCAATTTCATTCAGTTCTGCTCTGATCTTAATGATTTCTTTCCGTCTGCTAACTTTAGGATTGGATTGTTCTTGTTTTTCTAGTTCTTTAAGGTGAAGTGTTAGGTTGTTCACTTGCCATCTTTCCATTCTTCTGAAGTGAGCATTTAATGCAATAAATTTTCCCCTCAATACTGCTTTTGCAGTATCCCACAGGTTTTGGTATGATGTATCATTGTTTTCATTAGTTTCAATAAACTTTTTGATTTCCTGCTTGATTTCTTCTTGGACCCATATGTCATTAAGTAGAATGCTGTTTAATTTCCATGTGTTTGTATAGTTTCCAGAGTTTTGTTTGTTATTAATTTCTAGTTTTAATCCATTGTGGTCTGAGAAGATACATGGGATAATTCCAATTTTTTTGAATTTATTGAGACTTGATTTGTGACCTAATATGTGATCTATCTTGGAGAATGATCCATGTGCTGATGAGAAGAATGAATATTCTGAGGTTGTTGGGTGGAATGTTCTGTAGATATCTGCCAATTCCAATTGGTCTAGAGTCTTGTTTAGATCTTGTGTTTCTCTACTGATTCTTTGCCTAGATGATCTGTCTAATATTGACAGTGGAGTGTTCAGGTCCCCTGCTATTATGGTATTAGTGTCTATTTCCTTCTTTAGGTCTAATAGAGTTTGTTTTATAAATCTGGCTGCTCCAACATTGGGTGCGTACATATTTATGATTGTTATGTCTTCTTGATGGATCAGTCCTTTTATCATTAAGTAGTGTCCCTCATTGTCTCTTTTTATGGTTTTTAGTTTAAAGTCTATTTTGTCCGATATAAGAATAGCCACTCCAGCTCGTTTTTCTTTTCTGTTTGCATGGTAAATCTTTTTCCATCCTTTTACTCTTAGTCTGTGTGAATCTTTATGGGTGAGGTGGGTCTCTTGTAGGCAGCATATAGTTGGGTCCTGCTTTTTGATCCAGTCAGCCAGTCTGTGTCTTTTAATTGGGGAATTTAAGCCTTTAACATTAAGAGTTGTTATTGAAAGGTGTTGATTTATTCCTAGCATTTTATTGGTTGTTTGGTTGTCTTAGGTGTCTTTTGTTCCTTGCTTTCTGATTTACTGTTTGGTTTCTTTGTTTGTTGGTTCCTTAGGTTGTAGATAGTGTTTTTGTTAGCTTGTTTTCTCTTCATGAATGCCATTTTTATTGTACTAGCAGGTTTAGATTTTTCTTAGGTTTTTATGGCAGTGGTAGTTATTTTTCAGGAACCAAACCCAGTACTCCCTTGAGGATTTCTTGTAAGGGTGGTCTTGTGGTAGTGAACTCCCGCAGTTTTTGTTTGTCTGAGAAATATACTATTTGCCCCTCATTTCGGAAGGATAGCCTTGCAGGGTAGAGTATTCTTGGCTGGCAATCTTTGTCTTTTAGTATTTTGAAAATATCATCCCATTCCTTTCTAGCTTTTAGGGTTTGTGATGAAAAGTCTGATGTTAACCTGATTGGGGCTCCCTTATAGGTGATTTGACGCTTCTCTCTTGCAGCTTTTAAGATTCTCTCTTTGTCTCTGAGTTTTGCCAATTTGACTATGACATGTCTTGGAGAAGGCCTTTTTGGGTTGAATACGTTTGGAGATCGTTGAGCTTCCTGGATCTGAAGATCTGTGATTTTTCCTATACCTGGGAAGTTTTCTGCCACTATTTTGTTGAATATGTTTTCAATGGAATCTCCATTTTCCTCCCCTTCTGGAATACCCATGACTCGGATATTTGAGCGCTTGAGGTTGTCTGATATCTCTCTCAGATTTTCTTCCATGTCCTTGATTCTTTTTTCTTTCTTTTTGTCTGCTTGTGTTATTTCAAACAGCCCATCTTCAAGTTCAGAGGTTCTCTCTTCAACTTCGACAAGCCTGCTGGTTAAACTCTCCGTTGTGTTTTTTATTTCGCTGAATAACTTCTTCAGTTCAGCAAGTTCTGCTACATTTTTTTTCAGGACATTGATTTCCTTGTATATTTCCTCTTTCAGATCCTGTATACTTTTCCTCATTTCATCATGATGTCTAGCTGAGTTTTCTTGTATCTCATTCAGTTTCCTTAGAATTATCACTCGAAATTCCTTATCAGTTATTTCAAGGGCTTCTTGTTCTATAGGATCTAGAGTATGAGATTTATTAACTTTTGGTGGTGTACTTTCTTGATTTTTTGTATTTCTGGTGTCTTTTTTTTGGTGTTTATTCATTGTGGCAGGGGGTTTCACAGTCCACCGGTTTAAGACTAATGACTAACTAGGATGTTGCTGTGGTTGCCAATTTGGTATGGCTCCCGCCGTGGCTGCTCAGTTGGCCTCTAGTGTCTTGTGTGTGTGGTTGCCTCGGGTCTTGGGCTTCTCCGGGGATCCACCTTTCTGGTCAGCTTGTACTCTGCTGGGCTGGTGGATCACGTACCACAGGGTGTGTGATCTCTGTTGAGCTTTCACTTTCTGTACAGGACTTCTCCCCGTTCAGTGTGCTCTGGCCCAGGCTTTTAGATCGTGCAGTGGCGACCCCACCGGGTGTGTGGTTTCTGTCCAGTCTCCGCCTCCCTGGCCGCACGTCTCCCCCCTCTGTGCACACTGTGCTGGGTTGGGGCGTGTCTTCTGCACCCCTCCTCTATCAGCTGGGCCTTCAAGATCCTGCTCAGCACCGCCTCGCCCAGGAAGTCTACCAGGTTTCTGCTAGGCACAGACGACCAGTCTCTCTGGGTGCCTTTGTAGCACTGTGTAGATCTTTCTCGGGTCTTGTTCACCTTTGTATCCCCCCCGGTATAAACCGACTCTAGTGCCCGCCTGCAGCCTGCTCTCCGGCAGGTTCAAGCAGACCTGGGAACTCTCCTACCACACTATTCCCAACCAGAAATTCGTTAGGCTTTTTTCCAAACTGGTGGTCGCAGAGATGGTATCTGCCTCCCAGTAACAGGAAGTTTACCGGGGCCGGAGTCCAGGGTGTGGTGGAGTGACAGTCGGCCCGCCCGTACTTCCTAGCCCTCCCAAAACTGGTCGGGACGCCCCACACCCCCAGCCCTGCCAGAGAACCGTGGAGGGAGTGGGAGAGGAGGTCGGCCCGCAGGGTCCGGAAAGCCCCGCGCCAGGCCAAGCAAATGGGCTCAGTGATGGCCGGGCAGGGCGGAGCTGCCCGCACCTGGGAAAATGGAGGCAGCACCGGGGCAATGAGTGGCCTGGTGGTGCAGGCGGGGAGCCGCGTGGGCATCCACCCCCCGAACAGAGCTTTGCCAGGGATCACTCACAGTGCTGTGCCAGGTCGGGAGCTCGCTCTGTCTCTGGTTTGTTGCCTTCCGTGTTCTCGGCGCTGCCGCCTCGGGCTGTTCAGTCGCGGCGCCGCTCGGGCGCTCCCAGGAGTCTTCTTTAATGCCGGCCTGAAACCTCGAATCCTGGATAGGGCAGCTGGCCGCCTTCAGTGCGGCCCCAGCCTCCGGGATCCTGGCTGCATCCACAGCAGCCCTGGCGCCGTGTTCCCTGTTTCAAGACTCGCTTTTGCAGCTAAGAATCAGTTCTTTTCCTGCTCCACACTTCAAAGCTGTTGCCTGTAAATGAGGCAGCCTCTCCTGCCGGGGGCAAAGTGGCGTTGAGCCCCCACGACCGGCCAGCAGCAGCAGTCCTCCCTTAAGAGATGGCCAGAGAAAGGTCCACAAGTTTCCCGGCTGCCTGAGGCCCAGTGGCCACCTTTTCCACCTCAGCTACTCCGCGCCAGCCGCCGCAGCCGCCGCCATCTTGAAACTCCCCGAATAAAATATTTTTAACCATACAAACTTAATGAAATTATATACATATTTTGATATATTGGTGTTAATGGCTCTTTACTTTCTGTTTGCCAAAATGGATCTTTCTGCATCCAAGTTTACTCCACTTCTTTTAAGAAAGCAGATGAAACTTTTACAGCAATCATCTCCTATGTATTGAGAGCCAGAGCCTCCTGACAACTTCTTCTTTCTTCCTTTCTGACACTTTATCCTCTGAAATGTCATTAAATATTTAACAGTTTAATTTATTTTCTATCATTATATATTCTAGAACTATCTAACAAGATTGAGTCAATAATTTTCAAAAGACAGAAAACAAAATCAAAATGTTTTAAATAACCTGGGACTTAAAAAGAATTCTTGGTCAGATTTTAACTTAAAAGAAAAAGGTTAACTGTATATTTGAATAAATATTTGAATACTTTGCTTACTTGCTTAAAAATCAAGAAAAATGATCTCAGTTACTAGATTGCAAGATAAGAAGGGCTATTTTATGTATTTACTTCTGGAGTCTTTATACATTTTAAACTAATACAAAGATTATATATTGTTCTAGAAAAAAAGTATTTATATATAACATATATAATTTGTGTGAGTGATAAAAATATGTTTTTTGGAAAGTAAGATCTAGTCAGTTCTTGAGTTATATCTTCTACTTCTAATTTTCTCATCTTATTCTATCACCTTATAACACTTCGGAATTTAATTCAATTTTTGTGAAACTTGGCCATACTATATAGTTGTTTAGATTTATTTTGATTTAACTCTTTATAAATTATCAAAAACTGTGACATTCTGTATAGGCAAGAAAAAAATGTCATCACTCTGCTAAATAAAACTCTTGGCATTAATTCCTTAGTATCTACTCAACAATATACTCAAACAAGGAGGGAGACTGTCTCTTAAAACACCAATTACAGACTCCCATCTATCCATCCACTTATTCAACATATATTTATGGAATACACTTTTCCCTACTTGTCAAGCCACCAGCCATTTAGTATAAACTTTACCTTAGTCAATCTCTAAGGAAAGATCAAATCCATCTTTTAACATAAAAAAAAACAGGAACTATAGCTGTGGGACTGTGGGTTTCTGGTTAGATTCATGTACATACAAGAAAACACTATTAAAAAATATATAGCTTATCATTTAGTTATTTGAATTATTGTGAAATATCTTAAGGAAAAAATAATCAATGTTCATCAATAATTTAACTTTTCTTATCTCAAACGAGAATATTGAATTACAAATTAAATGCTTCTAAGTGCTGTTTCTGGCATAATGTAGTACAAATAAACTGCCATCTGTTCCATTTACAATCATTATAAAAAATAAGGCATAAAGTGAACCTCATACTGGAATCTTATTTAAGGTATTTATAAGACACTTTTTAGGATATTTCATGGATTGGAAAAGTATTCACAAGCAGCGATAATGAGCGATAATAGTGGCATAATACCAGCAAATCTGTTTTTATCCATTTCTTCTATACAAAAAAGGAAAAGATTATGTGGCAATTCAACTATTTCAGATTTAATAATATATATCAGCATCTAAGAATATTTCTTAGCATCTTGAACCTTAAATTGAACATTTTTTCTATGTGATTTTCAAAATGTATTTACTCTTAATGTTTGTTCAGAGAGTACAAAATAAGTAAAAAGCATACAAATGAAAACTAGGCAAGAAAATGCACATAAATCTCAAAATCTACTGATAAATGCCTTCACATACTTAATTTTCACTACTGAAAACTTCTTCCATATTTGCAGACACATCTTTGGGTATTATAAAATAAAAACTGAAGTCCAAATTTCAAAAATTAAAAAATTTAGAAGTTATATAAGATACATGGATATAATTTACTTAATATCTAAAAGTCCTCCACTTTTCCTATTTATTAATCTCAATGCCTATTTTAGTTCACTGTGGTCTCACATACTTCCATTTATGTGTATACACATGTATGTATACTTGTGTGTGTATACGTATGTGTATATTTTCATTTTAAACACATTGTTTACGTATTTTACTTGCCTGTAATAACAGGCGTTCATGAGAGAAGATGAGCTAATCCAGCCAAGGTATCAGTTCCTTTTTTGCCCAAGTGCAAAGACTTTTCAATTTAGCCTTAACTTTTTTGTTACAGGCTCCTTTTTTGAAAGCTAGCTAAACTTCTCAGCAAATACCAAAGTAGGATAGAGGTTACAGGCTGACTTAATGAAAAGGTCAGAATGTATTTTACAAAAGTATACAATTTTTAAGCTATCTGAAAATTATATGGAAAATATCATCTCATGATATAGAAATATTTTGTTTCAATAAGAGCACATACACTGGATTCCAAGAGGGGTTGAATAAAATTCAGGAAGCTATTATTTAGTTAGAAAAGAAGTTAAATGTAACTTTCTTCTATGCCATGAAGTCCTGAGCACTCCTATATCCCCAGCAGTGACTTCTCCAGAATTCTAGTACTGGAAATCCAAGACCAGCATCTGCCATAACTCAATCCTCCATCCCACCCTAAAATAAACATTTTAATCTAAGCCAATCGAAGTGGAACCCAGAGTCAAGGTAAGAAAAAAGCTAATACGAGGAGTTCTTAGATAAGTAGTTCTTAGAATCCCCAATAATTCAAATTTCAGCTGGAATTTTGGGCTTAAGTTTTGAATTGATAAATGAATTTACAACATATTTTAAAGACTGTAACAAGTATTAATTCATATTTAATATTATAAGCTCATTATTCATGTTTTGGAAAATAATGCGTGATATAGAGTTATAAAAATCTGTTATATATATTACTGTTAATATAATGTAATTATTAATTATTTTATAATTAATTAAATGTGATTATATAATAATCACATGATTATTATACAATTAGATATATCTAATTGTATAATATGTACAGAAGAAGACTGATGTCTCAACTCAAAGGCAGTCAGGTAAAGGGAGTAAATTCTCCTTTACTTCACCTTTTTGCTCTATTTAGGCCTCTAAAGGATTGGACGAGGCCCACCCACACTGGGTAGGGAAATTCGCTTTACACACTCTATGGATTCAAAGGTGAATCTCTTCAAGACACACTCACAATAATGTTTAATAAAATATCTGGGCACCACATGACCCAGTTAAGTTGACACATAAAATTAACGAACAGATAGCTAGATAGATAATGCAAATGTGCTGGTATTCTGACAGAATACTAGGATAAAATATATATTAACAAGAATGATTTGGAAGAAAAAAAGTTTGGAATGAAGGATAAGAAAACCTTTGCCTTTATTTTACACCTCTCTGCACTTTTTAATTTTTTTAAAATGTGTATGTGTTACAGAGCATGTACTGATGCTTGTTATAATTATTTATTTAGGGCCGAGTCCGTGGCGCACTCGGGAGAGTGAGGTGCTGGGAGCGCAGCGACACTCCCACCGCGGGTTCAGATCCTATATAGGAGTGGCCGGTGCACTCACTGGCTGAGTACCCGTCAGGAAAAAGACAAAAAAAAAAAAAAGAACTATTTATTTATTTGTTGAACATTTCTGGAGTTTTAAAGTAAATAAGTTGCCTATTTTTTTCTAGTCCAATACTAAAATAATGACAATAAATGGCTATTCCTGTAGCATGCTGGATGTTACTTTTACTACAATAAATTATAATGTTAAGTTAGACTAGAATAGGTGAGCTGTCTAATTAATCTCTGCTTTTGAGCCACATGAACAAAATATTAATACGTTTTTGGCTTGCATTGGCCGAATAGAAAAAGCTTAGGTTCTTTGAGGATAAGTATCTTGGATTAAAATATATAATGTTTTTGCCTGGTTTACAAGGACGTATTGGTGCTGGATCTACATAAAAATGTGTGAGGCTAGTGATATGATGGAAAAAATATGATATTGATGTTAAATTGCAACACCCCCACTTTTCATGTTCTCCATGATCTTGAAGCAGTTGTTCTAATGGAAAGGTGAAATGGTCTTTTGAAGTCACAGTTACAGTGCCAGTTAGGTAACAATACCCCTCAGTGCTGGGGCAATGTTCTCCAGAAGGCTGTATATGCTCTAAATCAGTCTCCAATAAATGGTACTGTTTCTCCCATAGCCAGGATTCACGGGTCCAAGAATCAAAGGGTGGAAACGGAAGTGGCACCACTCACCATAACCCCTAGGGATCCACTAGCAAAATTTTTGCTTCTTGTCCCCACAACTTTATGGTCTGCTGGTCTAAAGGTCTTGGTTCTGGAGGGATGAATGCTACCATCAGGAGACACAAATATTGATCCTATTGAACTGGAAGTTAAGACTGCCACCTGACCATTTTGGGCACCTCATGCCTCTCAGACAACAGATTAAGAAAGGAGTTACAGTGTTGGCTGGGGTGATTGACCCAGACTACCAAGGGGACCTTGTACTACTACTCCACAGTGGAGGTAAGGGAGATTATGTCTGGAATACAGGAGCTCTCTTAGGGCATCTCGTAGTACTGCCAAAGCCCTGTGATTAAGGTCAATGGAAAATTACAATAACCAAAATCCAGGCAAGACTAAAAATGGCCCAGGATGAAGGTTTTGGTCACTCTGCTAGGTAAAGAATCTGGCCAGTTGAGTTGCTTGCTGAAGGCAAAGGGAGTACAGAATGGGTAGTAGAAGAAGGTAGTTATAAATGCCAGCTTCAACCATGTGACCAGTTACAGAAACAAGGATTGTATTGTTCTCTCTGCTGTATTAAAAATATGCCTCTATGTATATATACTGCACACATATTAAGCAGTCATCTTTGTTTTTATTCCTCTTATTGTTTATCATGTACTATGAGACTTACTGACTTTATACCAACATTTAAATATTGTTAACTTTACCTCATTGTATTTTCATTTAAGTCATGGGATATTGGGAGAAGAGTAAATATCATCTAAGGACTTTACTTCCTCTTCTGGGAAAGGGATTAATGAATTTTCAGTTGTATGTAGGATGGTTGTATCATTTTAGGCAAAACTATTATGCTTTTGTACCATTTGAAAATTAGGTATGATCTAAGGATATAGTATGGACACCAAGTTGACAAGGGGGTGGACTTGTGAAGGCTAATTCTAGGTGTCAACTTGATTAGATTAAGGAATGCCAAGAAACCTAGTAAAGCTATCTTTTTAGGTGTGTCCATGAGGGTGTTTCCAGCAGAGATTAACATGAGAGCCTCAGTGGACTAAGCGGGAAAGACCCACCCTCAATGTGAGTGGGAACCATCTAATCCACTGAGGGCTCAGAGAGAACAAAAGACAGAGAAAAAAGATGAATTTCTCTCTCTGTCTGCTAAAGCTGGTTCACACTCTTCTCTCCTGCCTGTGCACATCAGAGCTCGGGACTTTTCAGCTTTTGGGTTCCAGGACTTACACCAAGGACACCATCGGCTTCCCTTGATACGAGGCCTTTGGACTTGGAACGAGCCCCACTAACAGCATCCAGTTGGCAGATGGTCTATCGTGGGACTTTTCTTTATAATCATATGAGCTAATTCCCCTAATAAATACCTCTCATATATTTATAACACATCCTATTGATTCTGTCTCTCTGGAGAACCCTGAACATGGCCCAACAGGCTTAACCACAACTTCTCTCGATACCATGGCTAAACTATAAGCTGTTCTGATCCAGAGGCAACTCCTAGGAAGCCAGAATAAAAATAAAATCACATACATTCCTTGCAGTCCATAGACTGTATGTATCTCAAGGCTCCACCCTCTCCAAAGTGATCAGAGAAGGAACATCCAAAAGACCAGTCTTTAGCTGAACATAGGGGGGAAAAAACAAATTTCCTTGAACTATAATATCAGTTTTCAAAGCCACACACACATCCCATGGTAAAGGGTAATAATCTAACTGGAAAACAGACAGAAGTATAATCTTTGACCAATATTACATTTACACTGACCCAAGAGCAACTCCTAGTTAGCTTGGTCTAATAATAGAAACAAGGGAAACAAATCTAAGCATATAAATCAGAGATCACACTCTGCATGGTAAATACTAAACAAATAAATGATGAAATAAACAATAGCAATGGCATAAAAGACTGGGATGGGGTGGGGTGAGAAATAGGGGGCATCAATGTTCAGAGTAGCAACAACATATTATATAAAATGTCTTTAGCAAATATTAAGACACCTGTAAATAACCTGGAAAGTGTTACCTATACGAGAAATAAAATAGGTGATAGAAATTACTTTTCAGGGACCTCAGATGTTGGAATTTGGAGACAAAGACTTTGAAACAGCTATTATAAATATGTTCAAAGAATTCAATTAGACAATGTCTAAGAAATAAAAGAAGTGCATGCTGACAATGTTGCATTAAATAGATAATACTAATAAAGAAATACAAATTGTAAATAAGAACCAGTTTTGTGGGTGAAAAGTATAACTGAAACAAAAAATTGACTAAAGAGGCTCAATAGTAGATTTAAGTTGGTAGAAGAAATCATCAACAATCTTGAACATCCCCAATAACACTAACAACAGCTGAGGTCTCATCAGAAAACAAGTGAGGCCAATGAAAGGCTACACGTAGAAAAACCACCAGACTCACGTATATTCTATAGAACTAACTTTGTTTGCCCTTTGCAGCTAGCCTTTTATAATTAACTAAGATTGTATCACAAGCAGAATTGTGTGCACCCCAGTCATCAGGAAATAAGACGGATCCATCTGGAACTTGTAGATAGCTTCACGGAATGAAAACCAGAGGAGACCTTGGCACCAGAGATAATGTGAAAAAACAGGTTGAAGACTCTACATCCTATGTTCCTCAGTCCCTATAATCACGCCAACCCTCAGATGACCAGACAGACAATTGAGACTTTGTCTCCTGGTTGACATCTTCCAAAATTAAAAAAAAAGAGCCTTTCCTTTAAGTTCTGCCTGTCTGGTGTGGTTGGCAGACACTCGGACCCACACAGGTTAGGGATTCCCCGGACTAAGTCGGCCTCCCTAAGTAACAAGGGTCTATCAGTGCAGCTCCTCTAGAGCTAACTCTCACACGTTGGCTGACAGTGAAGGAAAATCCCATGTTACTTGTTCATATTCAAAATGGGGGGACTGTCAGGCAAGAATCTGGTATCCTATATGCAGCAAAGTTATGCTTCAAAGAAAAAAGCAAAATAAAGACAGTTCCAGATAAAAGCTGAATAAATCCATTACTAACACACCTGCTTACAAGCAATTCTAAAGCAAGTGCTTCAGGCTGAAAGCAAGTGATACCAGACGTTAATTTGAATGCACATGAAAAAACCGAGATTCGGTAAAGATAATTACATGGGTAATTATAAAATACAGTATAACTGAATATTTCTTTTTTATTTCTTTTAAATGATTTACAACGTAACTGCATAAAACAATGTATACATAATTGTATTATTGTACTGGACTTACAACATTTAAAAACATAACATATGAGGGTGCTTCAAAAAGTTTGTGAAAAGACAATACAAGTTCTTCCATGAACTTTTTGAAGACCCCTTGTATTAGAAAAAAGAATGCAAAAAGTGAAGGTCAGAACAAAGCACCATTGGAGAGATAAAATGGCAGAAGAGAGTAACTGAAAAATATAGGAAGAAATCAAGAGAAAAATAAATGGTAAGTTCGTGTGTGTGTGTGTGTGTGTGTGTGTGTGTGTGTGTGTGTGTGTGTGTGTGTGTGTGTGTGTGTGTAACCTGTGAAATAATTATAACAAAAAGGGCAAGGGGGGAAGCCTGGAGCTATAGAGAAGTAAAATTTTTATATTTCACTGGAATTAAGTTAGTATAAAACTGAAACTGATTTTCATAAGTTAAGATGTATAAGTCTTAGAGCAACCACTAAATATATTTAAAATATATATTTACAACTCATTAAAGGTATTAAAATGTAACTATATCAGGCCGGCCCCGTGGCTCACTCAGAAGAGTGCGGTGCTGGTCGCGCCGAGGCTGCGGGTTCGGATCCTATATAGGGATGGCTGGTGCGCTCATTGGCTGAGCGTGGAGCAGACCACACTGTGCCGAGGGTTGCAATCCCCTTACCGGTCCAAAAAAAAAGTAACTATATCTATTTAATTAAAGAGAAGATAGTAAATAAATAACCGATCGACAAAAAGTATGAGCCCTAGAAAAATTAACATTCAAAATGTCAGCTATAAATCCAATTATATCTATAATATTAAGAAATGCGAACAAAAAAATCTAATCTAGATGTAGAAATTACCAGTTTGGATTAAAAAGAAATACAACTTTATGCTCTCTGGGAGAGACATGTTAAATACAAAGATACAAAAAGTTAGAAGTGAAAGAATGGAATTTTGCCATGTGTTGCCAATTAAGATGACTGGAGGGGCTATCTACACTAATAATATAATCAGTATATTAGCTATACTAATATACTTATTTTGTTAGAAAAAGCAGAAATGAAAGAAAGATTTTACTGTAGATGAAAAGAGACAATTCATTATAGAAGAGTCAATCAAACAGGAGGATAAAATTATAAACATATATGCATCTAACAGAAATCCCCAAGAAACATAAAGCAAATTTGACATAGTTGAAGAAATAAAGAATTCAAGGATAGTAACTGGAGGCTTTAATACCCCACTTTTAATAATGAATGAAACAGCAAGGTAGCAGATTAATAAGAAAATAGAAACTAGAACAACACTATATGCCTACAAGACTTAACAAATATCTATAAAACACTTCACCCAACAAGAGCAGATTATTCACTCCTCTCAAGAATTCCTGGAACATTCTGAAGAACATACTACATGCCTGTTTGTAAAGCAAACCACAATAAATTTAAAAGGATTTATATTATACAAAGTATGTTATTTTATCATGAAATAATCAAATTAAAATTTAATAATAGATGAACATTGGGGAAATTAATAAATATATGGAAATTAAGCAATATGATCCTATACAACCACAGGGATGAAAAGGAAATGATAAAGAAGTAACATCAGCAAGATGCTGGAATAGGAATCCCAGAGTTTTCTTCTTCCCATGGAGACACAGATTCAACAATATCCTTTGTGAGATATCCACAGACTAGTTAAGGGGGTTCTGCTTCCCAGGTGAGCATAAATTCAGCCACATCAAAGCTGGTAAAAATAATTCATGACATTCTCTCCCCCAAGTTCCCTCACCTAGGCATAATACCACATGATCTGGAAAAAACCTCCAAGCTCCATCGACCTTATTCTTGGGGAGGGAAAAAGATGACTGGACTGTACAAACAGTGTGGTCAAATCATAGCATCTCTGGTAAATTTCCTGAGTGTTATTCCTCTGCCATCTCAGCTAGAACTTAAGATAGAGAAGGTCTTATCTGAAAATTATCTGTGAAAATAAATCTTGTACAAAGGAGTAAATCTCAGTTAGTTCCACGGATGACACACAGTTTTTGTTTGTTTCTTTGTTTGTTTTGTTGCTGGTTGGTATGGGGATCCAAATCCTTGACCTTAGTGTTATCAGCACCACACTCTAACCAACTGAGCTAAGTGGCCAGAAAATTATTAGAAAATTATACGAAAATTATTTCAGCAGAAACACTACCAATTAGGATTGGAAGGGACAGAGAATACTAAAAAAGGAAACTGTCAAACACCTCAATTTCTGTTTCCAAGAAGCAGGCTCATAAAATTACTGATCTATAATATCAATCATCAGGTCTAGACTTTGGCAGATGCTTTATTGAATTAAAACTCTTGGTGACATTTTAGGAGTGGGGGCTTAATGTATTTTACATGTGAGACAGACGTAAATCATTAGAGGCTAGAGGGATGGCTGTGGTGGACACTTTCTTAGGGTGGCCCTCCTGATCCAAACTCCTTGGTGTTCATAGCTTCGTGTAATCAGAAGATTAAAATAAATAAGAACTAAGGCTCTGGTGAGTAAAAAGAAAATTAACTATAATAGCTACAAGAATTAAAGGAATTCATATATTATGTATGACTTGTTAACAAAATATACCTGAGTTCTATAAAAAAATTCTCTCTTGTTTTCAATTATTTTTAAGTTAATATGGAAAAATAACATTAAAATTCCTAAGTTAGTACATATAATTTATCAATAAAGTGTCTTTTTATTGCCTAATAACTATTTTAAGATTATAATTTTAAGTTCTCTCTCCCTTCTTCAAAATGACATTTTAACTTTGCTTAGCATCTCCTTTGAATTGTCCTCTGAGTAGTTAACATAGCTCAATGGTCCAGAATTTCTACTTTTGGAACAAAGGAGTCTGGAACAATAGTTTAGGTAATAATCTAATGGCTAAATTTGTAATACAAAAACACTGGGAAGTGCTGTGTTTCAGAAATGTCTGAAAGACTGTCGGAATATTAACAAAGAGAAACCTATTACTTTATTTTTTCTTCACTCTCTTCTTTTCTGCCTTCCTCTACCCCATGACTATCAGCCTTAAGCAGGTAACATTCTACTGTAAGGGTCTGTGTTTTATAGTTTTCCATTGCTAGAAAAAGAATCTATAAAATTAATGACTTCAAAAAAACAACAACAGCACACAATTATTTACTCAGAGCTTCTGTAAGATGGCCGTGTACAGTTTAGCTGAGTCTTCTGAAAAGCTGTAATCAAAGGGCCACCAAGGGCTTGATTATTATCTGAAGGCTCTACTGGGGAGGCATCTGCTTCCAAGCTCACATAGTTTTGGCAGTATTCAGTTCCTTGATGCTTTAGAAATGATGGCTTTAGTTTTTTGCTGCCCATAAACTGGAGGTTTCCTTCAGTTCTTTGCCATGTGTACCTTCCAACAAGGCTGTTTGCTTCATCAGCACAAGCAAGGGAGTGAGAGACTCCAGAACGAATGGGTGCTACAGTATTATATAAATTAATCACATGATATAGATGTCCTATCACTTGTGACATATTCTCTTCTTAGAATCAAGTCAGTCACAGGTCCTGCCCACACTCATATACAGGGGATCTAGAAATAAGATGTGTACTAAGTTTTACAAATAATTATATTTACCCTGAGATATAATAAATGTGTTTCTGCCAAAATATATAAAGAATCCAACCACCCCTCCCACATCTAGTGAAAACCATCAGCACCATTCTCATCAATTACAGAGATATCTTCCACATAGTCTGTCTTCCACATAGAGTTTATAATAATATTTTTCCAACATTTTATTAAAGTGAAAATATGCAATATTGTGTACAAATCATAGGTGCACAAATTGATGAATTTTCTCAAATTGTATATACTGTGTAGCCACCTCTGAGGTCAAGAAATAGATTACTAGCAGGACCTCAAAAATAGGCAGTATCACATGACCACAGATCACCCCTTATAAGTTAATTTTTCCTGTTTTTGAACTTTACAGAAATGGAAACAACAATAAATATCATTTTGAGTTTGTTTTTTTCACCCAAACTTATGTTTGTGAGAGTCATCCAATTGTGTTGGGCATACTTTTAGTGCCTTCATTCCCATTGCATTATTATACCATAATTTTGGCATCTATTTTACTGTTGATGAGCATTGAGGTAGTTTTCAGGTTGGGGCTGTTATGAGTAGAGCTGTTTTTAACATTTTTGAATATGTCCACTGGTGTATATCTGTGATTGTTTCTATCGAGTGTATAAAAAGGAGTGATATGTTACAAAAGCATATATTATGCAAATGAATTATTTTAGTGTATACTAGGAGTTTTGCAAACTTGCACCAGTTTACACTCCCATAAGCCATGTCTAAGAATACATGCCACATTTACCAAAATTTGCTTCTCTTTCACAACTACTACAGCCGTTCTTTTTTGTATGAGTTTCTTGGCAATTACATACATTACAATATTTAAATTATTTGAAAATTGTTTCTTTTTTTCTATTGCCTGAAAGATCATTTTTTCAAATTAGAACAACAAAATGATCTTTTTTAACCCCGGAATCAAGTATTATTTCAACCCTGTTTTTTAAAAATAACTTACTAAAGCAAAAAACTTCAAAGGTTTTCCATTTTTACTTAAAATAACACCCATACATCTTAATATGGTTTGAAATTTACTGCATGAAATTATCTCTTTTCAATTCTCCTGTAGAGTCTCCTGTAGAGACTCACAGTCTTCATTGCTATTTTCAGGTTAAACCAATATTTTCTTCTTGTAGCTGTTACTGTTACTTTTCTTTTGACTCACCAGAGTCTTTGTTCTTGTTTATTTTAACCTTCTGATTTGACTATCTCAGAAATTACATCTCTGTTTAATTGTTATATTGCAAGAGATACTTTACCTGATGAAACTAACATTCCTTAACGGTGATTTTACTCTGGCTCATTAGCAATTTTATTTTCTTTGATTCACTTATCATTGTCTGGAATTATATTATTTTTAAATTTTCTTCTTCATGTTATACTAACAGCACCTAAATCTGTATCGGGCATATAATAACTACTTGATACATTTTTAATAAGTAAATTACAAACGCAATTAAAATTTTCCATGAGTTAGTTTTCTACAGACCCATCTTTTTAGTTAATGCATTCTCCAAAAATAACAGAAAAACTTAATTGGTTAATTTTCTTAAATATTCATTGCACTCCTACCTTAATCTATCATCATTTTAGGTTTCATGCCTGGAAAATTTCCTGTCACAAGTGAAATGTTAGTGACAAGAAAGCTGTGCTATGCAAGTGAGAAACATTTCATGTAAGTATCTATACTTACAAAATTAGTTAAGGAAAGCACAAAATTTTCTATGCAAAAGTTGGGGAAGCTGTATCAAAATGATGGCAGTCATGTCTTTTTCACTAATTATTTGTGAAATCTTGGAAAAGGTACTGAATTTTTATTTATGTTTCTGATATAACAGGTCTATAAAAGTAGGAAATGAAATTGTGTTTGTGCCCTCTTTAGCACTAAAATTTTATAATTCTGATCTAAGTAACTGTGTCTTAGATGTACTATGCAAAAAAAAGGTAGAAAATTAATGTAAAGTAGAATTTGCTTCAATTGTTTGGATCTACTTATCGTATTTCCTTAATATGTCCTTCAGTGCATATATATATATATACACATACATATATATACATATATATATATATATTACTGAAATAATTCAGCTTTAACCAGCTCTCAGTTGACTCCTTATTTTAGGCATCAAAATGTGTTCTTATTAGACAATGACAAACCACACTGCTTCGCCATAATTCTTGTTCTACTCACCTATCATGGTGGGTTGGTCATGATTCTTATCATTCCACAAAGGTCAAATTTTGAGTCACTTTATTGCCTTTAAACCCACGGCTCAGCAGACTGGAAGACTGATCCCATCCTAAATGCTATGTACTTTTGTTTGATTTCTGGGTCTTTCTTTCTTTTCACTTTTTATCCAGTTTATGATTATTTATTGATTGACAGGTTGATCAATTTGTTTGCTATTTTATATACCTGACTGTAGAAAGATTGTGTAGTTTACTTTTTAACTCATCCATATCCTAAATGGAAATCACAATATTTGTTTTATTTGTTAGGTAAATATACATAAATCTAAGTAGGTAGAGAGTAATTATGTGTGGAACTCTTGGTCGGATCTAGAAGTGCCTGCAGATTATATAAGACAGGATAAGAAATGTGGATGGCAAGAAGGTTAGAGAGGAAAATAAATGTTTATGAATAGGCTTTTCACCAACTAAACTAGGGAGATTGGAAACAGAATATAATGTTCTTTTCTAAACAACATGTCTATTTCTGAGATATCTTTACATTTGGAAGAGTATTTATAATAAAAATTTTAAAAGAAAATATTGTTTCACAGAAGTTATAAGTTTTGTTACAGTTTTCTACAGAGCCCAATCTCCTTAAACAGTTTTGCTCTTTCATTTTTTTATTATGCTTTTTAGTGAAAAGTCCAAAATTTTTGTGGAATTATAACCAAATGACTCAATACCCTGTTCCAGTCAGGGTCCAGCAAGAAGCAGATGGCACACATAACCTGAGATATGTGGGAAAAGATTAATAAAAGTACTGTGCATGGCCATGTGGACAGAATGTGGGGAAACTGAAACAGATAGTACAGCATTCTAGATACTGACAGCAGGACTCTTACCAGCCTTTGATCTGCAGCATCGGAGACAAAGAGTGGTTAATGACTGTGACAGATGGGTGAGTGTAGGAATACCTTTCCTGAAAATAGCAATGACACATTCATCTCCAGGTGACATAGTCAAGAAAATGAAGAAAACATGGAACAAACTCACAGTCATATCTTCTTTGGATATTCTGCCAGAGCTACCTGTTGGACGAAACCAAAGCAAAATCAGAAGACAAGAGATCGTTTTGATAAAATTCATACAGGTTAGAGTCTAGGGTACAATGATGGATGAAGAAGAGGGACAATGGATTATGGGGGGAGAACAGATGATCCAAGACAGTCCCATGGGTCAGTTATGGGTCATTTTCAAAGCTCCAGTGTGTTGTGGTTTTATCTGACCTTATTCCAGCCAAGACTACCACAACTAGCTTCATTTATTCTGTTACCACAACTAGTGTAAATGACTAGTATCAAACACTGTCATTTCCCCCACCTTTTCCTTTTTCCTCCACACCCATCACTTCTTCAAAGTTGAGGTGAAGGCATTTGTGTTTTTTAAAAAATGCATTTGTATGTTTGTTTTCTTCTAGAAAACATAAAGTATAGATTGCACAGTAATACCACTATTTTCTTCATTTCCAACACATAATTATTTTTGTCTTTTTAGAATGAGTCTTTGATTCTAAGCAAAACAAACCTTTGGGATTTTGATGAAACTTTATTTGCTTCATTAAAAATCACTATGCTTTCATGGACTTATAGTCAGTCTTTTCATATAATCGAAAACTTTTTTCATCCCCAAATTTTTACAATTTTTTATTAGAATTCTCCACTTTCTATCATCAGAAACACGCTCACATTTACTGAGGAACTGAATCTTCATATGAGAGAGAGAGACAGAGACAGAGAGACACAGAGAACAAAAAACAATTGAAAATGCTGAATTCCTGTGCTACACACAGTGTCATTGTACTGAAACTAGAGTGATACACATCAAATCTAGCCTTTCATTGCCCCTCTAAGAACACACACCAATTCATATTCCCTACCCCAGTGATCTCCCCTTAGAGAAAATTACTAATTAATCATCTATGCATTTACTTCTTGAAACACTAAAGCATATAATTACTTTCCTTCCATGAATGACACAGCTTCTTCATTCTGCTTTTTTTCCATAATTCATTGGAATTAACACTTCTGTGCTTGCTTTTTCTATGAGTCTACCAGAAAGAGCCCCTAATTAGAAAGAATGTTTGAAATAAATGTTATCTTTCACCAGGTTCTCAATGTCTTAAATTGGATCAGGCACCTATCCCTGGTCCAGTTTTATATCTAAGTGATTGGTTATTATTATGTGTGTGTAACCATTGTAGAATAATTACCAGTGTGCATAATATCACTTATGTTCAAATATTTCAGAAGACAAATGCATATTAAGGATTATATTTTTCTTTCCAGTGGTATCTAAGGTCATGAGTTTATTTTTATTTATAGTGATTATTTTTCTTTATAGAAATACAATAAATATTTAGATGAATTCCATAGCCTACTACAATATTACGGATATTTCTGGTAGAAATGGTTTTTTTTTTGGTTTTTGAATGAGCTTAATTAATTTATATAAATATATTTATCTACCTAACATATACATTGTATGTTATGTAATATTGTAATACTTATATGTGTGTGTGTGTGTATATATATAAATCTGTGTTATATACATTTAATGTGTGCTGTAAACATGCCCATATGAGCTTGGTTGCTGAAT
This sequence comes from Cynocephalus volans, assembly GCF_027409185.1. Classification (NCBI taxonomy): domain Eukaryota; kingdom Metazoa; phylum Chordata; class Mammalia; order Dermoptera; family Cynocephalidae; genus Cynocephalus; species Cynocephalus volans. Next base: position 169,937,380 of record NC_084460.1, on the reverse strand, counting down.
ATCCTACTCTATCATTAAGTCAGTAAATCATAATTTTATTATGAAGAAAATGTAGAGTAACTGAAAATTGAAGTTAATCTAATTAACTGTCTCCTGTGTTAATCAATACTGAGGGTAGAATAATTGCCTATCCCTTCATTGAGCAATGCTAGGACTGAGAAAAATTAAATTAGCTTTTGCTCCAAGACATACCTTCTTTTAGAAGATGAGACTAAGATACCATGTTATCAGTCTCTTGGGGCTGCCATAACAAATTGCCACAAACTGGGTGGATTAAAACAACAAAACTTATTGTCTCAAAGTTCTGGAAGCCAGAAGTCCAAAACTAAGCAGGATTATGTTGTCTCTAAAGGCTCTGAGGAAAGAGTCCTTTCTTGCCCCTTCTAACCTTTTCCTGGTTCCTTGGTGTTTCTTGGTTTTCACATGTATCCCTCTGATTTCTTCCTTCATTCGTTACATGGTATTCTCCCTGTGTGTGTATGTATCTGACCTTCCTTTTATAAAGACACCAGCTGTAATGGACTGAATTTGTGCACTGAATTAAAGTAGAGATAATTAATTAAAATAATAGTTGCCTTGGTGAAAAGACATACTGCAAAAGGCTAGAAAGAGACTTGAAGGAACTTTCCAGAATGAAGACAATTTTTTGTGTACTGATTGATGTTTTTCAAATTATATATTTGTTCAAATTCTGTAAATTTAATTGTAAGCCATTATAACTTGATAAAAAGTTAAATAATCATTATTAAAATATTAACAATAATCTTGTAGTGAGCTTTTGTAAAATCATATTTTAATATTAGCTGAGAAATATATGACAGGATTTTGTACCTATTTTGGATTCATATATAATATATGGTCATTCAGAGTAAAATTAGTAATAGCTTTATCAGTGATTGTTTTCGTATTTGTATGTTCTTTTGAGAATATAAGTATAAAATGTTTGTTTATTCCAGATAAAGTTTTTTTTAATTATTATTATTTTTAAAATTTATTTATTATGAATATTCATGAGATACAAAGCTGATTGTCCCCCCCCCCCGCCCATGATGTGAGGGCCAGATTCATACTGGGGGCACACCCATTACCAGAAATTACTTTTGTACCCTTTGTCCCCTCCCAATTATCCCCCAAACTCTCTCCCCATCCTCCTCTCCCCTCTACTCCAATTTGTAGCCCTAGGAATGTTCCCTCCCTCTGTTGGATCACGGACTACTGTGGTCTTTCTTTCCTGCCTTCCTTTCTCTCTTAGATCCCACATATGAGTGAGCACATGTAGTATTTAGACCTCGGTGATTTGCCTGTTTCACTCAACGTAAGTTTCTCCAGGTTCATCCATGTTGTTGCAAATGGGAGTATTTCTTTTTTTATGGCACAGTATTGTTCCATAGTGTATATATACCACAGTTTCCTTAGCCAATCATCCATCGATGGACATTTAGGTTGGTTCCATATCTTGGGTATTGTAAACTGAGCTGCAATAAACATGGGAGTGCAGGTATCCCTTTGACATGATGATTTCCATTCCTCTGGATATATACCCAGAAGTAGGATTGCTGGATCACATGGAAGATCTATCTGTAGTTGTTTGAGAAACCTCCAAATTGTTTTCCAATGTGGTTGTACTAATTTACAGTCCCACCACCAGTGTAGTAGTGTTCCCTTCTCTCCACACCCTTGCCAGCATTTGTTATTCACCATCTTTTTGATTATAGCCAGTCTAACTTGGGAGAGGAGGTACCTCAATGTGGTTTAAATATTCATTTCCCTGATGACTAGTGATGGTGAGCATTTTTTCATGTACCTGTTGGCCATTTGTATGTCTTCCTTTGAAAAATGTCTATTCATTTCTTTTGCCCATTTTTTAATTGGGTAATTTATTTTTTTACTGTATAATTGCTTGAGTTCTGTGTATCCAGGTAGAAACAATCTTAATATTGTTTTGTTCTTAGATAATGTGCTTTTTGCATAAAATTGATGAGAGGATGTGGTAGAAAATTATATCAAAATACCAAAGGATATGACTGTGTTTTTATTAACATATCAGAGTGTCTAATCACATCAAATATTAAAACAATTTATTTTTGTATTTATTAAACTATTATCTTAATGGGTCATAAAAAGATAAATACAAGTTGTATCATTAACTAATAATATAATCCAGTGATTCTACAAGGGAAAAAAGTGTCTCATTCTACCAGGCATTGATCATTCCATACTAAGTGCACTTAATGGCCTACATAGAAACTGAAATTAACTAAAAGAAATGGATGGTTTCAAATAACACTGAATTTGCTCTTGATCATTTTGCTGAAAAAATTTTTCTTGACTACCATCCAAAAAGGCTCAGATCTCTTTATAATAGATAAGTTGATCAATGTTTCTTAGGTCATATATTCTTCAATCTTAATTTTAAAAATTCAATTAATTTAAAAAAACTTCTATATAAAAGCATAGATTTCTTCTGTATCCAAATGATTAAAATTATACATATTGAATGAAGTAATGTTTAACATGATGTGCATACAAATAAACTCTTGAGGTAAAAATAATATATTGTGTAGATACATTATTTTTGTGTTTGTTAATTAGGAAAATAATTTTTTAATGAAAGTAGTGTGTGCTACTTAACTCGATAAGGGATAACTATTAAATTCAACCATATGGTTTGATGGTTTTGATTGTAAAATAAAACACATGAAAACATAGTAGAATAACAGTACTATATGTACTACATGAGTTAAAATTTCTAACTAAAGGAAAAATTTTTATTAGATAATGACAACTATTGGTTGCTTTATTAAAAATAGCATTAAAATTTAAGTGATAACTATTTGTTAGTATTTTATTCAGTATCTGTATGTTGATTGCTTCAGAAATATTACTAATATAAAACAAATCCATGAGCACAATTTAATAAAATTAAATCTATATATGCTGGGGAAAAAAAAAAAAACTATTACCTTTCTAGAAGGCATATATTATTATTAGTTCATCCATACAGTTTTTAATTTTTATTTTTATAAATTCATAATGCTTATATTTAATCCATATTATTGAAAGGAATCTATGATTGTAACTTATCATAACTGGAAAAAAAATATTCTAAATTGGAAATACTTAGGCATTGTATTCCATTGTACAGAACATGGAAGGCTCTGGGGGCACCTGGTAGTCAGCCTCAAACCACCCCGTTCTCTTATCAGATTCTTGATTCTGCTGCAGGAAAGAATTCAAGAGAAGAGTCACAATCAAAAATGAGAACAGGTATAATATAATGAGTAAGAAATATAGATTTCGCAGATTGAGTGCAGCATAGCTCCAGAGACTGAGCAGGGTCCACCAAATTTAATACAAAAGCAAGAAATACACACTCACAGTTGAGTACAAAGTGCAGGCTGGCCCTCAGAGAGTGAGAAACCACTTGATTAAAGTAAGTTTGATACAAAAAAAAGCGTACATACCTCAGTCTGTGAAGTGAGGGTTGGCCCCAAGAAAGTGAGCAACAACTTGCTGACAGGAAGTTTGATACAGAATGAAAGAAATACACACTCCAGAGGCAGGGGGCGGCTTGGCTCTGGGAGAGTTAGGAAGAACGGGTTTTTGCTGGGATGTGGCTGTTATAGTTTTGCTATCTAATGATTATTCAATTAAGGGGGTGGTTCACAGTTATGTAACACAGCCTTGTGCATGCTCAATGTATCTCCTTTTGGGGCATGTTCATTGGTCACATCCTATCACACGTGCTAGACATATTCAAGAATATACTGTGCACCTTAGCACCTCTAGTGGAAGGTCATTCAGAGTATAAACTCCACTTTACTGAGCATGCCCAGCTACTAGGGTTGTATATCCCCTCTCTACTGAGCATACCCAGCCACTGGATTTGCATAAGCCAGCCCCTTGTGAACTCATTTCCCCTGTGTTGGTGCTGAAAATAGATCTAACTAGCAACAGTAACATTCTTTGGCAAATGGCTTGTAACTCAGAGGCACTTCATATAATCCCAGCCCAGGGAAACTAAGCACCTCTTATCACAGAGATTCGTAGCAAGTCATTCCCTTCACACGTACTTGTACTTTCTTTTTTTTCTCAAAATTCCATCAACTCCTGGATGGGATACAGTGAACAAGTAAAAAAAAAAAAAAAAAGAAAGAAAGACCAATTTTATTTTATTTTCTTTATTGTGTATGTTTAAGGTGTACAAAATGATATTTCGATATACATATATACAGTAAAGCAAATTTACATATTAATCATCTCAGTTACTATTTTTTTTGTTTATGTGTGTATGTGTGGTAAGAATACATAAAATTTACTCTCTTTGTATATTTACAGTATACAAGAAAATATTATTAACTGCAGTCCTCATGTTGTGCCTTAGATCTCTAGACTTATTCATCCCATGTAATAACAACTTTATATTCTTTGACTTGCATATTCCATACCCTTCACCATCAACACCCTCCCTCACCCCAACCCAGACTCCTAGTAACCACCATTTTACTTTCTTTAATGAACTCAGTTTTTTTTAGAGTGTGCATATAAGACAGATCATGCAATGTTTTTGTTTCTCTGTATAGCTTATTTAAATTAGCATAATGTCCTCTAGGTTAAACCATGTTATCATAAATAGCAGGATATCCATTTACAAGGGAGAATAATATTCTATTGCAAGTATTGTGGATGTGTGTGTGTATATATATGTGTGTGTATATATATATGTATATGTGTGTGTGTATATATATATATATATGTATGTGTGTGTGTGTGTGTGTGTGTATAAATATATATAACTGTTTTATGTATTCATTCATCCAAGGACATTTCTCACTGAAATTTAGTTCTGTCTCTATTTTTCCTTTTTTTTTTTTTTTTTTTGTCTTTTTCGTAACCAGCACTCAGCCAGTGAGTGCACCGGCCATTCCTATATAGGATCCACTCGCCGCGCTCCCAGCACCGCACTCTCCCGAGTGCACCACAGGCTCGGCCCTCTATTTTTCCTTTTGCCAGAAAGAACCTATCTCTGATTTTTGCATTCATGATTTTCTCCTTATATAAATTGCTTGCATCACGAACCTGTCAAACATTAGTAGAACAGCATTAGTCTATTATCTTTGATAATTTTTTAATTGAAATAATTCCATGGTGTGTTAGTCAATTAGGGTTCTCCAGAGAAAACTTTTGATAAAATATGAACATATACATGTACATATAATTTAATAATATAATATAATATACAATTTATATATAAAGAGAATTTATGTATATATATAATATTTTATTTATATAAAGGATTTATTATAAAGAATTTGATCATATGATTATGAAGGTGAGAAAGTCCCAAAATTGTACATGTTGAGTCAGCAAGCTGGAGACCCAGGATAGACTATGGTTTAGTTACAATCCAAGTGCAATGGTCTAAGAACCAAGAGAACCAATAGAGCAGTTTCCATCTGAAGAATGGAAGGCTCAGAACCCAGGAAGAGCTGATATTTCAACTTGAATACGAAGGAAGGAAAAACACTCATAATACTAGATTGAAGACAGTCAGGAAGGAAGAACACTGTCTCACTTGGAGGAGCATCATCCTCTCTATTCTGTTCAGTTCTTCAACTTTTTGGATGAGGCCCACCCATATTAGTGGGGACAATCTTCTTTAATCAGTTAATCAACTTGAATGTTAATTTCATCCAAGAGTACCTTCATGGAAAGACCCAGAATAATGTTTGGCCAATATTTGGGCACTCTGTAGACCAGTCTACTTGACATGCAAAGTTAACCATCACAGGTGGTACAGCTTCAGTTGCTTGATTCTGAGATTTCACAATGGCTTTGATAGGCACAAAATTATTTTATTTTATGCCTCAAGTCAGAATTGAATATGTGTTGTGGTGGCGGTTTTTAAAGATATACTCAGCCTTATCATCTCCCTTTAGAGTTGAGAAACTCACTCTAGTAGTAAAAGAGGAGGGTGGCAAAGTTTTTAGTTTCTTAGTGTTTCTTTGTAGAAGTGAAATATGTCACTTCTTATAATTTTTAATCTAAGTAAGACTCATAACCATGCTTAACTAGTAGCAGAGTGTAAGTTATATTTTAATGAAAACCTAAAAAAGAGAAAAAAGTAGAATACTTGTGAATTTCCCTATCAAAATAATTTTCATAATTCATTGAAATCTTACTTTTCTTTGATATCACCACTTACATTTTATAAAGTAAGCTGGGACTGCCACACAGTCATTTTCAAACTCTAAGAATTAACTCCTCTGGTGGTAGCAAAATAAATTATTTATTTGTATCTCAAACAGCATTTTTAAGTGAAAGAATAGAACAGAGCAGAATAGATAAGAGTTCTCTATAGTTAGTAAACAAACATAAGTATTGTTTTGTGGAATTATATAGATATGTTCTTAAAATATAAAATTATAATACATGCACAAAAGATGTTTCATAGTAAAAAATGTTTAAAGCCACTGTTTTAATTATGCATTGAGTCTCTGGCAGCTTGGGGTCTTATACTTTACATAGTTTTGAACAAACTATAATGACATTCTACAAAGCTCTTTTACATTTTTTTCAGTTCATCTTTAAAGCAACCCTGCAAATATCCATAATTATCTACAAAATGCACAACTAAGTCTAAGAGATAAGGTGACTTGTTGAAGGACGTAATTTGCAAGTGGCAGGGTAATGTAGCCTCACAATAACGATTTTAAAATCTGCTCTTGCCTCTACCCAATAACATCTTTCCAAATTATTATTGCTTATAGCTTCTTTTTAAGTTTATTCATTTATTTATATTATTAGTTTGTTACATTCTAAGATGTGATGGAGCAATTGGGGAAGAGGGGGAGAGGGGTAGGGAGAAGGAAATTGGGTGGGGAAAGTCTGATTGAGGCCCTTGGCAACCCCCTCATTCTTGTAGGGGAGACCAGGCGGCTTCCAGCTGTGGCTTGGTGTCATCACTGGGCTGGTTACAGGTGTCAGTGGGCTGTGTCTGAAGCTTTCCCCGCCCCCATCCGCCCTGGCTCAAGAGCCTGAGCTGCTTCCTGCAGCAGCTTGGTGGTCATCACTGGGCTGGTTGTGGATGTTGGGGAGCATGGCTCAGGCCCCCGGTCCTCCCCCTTCCCTGGTTTGGGAGCCCAGAGAGCTTATATCTCAGTTTTATGCATGTTCTTTGGTGATATCAGACCTTTTCTAGTTAATATCAAACTTTGGTCTGTGGGTATTTTGTTTTTTCTTCCAGTTCTGTGTTGGATTATTCGCTGTTTCCACCACTTAAACTCTGCACAGGAACTAATTTGTTGTCCTTTGCTTACTTCCAAAATGGGGGAACTTCCTGTGGAGACCAGCGCACGAGCCCTGTAGTTGTGTTAAATTCCTGCTTGACTGCTTATTCCCTGTGGAAGGCTTTTTATGCAGCTCAGGTTTTAATGGTTGACCTTGTATGTAATTCAGGGACTTGTGAGCTCTGGCACACCTGGGCTGTGTGGAAACTCTGGTCTGGGCCCGAGACTCCCCAGCAAACTGCACCCACTGCAAATCTGCATTCCTGACCAGTCTCCACTGAGTGGTCCCGCACTGACTAGGGGGTAGATCAGCTGTCCATGTTGTGCCCCAATGTTCTCCTCATGGGTCCGTCTCCTCCCCTGCTTGCACTCCAAACACTTCCCATGGGATGGGCTTTGTGCAAGTCTCTTGCAATGACTTGCTGGCCTCTGAGTGGCTCCCAATCTCAGTTGTTTTGGCTGCTCCCTCCTGTTCAGGTCCACTGGAACCCTGCCAATGGTCCTGCTGGCCTGAGGGCCATCAAGGCCCTCCTCTCCCTTGCTGCCTCCAAGCAACCCCACAGAAAGGGCACAGCTGCACCCCCCACCAGCTCTTGCTCCATGCACTCATCAGCTCCAGCCTTGAAGCAGCTTGGATTCGAAATGGTGAGTGATCCTTTCTTTCTCTCATTGTGGCTTCTCCTGCGTTCATGAACTCCATAGGTCTCTCCCCCTCTTCCCCTAAGCTCTGGAAGCCCCAGATTAGCTGTCATTGCTTTTTAATAGTTGTGAATTTGTTGATTTGTGGGAGAGAGTGATGCTGGGGACTGTCTATTCTGCTAGTTTGATCAGAAGCCCTGTTATTGCTTATAGCTCACTTAAAGATTTAATCTTATTCCAGGATTCTGAAATTCACTCTTCTTCATACAAATATATATTTTCACATATTATATGCATATATGTATGAAAAAATATATATGCAAATAATTATGTATCTGAAAATGGATTTAATTATTTAATATATGAAATCTACACCAGGCCAATATTAAATCACATTTCTTAATATCAAAGACAAATAAAATAGAGAAATTAGTATCTTTTAAGTGGCAGAACTCTTTAGATCATTTAAACAATTTTACATTAAGCAGTTCATTAGGCACATGTAGCAATAAATAAGTCATGACATCTACTCTGAAGTGGCCTGATGGGGACACAAATGTCCAAAAATAAAAGACAATGCAATGTAAAAGCACTATTGTAGAAATACATACAGAATCCTGGAGAATATTGAGGACATGATAACACTGTGTAGGACCTCATGGGGTTTTGAGTAAGGGTGAGTCTGACAAGGAAATGAAATTTGATCCAAGTATTTGATGAGTAACAGAAAGACATATTACGATGTGAATGGGAATGTAATAAAGACATTAGAAGAAGAATTCATTCTATTAAGGAACATTTATTTAGAACCAATTATGAGCCAGTTGGCAATATTAGGCACTTGGATTATAAAGATTAAAAAGATAATATGTTCTTAATTTCAAAGACCTTATATTTAAATAGTAAGGCCTTTAAATGCTGTTCAAACAGATGCTGTGATGAAGATTTTGAAAAAGAGATGGTAACTGGTGATTATAAAGGGTCTTGTTATGTAAGTTCTAAAAACCTGCATAATATGGTATTTGAGATTATAAACAGTGCAGCTAAATTCCCTAGATTCAAATTTTGGCTATGGTTATTACTAGTTGTATGACCCAGCACAAGTTACTTTACCTTTCTTTTATAGTTTACTTTTCTCATGTGTAAAATAGGTATAATAGTAAAATTTACCTCATCAAGTTTTTAGCAGGATTAAAAATGTCTGTGTATGTGTGTATTCTTTGCTTACCATTTTATAAGTAACATATAAGTAATTGATAATCTAAAGAATAGACCTTTTGGGTCTGTATATTAGTCTGTTTTTTGTCACTTAAAACAGAATATCTGAAAGTAGATAATTTATGTAAAAATAAAATTTATTTCTTAAAGTTTTGGTGGATGGCAAGTCCATGATCCAAGAAGCTCATCTGATGACAGCCTTCATCTTGGTGGGAGCTCTCTACAAGGTCTTTTAGCAACACATAGTGAGAATGGCAAGAGCATTTTCATGTGTTCTCTTCATAAAGCCAGCAGTCCCCACCCATAATAAATCATCACTCCATGAATGTATTAATCCACTCATGAGGCCATAGTCCTCACAATCCAATCGTCTCTTAAATGCCTCACCTTTCAAATACCATAATTGTATTTCCCTCCTTCCTAACACTGTTAACAATGGGAATGAAGTTTCCAATACATTAACTTTTGTGGGACACATTTGACCCATAGCATTCTGCCCCCAGCCCCCAAAATTCATGTCCTTACATGTGAATACATTCGTTCCATCCCTAAATACTTTTTTTAAATCAAAAGTCCAAAGTCTCATGTGTGAAATTAAACAAGTTATCTACTTCCAAGATACAATGGTGAGACAAACATAGGGTATATATTCCCATTCAAAAAGGGAGAAATAGGCCAAAAGAAAGGGGTAACAGGTCCTAAGCATGTTTGAAATCTAACAGGATAGGTATTAAATCTCAAAGCTGGAGAATAGTCTCCCTTGACTCCATCTCTAGCATTATCTGCACACGGGTGTGGAGGATAGGCCTCCATGTCCTCAGGCAGCCCTGACCGTATTATGGCTTTCCTGGTCTCAGCCCATGGTTCCCTGGTCTCAGCCCAGGCTTCAGATCTCCCAGGCTGGCTACACGCTGGTAGCTCTACAATTTGGGGATCTCAGCAGTGGTCCCATTCCCAAGACTTCATTAGGCATGGACCTGATGGGGATTCTCTGCTGCAACTCTGACCCTACATTACAGCTCAGCATTATTCTAGTGGAGGTTCTCTGCGGTGACTCCGTCCCTGAGACAAATGTCTTCCTGGACCCCTGGGCTTTTATATACATCCTTTGAAATCTGTGTGGAGATCATAGCTGTGCTGTGCATCCACAGCTCTTGCATTTTTGCAAGCCTTCATACTTAATACCACGTGGACACTGCAAAGTTTCCAGCTTGTATCTTCCAAAGCAACAGGTCCAGCAGCACCTTGGGCCAATTTAGCTATGGCTGGAGTAGTTGGAGCAGGCAGTATGCTGGGAGCAGCATTATAAGGTGGCCTTGGGCAGTGAGCCTATGGATGGCACCTCGAGATGGTCCCTTGAAACAATTCTGCCTTCCTAGGCTTCTGGGTCTGTGATGAGAGAGGCAACCTCAAAGATCTCTGAAATGAGTTTGGGGACTTTTTCCCCATTCTCTTGATACTTACTAATTCTGCCTTTCCAGCATGACTTTGCTGCCATAACCCAGAGTAAGCAGTTAGAAATTACCATGCAGCTTCCTGAATGCTTTGCTGCTTGGAAATTTTTTCCGCCAGATACTCTGGTTTATCACTTTTAAGTTCTACATTCCTTAAAACCCTCAGCCATGAATATAATGCAGCCAAGTTTTTTTCAACTCTTTAAGAACAGTGACTTGAACTCCAGTTTCCAATAAGCTCTTCCTAATTTTCATGTGGGACCTTCCGAGAATGGCCTTTACTGTCCACATTTCTACCAGCATTCTGGTAACCACCATTTAACCAGTCTCTAAGACATTCCCAACTTTCCACGGTCTTCTTGTTTTCTAAGCCCTCACCAGAATCTAGGCTTTTTCTAGCCTGTTCTATCAGATTCTTCCAGCCTCTGCCCATCACCCAGTTCCACAGCTTCTTTCACATTTGCAGATATTTGTTATAAGCAACATCCCATTTTTTTATTAGTCTGTTTACTGTCACCTATAACTGAATAACTGAAGCTTATATATATAAAGAAACAAAATTTATTTCTTACGGTTTTGGAGGCTGAAATTCCACATTCCAGGTGGCACATTTGGTGAGGACCTTCCTCCTGGTGGGAACTCTGTAAAGTGTCCTGTGACAAAGAGGGTATCATATGGAAAAAATGGCAAGAGAATTTCCATGTGCTGTCCTTATAAAGTCACCGTCCACAGCCATGATAACCCATTACTCCATAAATGGATTAATCCATTAATGAGGGCACAATCTTCATGATCCAATCACCTCTTAAAATCCCCACCTTTCAAATAATGTAATTGGATTTCCTACCCTCTTTACACTGTTACAATAGGGATCAAGTTTCCAACACATGAATTTTTGGGGGGTACATGCAACTCCCAGCAGCCTTTTTTTGCATTTGTCAATTATTTTTCTTTTTTATGTTTTTCATGACAATTGGCTTACAACTTACTGAGAGATCACTAGGAAGGAGATGACTTGTTTTGTTGAAAATGATTTCTCTAAACCATTCCTTTCTTTCTATTTTCCATAGCTTGTATTTCTTTACTTTCATAGGCATAGGTCATTGGATGTTATCTTTCAATTAAAAATAATAAAGTAAAAAGATTTAATTGGGAAATGTGGATGCGAGGATAAAATATAAACATTTCACTAGTTTATATCAAAATGTACCTGTCTTAGTGTTTTCAGAATCCTACAACAGAATACCATATAATACCATAAACCAGGAGGTTTGTAAACTGAGATATTTATTTGGCTAAGTCATCCAAGATCATGGCACAGACAGATTCAGTGTCTGATGTGGTCTGCTTCCTCGATTATAAATGATTGTGTTCCCACTGTGACTTCACATGGTGGAAAGGGCCAGGAAGCTCTCTGGCATCTCTTTTAAAGTACACTAATCTCATTCATTAGGGCTTCACTCTCATGACCCAATCATGTCCCAAAATTCGCACCTTTAAATACTATCTGCTATTGTTTAAATGATGTTGTTCCCTCCAAAATCATATTGAAACTTAATTTTCAGTGCAACAATATTAATAGGTGTAGTATTTGGGAAGTGAATAAGTTATAAGAGTTTTGCCCTCATGAATGAGACTAACAACCTTATAAAAGGGCTGGAGGTGGAAGAGAGTGATTTTTTTGCTTTCTGTCATGTGAAGACACGGCAACAAGATGGCATCTTGGAAGCAGAGAGAAGCCCTCAGGAGACACCAATGAGAGTGACTTGATCTTGGACTTCGCAGCCTTCAGAACTGTAAGGAATAAATTACCCAGTCTCAAATATTTTGTTATAACAGCACAAATCAACTAAGACACTATCACAATGAGGATTCGGCTTCAACATATGAATTTTGGGAGGACACCAACATTCAGTCTATGATGTCAAGAGCTGTCCTACTATAAGGAATGGCATGGGAGCCTGAAGAGTGATACACCTTGTTCTGCAGGCTACTAGGGGGTCCCCTGTGTGTAGCACAGCTCCATGGAATTTCTTGTTTGATCACCTTTGGTTGTTTGACAAGGCTTCCCAGAATTAAACAGCCTAACCTTTTGGCTTAGTATGGCTTTAGGAAATTCCCTGGAGTTTCTCAAAGGAAATGTTAAAATACGTCAAAATTAACTGGTTTATTTAAAGGATATCGTTAGTACTAAAGGTGTTTTTGATTTATGTTCCCGGTATGGGTTGGCTCAATTTAATTTTGTTATTGATCTTTCTTGTAAGTGGTGTGTGCATGGACCCATGGCGGCTGTGGTCATGCTCTTGTATGTGTGGAATGAAGTTATTATGGTGGATTTCTATCCACATCCCCCCAGGGAGGTGGTGGGTCCGAGTGCAGTGGTGTTTACAATTATTTGATCATTAACCAGTTACAGATTTCTTTGTTTTCCCCATTCCCACAGTTTCACTTGACTTACCAAGAACATGTTGTTTCCCTAGTAATAATAAGAATGATATAGTGTGTTTTTGTTAGTTTGAGCAGGATCATTTAACTTTTCACTTTGTTCCTTGTGCTGTTCCTGGAGTCTCTTGGCAGGGAGATGAGAAGTTTTATTAAAAAGATAAATAAGTTAGATAGTAGAAAAACATAAATTTTGATATTAACAGGTTTCATTTAAATCAATTTGTAATATAAAATTTATATTAATAACATAAAATTTAACAGAGATTTATAGTTAAGTTTTATGATAAAAATCATGTTATACATATTGTGATTTTGATTATAAATTAAAATGATTATATTATAAAGAGTATAAACAATTGTTAAACATAACTAATCAATGTTATTAAAATCAAGTGTAGTAAGTATAAGTACGATTTAAAAAGTGTTAAATTGTAACTTAAAAAGGTTAAGAATTATAGTTTAAACTAAAAGTCTGGCGCTCGTTAAAGCCAAGCATGCTGCTATTGTATAGTTTCCTGACCACAAGCCACAGGCTTTGGGGTGAACTATTGATGCATGAGTAGATGTTTTTGTCACAGCATAAGTGCCTTGGAACGTTTTGACCTTTCTTTTTCAATAGAAACAAAATAAGAAATATTTCGATTAAAAGATAAATCAATGTGTAAAAAATTAAGTAAAAACATATAAATAAAGCAAGATTCTTGCGGTTGGTGTCCACACTTGCACTAGACATCTGTGGTCCGTCTCTTCCTTTTCACCAAATCCACATCACCTATTCAGGTCCAACAAATCCTGTGGAGCTGGTCTCCGGCACTATAATAGTACCTTTACAAGGTAAATATTGCTCATTAGTATTTGAAATTCTAAATTTCAAAAAAGTTTTGATGTTTTAGAGTTAGATAGCATATTTTTATTACATATACTTTGTATTCACTTTGTTCAAATACTAAGCTGTATACTATAAATTAGGATTTAAAATTTTTATTATCATTTTGCAGTGGCAATCACACTAATCCAGCAGTTAGTATAGCAATTAGTTCAAACTTATATGACAAAAACTACTAAATTCAGAACTGTGGTTTTCAAGTACAATTATAATAATACACTTTATTTTTAATGAGTTTGCATCTATAAAGATTATTATTTGCATTATCTTATTTATGTGTCTCATATCAATTTTATGTAGTGTTTCTTATCCACTCAAAAAACAATAAGTTTGTCCTCCAAAGATTTGGTAATATTGCCAACAGAAAGTTAAACTGTGAAATCTACTCTTGGTAGAAGAGAATGTTCAATCCTGAATGCAACATTCTACATACTAAATGGCCAGTATGTGAAATCTTTTTGTTGTTGTTGTTGTTGTTGTTGTTGTTAATTCTGCTGTGTTGGCCTATATTGATGCAGTATTTTGACATAGAAAAAAATAAACACACACACACACACACACACACATAGAGAGAGAGAATGAGAAAAAGCTTATCAAGAGAAGATAGAATTGTTAGGGATGGAAAGTTGGTGTAGAACTTTATCTGTGAACATAAGAGCACTATTATGAGGAAGTAGAATCCCACCAAATGGATACCATTCCAATTTCCTTTTAAACCTAAAATAGAAAAAAGTTCAACCAACTTTTGTGACTGGAAGAATTCTTAATGAAGAAAAAGAAAAAAATCTGAAATCTGAAATCAACATATGAGATCATCAAAATTATTTTTGCTCTTAACCAAGTCATTTTAATTATCAGTTGATTTACAAAGTTACCAGTATTTAGCAAGTTATTGAAATAATCATGTGAACTTTAGATATTCTCATTTCTGACTGTAATTTCAGATTAAAAAGTAATGAGTATTTTTTTGTCTACATTTTTCTCTTGAAAAATTTGGATATTGTTAGTCAAATTCTATACACTAAGAGAAAACTCTGGGTTGTGCAAGTAAAGAGAAACATTATAGAAATCAACAATATAATTCAGATATTATCTAGCATAGAAACTTCCTGGCTTCATCAGAATGTTAGCTAACCCAATACTATATTCATATCCAAATTAATAAATCACATGACTCCACTTTTACAGATGAGTAATAGTCATTAATTATTTTTTTATTTAAAATTCCACAATTAGTATGTGTTGGAGCCAGGATCCCAAATCATTTTTCAGATTCAAAATTCATTTTTTCTTACATGAGGATACCTTGAGACATAATGTTGATGGAGAATTATATAGGATTTTAGAGGCAAAAAGAAGCCTAGAATTCATATAACTCAGTCTTTAAAATTTAGAATTGAGAAAACTAAAGTTTATAAAGTTTGAGAGATTTGTCTAACAATGGAACCAAGAAAAGACCCTGTCTTCTCCTACAATATCTGCTAAATAAATACTAAAATTGAGAGATGAATATTTAAAAATATATTAATTAATAAAACAATTCACTAAAAGAAAACATCAGCTGGCCTTTAAATAATAATAATAATATGCCTGAAACACTATGTGTGGAGGAATGCCTTTTGGATGTAAAGAAAGGGGGTAACTAAAGAGCAAAAAGGAGAACAAAAAGGGTGGATTATAGGTAGAAGGGTTCCTTATAGAGTTAAAACATGAAATATATGCACCTTGAATCTTCTGGAACAGTACATGTTTTGTCATTGTTGCTTATAAATATAATGTCTCTAAGATAACACTAATAAAAATGAAGGGTGGCAGAATAAGCCACCCTAAAATATACCACTTTGGTATACAAATTATTTTGAGCAAATAGTACTTGAAGAATAGCAAAAAAATAAATAAATAAATAAATAAACATTCTAATTCCTCCTTTTTTTGCTAAAAACAGCAACTAAATATTCCTACGTGAAAGATGCCCTTCCTGTACCAGAGAGAAAAGAAATACTCTTCAAGAGGGAATGATAGTTCAGAGAATCCTGTAAAAACAGACCTTATTAAAACAATTCTACTCCTTTAGACTCACATAGTTTGGTTACTTTTTCACAATTGCCTTTTGTTGTTCAACTAAGATTAAAAACTTAGTTTTTGCCAATTATCTGGTCTTTATTTCCTCATGAGAGCTCCCACACCATGTAAAACTTACATATATTTGTGGGCTTTTTTTTTTTTTTTTTCCCATTAATCTGTTTTATTTCAATTTAATTCTCAGGCACAGCCAAAATCCCTAAGAGGTTAGAGATAAGGCAAGAGAAAAGGCCTGTTCTATACAAAATTTTGCATATTGTTTTACTAGTTTGGAGACTGAAATGTGATCATGTTCCAGATTATTTGATTGGATATGGCCGGCTAATTTAGTAAATCAATTTATGAATGAAAATCAGGCCAAAAGAAACAAATTAGCATAACTGATTATGATATTTTGGTTAGTATGTAGAAATCTTGTGCCCTTTTAAAACTCTTCACAATAACAGATGATCATTCTTTCTCTTTCTTTACATTTTCTCTCTTGTTTTTCTCAAACTATGTTCATGAAATCCCAGTTCATAATCACCTGAGTTATTTATTCATTTGTTTTTTAAACGTAAGATTTCTCAGGTCCTATTCCAGACCTAATGTTTCACAACTACTAGGTAAAGACTTGAAACCTTACCTTTAAAAACTACTGTCACGTCATTTAGGGGCAACAGAGCTTCCAATCTACATGAAACAGAAGAAAGAAGAAATAATTTTTGCATATATGCCTTGAATCTTACCAGGATCATATTTTGGATGTTCTAAGATGTAAATAAATGTTTAAACTACCCAAGGTTTCGAAATTTTGCAGACTTTTATTTGTATTCAAGACTAAAGACCACCTAACTTCTTTGTGAGTTATTAAGACTTAAAATCCCTCATTAAAATATGAAATACAGGGCCGGCCCGTGGCTCACTCGGTAGAGTGCGGTGCTGATAAAATATGAAATACATTCTATGTTATCAATATACTAAGAAGAGTGTCAACCATGCAGTGCTGAAAATTTCCTACCATACACAAGCAAATTAATATAGTTAAGATTTTGTTTTGAGTTGGCCATAATGTTTCCCATTGACACTCTTTCTGCATTATAGATGATAAATTCCAATGAGTTTAACCTTATGCTTATCAATTAATTTTGGTTAACTACTGATAGATATCTTTACCTACAATATTGTGAGCTATATTATCCTGTTATCCATTTATAATGCAAAAATGCATTATGTTAGATCAAAGATATATCTTTAGAGATATTTTATTACAAAAGTGCTATAGAGAAAAGTGTAGTACACCAAAATAATTAATATTAAAATACAATGTTTACTATTTAATTTACATTTATCATTCAAATTGGAAATTCTATACTAGCAGGGTTATCTAGCCAATAACTTGATGAAGCTAGGTAGTGTCTGTGCTAGATGTTATCTGGATTATACTGTTGATTTCTATAATGTTGTTCTCTGCTTGCATAACCCAAAGGATTCTCTCAATATATAGAATTTGACTCACAATATCCAAATTTCACAAGTGAAAAATATAGACAGGAAAGTATTCATTAATTTTCAATCTGAAATCACACTCAGAAAGCAGAAATCTGAAATTCATGAGATTATTTCAGTATCTTGCTAAATTCTGGTGACTTAGAAAATCATTTGTAAGATTTTCCCTAATATCACTACTATAGGTTGGGACAAATAATACTTTAAGTGATAATCACTATATGTCAAGCAATATTCTAAGTGCTTAGTATGTGTTGAGCTCTTTTACCTGCCCATAATCTATCTGACTGGGCCAATTGCCAAGCTAGGGCTGGGTCTGGAGGCCACAGACACCTCAAGCTCATTCACAGACTGGGTCACAGACCTTTCACATGCCAGGCTGGGTCCCCAGATCTCTCACACACCAGACTGGATCACCAGACCCCTCACATGCAGGTCTATGAGCTAGGTAACCATCAGAAAGGTCCTTGGGAGCCATAGGTTGGAGAGCATGGCCGTGCGGAGCAGGTGCCCAAGGCAGACACCAGCCAAGTCACAGTGCCACACATGTGTACTAACTCCACCCACACACAACTTGTTTACAAAGAATGTGCTGCACCATCACCAACCATACCTAAGGCAAGGGGGGCTGATTAAATTATTCTGTTTTCCCAACAATCCACCCCTTCTGGGTCCCTCACTGTACAATCTACATGTCCAGAATTTTCTGCGATGTTTTCTTAGCGAGAATAAATGACCCTTATATTTACACAACCTATTTTCCTATCAATATGCCTTAAGGCTTGTCTTTAAGGCTTGTAGTTCTGTCCTTTTAACTATTAGCCACATATGTCTGGTTAGTAGTCACCGTTTGTGTGATCCTCCATGGAAATCCTGCAGTCATACTGATGGGCAGTTTAATGCATATTCAGTAGATGATCACATGACTCTGGTGCAATGCCTGCAGCCAGAACACTGACCAGACCACTCCCAGGAATTTGACTGACAGCCCAGGTCCTTGCACTTTGGCTGTGTTCATGGCCCACCCACATTGTTCCAAATGACTTAACAGCATTGGAGCTGCCTGGGTTAAATCTACAAGAGAATCAAAGGTTAGTAACATATCATCAATGTAGTGAAACATCATAACCATGCTGGGCCTAGTCCTTTTGGCTAGGTCCCCAGCCATCAAACCATGACAGATAGTTGGGTTATACAGATAACCTTGGGGAAATACTTGAAAAGTCCACTGTCTTCCTTCTCAGCTGAAAGTGAACTGATCTTGGCTATCAGCCAAGATTGGAATAGAGAAAAAAAGCATTTTCAAGGTCCAATACATAATGATAAGTCCACAGCTCAGTTGTCAGCTGATCCATCAAGTCATGAGCTGAAGGCACAGCTGCATGCAAAAGAGGCACTACATTGTTCAGTTCTCAGTAATCTACAGTCATTCTCCAGGTACCATCAGGCTTTTTCACTGGCCATACTGGAGCATTAAATGGGCTATGAGCTGGACAAATAATGGCAAACTTCTCTAATTCCAATATAGTGGAACTTATCTCTGCATGTCCTCTTGGTAGGTGATATTGCTTTACATTAACTACATGTCTTGGCTTGGGTAACACCTGTGGGTCATGTTTGGCATATTCTCATATGGACAGGCTTTACTGTCCATATTTGCAGTTTAAACTCTCCAATTGTTGTTTGCAGGTGCAAACCATAAAATACATCCATACCCAAGATGTATTCAGCTACAGGAGATATATATATACAGTATATACACGAGGAGGTAATCTTCCTATGCCCAATGGCAATGACACAGCTTTGACCTCAGTAGTATGTCCTCCATAGCCATCTACATGAACTGTGGCCCCTGGATACTTATCTGCACCTGTATTCACCAATGCCAAAACATGCTGCACATTTGTTCTCAACCAATATATTGCCAATTCAACATGAAGCTTCTGGTCCTCACCTGCCCCCAAAAGATGAGTACCTTGGCCTGCTCCCTAATCAAAATGGAACAGTTCATCCGCCTCCATGGAAGCAACCAAAACGTCCTTTAAATCCACTGAGCATACCTTGCTACCTTTTTCCCTACTTTTGGGGAAATGCTGTTCAGGGCACAATTGCTGCCACAAAGGCAAACAGAACTGCATTTGGCTGCCGGTCAATTTTCTTTTTATCAACCCCTGCTGCAAGCAAGTCAAGCTACATCTGCTTATGGCTTGGTCCCTTTAGGATAAAATCCCAAGCATTTCTTGGGGGTTTGGTCTTAGCCACCTTTCAGACCCCTTTTGCTTGTCTCCTCTCCTCTACCTCACCCAAGCTGGCTATCATGTTCATTACCTCATGTATAGGATGACCAATATATGGAGCTAGTATGGCTATCAGTGATCCAAAGGGTGTTGACGGGGCATTTTGCAGCACTATGTCTCTCATGCTGCCTGTAGATTTTTCATTGTCTGGGCAACAGGTGTTCACATTAAACATGGAGTGCTACATCACCATCTCCCGAATGATTTGGAACAGCTCAGAATATGTTTGCAATTTACTAACAATCTTGGGCAGTTCTCCAGCATTTGCCCACATGGTTCAAGCAGCTGCACTCACCCATTCCATTAAGGAGTGATTACTTTGCCCTGGTGCATACCTGTGGCTATTCTGCAGCCACTGCCTCAGGGATGGATGTATGGCAATGGAGGCCAATTTTTCCATCTCCTCACCAGAGCACATCACACTATCCACCCCTAGGTCCCACAACCGCAACAGCCAAGCAGCCAGGGGGTCCCCATGTTTGTTCCTGAATTGTCTTCCCAAATCAACCAGTTCATCATGTGTAGATGAGACATAGGTGGTGAACTGGGTCTCCTGTGGATTGCCCACTGGTTGTCCATCTGGTCTCATAGGCTGCTCGTGTTTCAGTTTCTCATGCATAACAGATCATGCCTGGAGACACATGGTTTCCCCCAACTCA
The DNA here is from genome assembly GCF_027409185.1 of Cynocephalus volans. Taxonomy (NCBI): domain Eukaryota; kingdom Metazoa; phylum Chordata; class Mammalia; order Dermoptera; family Cynocephalidae; genus Cynocephalus; species Cynocephalus volans. The sequence goes on along the minus strand of NC_084460.1, from coordinate 169,916,923 downwards.
CCACTGAGTTGGTCGTCTTCCCTGGTGTGAGAGGCAGGAGTGGCCAGTCACTGCACGTCACCCTCCAGGATAATCATCCTTGCTTTCAACAACTCTGCTTTCTCATGAAAATCTCTATCAGTTTGCAGCATAGTTAACTATAGCAAGGCCCCAGTCAGCAGAAAAGTGGCCACCAAGCACCACATGCTCAAGGATAGCCACATTTCCTCCCCTTCCCAAGGGGTTTCGTGCTGTAGTAACTGGTCTATGCTGCCCTGCAATATAGTGTGCAGCAACCAGATCCCAGTCAGCAGGAAGGTAGCCATAGGGCAGAGCATATTCAAAAGTATCCACATTTCCTCTTTCTTCCAAGAGCTTTCAGCTCCTATACCTGCTCAGGATCCTGTCACAGACTACACCAATTGCCGAGCTCTTTTAACTGCCTGTAATCCTACCGACTGGGCCAATTGTTGAGCTAGGGCTGGGTTTGGAGCTCACAGACCCCTGAAGCCCATTCACAGACTGGGTCACAAACCCTTCCCAATCCAGGCTGGGTTCCCAGACCCCTCACATGCCAGGTTGGGTCATCAGACCTGTCACATGCAGGTCTATGAGCTGGGCAACCAGCAAAAAGGTCTTTGGAAGCTGTAGGTTGGAGAGCATGGCTGCACAGAGCAGACGCCCAAGGCAGACACCAGCCAAGTCTTGGTGCTGCACATGTGCACTAACTCCACCCACACACAACTTATTTACAAGGAATGTGCTATGCCACCCCCAACCATACCTAAGGAGGGGGGGGCCTGATTATTCTATTTTTCCAACAGTATGTATTAACGTATTTAAATTTCACATGATCCTGTGAAATAGTTATGTTTTATTTCCAATTTTAGTGGAGTGGAATCTGAGTTATGGGAAGTGTAGTAAATTTCACAGAGTCACATAGCCACTAAATTTTGGAGCTCAGTTACAAACTTAGGCAATGTATTTATACTCTTTACCACTCTGCTATACTGAATAGTAGAATTTTGTTAGTTAATAATTACTTAAATCATGAAAAATGCTCTTATAATAAATGTGTTTGAAAATAAAATGTAGATAGTACATATCCAATAATTTAGCAGTATAATAATATTATTAACTATTAATATTAATAATTATAATAGTAAAATTAATTGTGAAACAAAATCACCTTTTTACCAGTGGATGGTAAAGCATATTTAAGTCAGTAATTAATTTAACAATGAAACTATTAAAAACAGTAAGCAAAATGTTGCAAGATTTATGATTAATAAAGGAACTAATATATAATCATCAATCATGAGTATCACACCATACCTCACTTTAACAGCAGACAGAAATCTCTGGTCAGAAATTTACTCTCTTCGTCTATTTGGGCTACTATAACTAAATGCCATAAACTGGGTGACTCATACACAACAGAAATTTATTTCTCATAGTACTGGAGGCTGTGAAGTCCAAGATCAAAGCTGACAAATTCAATGTCTGCTTGTGTCTCATTTTCTGGTTCATAGATGACTCCTTCTTGTTGTGTCCTCACAAGCTCTAAGAAGAGACAAACAAGCTCTATGAAGTCTCTTTTATAAGAGTATTAATACCATTCATGAGTATTAATACTCTTCCGACCTAATCATCTCCTAACTGCTCCATCTCCTGACACCTTCACCTTTAGGGTTAGGATTTCAACTTGTGAATTTAGGGAGCACAAAACATTCAGACCATAGCACATAGAGCAGAACTATTAGTTACATTAACTTCCTACCTGAACATTTGCCAGGGAATAAGTGTATATACTATTGCCCTTTGCCACAAATTTTATCAATATAAATATTTTAAAATAGAAAGCCTTGTCTAGGCTTTTTTTGGCCATGGTCCCAATTTAAGAATCATTTTTGTTGCTTAAACTCCTCATGTTGTTTGATTCTCAAGGCTAGAGCTGAAGTCTGCATACTAAGGCTCTCAGGTCAACTCCAACACTCCACCTATTTCTGTAAATGACATTTTACTGGAACATAGCCACACCTAATTATTATGTATTGTTTATGGCCACTTCTATACTACAAGGGCAGAATGGAGTAGTTGCGGTAGAGATGGTATGTGCTGGAAAGCCTAAAATATTTACTACTGAATGCTTTACTGAAAAAGTTTGCCAACCACTGCCATAGAACTAGAGACTCTGTGACTTTAGAATTCCCTGAATCATGACTTCTGACTACAATTCCAAGAAGTTTCTAAAGTTTCTTTGCTGACATATGATTGAACAGGTAAAAGAAGCCGCATTGGAAAAGAAGCTTTGCCAGGGAGTATGCATGAGTATGTGTGTATGTTGGGGAAGGAATAGTTCCTCTTTTTCAATTCTACTAAGATTTGAATAAATTTGGTCTCAAGGATCAAAGCAGAAGACTGACAATAAAGACAAATTGAAAATCTGAAATATGGGGCCGAGCCTGTGGCACACTCGGTAGAGTGCGGCGCTGGGAGCGCCACGACGCTCCCGCCGCGACGCTCCCGCCGCGACGCTCCCGCTGCGGGTTCGGATCCTACATAGGAATGACTGGTGCACTCACTGGCTGAGTGCTGGTCACAAAAAACCACCAAAAAAAAAAAAAAAAAAGAAAAGAAAATCTGAAATATGTATAGTTATATAGGCTAGGTAGTATATAACAAAGGTTTTTCCAGCTTTATACAAGTTGGTAGTAAAAAGTTTATAATGCACTTATATTGAATTTACAAATTAATAAAGTTATATAGCAAATGTTATTTTTTCCTGGGTTTCTACAAGTTAGAAGTAGAAAAATCTATATTGAATTTATAAATTTATAGTTTTATACTTGTACACAGATGACCACATATATTTCATATTTATTAAGCTCATCATACCCAATATCATAGTTAATAAATTAGTTACCTGATTCTAAATCCAAATATGAGATTTTTGCCTTCTAGTGTGGTCACATATTGCTATGACCACCTCAATCCATTGTTGCAGTGTTCACATAGTCTGTCATAGTCTATGTGTGGACCATATCCTAATTTGTTATATTTTAATGGTGTTCATTAAATTGCCCTAGTGCACTTTGACTTTTTACAATCAATAAACATGATTGATATGTCTGAAATTGACAGTCTGTTTTAAAAATAACACTATAAGTCATCACTTAGGTTGAATATATCTTATGAAATTAGCAGGTGAGTATTTTCTGTAAGAGATGATAAGTTAGCTATTCTTAGAAAATGACAACATATAAATATATCTCAAGGAAGAAGGCATGGATTTTTTTTTCCAATTAATGTTAGCACATCTTGACCTATCTGTTTACATGACAAATAGTCAACATGGGTCTTATTTGTAAGAATGAAATACCTTAAGAGAGGGTAAAACTGTTGAAAAACCTAATCAGTGAACCAGTCTTAGAAGCTCTCCTTTCATTTGCTCTCAACCTATAGAGGTGCTTCTGATCCTAAAAATAGACTCCCACAAAATTTGCATTTTGTAATATTGAGTAAACTTATTGTTCTTGTATTTGTTTGTTCAAAACTAAATCCAACCTTAATGGATTTAAAATATTAAATCCAAATATTTATTCATTTTTTCTCAAACATACAAATCTTCTAATAAGCAAATTGAAATAGTGTCTCTATACTTTACTTTTAAATTTTATATATGACAAGTTTTAATAACAGAAAATATAAGATTTTTTTTGAATATGCGAGCAATAAAGATATTTTTTTTATAAACCTCTAAAAATAGCATAACTTTCCTACTATCTTCTTAAGACTGCTTTCTCAATGATATTGGGAAAATTTTAATTTACTCATCAGGGCTGTTAGTTTCAGCACTAATTACACGTACTGTATTTAATTATTCACTAGATACTATTGGAATTCCACCAAGTCTAAATTGTACATGCATAATTCCTATTACTACCCATTTTTAAATACCAAGTAGAAGAGACCTAAGTGAATGATGTATTAAATCAGGAAATAAACAATCAGAAAATATTTATTGAGCATTTATTACAGTAAAAGCATCCAAGAAAACAATTGGATGGAGAATGAGAAAGGTTTTCTGTTTGTTGGTTGTTTTGTTTTCATCTTCATCGTGTATAATAAACTGTCTGACCAGTTTTCAATCAAGAAATCTAAAGGGTAGTAAGAAAGCATTGGAAAGCAAATGGAAAGAATGCATAGCTAATTTACTAATTCAGAGATTTCTTAAGACAGTAAAAAAAAAAATGGTGTAACAAAAAATTAAATAAAGGTAAATAAAAATGAAAGCTTCAAGAAATAAAGATGACTGCTTGTTTTATTTTTCCTTTTTAAAATTTTTTTCTCTGAGAATTAATAAATTCAGTAGTTTTCTGACAAGCAATGTCTAATCCATTTTTTTTAAATAATAGAATAAAACATAGAAATTATCTTTGCTAAAAGATATTCCATAAAATAAAAATCAGAATCATGATCCAAACAAGTATTTGATGGCAAAGATGATAGTGCCAAGAAATGAAATTAAAATTTAGTATGGATCAAGGAGGTAAGAGCTCATCTTTTATTCAAAAACAAATAATCTGTGCAGCATTGGCTAGTGAGGGTTTAGTTCACTGCAATCTCCATCAGTCCACAGATATAGTAGCAATAGTAAAGTCAATGCAGTCTAGGCTGCATAATAGAAGTTTAGCATTCATAACAATTGAATGTCTGCTTATGGTATTATATCATGATTTTATTTATGTGTTTATTTATGAGAATAATTTACAAAGTGGGAGATTGCTAGAAAGAAAGTATCCAGGAGATTAGTGATTTAAAGCCCTTTGACTTAGATGGCAGCATGAAACAACACAGAACTTTGAAAAATGGAAAAACAAAACCCCAAACTACAATTACTAAATGTTATGTTCATATAAAGGGTTGTTCTGTAGAAAGGAAGGAATTCTACTCCATTCATTTCTGGGAATATTACTAAGACCTTGGGGAGGAATTTGTTGAAGCAGTTTTCTGCTGAAGGTGAGAACAGTTCTCAACAATGAGAAATATCATGAAATTGGGATAGAGCATCTTGTGAGAAAATGCTTTCAATTATGTAAGCAAGGCAATTCTTACTATATCAATATATTTTGTAATGAATACCATCTGACATTCCTTTAAATCTAAGAAACTGTAATTAATTAGGCCTGAACAGTGGACTGTTTGGTTTAGTGTAAATTTCTTGTTAACAGTTCTTTTGTGTTCATCTTTCACCAGAAAAATTTGAAATTTTACGTTTTATCAAAACAACTATAGATAGTGTTTTTCATATAAATTTAAACGATGAGTAACTAAAGAAAAGCCTTTGATAATTATTCTACGTTAAAAAATGTGTTACATTTCACAACAATCTTTCAGGCTGTAGATGTTCACTGTGTAAGTGTTTCTCACAGTTAAATGTGTTCTAATGTGGTTTTCAGAGTGCCTTTTACAGCCTCACATTTCAAGTTGAGCAAAAAGATATCTTTCCATAACCCCACGATATGCATTCTGCACAACTCATATTTACTTTTTCATATTGAATTTTCATCTGTCGTAACAAACATAGCTGGCTACAGTGCTGATCAAATTCTTGACATTGATTTTGTGTGACAGATGATTTGCACAACTATTTTCAAGATGTATTGTATCACTGGTAGATAGCTATGATCACACACTTAGGAAATAGATAGGACAACATATTCATTTAGGGGTTTTTACCTTGGTCAGCTGTTCGTTACTTCATTGATATCAAATTTATCAAATTGGATCGTTTCAATTACCAAGAATAATTACTAGATTTGATAAATTCATTTAGTAGTCAATTAAAATTTCCCTGAAAAATATGCATTAGTAGATGCAAATTTACAGTGAGGATAATTTGACTTTTTAACCATATTAGTGTGCTGGGCCAGGTAAGGCCATAGGAATTGGCCAAGAGACATCCTTTTTCTCTAAGGTATTGTGTTACCAGAATCGTAATGTAGAAATGTCTATATTGAGTAGCAGTATTTTGGGGATCCATTCAGAAATATTTATCTGCCAGAATTTTAATTCAAAGTAGTATACCAATCGAAAGGAAAATTCAACATCAAAATGGAGAACAAGTAGAGATGTTGGAGAGAGATTATTCTTCCCCAGGGTGTTTGTGTTTGCTTTTTGTAGTACTCGTTTCCACTTGGTTGCACCCTAAAGGAAATGGAAAGGATTCCCTTAGGTTTTGTATTATTGCAAGAAGTTCTACAAATTTATGTGACTCAAACTTGCATTTCAACTGACCTTTGTACCTTAGATCACTGTCAAGATTCTGGTGTTTGGAATAACAGTCACGCATCCCTAGATCACCGAGGAAATCAAGAGTGGTAAAAATTATTAATAAAACTGTACATTGTTTCTTACTTATAGGATTCAGTTAATATTTTACCATTTTGATACATTTTAAGGATTGTTCTATAAAATGTATCATGCATAAAACTTGTAGAAAATTATATGAAACAGTTGTAAAGGAAATACTTTGTAATTAGAAAAATATAAATAATTTATATCTGTAAATATGTTCATATCTGATAGTGTGTAAAATTATTATTTTATATTATATTAGATAAGTGGGAATTCATATAAATGTTTCAGAAATTATCTATGTCCTCCACACAGGAGCAGCTAATGTGTATGAGAAATTTGGAGATAAATCTCTGAAAAAGTGAAATGAATCCTGTAAGTGGCCAAAGTAAGCACTGTGAAAACATTTAACGTTTTAAAAATTAAATAATTATTGAATACTTAATTCCAGCTGTTATGCTAGACATTAGTTGTACAAATGTGCATAAAATTAACTTGCCCATTTCGCTCAGGAAACATTCAATTTTATCCTATAATGACAAATAGAAAAACAACTATCAATAACATTTGGTTCATGGTGTGATTGCAAGAATTTGTATGCTATAAGAGCACTGAATAAGCAGTGACCCAAACTGAAGAAGGTAAAAGGCTAGTCACTAGACATGTTATAGAAATACTAATACTGAGCTGTGGCCTAAAGATGATGAAGGCTATGAGACTGGAGATACTGCATGGAATGGCTAAGGCTGAGTGAATACCATGTAGCAATGAGAGAAAAAGAGTGGCTATAAGAGCCCTTTGCAAGGACCAAAACATTCTTTGTGGCTGAACAATGAAACAGTGAGCTTTATATAGGTGGTTGTGAGATCACCAGGACTGGCTAAAAAGTCAGGTTTAGAGAGGTGAGCAGAATCCCAATCTGCATAGTCTGATGAGCTGAATCTGTGGTTTCTCTTCTCACAAAATAACAAAAGGTACTTCTTTTGTAAAGGGAGAAGTTCACTATCTCTTCCTTATGTCTTGTATTATGCTACAGATATGGATTCCTCCTGTCTTAACTCTGACAGTTTAGGTGTCAGTACGTATCTTTTCAGTTCTGGTTGATTTCTAATTCACACCTTAAAGGAGATATTTCAAGTCTTGTTTTTTGTTTTTGTTTTTTTAATGGTGTCTGCAGACTAGATTAGCTGGCTATTTTGTTGATCATTTTATTGACAAAAATGATACTCAATAGTATGCCTTTGATAAGATCTATAGAACAGTCTCATACCTTTCAGACAACATGAAGAAATGATAATGATAATGGGCTGGCAAAGTATACAAACAAATGTCATGGTATGGTTTTTGACAACATGTGCAGTATGCATTATTATTGGCCTATATAACCATTATTTCAAAAATCTTACAAAACATTTTTATCTTAAGTGATTCCGTATAAATGCAAATCATGTTATTTTGCTTTCACATTGTTTGTAGGAGTTCAGATTATGTTAAATTTTAGCACTAGTGTTTTAAAAATAAATATATTCTTCACATGCAGAATTGAAAGAGAACCAATGACTTTTTTTGCTGTCTGTGACAAACCATGAGTTCACTTTCTTCTGGGACTCAAGCCAGGAGAACGGTGATATTCAAATAATGTTGTTTCCCTGTTGCAATATTTATTATTCAATTAATTTTTTGATGCTTCCGTCTCCTATGGGCAGGAGTAGTAAGACATCTTTTAATTACTTTCCATTTCACATAGAGCTGCTTTGGGTAATCTTAGAAAACAAATTCTAATTACAGTTTTTTAAATGACTAACTTCTACTTATGCTCTCTAGCCACTGTTGAAAATATGGGTCAGCAAAACACTAGCCAGAATAAAATTATTCAAGCCTTTGTATCAAATTCCTTTTAGATTTGTAATACTTTAGACTTGTTATTCTTATGCATGTAATTTAAGACAATGATAATGAGATTTTGAATTTCTTCCAATGGATATAAATGCTATGATATTTCCCAATTACCCTCGTCCATCCAGGGGTCAATGGTTACAGACACAAGTTAATTAGAATTTTTCTTCCCTAAAAATAACAACATTATTGATAACAACAAAATTAACTGCACATAGATTTGTTAGCATCTGATCAGACTTCTGCAAAGTTTATTTGATTTAGTTATTGATAAAATCAATATTATATCACAAATGCTTAATGCACCATCTTTTCAAATCTTCTAATATTAGGTTATTTGTGTATTTGGCAATTTATGTGTATAGTTTACTCAGGATTATATATTTGAAAGGATTCACAAGACTCCACAGAGCATGTTTACATAAGGATTTAACAAAGACTAAAATTCAGGACAGTATGAGAACCAGAGTTCAGGTAAATTTGAAAAGATATAAGAGACTTTCAGAACAGCTCTGTGAGATCTTTCTTATCCCCAGAAGGACTATAATCTTTTAGAATTTGAACCAACAACATTTTTGAAATGAATCTTGACTTGGAGAGGATTTGAGGAGGCAGATGTTTGCTGTGGAGGCTTTTATATCTCCATACTCATGTAGCCAAGACAGGGTGTCTGAGATATACTTCAGTTGGTTAACAAACTACAGACCCAAAGAAACAAAGCATAAATGACACAGTGTATTAGTAATCCCCAGGACTACCCTCAGGCTCAATGATTTATTAGAAGAACTCACAGGACTTAGAAAATTTGTTATACTCATGATGTAAATACAGTATCATCACAGTGAAATTATACAAATTAAAAAATCAGCAAAGGGAAAAGTCACATAGGCCAAAGTCTGGGAGAAACCAGGCCTAAGCTTCCAGGTGTCCTCTCCCAATGAAATTTTCTGATATGTTTAATTCTCCCAGTAATGATGTGTGACAACATGTGCAATGTATTCTCAATGAGCAAAGCTCACTTGAGACTAATTGTCCAAGGTTTCTATTGGAGTCAGTCACTTACGCATGTCGCACCTGTGTGCCTGACCTCAGGTACTCAGATTCCAGCCAACCAGAGCAAAAACAGGCATTTATCACAGATCACATTGTTAGCACAAACTATTGATCAAAGTAGTGCACTGTGGCCAAAGGTGGCAGACAACAAAGACAGGCAGATTATTTTCAAAGCTTAGAAACTAGGGAAGGATTAGTTGCAAAGAGAGGCCTTTCTTGGTAATGTGCAGGGTTTGTGCAACCCAGGTCTGCTAAATTAGCTCTTTCCTGAACACACAAGTTATCCAACAAATACTTTTCAAGTTAAAATTAAAATAAACAAACAAACAAACAAACAAACAAAACCTAGAGAAAGAATATAGTAAAAACAACTTAAAAGACAAATCAACCTACTTAAATGCACAGGTTTTATTTGAAGCAATATGCAAGCAACTATATACACATGTGGATATGTGTGTGACATTTATGAAGCAATTCACAATTGTATCATTAGCTAGATGTTTGAAACAAAATAATAATATTTTGGTTATGTGACATTTGGGCTACATAGATTTTTTTTTTTAATTTAATTTTATTTTGTCAATATACAATGTGGTTGATTATTGTGGCCCATGACCAAAACCTCCCTCCCTCTTCCCTTTCCTTCCCTCCCTCCCAACAACCTCATATCTATTCGCTTGTTGTATCAACTTCAAGGAATTGTAATTGTTGTGTCTTCTTCCCCGCCACCCCAGTTTATTTGTGAATTTATTTATTTATTTTTAGCTCCTACAAATAACTGAGAACATGTGATATTTCTCTTTCGGTGCCAAAATAATTCTAATAGTTTGAATGTGCACGGGTTACTAGGATGATTCTTGTTAATTTTATTAGATATGTTGAGATTCAGAGGATGTTATCCCAAAATATGGTGTTTTGACACGGTGTAATAAAAGAGCAGCCTCAAGGTCTCTCTGGCCTTCCCCCTCCTCCACCCTTATCTCTCAATCCCCTGTCACTCTCCAAAGTACGGGATGAGGCTGTTCTTTGGAAACTGCCAAAGAAGACAATTGCCTCTGGTCTTGTCCATGAGTTTTCAGTAACTTAATTCATATCTGTCAACAAACCTAGACAAACTTTTGTCATAGACAATTGTCTTCTATTCAGTATTTGAAGAGAACCGGTTACTGGTAATTGTTTGCTCTGCATGCCAGATAAACCTTGTCCCAGGCCATCATATGATCCCCAGGCCCTTTGAGTCTCGCTGAGAATCATTTACTCCTACACACCACCATCTCCTCTTTCCCTGTGAAAATTGGTATAAAAGCATCTATACCTCACTGGAAAATTGGGAAATTACTCGTTTGTGATTCTGCTGGGCATTGTCTCTCCCAGCACATTAAAATAATAAAATGTGTTATGTCTTTTCTTCATATTAATATATCTATTGATTATTTTTCTGAAAATCTGCAGGGGGTTGAAGGAGAAGTCTTCCCTTGGCACCTACACATGTGATATATATAGTTACTATGATTTTGTAAGATAATGTAGTTTTAAGACCCATTGCAAAGTATTTAGACTTGCAGTGTGTATTATCTTTAAAATATTCAGCAAAATGAAAAGCGGTGGGACGAGATGAAACAAGTATTTTGAAATGTTGGTAGTTATTGAGTTCTGGCATGTACACAGGAATCTATTTACATCCTAATGGTGTGTGTGTCTTTTAAAAAGTGAATAAAAATCAAAGAAAACTGACACTCAGAATACTGTAGAATGAGCATCAGTTTCCTAGACATGCAAAGTGAATAAGATGCATAGACATTTCTCAGATATTTTCAAGAGGCTGATTAATAGTTTAAATTATATCGCGTTACGAGTTGGCATGTTTAAAAAGCAGTTAATCCTAATGTGAAAATAAACATTTTAGTACAACAGCAAATATAACTTTACCCTGTTTTATTTCTTGCTTCTAATGTTTTATTACGTTAAATTTGTGTTTTGGATCTATGTGTTTTTATTCCCTTTCATTAATGTGATGAGAATTGGAAGTAATGAAACATGACCTCCCTGAAGTCCTCTCCCTCCTTTGCATGGGCATTAAAGTACCCTATTCTTTCCCTAAATTTGTTTATTGCTTTTCTATACTTTCATTATTATTATTATTGTTATTATTATTGCTGTTGTTGTTATTATTATTATTATTGTGTTTCTCAAGTCTTGTTTTCACAGGGATAGATCCTAAGATTTTGTGGCCATTTATCTTTTGAACATATTTTTTTAAAATTTCCTTTACTTTCTCAGACCTCTCTCCTGTGCTCTTTCTCCAATTTTTCAACTTCCCTTTTCCTATTTTTAGGCTTATTCTTCAGTACTAACTTGAGTTTAATAGGGATGAAAATGGCCTAATCACATTACACTTCAATCTAGAGCCTTACAATCTCTTTAATTTTCAGCACATCAATATGTTTCTCCAGGTTGCCGAGGCTGTAAAATATTCAGGTATAGTTTGATTCATTCTTCCTCTTCATCCACTGTATCTGATTAATCAATGACTAATATTGTTTTAGCCTTTATCAGAGCTCCCCTTCATCTCTTACTTTCCTCCATCCCACTCAGCCAACCTCATCCACCATTTTTTAAGCACTTACCATCAGACCGTTTTAATGAATTAATCAATAGTTTTACTAATAGGTGTTTCTCTGGGTCATTTATCTAAGAATCTGCTTCGTAATGACTGCTTTCACCCCTGTATTAAATCCTAATGCCTCCACAGGTGCTTCTCTTAAGCAAAAAGTGCACGTTCCTTTGGCTGTCTTGTAAAATGTTAAACAATTTGTCCCTCATCTGCTTTTCACTATGCCACCCTGATCACACCTGACCTTGTCATGTTATTTAATATTTCTTCTTCGATGTCTGCTTTTCACTACATTTTTCTTCTTGTCTCTGAATTTGAATGTGTGTGAAGGTTAAAGAGGTGAAAAGTTTATAAAATACCAGGTGCTTCATATTTCTGTCCAAGAAATATTAGCGTTTGATGTCTTTTCTTGTCATCTGTATTTGCTCTTGTGAAAGCAAGTAAATTTTGGATTAAGTGTGATTAAACTAGGATTCAGGATCTACACCCTTTGCCCTCCATCACGTACCTGTTTTTTGGCCCTCTTTTCTTTAAACTCAGAGGAGTTGCTCCCTTGCTTTTCACTTTTTCTGGTAGATTCGTTCCTAACTTGCCATTGATGGGATGTAGATGAACACCCCTCCCCTCCTCACCCATGGAATCCTGGCTAGTATTTCATTTCATATCCTTGTTAATCAGACACTTTTAGTAACTTATTGCTTATCATATTTTTAAAAAAGGAAAACAAGACAAAATAAGCAAATAAGTGAAAAACAAACAAGAAAAAAGTCTAAAAAGTTTTGGGGATATTTTTCTGATATATTCCCATACTATTAGATAAGATTATAAAATTGTCATGTGTGTGTCAATGTTATTTTTTTACTGCCGTATTTATTTATACCTATCATTTGCCTTTAATAATTCAAAATTAAAGACTGCACCCAGAAAACCTTAGTCATGTGCCTTCACTCATCTGTTATCATGGCCTACTGATAAAAACACGGGTTTGTGTCTATAGTATAACATTCAATAATTCCAAATTTAAATAATTTAAGCTTACTTAAATACATGTTTTTTCTTTTACTTTTTATTTACAAAGTGTACTCATATATTTCTCATGGAAATTCTAAGTTGAAATAACCCTTCTCTGTGTACAATGGTATTTAATTCTTTCTAAATTCCTATTCTTTTACATAAACTTAGTGAGACAACATTCACAAAAATTATTTTCCAATAATAATGCCAGAAGCTTCAGATACAAATTCTTACAGACAGACCCATTATATTATTTCTTATTTCTTTTAGGTTACATAACTATTTACTAAAATAATGCACATAATATTTTGCATTCTGCCTTTCGTATTTTTAAATATGCATGGCAAAATTTATTAAGTATATTTGGATGCCGTGAGTTTTATAGTTCTTAGTATGTAGTGAGTCTGAATAAATATAAGTATGTATTTGTACAGTTTAAGCAAAAAAAAAAAAAACAAACTAACTCAAATAACATAGAGCCGCGCTATAATTAGAAATGTAATCATCACACAGAATGTATTTCCAAAGTAAATTACCTTAATTAAACAATTTGTTTAGTATTATAATTTTTACAATTATTTTACTCTATTTTAGTTACTAGTCTCTGATTTTAACGAATAAAATCATTGAACAATGGCATCTTAAAAAACCTGGCTTAAAGAGCTTTCTGGGAAAAAGAAAATACTTAGATAATGGATAGTAACTACTTGGTGTCAGCAGGCTTTACAGTTTTCCTTTCTCTGTCTTTTGTCTTTACCATTGTAAAAGACATGTTTAAATTTCTGAGAACTATACCAATATACGTGAAAGAAATTTACAGAGGCATAAAATAATCTACAATGAATTTTTTTTTCTCTTACGAGTTCTTTCTGGAGATAAAAGAGATTAATAACATTGTTACAATAAAATGTAATTTATAAACATTCATATAACATGTTTATTTTATTTTTTATGTTAAACCAAATGCAAAGTAAAACACAAAGAATGTGTCATTGCCAATGTTTTTATATATTATTTTCAATTACTTCTCTGGTTTGTTGACAACCAAAAGTGAGATTGTCAGGGTATAGCTAATACAAACAGTGTTATGGCTGTATCTATGCTAATCCACAGATTTCTAGGATGCACATGATAACCAGTTAATTACATATATAATTTATACTGTACTGATGGGAAACATGTAGATTATGGCAGTATTCTAATATTTTCAATTTAAAAGAAAATAAAATGTGAGCTAAGTTAGATACCAAGGGATATTTTTATAGATATTTTCAATATATCCCAAGGTACCAATTAATTAAAAATGCTTTAAAATATTTTTCAAAAATACATGGATACTTTTTTAAACTTGAAAATAGAAGTTTCCTTTTTGCTTATGCCTTCACACTCTACTGACTGCATACACTTCTGACCTCCTTTTTTTCAGGTAATAATTTGCAGAGATTTTTTTGATGGGACTAAGGTTGTATTCCAAGAAACTCATGTAATTTAGAGGCTTAAAGGGAAAATTAAAAAAAAAAAAAAGACTATACCTACGTGAAGTTACATAAAATAAAGTGTATCCCCAGAATAAAGAAAGACTACTGAGATATTATTCTGCTTCTTTGCTTCTATTTAATGACTATTCAGTTATCTTCATTATCAAGTTCTCATTAGGAGGAAAAATTGAAAAATTATATGAAAACTCTCCCTTATTTGTCATGCCAGCGGGCAAGTGGTGGAAAACCAAGTAATAATTATAAATGGTATCAATCCTTACAGATAGTTATATACTGCATGTATTGATACATACACTTACAAAGTGTCTGTATGTGTATGATTGCTAAGTGTAAATATATACAGTTAACTCAACTAGTTCTAAATCATATTTGAGAAGTGAGTGAATGATTCAAGAAGATTTCATTGGCTTTTACAAACTTTCAATGGGATATTAACATTTTCTTAGATAAAACAGAAGGATTTATTTCACACATTTGGTCATATGATCAGAGAGAGAAGAGAAAATTCTAGGATGAAAAAGCTGTCAAAAAAGAAGTTGTTTTGTCAAGGTAAATGGACCATATCTGAAAAAGTAGCTGTGATTAGAGTAACTGCCTGACTACTTAATATGATATTCTGTGAATCTATAAGATTCAGATCTTATGCACATATCAAGTAAATAAGATGAAATAGGAGCTATTAAAAATCAGTTCCCATGCTAACTTCAGATCTTTGATGATGACACAAATTTCTGTAATTTGCCTAATTTTATGGTATCGTTTGTGGTAATTATTTTTATAGGGAGGAGCTCATATAACCGGCCTGGGAATCAATAGGGAGATTTTTTCAGCTGTTGACGTCTTCCACTCTGCATTCTTGGACTGGGAAAATTAGCAAAGGTAGATTCTGGTACCCACTGACACTATATGTGGTATAATGGGTCCACTAACCCATTTATCAAATTTTCTCTATAAACACAGCTTTGGCTTGTGGTCTTTGATTGTCCAGGAGTTAGAGAATTATTACAACCATTGTCTAGTATTTTCTAAAAGTATTTCTCTTCATCTTAATTAATGACCACAGGTAAATCAACATGATGAAGGCTAGGAGTAATGTTTAATATAATTATATGGGCTAAATTAACATATATTGTATACTATATATAATATTTTATATGCATTTATTTATGTTTGTCTATATTTAATTTAACCTAATTGTTCAGATAGATGTCTGCAAATATCACTCATATGATAAGCAGGAGAGCATGGTTTTGAACTAGAAGGCCTGGCTTCAGAATTTGCACTCTAACTCTTATGCTATAATTTTAATATAGTTCTTTCTTCAGAAACTTCTTGAGATAAAATGCATGGGAGGAAAAACATCAAAATGCTTACATGTCTGAAAATGCCTTTAATATTTAGTTCACAGTTTGATTAGTTTTCTGGGCAATGCATTCTTAGTTACAAAAGCATTTTACCCTAACTTCTGGTGTTGGTATAAGATCCTAGTTTTCTGAAATAATGATAATGTGCCTGGGAGTATATATATATATATTTTTTTTTTTTCCTTCTGTGAAGGAAAAAAACAAAAAACAAAAATCTTTGTCAAGGTTAATTTTAAGTGTCAACTTGACTGGGTTAAGTGGTGCTAGATAGCAATTTAAAGTATTATTTCAGAGTATGTCTGTGAGAGTGTTTCTGAAAAAGATTGGCATTTGAATCAGTGGACAAAGTAAGAAAGATTCACCCTTACCAATGTGGGTGGGAATTATTAAATCTGTTGAGTGTTTGGATAGGACAAAAAGGCAGAGGAAAGGTGAATTTATTCATTGTTTTTCAACTGGGACATCTGTCTTCTGCTCTTAGACATCAGAATTCCAGGTTCTCTGGCCTTTGGACTCTGGGACTCAGACCAGTGGGCCCCCAGAATTTCAGGCCTTTGAGCTTAAACTGAATTATACTACCAACTTTTCTGGTTCTCCAGGTTGCAGATGGCACATAATGGAATTTCTTGGCCTCCATGATCAAGTGAGACAATCCCCATTCCCTATTATATATCTCTCTGTATGTATCTTATTGGTTCTGTTTCTCTGGAGTATCTTGATGAATACAGTCTCTATTTCCCTGAGTAATTTTCTATCAAGAAACAGACTACTTTTATGATAACAATTTATTTTGAAATTTAATAAAAATATTGTAGTACTTACTCAGTAGATTATTTTTATTATCATTGTGTTTTAAGGGAAGTCTTGCCCAAATATAGGGGGAAACACTGGCTGTTTCTTAAGATCTTTTTTTTTTTAATTATTGGTTATGAATATCCATGGAGCAGAAAGCTGAATGTCAACATTCGTGAACAAGATGTGACGACCGGATTCATATTGGAAGAATGTTTATTACCACAAATTGCGATTATAACCTGTGTCCCCACCCAATATATCCCCTCACTCCCTCCCCATCCCCTTTCCCCCACTCAACTTTGTATCCATAGGTATGATCTCTCCCTCTGCAAGTCCAATGAACCACTGTGGTCTTTCTTTCCTTCCTTCTTTCTCTCGTAGCTCCCAATTACGAGTGAGTACATGTGGCATTTTTCCCTCTGAGCTTTGCTTATTTTACTGAATATAAGTTTCTCTAAGTTCATCCATGTTGTTGAGAATGGCAGAATTGAATTCTTTTTTATGACAGAGTAGTATTACATGATGTATATATACCACATTTTCCTTATCCAATCATCCGTTGATGGACATTTAGGTTGGTTCCATATCTTGGCTGTTGTAAACAGAGGTGTGATGAACATGGGAATGCAGATATCCCTTCGACATGATGATTTCCATTCCTTTAGGTATATACCCAGAAGTGGGATTGCTGCATCAAATGATAGATCTATCTGTAGTTGTGTGAGAAATCTCCATACTGTTTTCCATAGTGGTTGTACTGATTTACAGTCCCACACCAACTGTGTAGAAGCATTCCCTTCTCTCCACATCCTTCCAGCATTTGTTACTCTCCATCTTTTTGATTATAGCCAGTCTAACTGGGGTGGGGTGATATCTCAATGCAGTTTTAATTTGCATTTCTCTGATGACTAATAATGTTGAGAATTTTTTCATATACCTCTTGGCCATTTGTATGTCTTCCTTTGAAAAATGTCTATTCAACTAATTTGCCCATGACTTCAAATTATACTACAAAGCTATAGTAACCAAACAGCATGGTACTGGCATAAAAATAGACACTTGGACCAGTGAGCAGAATTGAGAACCCAGAAATCACCCCTCAGGCTTACAGCCATTTGATATTTGACAAAGGCAATGAAAGCATACATTGGGGAAAAGATTGCCTCTTCAAAAAGTGGTGCTGGGAAAATTGGATATCCATATGCAGAAGAATGAAACTAGACATGCACTTCTCACCATATACTCAAATCAACTCAAAATGGATTAAAGACTTAAGTACAAGACCTGAAACTGTAAAACTACTAAAGGAAAACATAGGTGAAACACTTCAGGAACTAGGTCTGGGCACAGACTTTATGAACAAGAGACTGAAAGTGGAAGCAACAAAAGAAAAAATAAACAAATGGAGAGATATCAAATTAAAAAGCTTCTGCACAGCAAAGGAAACAGTCAACAGAGTGAAACGACAACCTACAGAGTGGGAAAAAATTTTTGCTAACTATGCATCTAACAAGAGATTAATACCCAAAATATACAAGGAACTCAAGCAATTACACAGTAAAATGAAACAAATAACCTAATTAAAAAATGTTTCCTATGATTTTAATTTGTTTCTTGATTCAATTTTTATAACAACAATTGTAATACTGAAGAGGCAGATATTAATTGCTTATTCAGTGCTTCCTTTAGTTTTTCTCAATCTAATAATAGTAATCATATATGACCCACATAAGTTTCAAAACCCTTTTAAAACAACTGAGAAGATCTCTTTGATTCTGTGTTTCATGAAATTTTGTATTGAAGGGCCAGGAAAAATGTTTTAACTGTTTAGATTCAAGCTTTATTGATGTAATTTGATCATAGATTATTCCTAATAAGATTGACAGTCTTGACAATAATTATATTTTATTATAGTAATTGCAAAGCAATGGAAAGGTTATCTTGATATAAATCAGGATGTAAAGAATAAAGAGAGTATCTTATGTATTTGTTTCCTCCTAAGTTGTTATTTAGAGAAGTTATATCTTGGCTCTAGCCTTGCTGCCACACGATTTCTTTACAAGACATTATTTTTTCTCATTTCCAAAAGAAATAAGTATTATCATATACCCAAAACCAGAAGTCTTGACCTGAAGGACAAGATTTTTAAGTATGTCCTATTATATACTGCAAATGCTGTGATTTGTAATAATAATAATAACAATAACATAGTTATAATAATAACTCACTCCCAAACTCTTCCCTTCATTCATTTTATTCTCTCTCCTCAAATGTAGAATTGTGTGGGCCAGTGTCAGAGTATATAAAATTGAGTAAGACCCAAGAAGTTTTAAAAAATATTCTATTTGATTTTTTGCATATATGATAATATTACCTTGTTAATCAATTAGAATGTGGCTTTTTAAAACTGCCCATACATATTTACAAAATTTTAATGTCCTGACTATGTATTTAGTATTCAGAGTTTTGGTAGAAATATTGGAGTTGAATAAAAAGGCTTTGATAGATTCTGCATGTTTATAAAGCAGAAATAGAAGGAAGGTTATCTGATGGGAAGAAGGTAAATGTGGAACATGCATGGAGTACAGTAAAGAGAGAAATAATCCAAATAGTTTATATTTTTCTGTAGAGGAAGGGAGAGAGAAAAGTTATTATCATATCTATATGTGAACAAAATAAGAATTTATGCCATTAGTACACAAACACCAATAAACACAATAATTTGGCAAATTACTTTTAATGGATGTAATGGAGCTAATTTTACTGTAGGACATAATCATGGCACGTTGATGTTTTAGCATATTAGTGTTTTAGTATCTAGTGAAAAGTAAATATAGGCATTTCTCTCAATACACCGGTTTGTATAGATGCAATAAAGGGACATTATTTTCTCTTTTATAATATCGACACAGTTTATATGAAGGCAATCTACAGACTCTTCCTCCATGTACTATGCATAAATTTCTACAGGTAGTTTTTTGTTTGTTTTTCTAATCTTCTATATATCTCTTTCTAACAAAAATATTCAGTTTGGCTTTGCTGTAAGAAGTTTTTGACTTTGTTCTTTCCAAATATGTAGTAATATTTAAATCAAGATATAAATATGTCCAAACTCATCAAATTGTATACATTAAATATGTGCAGGTTTTATATATAAATTATACATTAATAATGCACGAAGTGTTCTTACCAAACAAAATAATGAAACAGGAAAAAAATTTTTAAAAAACAAGGAAATTTTTGAAGATGGTACCTTGGTTGTTGTGATGGTATCATGAATAAAAGTATATGCCCCCAAATCAAGACATATCAGTTAACTATGTGAAATATTTTGTGTATAAATTATTCCTCAATAAAGCTAAAACAAAATCCAAATAGGGAATATGGATGAGAAAAGATGTATTTGAAAATAATGATAAAATTAACATGTATTGTATTGCGTATCCTGTTTTAAATACATGAACCTAGTGGCAAAGCATGCTCCAGGGAATTAATATGTAACATGTTTACTAGGAATATTTTTTATTTTTGTTTTCAAACATAAGACAGTTCTTATTAAGACATATTCTCAAAGAATAATCTAAAATGACTTTCCTGCTCTTATGCCCAACAAGGCTATCAAACTATTTTATTCAGAAGCCCTACTTTTCAAACAACTGGAAATATTCACTAATTAAATTTTGTCATATATTTTAATAACATAAATTTATTAGTGTATTTTTTCTAGTGTTTATACTTTTTAGTATTTGTTTCTTTGTATTCGAGGTTGCATTTACCTGTACCTAACAAAGTGCTTTCAACTTTCAATATAATACCAAGAAAACTTGTGTAAATAATGACATATGGAAAATACAGGTATTTATCATAGGATACATTGTTTGAAGCTATCTACTCCAGTTTCTTCATGTTATGGATGAGAAAAATTGATTCTACACAAGTTTAACAACTTGTTTAGGTCAGAAAATTAAGTATTACGCTGGACCTAAGATCAAAGTTATCTTATTTCTAAGTTAGTGTTTTCTATAGCAACAACTACAATAAAACATCAACAACACAATGCAACCACACCACCACAATAAGGCCACATCTATCATTTTTTGAGTGTTTACCATGAGTTAATCAGTTTTATTTAAAACATTCCTATTACCTCATATAAGCCATTTATAACACTGTTGTATATTATCATGATCCTAATTTTCATGATAAAAATGAAGCAAATTACTTCATTTTACATGCACGTACATCTATTTTTGTTTCTTATATAAAGGTTTAAAAAGTTTTTTTTTAAGACAAATGAATAAACCATTTAGAGTTAACATTGTATTTTATAAGAAGTCTTAAGTGATACAAGGTTTAGAATGTACTCATACTAGAGGCCAAAAGGTCATGTCTTCAGAAACATGTGTACTACACGCAAGCTACATAAGATTTTCATTTTTGACTCATCTAAGTTTCTGAATCTATGAAAACAATTTCTGTGAAATAATTGCATAACCCTGTTTCTAAAAAAAATGTTTTCTAATAAAAGTATTTATTAGTAAACGAGGAATGTGCTCAGAGTACTGTAAAAGATAAATAAAATAGTTGTTTAATTTGGTGTTATTTTCTAATATCCATCTAGAACTTGATATCACAGCAATGGAATTCAATGTACTACAGTTGATCATTAAATGTGTCTAAAGATTGGATGAGTAAAGCATTTTTATGAGCATACCTAGAATTAGGACAAGTCTGTTTTTTATAAGTTTTCAGCATGACATTTAAAGAAGAATTATTTCTGTCCAAAAGAACTTACAGAGAAGTAGATTTAACAAAATATGCCTATATGGAATTAGGACTCCTCTTTACTTCCATTAATCTAATTCATTTCATTGCACAAAGTTCTCTTAGAAATGCATCTGTGAACTGTGGAAATGTCAGTAAATGCAACAGAGGAACTTCCTGGGAGATTTATCATGGGATGTAATTTTTAAATTACCTACATTGTTGTGCTGGGCAGGATCATATATGAAACTTATTTGAAATCACTGTTTCTTGGATGATCTTTAAAAGCTTGAAAGGGCATCAGGCTCCCCATTGTGACTAAAAGTTAAAATATAAGTTAAAATGTTACAGAGAAAAATTTCGCCAAGACATATAACCATCCCCTGTTTTTGGATGCATAATACCTTTCTTTAACTTTTCTTTTCCAAGTTTTGACTTTGGAAAGAACAAAGTCAAAAACTTCTTACGGCAAAGCCAAACTGAATATTTTTGTTAGAAAGAGATATATAGAAGATTAGAAAAACAAACAAAAAACTACCTGTAGAAATTTATGCATAGTACATGGAGGAAGAGTCTGTAGATTGCCTTCATATAAACTGTGTCGATATTGTAAAAGAGAAAATAAAGGCCCCAGTGCCTTTCAAGAGAGACCCCACTGCCCAGTGCGGGGTGGTTGTAGAGCAGGCCAGGATGCTGTGTGCAGGGCGTGAGCTCGGGGATACACGTGAACACAGGTGTGCACATACACGCCCAGCATCGTATCTCCTGTGGACACAGGCCTGCTTGATAAATGGACATCCACCTGCAGGAACGTGGTTCAGTCTAGCCGTCTGGTCTGAAAGGAAAGGCAGGGCTGGAATCAGCTGACTTTTTTTTTTTTTTAATTAACAACATCTGCTATAGAATAAAAGTGTGTTTAATATAGTTAACCAAAACTGCAAGTGCTTGGTTACAAATATGGAATCACTGAATATAGAGTCCTACACAAGGAAATGAGGAAGCAATGCGCCTGCTTTATGAGATGTTAATTGATGACAGTGTATAAAAGCATGTGATTTGTATATGAGATGCATGAGGATTAATACAAATATCTGTAACAATTTAAAATAGCTATAGGATTACAGACACATAGACGATGAAACAACTGCAGGTTACATGTGTGTGTATGTCTATACACACATATGTATGTATATGTACATGCATATATGGTTGGGAACATTAATTTACCACGGGAAGCCTTAAAAGCCCAAGCTTTTACCTCCTTAAACAAGAATGTCCGTCAAGATAACTGGCAATACAAAGGTCAGCACAAGAAATAGGGAAAACAATTGAGTTTCTGCATGAACGAAAGAGAAACTTCTGAGGAAGTTTAGTTAAAAGATGTGAAAGTTTTATTAAAAATATTTTGTTTTATATTTCTAAATTATATCCAACTCTGATACATTTATAAGCTCTCAAACCTTTATTTCATCATATGTTTTTTTTAAATTTTACTAACTAACCATTAAGTTTGGAATTCATCAGAAATTTAAAAGTTAGGGAAGAAAATACAAGAAAAGGAAATATATACAAATTAATTTTAAAATAAAGTAGAGAAAATATCACTCAACAAGAAGTAAAATGGGATGCTGCAGTGCAGATTTGCATTCTTCTTCCCCTAGAAAAAGCTAGGATTGTTTAAAACTTATTTGCCTATCCACAAATAGGACCAGATATAGTACCCAGTGTCAAGACACAATAGAATCCTCTTCTATTCTACTTAAGATAGGTCTGTTGTTGAGTAAATGAAGTACATTTATAGTTACTAAGTTCATATTCATTTTTAATTCAGTTACGTGTTAATTGAATCTGCATAGTAAACCAATGGCATATGCAAATTAAAAATAAGTAATTATATATAAAGAAGGCCATGCAAGAATTTGCATTACTAAAAGAAATAAAAATGTGTCAAGTACTATGCAATATGATTGGCAATAAAATATTTAAAGATTAATGGTTTGATAAATGAACCAGTTAATATACAACTGAATTATCCTTAAATGTTACTGAGAATGGCCATTATTATAGCATATTTGAGAAAACAAGTGCTTAAAGTCTACTCTCCCTTTCCTAATTCCTGAAGAGGGCAAAGTGGGAGGATTTAAATTATTTGGTTGGGTCTATTGCAATTTTTACTATAATATCTAATTCCTTTGCTTTCCTCATGACTAAATGTTAAAATTGTCAAAATGAGTATTTGTGTTTGAAAATAAAAGATCATTTTTGTACACAAAGATTCTCCCTTTGATATTCTATCAAAGGCCAATTGTCTTAGGTCTGACCTTCAATACAATAGCAGAAAATAAGCATATCAATACTGGTGGAGGCATTTGAGAGATACACTAAGGTTCCCTCTCATGTAAAGGCAGGTCATCAGATCAATTGGTCTACCCTGTCTTTACTTATTTTGATTAGTCTTGTGAGGCAGCTATGCTCTATTTTATCTGGAAATATGTTATATATGATCATACCTGTTCCTTTTAATTTCAAAGATTTATAGTGTATATTGTAAATTTCAAATTTCCTCAGTAAACTCCACATGCTCAGGCAGTGTCCCATTTGTAAGTGAATTTCTCTAAATTTACTGGTATTTTATTTCTCTTTTTGGCTTATAACTGAGTTGAAAAAAATAACTAAAGGCAAAAACTACCACAAATTTGGAGAGAATTTCAGCGGCCAATTTTTTTTTTTTTAAATTTGGGACCTCAGACAGGATTAAGAGCATCTGGCTTATCTGAGTCAAGATTGTAAGGGCAAATAAAACCAAATAACACAGCCCGAGTGCATCACTTGTGAATATATCAAAGACTTGTTCTGCTGTGCCTATAATTTTTTTATGGTCGATCTCAAAGAAGACTTATATGTATATATCTATAGCTCTATCTATCTATTTATATAGGATAAAAATTCAACTCTTCCACTTGTTGGGTGTGAAATTGTGATAGCAAAGTTAGACACATCAACAAAGACTCAGAAATTTGAAATGCTAAGATTTTTTAAAAGACTTTTTTATATTTTATGTATGATAAAACCAGTTCTGAGAGTGTTATGTGATTTTTTCTCCCCCCCCCAGGGAATAAAATTACTGGTAGTGCTTACACTGCAGCAAAAATGTCTTAACTCTTTTTCTAAGATACAATCCTCTAAGCCATACACATTTTTTTTTAAACCGTAAGAGAACTTCTAATGTGCTATACAGTATTCTAAATATTCAGAGTTATTAATTCATTTACCTCTTACAGCAACACTTTAAAGTAGCAACTTTCCCTCATTTATTCAATGAAGAACCTGTGGGACTAGATTTTTTTTTTTTTTTTTTTTTTTTTTTTTTTTTTTTTTAAGATCACACAGGAAGTGACGATCTGGACCTGTACCCATGTATTTAATCATTAGGCTAGGTTTCCTGTCTTTTGCTAGTAATGTTTACAACAGAAAGCTAGATTTTTACATAGAAAATAATATGACCTCAAATTTAGTGGCACGATGATTGGCTATGCAAGCTTTCTCTCTTTTTCAAAAGGCAATGTTTTTTGTAAGCATTATAGGATCAGGAAAGCATAGGACAGCACCGTTAGTGTCAGTATCCTGAGAGACAATATACAAATGGACAACAGCTTGGTTCCATATTTAAAAACAGAACTCTGAACCACAACCTGCAGCAACCAGCCCAAGAAACTAACACATTATCTACAGTAAGAAACTCAGAAATCTGTCTGCTATGTCAGGCTGTTATCCCTTAGTTACTGCTCTAGGAAACAAACAAACAAAAACCCCCCTCTGTAACAATCAGTCCTAAATGGCCAGGATTTTATTAATAACGGACAGCTTTCCTAACTTTTGTTACCACTTCCAATTTAGGACCAACCAAAGAAAGGAAAATGTGTACCTGTATCCAATCACATCAAATGCCCAGCCTCTGATTAGCCCGCTTACAGCTTCTCCATGCCGACAGTTTCCAATCGGGGCATACACAAAGCTCTCCCTGTTACCACTATAAAGCTTTACCATTCCTCTGGTGAACTTTTAGTCTTTGCCAAAACGCAAGTGACTGTGGCTGACTCATCTCTTATAGCAAGCTCTGAATATAGCCTTTGTTTGTTTTCATTTGGTTGGTCTTTGTTTATTTCCACAATCCTTTAATATCTTTAACCTAGCTTTACCTGACTTGCATTGGATAATGTTGGTTCAGATTATGCTACAATTTATGGCATTCTTATTCTATGCCAGAACTTCATTTGTTAAAATAATCTCTGATATGTCTGGTTGTATGTTTTATAGGGATAGAACAAACAAGATTGGAGAGAAGGGGTGCCGCAGATGTTTACAGTCAATTAAGCATTTGATAATATAGCAGCACATTGCAACAGCTGTTCACTATTATTGTCTGTAACCTATTTTCTATGTGTATTCTTTTTATTTTTTTAAATTTATTTATTTTTTCACAAAGGATTTGTGTTATCTTTTTCTAAAATTTATTATTAGCATATTCATTCTTACAAATTGTGATAATTCTTTATGCCCTTTGCCTGACCAACCATTTCCCCAACACCCTCCCTCCTTCCCCACCATCTCTAGTATCCTTAGTTTTGTTATCTCCATCTGAAAGTTCAATATTCGGTGGGTTTTTTTCTTTCTTTCTTTTCTTCATTTCTTCTTTCTTCCCTCATTCCCTCTCCCCAGCCCCTTCCTTCCTTCCTAGGATCCAGTTATGAGTGAGAACATGCAGTACTTCTGTTTCTTTGTCTGGCTTATTCCACTTAACATAAAGTTCTTTTTAAGTCTCATTCTTATATATTTTTTCACTTACCAACATAACTCGTATTACTAACACAACATGAGACTGGAAATTTCTGTACCACAAGATTCAATAATTCAGGAGATTATTCTTCCCTCTATGACTCAGTTTGATCAA
The DNA here is from genome assembly GCF_027409185.1 of Cynocephalus volans. Taxonomy (NCBI): domain Eukaryota; kingdom Metazoa; phylum Chordata; class Mammalia; order Dermoptera; family Cynocephalidae; genus Cynocephalus; species Cynocephalus volans. Next base: position 169,890,634 of record NC_084460.1, on the reverse strand, counting down.
TTACTTTGCTTCTCTGTGGATGGATTATTTGAGATATAAAATTTTGCTTTATCTCTATGTTTTCCTCAATGATCCTTAAAGTATAAGAATGTATCCAGCATTTTGTATTTTCTTGATTCAGCAAAGGTTTATGGAGTAGAAAGGAAAAGGTAGCTTAAAGTCAATGGCTCTAAATGATTTAAAGAAAAAAATATATATACACATTTAAAGATACTTTAATTAGTGTCTTGGAGAAGGAGAGAGAAAAGAATGCCCCTGTGAATAGCAACAGTGAGAGAACAGATTCTCATGGTGTCGGGAGCTGATGTGATTTGAGGTTCCCATGAGTTTAGGAAAGTAATGATCTACTCCAGAACGGTGTACTGTTGAGGTCTTTGGAGTATGGGTGTGAAGACAGACTGGTCATCTGTAAATCTATGGTGGCCAATATGGTTTTATAGAGGGTTTGCAATATATGTATTGACTTGAAGAAACCTGAGATCTGCCATCTTATGCACTACTTATGTTACTCAGTTATCAGTAACCAATTGCAGCATAGTTAAGGCAGCAGAAAAATCTCATTTTCTATGGTGCATAACAATGGAAAGTAACCAAAATATGTCTTTTCTTTCTTCTCATTTCCTTGTTTAACCTTCTCCTTATTCTCTGGTCTTCATTTGTTTTAATACTGAACGCTAGTCAGGCTAAAATCCCCGCCACAACGAAGGTTTATTTCCTAGTTGAAGAGTTGCTTCTGCTTTCACTTTCATCAAAAAGAATCACATTTCTGGAATGCTGCTTCAGCACTTTCCTCCAGTTACAGTGAGATATATTATCAGGCTCTTGTTAGATGAGCTGTCAAGAGTATTGAGCCTGCATTGTGCAAATTAGACTTAGGTACCAAAATAGCCAAGATTTCTCCAGAAAAAAACTCACAGATTCAGGAATTTTAAACACAAATTAATTATAATATAAAATGAAAACCATAGTTATCTAGAAAACACACAGTTTATATTATTTGATTTTGGGAAATGGCAATGTTTCTTGAAACAAAAACATGTTCAAGCATTTTTATAACCTCAATAATTTATTTCTGATAAAACTGATTATTTCTATTTAATACACATTTCACTTCCAAGTCTGAAAGCCCAACAAAGTATTTGAATTCTAGGAAAATGGGTTTAAGTTGTCCTTCTTTAACCCAGTCTTAAATAGTTTTCATTTGACTATATTTATAAAAATAAATTCTAATTAATGATAAAGGGTTCTTACAATGTAATATCTTCCCTTAGTTATAATGTAAAAATCAAAGTGTCTGATGGATTTGTCAATACAAAGGTGATTTCACTTGTTTTATTGAAGACACATGATAAAATTAACAACAGCAATAACTTTAATTTTAGCATTAAATTGAATAGTAATGTATAACTATGACTATTGCTACAGAAACAAACCCGCAGTTAATGTATAAAAGGATAGGCTTCCAGGATCGATTTGCCACTGTTTTCTCCAAGTCTAGCAATTGAACTCAGTAGACATAATCCCTTAGTAATCAACCGCTCCATATGCATACTACATTTATGGAATTCCAGCCTAGCTCTGCATTTAAAACAGGCCATCTAAACATGTTCTCAGTGGATAAGAATAAGCCCTGAAGAGCTACTCTTTTAACTTCACATTTTTCCACAGAAACTATACTTCAAAGATATTCTGAAAACACCGTAAAGTTTCAAACTTCAGTGCCCGCAAACTTCACACATGGCTCCCATTGACATCAATCAGAGTTCTATGTACAGGGACTGAGGGCAAAGCATAACCTTTTATATGGTCGGCAACATGTTTGAAATGACTACAAAATGTCTGAAACTTCAAACACTGTGCTAACTTTACACTTTCAAAGGACACTTAGTTTTAAGAATGAAACAGATGCTAGCTATGCTGGATTTTACTAGTTTAATTTCAAATTTTAAAAACTTCATAGGAATTTCCTTGCAATTTGAATGTTAAGATTAAATTAACTGAAAACATCAAAAAAGTATTTATTTATTAAGTAACTAATAATAGCCAAAAGCAATTTGACATTCAGTAATTTAAGAAAAAACAAATGCACGAAATCAAACTTTGATGGTAGTTAGAAAATGTAAACCAAAATCAAAGCCAAAACAAACAAAGTATATACCAGGAGATATTTACAAAATGAGTATAACCTTTTAAGTAACCTTAACTGATCATAATTATAATTAAGCTTCATGAAGTTTCAATTCCTTTGGATCGCTGTGTTACAGATTTGTGCTTATTCATCAGATAGTATAAACCTCACAGGCTGAGCTCTGTCTCTCATAAAGACAATTTTAGTGCTATTCTGTTCCCTAGAATTATGTAGAATTCTTTTTCTGCATCTGAGTAAAACTATTTAAGTTACATATACAGAGGTGAGCCTGTCGGCAGCGGCTGGTGGCAGCAGCAGCAGCTAGCAGAACCACATGGCTTGACGCAGCCCCCTCACCTCGCCGCCTGGGATGCAGGCAGGGCGTGAGCACCAGGCCCTGCCCCCATGCTCAGAACCAGCGCCACCCAGGTGAGCCCGCCAGCAGCAGCTGGCAGCAGCAGCAGCCAGTGGAACCGAGCAGCTGGATGCGGCCCACTCACCCTGCCACCTCAGACCCAGGTGAGCACCAGACTATGGGCTGGACCAGCTGAGTTTGGCCCAGCAGAACCGCAAGGTGCTGGGGGCTCATTCTACAACCACAGAGTATGGAATAGGAACCAGGTGGTTTAACATAACCACCACCATACCTACTCACAATAACAACCAGAGCCACTCCACAGCCAACCTGAGTGTAATAGAAGAAGCAAACCCTCTCCCAAATGACCAAGCATCAGCGAAAAAATACTAAAAGTACAAACAATCAAGAAGAAATGACACCACAAAAAGGATACGGTAATGCTCTAAAGTCAGACTCCACAGAACAGGGAATCCTTGAAATGTCTGAAAAAGAATTTTGAGCAATGATCTTAAGAAAACTTTGAGAAATAAAGGAAGACTCTATTAGAGAACACAATGAAACAAGAAAAAATGTCCAGAATTTGAAGAAGGAAATCTACAAGGAGATTAATACCATAAAAAAGAGTGTAGCAGAACTTCTAGAAATGAAAGACTCCCTCAATGAAATAAAAAGCACAACAAAGATTGAGCAGCAAAGTAGAGCAAGCATAAGAAAGAATTTCAGAGCTTGAAGATGGTCTTTTTGAAATAATTCAGGCAGACAAAAAAAAAAGAAAAAAAAGGAAAAAAAAAGAATTACAAATAATGAGGAAAATCTAAGAGAGATAGCAGACAACCCAAGCACTCTAAAATCCAAATTTTGGGCATTCCAGAGGAGAGGATAAAGGAAAAGGTATTGAAAACCTACTTGAAGAAATAGTAACAGATAACTTCTCAGGTGCAGGGCGGGATACAGACCTTCAGATCCAGAAAGCTTAAAGGTCCCCAAACAGATTCAACCCAAAAAACATTCTCCCCAAGACATATTATAGTTAAATTTGCAAAGCTCAAAGACAAAGAATTCTACAAGCAACAAGAGAAAAGCATCAGGTCACTATAGAGGAACCCACATCAAAATAACAGCAAACTTCTCAACTGAAATCCTACAAGCCAGAAGAAAATGGAACGATACATTCAAAATACTAAAAGAAAAAACAAACAAACAAACAAACAAAAACTGCCAGCCAATAATTCTTAAACAAGCAAGGCTCTCCTTCAGAAATGAGGGAGAAATATTGTATTTACCAGACAAACAAAAGTTGTGGGAGTTCACCACCACATGACCAGCCCTGCAAGAAATTCTCAAGGGAGTCATTCATCTAGAATCTGAATAATGGTGACCACTATCACAAATACACAAGAAAGAGCAAAACCAGGCCAGCCCCGTGGCTCACTTGGGAAAGTGCAGCTCTGATAGCGCCAAGGCCATGGGTTCAGATCCTATATAGCGATGGCCGGTGTGCTCACTGGCTGAGCGTGGTGCCGATAACACTATGCTGAGGGTTGTGATCCCCTTACTTGTCAGAAAAAAAAAAAAGAGCAAAACCTACAGTTAAAAATGCCAGCCACAAAGAGAAAGAAGCTAAATCATTCCACCTTAAATTCTTAACAAACATTGAAGAAGAGAAATAAGAAGGGAAATAATGATCAAAAGATACTTAAACCATCTAAACAAGTAGCAATTAAATGACAGGAATTAAGCAACACTTGTCAATAACTACTCTAAATGTGAATGGACTAAACTCCCCATTCAAAAGACACAGACTGACTGACTGGATTAAAAAGCTAGACCCAAGTGTATGCTGTCTTCAAGGGACCCACCTCACCTATAGAGACACACATAGACTAAAAGTGAAGGGATGGAAAAAGATATACCATGAAAATGGAAACCAAAAACAAGCAGAAGTAGCTAGTCTTATATTGAACAAAATAGACATTAAACCTAAAAACATGAGAAAAGACAAAGAAAGCCACTATATAGTGATAAAGGGAACTATCCAGCTAGAAGACATAACTATCATAAACATGTATGCACCCAATACCTGAGCACCCAGATATATCAAGCAAACACTCTTAGACATAAAGAAGGAGATAGGACCCAATATATTAATAGTGGGTGATCTGAACACCCCTCTCTCAATATGGGACAGGACTTCCAGGCAACAAGTCAACAAAAAGACACAGGATTTAAGCTACACACTAGGCCAACTGGACTTGGCAAATATATACAGAACATGTCACCCAAGAGCTAAAGAATACACTTTCTTCTCATGGTACATTCTCCAGGACAAACGACATATTAGGTCACAAATCTAGTCTCAGCAAATTAAAAAAAAAAAAAAAAACTAAAATCATTCCAACAATCTTCTCAGAACACAATGGACTAAAACTGGAAATAAACAATAAGCAAAATTCTGGAAGCTATACAAATACATGGAAACTAAATAATAGGCCCCTGAGTGACCTATGGGTCCAAAAATAAATTAAACAGGAAATCCAAAAATTTCTAGAAACTAATGAAAATAAAGATACATCATACCAAAACCTGTCAGATACTGCAAAAGCAGTACTAAGAGGCAAATATACTGCAGTAAGTACTTACATATATATGTATGTAACCTAACACTATGTCTCAAGGAACTTAAAAACAACAACAATCCAAACCTAAAGGCAGTAGATGGAAAGAAATAATTAAGATCAGAGCAGAACTACATGAAATAGAGACCCAAAAAACAATAGAAAAGACCAACAAAACTAAAAGTTGTATTTTTGAGAAGATAAACAAAATAGACACACCATTAGCTAGACTAACAAGAAAAAAAAAAAAAAGGAGAGAGAAGATCCAAATAACAAAAATTAGAAATGAAAAGGGAGACATTACAATTGATACCACAGAAATATAATGAATCATTAGAGACTACTATAAACAACTGTATGACAACAAATTTGAAAATCTGGAAGATATGAATAAGTTTCAGGCACATATAAATTACCAAGACTGAACCAAGAAGAAATAGAAAACTTGAACAGACCAGTAACAAGCAAGAAGATTGAAGCAGTAATTAGCAATCTTTCAACAACAAAAAAAGTCTGGGTCCAGACAGCTTTACAGCTGAATTCTATCAAACTTTTAAAGAGGAGTTAATACCAATTCTCATGAAACTATTCCAAACAATTGAAACAGACTCTATTCTCCAAAACTCTTTCTATGAGGCCAATGTAACTCTGATACCAAAAGCAGATAAAGACAAAACAAAAAAAAGAAAATTATAGACCAATATCCTTGATGAACCTAGATGCTAAAATCCTCAACAAAATATTAGCAATCAGAATACAGCAACATGTTCAAAAAATTATACACTATGATCAAGTGGGATTCATCCCAGCAATGCAAGGATGGTTTAACATATGAATGTCAATAGATGTGATACATCACATTGACAAACTCAAGAACAAAGACCATATGATTATCTCAATAAATGCTGAAAAAGCATTGAACAAAATTCAACATTCTTTCATGATAAAGACTCTCAACAAATTAGGTATAGAAGGAAAGTATCTTAACACAATAAAAGCCATGTATGACAAGCCCACCACCAGTATCATTCTGAATAAGGAAAATTGAAGGCCTTCCCCTTAAGGACAGTTATAAGATAAGGATGTCAACTCTCACCACCTCTATTCAACACAGTACTGGAGGTACTAGCAAGAGAAATCAGGGAAGAGAAAGAAATAAAGGGAACCCAGATTGGAAAAGATGAAATCAAACTTTCTCTATTTGCAGATGACATGATACTATATGTAGAAAAACCTAAAGACTCTATCAAAAAAACTCCTAGAGCTCATTAATAACTTCAGCAATGTTGCAGGATACAAAATAAATGCCCCCAAATCAGCAGCATTTACATACTCAAAAAAGGAATTAACAGAAAGAGAAATAAAGCAAGTAAGCCCATTTACAATTGTCAGGAGAAAAATAAGATACCTAGGGATCAATTTAACCAAGGAGGTGAAAAACCTCTACAATGAGAACTACAAAATACCTCTGAAAGAAATTAAAGAAGACACAAAAAGATACAAAGATATTCCATGCTCATGGGTTGGAAGAATTAACATTGTGAAAATGTCTAAACTACCCAAAGCAATCTATAGATTCAGTGCAATCCCCATCAAAATACCAAGGACATTCTTCACAGAAATGGAAAAAACAATCTTATCTTTCATATGGAAAAACAAAGAACCCTGAATAGCCAAAGCAATCCTGAGGGAAAAAAAAAAAAAAAGCCAAGGCATAACTCTGCCTGACTACAAATTATACCACAAAACTGTTGTAGACAAAACATCATGGTACTGGTATAAAAATAGACATTTAGACCAGAAGAGTAGAATAGAGAACCCAGAAATCACTCCTCAGGCTTATAGCCATCTGAGATTAGATAAAGGCAACAAAAATCTATATTGGGGAAAAGATCGCATCTTCAACAAGTGGTGCTGGGAAAACTGGATATCCATATGCAGAAGAATGAAACTAGATATGCACCTCTCACCATACACTAATATCAACTCAAAATGGATTAAAGACCTAGGTATAAGACCCAAAACTGTAAAATTACTAAGGGAAAACATAGGTGAAACACTTGAGCAGTTAGATCAGTGCACAGGCTTTATAAACATGAACCCAAAAGCACAAGCAGCAAAAGAAAAAAATAAACAAATGGGACTCTATCAAACTAAAAAGTTTCTGCACAGCAAAGGAAACAATGAACAGAGTGAAAAGACAACCTACAGACTGGGAGAAAATTTTTGCTAATTGCACATCCAACAAGGGATTAATATCCAGAACTCAAGCAATTATACAGTAAAAAATAAATGACCCAATTAAAAAATATATGGGCAAAGTAGCTGAATAGACATTTTTCAAAGGAAGACATACAACTGGCCAACAGATACATGAAAAAATGCTCAACATCACTAGTCATCAGGGAAATGCAAATTTAAAACACATTGAGGTACCACCTCACCCCAGTTAGACTGGCTCTAGTCAAAAAGACGGTGAATAACAAATGCTGGCGAGGGTGTGGAGAGAAGGGAATGCTATTGCCCTGTTGGTGGGACTGTAAATTAGCATAACCACTGTGGAAAACAATATGAACTACAGATAGATCTTCCGTATGATCCAGCAATCCCTCTTCTGGGTATATATTCAGAGGAATGGAAATTATCATGTCAAAGAGATACCTGCACTCCCATGTTCATTGCAGCTCTGTTCACAATACCCAAGATAAGGAACTAACCTCAATGTCCATCGATGGATGATTGGATAAGGAAACTGTGGTATATATAGACACTATGGAACACTACTCCACCATAAAAAAGAATGAAATATTCCCATTTGCAACAATATGGATGAACCTGGAGAAATTTATGTTGAGTGAAAGAAGCAAAGCACAGAGGGATAAATACCGCATGTGCTCACTCGTATGTAGGAGCTAAGAGAGAAAGGAAGGAAGGGAAGAAAGACCACAGTAGTTCCATGGTCTAACAGAGGGAGGGAACATTCCTAGGGCTACAAATTGGAGTGGTGGGTAGAAGGGGAGGGGGAGTGATGCTGGGGTATAATTGGGCAGAGACAAAGGGTACAAAAGTAATTTCTGGTAATGGGTATGCCCCCATTACGAATCTGGCCCTCACATCATGGACAGGATGGGTGACAAATAGCTTTGTATCTCATGAATATTCTTAATAAATACTTATCTTCTTTGCTGATTTATTACCTAAAATTCTTGTTTTTTTATTTCAGGTGTTACTTTAAGGTTGATAGCATACATCACTCCTTATCACAGTCAACCTCAGTTATGGTTTGAATGTCCGCTCCAAAACTGATGTTGAATCTTAATCCCCAATGTGACTGAGTGTTGAGAGATGGAGCCTTTGGGATGTAATCAGATCATGAGGGCTCTGCATTCATGTATAAATTAATCTACTCATTGATTGATTAACTCATGGGTAAACTGGTGTCTCTATAGAAGAGGGAGATCCGAGCTAGCACATGAACATGCTCTTGCATCTCGCCATATGATGCTCTGAGTTACCTCAAGCCTGCAGAAAGTCCCCATTATGAAGACCCTCACAAGATGCACTCCCTGAGTCTTGCACTTCCTACCCAAAGTGGTGTGAAATAAATTTCTTCTCATTATAAATCACCCACTTTCAGGTATTCTGTTCCAAGCAACAGAAAACTAAGATAACATCCATGCAATGTTTTACCACTTTAAGTATACTGTTAGAACCTTCAAATACTGTGTTTCTATTTATCTATCTGGCTTTAAATCTAGGCAGTATCACCCCAGAATCAATACTTTTGTCGTTACAGTAATATGCAAGCTGCTTAATAGATACTCTGGTACAGGCTAATCGGTCAGAAAGTGTCAAGTATAAATCTGAAACACAAAAACTATTTTGATACATTTATTAGTTTGTGTGATGGTTTACACTTTTTTTTCTGAGAAAAATCTAGCTCACATGCTTAAATTTGCTAGAGAAATTTGTGCTATAAATGCCCAAGTCAGATGCTTGGAAATATTCCAACTGGTTAACTGTTCCCTTGGCTTCTGAAGATCAGTCGTTCCTTTGATAATTTCACTATCATTTCTAATTGGGAAAGTCTGTGATTGATTCAACTTTTACATTTCTAATTTCTTCATATTTGTTCAATAAACTTCTATTTTGTCTGAAAGAAGTTTTAAAACTATCCAATACTGCATGCATTCCTTCCACTACATTGCCCTAAAAGCACATTTACCATAAAAAGAGCTCCTATCTCTGTTGGCTGGCCAGGGCTCTCAGAATCTATGAGATTGGATAGCCTAAATGATAAATGTACAGTGATAAATTTTTTCATATTTATTTATACATTTATATTTATGTATTTATATTAACTTCAATTTAAATATACATTTATCAGTATATATTTATTTGTAAATGTTTACATTTTAGCTGGGGTATAATATACATGTAGTAAAGTACACAACAGAGGCATGTACATTTTAACAAAAAGTTACATATATACATATGTAATACATCTGTGTACATTGCACCCAGGCAAACGAAATCCAGATTAAAATAGTAGAACTTTTTCAGCATCCCATAAGGATCTCTCCTCTCCCTTCCTAGTCAACACCACCTGACACACAAGGGTATCTGCTTTTCTAACAGGGATTATTATAGAAGAGTTTCGTCAGCTTTTGCTCTTCTTATAAATGGAATCATATAACACCTGACTCTTCTGTAACCAGTTTAATTTTATGTACATTATGTTTTTGAGATTTTTTTTTCATGTTTCATATATTAGCAACTCTTTCATTTTAATCTATGTAAAATCCCATTGTGTGAATATAACATGATTTATTTATCCATTTTACGGTTAAAGAATATTTGTCTTTCCCAGGTTTTAGTTAACATAACTTATGGTGATATGTTTGACATAAACAGTCTCGTCTATTGGGTAGAGGCTCAGAACTGTAGTTACTAGGTCACAGGGTATAGTTTCAAGAAAAACTGTCAAAGAATTTTCCAAAGTGATAAAAATAATTTAAACTTCCATCAACAATAATATGAGACATTTCATTTTTCAGATCCTTATTAGCTCGTTGTTGTCTGTCTATATTTTAACCTTCTCATGCATGTATAGTCATATATTGTTGTTTTTCAAGCAAGTTTGTTGATAAAGAATAATATTGTACAGCTTTTCACACATTTAATGCTCATTTCGTTATCTCCTTTGTGAAATGGTACTCAAGCCTTTTGTCCTTTTGTTTTAACCTTTTGTTTTGAATATATTATCTATTCCTTACAGATTTGTACTAGTTCTTTAATAGTTCTTTATTTAAATAATTAGTTACAGGTTCTATATAGATGTTCTTTGGTGGGTATATGTATTACAAATTTCATTTCTAGTCCATAGCCTTCAGTCTGTTGATAGTGATTTTTTTTTTTTTGATTGGTAAGGGGATCGCAACCCTTGGCTTGGTGTCGTCCACACCACACTCAGCCAGTGAGCACACTGGCCATCCTTACATAGGATCTGAACCCATGGCCTCGGCGCTACCAGTGCCGCACTCTCCCGAGTGAGCCACAGGGCCGGCCCTTGATAGTGATTTTTGATAGACATAAACTCTTAAATGCAGTGAAACCCACTTAATCAACTACAATTAATGAATGTATCTTTCTCTTTATATTCTATAAGGCCAATGTTATATAAAATATACAGCTACTTTATGACTAAACATGTTCCAGTGTTACCTATTACATGATTATTACTAGATTAACCATAGAGCCTTTGTTTTCTGCATATTCATATTTCAGATACACATATACTATACTATTGTCTTTATAAGTTCTACATAGTATTAAACACTCTGATTGTATTTCTCCTCTATATTTAACTGTCATGTAATTTATATGTTTATTGGGAATACTTAGGGGATATACCATATTATGACTGTAATAGTGGTTTACAGTTTCCATCTGTTATGGTTAGAGGCCCATATCATATTAATGGATAAATATTTTGTCACCCCCACCCACATGAATGTGACCATGAAATAACAAATAAATAAAATGCTAAGTGAACTGCATTCCATGAATTTTAACAGGTATAGTACATAGATCACTTTTCTAGAATCCTTTAGAGTCATCCCCATTATTTTTTTCAAACTCAGTTACAGTGGTAATTTAATCTACTCCTCGATATTACCTTTATTGTTCAGGGTTGTGGGAATTAGAGGGATCCTGAGTATTCCCATCTATCTTGGACTATTTCTAATTGTCTTCTAATTGTTCTTCCTGCTTCCACACTCATTTGCCTAAGTTAAATGTTCACAAACAGCCAGTTACCTATTTAAAAAATAAATCAGATCACCTTATTCTACTGCTTAAGACACTCAGTTGTTTTCTCATTACACTTAGAATGGAATTTAAACCTTTTTGTATAGCTGGAAGTCTTCATACAACTTGTCTCTACATATATCCTGAATTTAACCATGGTCTTTTTATTCTTGCTTTGTACAGGCTCCAGACAAACTATTGTTCTGTTAGTTACTAAAGTACACTGGGCTCTGTCAAGTTTCATTTCAATTGCTGATGCTGATTTCTGTACTGCAAGCATCCTTCCCTCAAATTTCACGTCTATCACAATCTCATTTCTTAAGTGTCATGTGAAATATCACATCCTCAGTGTCCCTTGACCATCCAACCAGACAGCCAGAACATGTTTGTTTTCTGAAAGAACCTTTGTGATAAACTGAAATAACTTTCTATTTGTTTACTTGTTTTTTCTCTGCACGAGCATGACATTTTTTGAGAACATGTATCATAAATTTGTCTACAAAATTTCTGTGTCCACAGAATTTTTGATACATAGTATGTTAATAATTATTAATTGAATAAGTCAAATAAATAATAATCTGAGACTATGTAGCATACTGAAAATCATGAGGGATATACTGTTGAAGATAAAACAAAGCCAGACACTAGACACAGTGGTAAGAATAGATTTTATTCAATAGCTATGGGGGGAAGAGGGTCCTGTGTGAACTGAATTCAACTTGGATTTGTGCAGAAGCAATTGGGTGCTTTTAGGAGAGAATGAGAATAGCAAAGGAGAAAGGCAGGGACTTAAGCAGACTCAGGAAGGTGAAAATTGACACAAAGAAGGAAGGTGGGTTGGCTAATGTGATTAGGCCATCTGGGTTTGATAACAGGTCCTTATGGAAGTTAAGCTCCTACCCTCCCACAAAGAGTGGAAGATAGGGTCCGTATGTGCAAATGTTGCCTAGAAGAAACAGTAAATTATTTGCGAAAACGAGTTTTCCCAGGAAGGGACTTAAAGGGACTGCAGCCATTGTCCTAGGGACATGAACTTGAGCTGTTAGAAATTATGCTAGTGTTTGTTTAAGTCTCCTGGGGGCAGGAGGTGGCAGGTTTGGGGGATCATTTATGCTGAGAGTTTGTAGCTTTTGTAGGCCGAAGTTGAGAAGTGGGCTCGGAGGAGTATGACTGGGGTTTGGTACAGAAGAGTCTGTGTCAATATGCTGCACTTGATGCGACCATTGTTCTTATTCTTATGGAATAAATATAAATATTAATTTTCTCAAATTTTATTAACACTTGTTGCTCCAAAAAATCTAAGAGCGCCTACGAGCGCCTATCCTACGTGAATAACAAATAAGACTGGATATATGATAGAGAGTTTTTCTTTTATTTTTCTGAAGTATCATTGTTATTACATGAGATGAATTATTTATTTTTTATGATTGTTTAGCTTGTTTATATAAACTAGGTTTGCAATATGTTCTTTTGTGTTTTACAACATATACACATTTCTGAGGATAGGTGAGTAAGGGAATGTCAAAAATGCTTCAAAACTGTATACTTTATATTTCAAAATAATCAATCTGGTTCAAATATAATTGTATCACAAATGTATAATACTTAAGGGATTCTGGAACATGCATTACTTTACATCATACGGTCTTAGTTTAGATTTCCATAAGAGAGAGCCTGAGGGGGTAGTTTGTAAAGCAATCCCAGTAAAAACACAGGTCTGACGGGGGAGTAGAGAATAAAGCAGAGAGAAAAAGGAAGCCAACAAAGATGTACACACGAGCACATCTCCACAAGGAGATACTGGGGCTCACTTCTGCTGAAAACTTTATGAGATACGAGGAAATTATGGCTCTATTGGTTGAGGATACTGTGGTATTTATCCACCAAATTTTTTGCTCTGGTATCATTGCCTCTCTGGTACTTCCAGCCCATCTAGCATACAGACAAAAGAAATCCCTTGTGGTCAAAGATGTCCTTAGATTGAGGGATAGATACAATTGTCCATTTGCATGTGCAGAAAATTTTTGCAAGAGACTTCTAGGAATGGGCTAAATACACACGGACTGGGACAGCTTCTTCTTCAAGAACATAGAATAAGAATGACTCTAAAGAGGCCATATTTCATTCATATTATATATGAGGCACCATTTTGACTCTGCAAAGTACATAATGAGAAAAGGAGGTAAGATGGCTAAGAAATGAGCAGATTTATAGGCTAATTTTAAGACAGATAAAAAATGTACTAACTGATCTTATTTATTTATTTTTTGAAAGACTCAGACAAATAAAGTGGCAAATATTCACATTAAAAAGTCTTTTGAAGTAAAAAAAAAAAAAAAAAAAAAGGAACATTGTAATGTTTTGGTGTCTTATCCTTAAATGAAAATTTTAGATGCTTAGAGATAAAAATGCATTTGGAAAGGAAATGGAATGTTGAAATTGGTAAATGCAATAATATGATTACTGGAATAAAAAGCTAGCACTGTTGCAATTGAGTGTTACCAGGCGGCAAGAAATAGATAATTCCAGTACAAAAATGGACCCATTAACTTTCAAAATCTATTTAAATAGAGGCTGTATCTCTAAATGAACTGAAATGGAAACAAACAAACTAGCTTTCAATATGTTTATTGGTGTCATAATATCATTGCTAGTTTTGTCTCTGTATATATTTATGAATTATTTTACATGCATACCTGGCAACCATTCTGAGTAAGTCTTATAATAATTCAATCAATATGGAAAATTTAGTTTTTTTCTTAAGGTATGATTTGAAAAATTCCTTTTTTATGGTGTTCAGTTATAGAATAGCGATATTCCCAGGTTAATTCTGTGGAATTACTTACTACGGATTTCAATAAGTAATGTAAACTCCTGGGTTAATATCCTCATTGAATTTAAAGAAAGCTGTTTATTTATGCAATGGATGTTTACTTCCCTTAGATTTTCTTTTTTCTTTTTCTTTTTTTTGTTTTTTATTAAAGGATACTTAAAGCACAAAGTATTGCCATAAAATTTGAAAATGTGTGAAAAAATACTTGTTATCATAAAATACTATACATTAAAGATAGACCCCTTCAAAAGGCTTCAAAACTGACTCTTCTTTACAATAAAACCTGTACTATAAAGAATATTATCACACTAAAAATACAGAACATTGAATATTTCAAACTATTTTATTGTAATATATAATACGTAAGTATTTATAAAAGCTTAGAAGATTAACAATATAAATATTTAAAACCCATGAAAACGTAGAACATGTTTCTTATCTTTTTCACAGTATTGAATTTTAGCTTGTTAGAAATAAAAACAAGTTTTTAAAATTTAGCATGTTCTAGTATCTCTCTATTTCTTTTAACTTCGGATAGATGTAAAAACTGTAGTTAAGCTTAGATATCTATGTGCCAACTTAGTGAATGAAAAATTCAGTTATGCCACAATAATATATTATTATTTTCATAAATCCAGGAACAAAATCTATAAATTGTGACCGTTCTTTTTCTAATGTTGAGATATAATGCATATAATGGTTTACCTCCTGATTTAATAATCACTATTTTTCTACTAATCAGAGGCAAATATAATAGTATTTAGTTTACCTTCTAAAAGGAAAGAGAATACTTTGCAGTACACAAATCTTAAATATTTATTTTTAATACTATCATAATACTATCACGTTATATTTGTACAAAAATATTTGAAATCAAATTATATAGGTAAAGTTTTGATCAATATAACATGATTTGTTTATCCTTTGTTTCTTACTTAATGCATAAAATTAAGGCATACAGTGTGCTATTTTGATATATATGGTGAAAGGATTGCAACAATCAAGTAAAGTAACATACCCATCATCTCATTTTTATTTTATATGTTGAGTACCTAAAATCTACTCTCTTAGCAAATTTCCAGTGCACACTACAATGTGAGTAACAATAGACTTATACAAATCTCAAGATTTATTCATCCAACATCTTTGTAACTTTTAACCTATATCTTCTCACCTCCGCTCACCTGGCTTCTCTCTGTTTCTGTGTATTCATTTTTTTTTTTATATTCCACATATTATTTATCCTTTGTTTTAATGCATAAACGTGTAGACCAAATAAAGATTGTATTTCGGCAAAATGAAGTTATTTTTCACTTTTTCAGGATAGCGTTATTCACTAAATACAAGAATTTTCACACTCATGCATTATCTTTTTACATGGGAAAAAATGTGGAACTCATCGTGAGTGGCTGAAAAAAGAATAACCTGGGAGGAGACAGTGTTGATCTAGCCATATGCTTGGTGACTATTATGGTCTCCAGTGGCCACTGAGATACACCCACATTGAAGTCTGAGGCTGCTAACAGCTGGCTACTTATTTTCTATGGCAACCAAGAGTAATTCCTGCTGCTTCTGGAATCTCAGCTCTAGAGGCATCAGTCTGACCCTTGGGAAGAGCTCGCTCAGCTTGCAGAAGTCAGTTTTCCTCCATTCTTTCACCCAAGAGGATAGAGCACTAATGTGTTTCTGGCTTCAAAAGAGAGTCACATTTGAAATTTACCCTTGATATTTACTTTCTAATTAAAACACAGAAGAACTCATTATATTGTAGGGAAGGAAATGTGTTACGTAAAAGAACAGGAAATTTTGAACTCAATTTTTGTTTTTTTATTTATTTTATTTATTTATTTATTTATTTATTTTTTAAATTTTATTTTGTCGATATACATTGTAGCTGATTAATGCTCCCCATCACCAAAACCTCCCTCCCTTCTCCCTCCCCCTCTCCCCCCCAACCATGTCCTTTCTGTTTGTTTGTTGTATCAACTTCAAATAATTGTGGTTGTTATATCTTCTTCCCCCCCCCCCCGGTTTGTGTGTGTATGTGTGTGTGAATTTATATATTAATTTTTAGCTCCCTCCAATAAGTGAGAACATGTGGTATTTCTCTTTCTGTGCCTGACTTGTTTCACTTAATATAATTCTCTCGAGGTCCATCCATGTTGTTGCAAATGGCAGTATTTCATTCGTTTTTATAGCTGAGTAGTATTCCATTGTGTAGATGTACCACATTTTCCGTATCCACTCATCTGATGATGGGCATTTGGGCTGGTTCCAACTCTTGGCTATTGTAAAGAGTGCTGCGATGAACATTGGGAAACAGGTATACCTTCGACTTGATGATTTCCATTCCTCTGGGTATATTCCCAACAGTGGGATGGCTGGGTCGTATGGTAGATCTATGTGCAATTGTTTAAGGAACCTCCATACCATTTTCCATAGAGGCTGCACCATTTTGCAGTCCCACCAACAATGTATGAGAGTTCCTTTTTCTCCGCAGCCTCGCCAGCATTTATCGTTCATAGTCTTTTGGATTTTAGCCATCCTAACTGGGGTTAGATGGTATCTCAATGTGGTTTTGATTTGCATTTCCCGGATGCTGAGTGATGTTGAGCATTTTTTCATATGTCTGTTGGCCATTTGGATATCTTCCTTAGAGAAATGCCTACTTAGCTCTTTTGCCCATTTTTTTAATTGGGTTGCTTGTTTTCTTCTTGTAAAGTTGTTTGAGTTCCTTATATATTCTGGATATTAATCCTTTGTCAGATGTATATTTTGCAAATATTTTCTCCCACTCTGTTGGTTGTCTTTTAACTCTTTTAATTGTTTCTTTTGCTGTGCAGAAGCTTTTTAGTTTGATATAATCCCATTTGTTTATTTTTCCTTTGGTTGCCCGTGCTTTTGGGGTCGTATTCATGAAGTCTGTGCCCAGTCCTATTTCCTGAAGTGTTTCCCCTATGTTTTCTTTAAGAAGTTTTATTGTCTCAGGGTGTATATTTAAATCCTTAATCCATTTTGAGTTGATTTTAGTATACGGTGAGAGGTATGGATCTAGTTTCATTCTCCTGCATATCGATATCCAGTTATCCCAGCACCACTTGCTGAAGAGGCAGTCCCTTCCCCAGTGAATAGGCTTGGTGCCTTTGTCAAAGATCAGATGGCAGTAAGTGTGTGGGTTGATTTCTGGATTCTCTATTCTATTCCATTGGTCAGTGTGTCTGTTTTTATGCCAGTACCATACTGTTTTGGTTATTATAGCTTTGTAGTATAGCTTAAAGTCAGGTAGTGTTATGCCTCCAGCTTTATTTTTTTTGCTGAGCATTGCTTTGGCTATGCATGGTCTTTTATTGTTCCATATAAATGTCTGGATAGTTTTTTCCATTTCTGAGAAAAATGTCTTTGGAATTTTGATGGGGGTTTTTGTAAGTTCAGTTTTCTC
The DNA here is from genome assembly GCF_027409185.1 of Cynocephalus volans. Classification (NCBI taxonomy): domain Eukaryota; kingdom Metazoa; phylum Chordata; class Mammalia; order Dermoptera; family Cynocephalidae; genus Cynocephalus; species Cynocephalus volans. Next base: position 169,872,952 of record NC_084460.1, on the reverse strand, counting down.
TCTTTCAGTGGTGAGTCACCTGTCAGTTTTTCATTGTATCTATTAGTTTAATTTATGAGAATTTCTATCAGTGGAATTTTCTCAAATGTTGGGTAAAAATTTGATCTGTAGTATTTCTCTTTATCATAATTTTCCAGCTTTTTATGTGTCTCCAATGATATTCTAATGGTGACAAAATATGTCTTTAGGAAGCATTCGATAAATCTCTTTGAAAATGGAAATCCCTATCAATTTGAACTCCCCTTGGACCTATTTCCTCCAAATTGAGTCAGTTTATTGGTTCTCAGCTTTTTCTACTTTACCTTAAATTTATAAATCTCAATATTTTTTGTTATTACTAACAATGGAGATAATCCCAATCAAACCTGCTTACACTAAAGTGTTGTGAAAGTCAAAATGTAGTTGTCTTTATATGAGAACACGAATGGAAATATGCTATACATGTATGGATATTATCTTATCCATTTCTAATTGTCTTTACTTGAAAGGTTTGTACTTCCTCACCTGGATCATCTCAAATTTGATCAACTTTTTTTTCTTAACTATCAGATAAATTAGTTAAAAAATAAGCATTTACATATGAATATAAATGTCATGTTGATAGCTATCACTAAAGTGCCAGCAGAAGAGACAACATTTACGTTTGCATTTGCATATGAAGTGGCCAGTTCTGTAAAATCATATTCTTATTTGGGTCAGCTATCCTTAAATTATCTCAATTCCAACCAAAACTTCTATGCCTTGTGCCCCATTTCATCAGGGGATTTATCTCTGCTAAGGCAAATCTACTAAATACATTCATGTCATAGTGTTTTGGTGATAATAGAATAATATATTACTTTTCCCCAGTAACTAATTACTGCATTAATTAAATAAGACCTACAAAGACAATAATGGAATGACTATTCATAAGGATTATAAGTTTTGTAAGAATGTTTGAACTTTTCAGGCTACTTCACAGATTATAGCTGTTCAGAATCCTAGCACTATTCCTTTAGGCACTTCATGTCTTAAGCCTGTAACTTGAGGTAATATTAATGGCCATGAGGCACACTGTTAAACATAAACAGTTACTTGCAAGGCTGTCATATGGTAGGTATTCAAGAGAAGATAGTTACTCCCCTTTGGCTCAGGTAGCTTACCCTAAATTTTACCTCTGAAATCAAGAAACACTAACTCTTTATTTCCCTGCATAGTCTCATTTACCATTCCTATTTTCTTTTATTTCCCTAAATTAGGCTCAATACTCTTTGTTTTAGACTACTTGTTAGTCCATTTTTATTTTACTTTAAAAATTGCAAAATGAAGGAATGTCATTCAAATAGGAACAAAGTTTTAGGGACCCATATTTAAGTTGCTGCTAAAGGTAATGTGGAAAGTCTCTAATTGTTGAAAACTCTTAGTGAAGATATTTGAATTTTCAAAAAGAGCTCTGTTGGGCCGAGCCCGTGGCGCACTTGGTAGAGTGCTGCGCTGGCAGCGCGGCGACGCTCCCGCCGTGGGTTCGGATCCTATATAGGACTGGCTGAGTGCCGGTCACGAAAAAAACGACCAAAAAAAAAAAAAAAAAAAAAAAGAGCTCTGTTATTTCTAATAAAATGTAATTTAATTTTTGATTTGGATTGAATATATGTATATATAACAAACTTTAGAAAGAGGACTTGAGATAGTACATTAGAATTTGCAATAACAAAGTATAAAATTTAGTACATACATAAAAAGTTTTGGGTCTAAAGTTAAACTCTAAATAATAAAAGTGATTTTTATGTTTTATTTTAATGGGAAAAAAAAGATTCTTAATTAATTAGGTAAATATTCCTGATGGTGGAATACCTTTCATTCCTGATGAACTGAGACAAAAATAAAATGATAACAAAACAATAAAACATAGAGTTTAGGAAATAATACAAACCATCTGATCTTTTGGGACTCTTGCCAAACCAAACCATTTGAATTTTTCTTTGCCAGTATCCTGCAATTAATATGCTAATGATAGGATAATACTGGCAGCAATAACTATACGCTTTAGGATTTAGTGGGCTCTACCTGCTCATTTTGTGTCCAGCCAGATGTGTAAACAGCTGAAAATTATACTATCAGAGAAGCAAAACTAAAAATGGGTGTAATATTTTCGGAGCAATTTGATCTAACAAAAATATGTGTTTCTCTTCAATAATAAAGGAAGAGACTAGAAAAATTTATAACCAAATAATATTTCTCTATTTAAGACCTTTCTCTATTTAAGACCTTTTTATTAATTTAAGCTAAGATATTTGGGATCCCTTTTTTCACTCTTATGTCCACAGTGCCTAAAATAGCATTTCACACATTGTAAGTGCTCAATTAGCATAGATAAGTATGGTAAGATACAGAAAAAAATTGAATATTATATATAAAATAGAAAATGCTAAACAACTACTTATACATGCTAAATGTATGCACGTGATAATGTTATATATTAAAATTATATTATATATAGTCATGTATATGTGATATTAACAAAAAATCATCATGTTAGAATGCAAACTTGTTAACTTAGCATTTTGTGTTCTATTTTATCTTTTTGTTGCGTATGTGTTTAATTTGTATGCATGTTGAGGGATATTTTCAACAGTTGAATAAGATAAAATGAAGGTAGAAGAAAAAGTAAATTAAACAAAATCCTATTAAAACATAAATGAATATTATCCATTAAAACTCATGTTTTCTACTATTCCAGTTGTGAGCACAACATTAACAAAGCAAATATATTTCACAGGGCCTAGCTTCCAAAGTCCTGTAGTTTCAGGTAGAACCTAACTTTTAAAAATTACACATAGAAATGTTAAGCTTACAAAAGACAGGAAACTTTCCCCAGACTAAAATCTCTGTTGTAGATAAAGAATTGTAACACAGCAAAATTGCTGGCTCTGAGGGCAGATGTCCTTGGTGCAATTAAACCTAATGACTATTGCCATGATAATTACCTTACTGTTCTTTTTGTAACTACCTCTGTTCCTTTTCTGTGATTTTCTGGCCTGGAGAATAAATACTGAGAGAAGACCCCAGTTCATTGTTAATTTTCCAAGGAATGCCTCTCTCTTGAGGGTACGTGGAAATTAACCTCTTCAGGGCTTCTCACTGCTCAGAAAAAATGGGCTTTGAGTAATCCTTTTTGTTCCCCCATCACCCTGGGGGAGAGGTGACAGAATAAGTGCTACAAAATTACAGTTACAAGTGTTACAAAGTTACAAATTCACAGTTAGATAGGAGGAATAAGTTCTGGTGGTCTAGGGTGACAATAGCTAATAATATTGTATTATATATTTCAAAATAGCCAGAAAAGAGGAACTTGAATATTACAACCACAAATAAATGATGAATGTTTAGGTGGTAAATATTCTAACTATTCTGATTAGATCATTATACAATATATGCACATATTGAAATGATAAACTATACCCCATAAATATGAACAATGAAAAAAATAAATTAAAAAAAAGTAAGATGACAGAAAATGAGGTGCATGGAATATTTATAGCATAGAAAGGTCAATGTGTTCCAGTGTAGGACCAAGACACAGGAAGCATGTAATCTAAAATCATAAATTAATAAAGATCAGACACTGGGGTGCATAGGCCTGAGTGAGGTGAAGATACTACTACTGAAAATGCTTGAGCAATGCCCATGCCCAACACAGCTTACGTCTCAGTTGCCTCAGTGTGGTTGTGTTTAAATCACCAAATCAAAGTAGAATATTAATCTAACGATTTAGACATGAATAACTTTTAAAAAATATAATTTAACTAGCTAATTACTCCAATTATCCATTTTCTTCAGTGGTAATCTAGCTTCACGAGCTTACCTATTTGCAATTATATTAAAGATATAACGAACCACTTTTCAGTGTTATTGTCTCAGGTTATATTAAAAGTTTTTATCCATGCAAGGACGCAAAATGTTTTTTTAGGTAAATACTCTTTTTAATTCTACAAAGAAAGATATAAGTGAACAAAAAGGATATATTTGTAAAAAAATAAGTTTTTGAGATAGATTTTAAAGTTGAATGCATTTACAGTATAATCAGTCTTCCATTGTTTATTTTCCTTGGATTCTTCACCTGGGTGTAAAAAGCCATACTTTCACATAAAATCAAAAATTTATAATTTTTTTAAAAAATAAAATGGGATATCCCCTTATGTTTTGACTAGCTTTCCAAGACTCATCTTTATTTACTCAATGAATATTCTTATGATTGGAGGAATCTGTTGAAAATTTATAAATTCGTGGTTGCCTGCCAAACAACATAAATGAGAAATAATGCACCTGACTTGGGAAACTGGAAGCAATGCAACCATGTGAACCCAGTTCAGACTACTAGAAATTTCCAACTGTAGGCACATAAAATTAAAAAGGCAAATGGGATGATACTACAACTTTGTAACCTGTAGTATTTCAGTTGATTATGGATGCATTTGGTATTTTAATATTCATGACCACTGCTGAGTGAAAACTTATTTTAACTCATTTTTTATATGAGACATTAGGGGAAAAAAGTAGATGCACTTTAATATTCCCTTCTCAATAAAAGTATATATAGAAATAGTGATTCCATTGTGAAATAAGATTCAAGTCAGCTGTGATGCCCTATATGGCCTTCTAGCATTTATCTTTCCACAAATACGAGAAAGAGCAACAAGCTAAAAATTTCACTCAGGCAGATTTGCAATGTATTTACCTAAATCTGTGAGGTGAGCTCCTGTAGTATAATGAGCACTTCTCTGAGCTGAACATTCATAAGCAACTAAGATTTATCAAGTTCTTTGAGAGACAAATTAATGTGAAGTTTATTTCATATTTAACAACTGAGAAAGGTATAACCCCAGTGGACATGTAACCCAAATACACACATACATACACATATGTGCATACATGTGCACACATATACAAAAAGTGATCTGAATTAAATTCTTCTACTGCAGAATCAGATAAAAGAATACTAGTTCTGACTTGCCCTTTTCCTCAGTTCCCCATGACTTAGTTTATTAAACAATATTTTATGGGATTATCATGTTGCATTATTACTCATGTGGACATGCTTAACATTCACTAATATAAAAGTAGTTGTGTTGTTGTCTGCTTGTTGTTGTTTAACTGAAATAAAAGAAAATGCCATTGAAATAGGCAAGAAAGAAGTCTTTCAGTGCAGAATGTTCCTCTTTAAAACCAGAAAAAAACTTTGCTTACTTTATTCGTACAACAGTTAACACATAAGAAGTTCTCCCATTGCTTCCTAGAAAATTACTAAATGGAAAACTAGAACTCATCATGAGAAAAAGAGAAACTACTAGTGGATGAGAACCCCCTTTAGAACAGAAATTGCTTTTTCAGTATTGAAGTAAAATTGAGAAACCACATTTTAGAGGGAACAAAAATTGGAGGTAAGAAAAAAAACAGTAATAGGAAAAAGTTACTTGTGAAACTATTATAATAAAACTACTCCTCTCAAAATTGTTCATCTTTTTCATAAATGTATGATTATAATTGCATAATTAAAAAAATATTTACCCTGGGTTATACATGGGCAAATATGTTGCGAGAATATATTTTTTCTCACACCATAGCAAAGAAATAATAAGAAAATGTTAGCTCTGCAAAAATATTTTATGGTAGATTAATTAAAGAAATAATAACTGCTTATTTTTATATATTTAACCAAAGCTTCAAATATTATATTATAAATAATTAATGTTAACTGTTATTAAATATTCTACTTGTCAAGAAGGAATTTGAGTGTGAAATTAAAAAAAAAAAACTATTATTTTCTTACAGCTGTTTCTGAATCCTAATTTTGTCTCCTTGAATAAAATCTACATTTCTTAAGCAACTTAATTCCAAGAAACAATCAGTTTAGAATTTATTATGTCTACTTTAGAGTAATAATAAAAATTCTAAGCTTCATCAAATTTAGAATTTTGCCTCTTCCCCTCCAGTTCAAACAGATTGCTTCTATAGTTTTGTTTTTCATCTTTCTTTCTTTATTTTGTCTTTAATTTGTCAGGCCCTCTCCAATCCAACATGGTTTCCCAACTCTGACTTTTAACTTCCTTAATGTTGGAGCATTGAGAGGGTAGGGAGGTAAGAAGACAAGGACAAAAATTTAAAAATTAGAACACTGGAACTGATTGCACATTGAGTTTCCCTGGAATTGGCAGATATTTGAATCTGATTCTCATGGAAGCATTAGTGGATTTTTTAAGAACCATATCTCCAAAGACTTTGTAGTTCTTCTCATTTAAAATAACATTTTTCAGAATTTAGTATGTATCAACACTATATAAGACTCTAGAGATACTGCAGTAAAAAACAGGGAACAAAGAAAAAAATACCAAAGTCTAAAGTGTGCCTAGGAGTTCCAAGCACAGCCAGAAAGCCAGTGTGGTTACAGCAGAGTGAGATTGAGTGAGACCAAGAAGAGAGGTTACTTGGGGTCAGGTTGTATATAGACGTTCATAGAAAAAAATGGTGACTGGCTACATCTCCCTGAAATTCTGATTTTATTAGAGATGGGACCATGCATTTAAAAATGTTTAAAATCCCGAATAGTTTTACTGAACAGTAAGATCTGTGTAACACAGTTGAAGGATGCTGTCAGCTATTTTTGCTCTGAGCAAATTGTAGACTACTAAAGTGATCTCATCTAAATTATATTTTTCAAGTATCCCTCCTGTTATTTTTTTAATGGTATACATTAGAGGGTAGTATTAGTCCATTTCTGTTGCTTATAACAAAATACACAGAACTGGGTAATTGTAAGAAAACAAAATTTATTGCTTACAGTTTCAGAGGCTGGGGAGTCCAAAGTCCAGGCAACACATTTGGTGAAGTCCTTCACGGAGGCAACAGTGAGCCAGGGATCTCACTTTGCAGAAAATGGGGGAGCAGAGAGAGGGATAAACTCTTTGTGCTCCCCTTTTAAAGCCCTCAGAACCACACCCCTGTCCAACATTATTAATCTATTCACTATGGCATGGTCCTGGAATCTAATCACCTCTTCAAGGCCCCACCTCTCAATTACCATAATAGGATTTCCCACCCTGAGCTTTTACAGTGGGGATTAAGCCTCAGTGATATGGGTAGGGGAGGGGCGATCCAATCTACAGCAGAGGTGAAGGACAGAACAGTAAGATTAGTTTAGTGGCTATAAAATTCCACATAGCAATGATGGTGTGTTGGTTCAAGATGACAGTGGAAAAGTGCAGAGAAATTGTTGAATGTGTTCTCAGAGGAGACTTGACAGAATATTTGGAAGAATCAGATGTGAGGTATGAGCAGAAAAAAAAAAGAAAGGATTCAAGGATGACTTCAACATTTTTGGCCTGAGCAACCCTAACATTTTCAAGTCAGGCAGGGATGGTCAGGTATGAGGTCGTGGGGACTATTCTTAGAAGGAAGGTGAAGAGTCATAGGGGCCACTTTCAACTTCTGCAATGGCAGAGTTGGATACTAAGTCACAGATTCTCACTGGGAGCACCCTAAATATTGTGGCTCCTGCTTCAATGCTGCTGAGGGAGGCAGGAAGACTAAAGGAGGAACAGTTCAACTGGAGCTCCCTTTTGACTACTGTTGATAGAAAAATAGAAGTCAAAATACTTGTGGCTAAATTGACCAATTAGAGTCTCTTTATGTCTCAAAAATCTACAAAATCTAGGCATGACAATTAGGAAAAAATAAATTTAAATCACTTCTTGAGAAGAGTTTAGTTACTTTCTGAGCAGAGCTATCAATTTATTTTCTACCATGTGCAGGATTTTCTATCCACATTGTTTAGATTCAGGCTTCTCAAGGATGAGGTGAGCCTTTTTTGTTTGTTTTGTCCCCAAGTATGCAGGAGATGCAAATGAACCTCTACACACAGTCCTTGAAGTACGATTTAATTTGGTGAGAAGAGGATAAAATCCCCACCCTTATTACAGGGTGTGGGGTACACACAATCTACTTGAATAAAAATTTCTGCATCAACCATCCATAAAGACCCTTTTATATACTCTTTATGGTGTAGGTAATAGTTAGAAAATTTGTTTTCATTCACCTTTTTGCAGATTAAATGTGATGGTGTCATGGATGACTGTGGGAGCTTGGAGACATCTATACATATTGATTTGGGAACCCTGCCAAGACTAAAATTGCCATAGATTTATTTTAATATATTGTTACATTCACGTAGTTCTTTTATTTTACTTATGTCACTTGATGTTTGTAATAGCATATGAGTCAAATGTGACATATATTTATTATCCTCATTTACAGAGATGAAAAATTGACTCAGAAGTTCAGTGACTTGCTTCAGATGATTCAACCAGAAAATGAAGTAATCAATATTTGAACCCAAATTTTGTGATTTTAAAAAAAGCTTCTCTTATAACAACACAAGAATGCTTTTATTCCCTACTGTTTTCCTATAAAACAATTCATGCACCCATTCCTTTAAAAAAAAAATCTCATATTCTTTTAGTGCCACTGCATCTTTTTTTAGTGTAATGATATCTAAACATATATAAATAATCTATGTGATATAAATTTCTAAAACTTTTATCTTTCAGACATTTATACAACAAGAAAATCATGAAATAAAGGTCAAATAATGATATTTTGTTTCCTGCAATGAGAGAGCAACTTTTACTTGACTAACATTCTGCAATAAACACTATAAAAATCTTGACAAAATATTGAAATGAAACTTCTTTAACAGTATGAGGCAACAAAAAAAAGTTACCATGAACTGGAAAGAAAGCAACTATCAAAAGTAGGGAATTACCCTGGTAAAATTTATATGTGTATGTGTTTTAGTCAGAGGATACCACACAGAATGAGGTATGCAGAAATCAAACAGAAAGTCATAGTCTTACTTGCTTGGGGAAATCAAATGATATATTTTAAGGTGACAGAAGAAGAAAGAAAATGAAAATTGAGATTCTGTAAGAGAGGAAACCATACAGAGAGAGCTCCAAAATCTGTTTGTAAACTTTCTCCAAGTCTCAGTTTGACCCCTGGAATATGTATCTTTGTAGGAGAATCCAAAGTCTCAGACAATAACAGAAGCTGGAAAGATAAAAGACCTGATCAGTGTCTGCTGTTGCCAACTTTAGGGGGAAGAGAGTTTGGCATCTGAATCTAGTAAAGTTAATTGCTCACTAGAATAAAAGACAACATCACTTGAAGGAAGATAGCAGAATCAGACAACCTATGGTGTATTATATACAGTATCTAGTACACAGTCAAAAATTACTAAACATCCAAAAAATAGGAAAATGTGATCTGTCGGAAAGCATAAAGGAGTTCAATAGAAGCCATCCACAAGATGACAACAGGTTATAAATAGAAGACAAAAATTTTAAAGCAATAATTTTAATAGACTAAAGAAGACATAATAAAGTATGACCATTCTGTACAAACAGAGAATCTTGTGAGTTAAAAAATTTAAAATTATATGCACCTATCAAAACTAATGAAGAAAAAAATAGAATAATTATAAATTACAAATATCAGGAGCAAAAAAAAAAAATGTAAGAACAAAAAATATCCTACAGATATTAACACATTAATATAAATTATTATAAAAATTTTAGGGCAGTGAATTTGACAGTTGAGAGATACTGACTTTTTTTTTTAAACAGAAACCAAACTGATTGTATTATTATAAGCCTATTAAATATTATCCTTCATTAGGAACCTTATTGTAAAAATACTTCATGCATATATGGCTTTATTGAAAACTTTTACTATTGTTTATAAAGGAATAATGTAATCATACACAATCATTTCCAAAGAAGTTTTGCCAACACTCAAGGAAAGATGTAATTTCAAGCCATAAAGATTGAAGAAATAAAATTATCTCTATTTATAAGTTATGATTATGTATGAGCAACATTTTGAAAAACCTACAAAAATATTGAATGTATAAGTAGATTTACAAAGTTTGCAAAATAAAAGATCAAATTAATTGCATTTCTATGTATTGGCAGCAGACAACTGAAAAATGAAAAAAAACATTCTTTTATAATTCCATAAAAAAACAAACTTTTAGGAATATACTTAATAATAGTTATAAGACCTCTTCATTGAAAACTGGAGTTTATTGCTGGCCTTAAAAATGAAAGACCTTACTAAGGGGAGAGACATAAAATGCTTTTGTATTAGATTACTCAATATTATTAAAATTTAATTTTCCCACACTTGTAGCATAGATTTTAAGTAATAGCCCCAGAAGTCTACAGATTTTTTTAATAAAAATTGACAAGGCTAGTTGACCAGTTGGCTCAGTTGGAGCTCAATAGCTTTATGCTATAACGGTAAGGTCAAGTGTTGGTATCCTGGTACAGGCCAGCTTCAATAAAAAAAAAAAAAAAAAAGGAAAAGAAAAAAAGAAATTTCAAAGTTATTCTAAATTTAGAATTTTTTAAATCAAATTCCTTATTTCAGACATTTTATTATGAATTCTAGAATTTCTATGTGTCTCAGTATATCATAACAGTCTCTATTTTCCATTTTTTCTACTATTTTCTTTATTTCAGGATTTCTTAACTTCAGGACTACTGAAGTTAAGGATATTTTGGGGTGAGTAATTCTTTGTTATGGGATTCAGAAGGGTTCTCCAGTGCACTACAGCAAATTTTACAGGATTCATAACCTCTACTCACTAGATGACAACAGAACTCCCTTTCTTAATTATGACAAACAAATATATCTCTGGAAATGTCCGAGTATCTGCAGAGGGGAAAAATAACACCCTATTGAGAACCACTGCTTTACTTTATTTAACATATCAATGATATTTATTTTTTAAACTTGGTGTCTGTCTGTGTATGTGTGTGCATATTGCAATATTTGAATCACCTATGATTTGTTTTCAGTCTTGTTTTTTCTTGGTTTTTGGTCGTAAGTTCTTGTCCTTTGTCTTGCTTTGAGTAAAGTATATTGTTTACTGAATTTAGTACATTGTTTAATTTTAAAATGATAGTATATATTTGGAATAATGTAATAGACCTTCAAGTTGATTCAATCTTTTCTTCCTTTGTAGTATTTCCAATTCTGTAATGTTAGCCTGTCTGGTACCTGTTGCTTCTGGAGGTCCATTATATATATAAACAAATATATTTAAAAAAAATATTACACACTTTGCAATTTAATCTCAGCAAGGAAGGTGTTTGGCTGCACACTATTTCCCCTTACCAAGAAGCAGAAGTATTCATTTTATGTTATTGACTTATCTGTACTTGATATTCTGGGTAATATATCTGAGTCATACATCCCTGAGAAATATAACTCCTACTTCATAAATAAACTGTTCAGCTATAGCCAATATTATATTCATAATATCCATTTATTTTTTCTTAGCAAATCTCTATGTTATTTCCAAATTTTTAAATCTTTTTTTTTTCTTTTTTCCTTATACGGTTTCATTTTTGTTTCTCAAGTATTTTCTATTTTTTCTTTTAACTCAATTTGAAGCATTTAATAGAGACTTTTAGTTTTTTTATAGTTTGCTGTTCTTGGGTTACTAAACTAATGCTTATCATTTGTTCTTGGAATTCCCCTTTTCTTCAGCAGGGTTCAAGATGAGTTTCTCTTTGTTACACAAGGCATGAGTGTAGGAATGGGAGTCATAGGGAAAAGGGGAGACTTGGAAGGCCACTATCAGTAAGTGAAGAGAAGCCGTGTACCTTTAACCTTCATTTCAGCCCACAGAGAAATATATCATGTTCTGTATGACCATCTAGATAGGAATTTTGTTATGACTTCCAGTGGAGAGAGCATAACTTGTCTGTGAGGGTTTTTTGGGAGGAAGGTGGAGAACCTGAAGTATAGCTTTGCTGCTTTGAGTTATATGTAATATTGTGCATTATCTTTTCAAAGCCTCAACTAAAGCAATCTTATTGACATAGAGTAGATTTCATCAAACCAGGAGTTTATGCTATATGTACGTTCATTGAATATCTACTACTACAATTCCTGAATCAACTCAATATTTTTGCTGACAATTGATAATAACAAAATGTATATTTGTATGTATATGATAAAGTAGATTTGTAAAGTGTACATTATAATGAGTCACATCAGTTTTTATTCACCTTTAATATACTCAAGTTCATCTTGGCCTTTTATACTGTCATTATATGTGAGGAGGAAGTTGTTTGTCATTCCCTATCCTAACTGAGATATTGAGAGATATGTGTTGCCTTCGTATCCAAAGCCATGGAATATGCAAATTATCAAAGCTGTCACAGACCTATTACAATTACAATAGACATCTTTCTGATTGACATCATCAAAAAGTTATCAGTTTTCTTTCTCTCACATCAAGATTTTATTGTCCATGACTAACCACTTATTTCTTTTCAAACAAAGAAAGTCAAACTAGGAAACGTGGGGTTTTTGTTGTTGTTAGTGTAAGTAATTCAATCATAAATATTTTATCATTAATACCTAAAACTCTATGTTTATCTAGGAATCTTTGGTAATGAGAATTCTAAGATTACTTTGGGTACTCCTTTCAAGTTCATAAGTTCAATCTCTCAACAATTTTTTGAATACATATCTATCTCCACATGAAAATAGTCAAAACAAATCAAAACTCTGTCTTAACTGATCTTGCATTATTGTGAGATACAAATGAACAAATAAAATAGAGATAAGGGAGACATAGAAAAAATCAAAGAGAGAATGAAGAGTTAGTTATTATGGGTGGTGGGATTGTTGTTTAAAAAAGTATAATCAATAAAGATTTTAAATATTGTAAGAAGACTGATATTTAAATTGAGACAAAGGATATAAAGGGATATATTTCACTCGGGATTGTTAAATTTCGCAAGAGTTAGTTGAGTTGCATGTTTTCCACTCAGGTATAACATAGTCATACCCTTATCATCACAATATGACACTGCTTCACTATTTCTGTTTTATTTGAAAAGAAGTGTATTAGTTTAAATTAGTCTTAGCTTTGCAAGGAAATATCTGCCGCTGACAAACTAAAAGTATAACCAGGAAAAAAGTATCTAATTTTCTTGACAAAATATTGTTTTAATAAAATATTATGTAGATGTTTACTTGTAACTCTCTGTGAAAAAGGCAATTTGCTAATTCATTTCATATATTTGAATAAAATATTACACACACACACACACACACACACTGCATTTAGAAAGCTATAATTCCCAAATGTCTATTTTTAATAATTCATATCACCAGCAAATTTAGTCTGTATTCCATAAAAGTTTCTAATATTTCTGATCCATATTAAGTCAGAAAAGCTTATGTGGATTAGATCTAATATAATTCTTTATAATTTCCAAAACAGCAGAAACAATACAATATAAAGTCCAATTTTGCACTACAACCTTCCTTTCATGAGAAATATTTTCTCACATCATTTGCTCTTCTCAGTTTTGCTTATTTACAGATGTTTAATGATCAAGGAGTTTGGAATGATATCATACAGTGTATAATCAAATATATTTATGTGAGCTTGGAGAAGATATTTCATAACTGGAATTTTACTTAAGGCTATTGAAGAAGAAAATAGTGATCTAAATAAATTTACTTAGCTAATTGGGGGAAAAGGCTAGAAATTCTCTTGATAATGATTGAGTAGTTTATAAAAAGTTTCCTTAGGGTAAAAGTATAAAGGAAGAAGAAACAAATAAGTAGTACCCAATATTACAATTCTGGGGAAAAATAAGTAGAAATAAGTAAAACTAATTGCATCAGAGAATGTTAACTTTTCCTCATATACATTCCCTTCTTTTTTATTTATTAAGAAAACACCTCCCACCCAGAATTCATGATAAGCATGAGCCCACATCACTGGACATTCCATTTAAGTCTCCAGCCCTGGACCAGATGGCTTCACTACTGAATTCAACCAAAGATTTCAAAAAGAATTAATACCAATCCTTTTCAAACTATTCCAAAAAATTGAAAGACAAGCCATTCTCCCAAGAGCAACCAAAGGCCAGTATCCTTGATGAACATAGACACAAAAATCCTCAACAAAATATTAGCAAACAATATACCAGCACATCCAAAAGATTATACATCATAATCAAGTGGGATTCACTCCAGGGATAAAAGGATGGTTCAACATATACAAGTCAATAAATGTTATACACCACATCAACAAAATCAAGAACAAAAACCATATGATTATCTCAGTAGGTACAGGTAAAGCATTTGACAAAATTCAACATCCCTTCATGGTAAGGACTCAACGAATTGGGTATAGAAGGAAAATATCTCAAAACAATAAAAGCCATATATGACAAACCCACCACCAACATCATCGTGAATGGGGAAAAGCTTTCAGCTTTTGATTTAGAAACAGGAACAAGATAAGGATGTCTACTCTCACCACTCCAATTTAACATAGTATTCGAAATATGAGCCAGAGAAATCCGGCAAGAGAAAGAAATAAAGGGCATCCAAATTGGAAGAGGCTCAGCAACATGGATGAGCTTTGACAAAATTATGATAAGTGAAATAAGCCAAGCACAGAAAGAGAAATACTGTACGTCCTCACTCATAAGTGGGAGCAAGAAAAGAAAGAATAAATGAACAGAGGAAGGGAGGAAAGATGAGCAACTCACAATAATCCATGGAACTTTCAGAAGAAGAGAAGAGACCTATGAGCACTAAAGTTGGGAAATAAAAAGGGGGAGGGAGTAAGGGAGAAATTGGGTAATGGATACAAATAATAATTATGATTTATAATGACTAACATGCTAATAATTCTGATTTGATCATCACATATTGCACACAAATACTGATAGTCAACTTTGTACCCCGTAAATATGTATAATCAATTATGTTTCAAGTGTAAAAAAAAAAAGAAAAAAAAAATTGAGAAGGACAAAGTCAAATTGTCCGTGTTTGCAGATGGCATGATCCTATATATAGAAAAACCTAGACTCTATCAAAAATCTCTTAGAGCTGATAAACAATTTCAGTAAAGTTGCAAGATACAATATCAACATGTAAAAATCAGTAGCAATTTTATACTCCAACGATGAACTAACAGAATAAAAAATCAAAAAAGTAAGCTCATTTAAAATAGCCACCAAAAAATAAAATTCCAAGGGATAAATTTAACCAAGAAGGAGAAAGATCTCTACAAC
Organism: Cynocephalus volans; assembly: GCF_027409185.1. Lineage (NCBI taxonomy): Eukaryota > Metazoa > Chordata > Mammalia > Dermoptera > Cynocephalidae > Cynocephalus > Cynocephalus volans. The sequence continues at coordinate 169,857,803 of NC_084460.1, read as the reverse complement.
AAGAACTACAAATCACTGCTAAAAGAAATTAAAGAGGACACAAAAAGATGGGAAGAATTCTATGTTCATGGATTAGAAGAATTAATGTTGTGAAAATGTCCCTGCTACCCAAAGCAACCTACAAATGCAATACAATCCCCATCAAAATACCAATGGCATTATTCACAGAAATAAAGAAACAATCTTAACATTCATATGAAACAACAAAAGTCTCCAAATAGACAAAGCAATCTTGAGCAAAAAAATAAAAATAAAGCTGGAGGCATTACACTACCTGACTTCAAATTATACTCCAAAGCTGTAGTAACCACAACAGCATGTTACTGGCATAAAGACAGACACACCGAACAATGCCACAGAATCGAGAATGCAGAACTCAATCCAGATGCTTACAACCAAGTGATCTTCAACAAGGGTGCCAAGAACATGCATTGGAGAAAGAGCAACCTCTTCAATAAACGCTGCTGGTAAAACTGTATATCCATGTGTAGAAGAGTGAAAGTAAACCAGTACTTGTCACCACATACCAAAACAAACTCAAAATGGACTAAATACTTAAATATAAGACCAGAAAATATAAACTCCTACAAGAAAACATGGGGCGAACATTTCAGGATGTAGGCATTGGCAAAGACATTATGAATAAGACTCCCATATGAATAAGACTCCCAAATCACAAGGAACAAAATAAAAACTAAGCAAATGAGAGTATGTCACACTAAAAACCTTCTGCACATCAAAGGAAACATCAACAGAGTTAAAAGATGAACTATAGAATGGGAGAAAATATTTGCAAACTACACATCTGACAAGAGATTGATATCCAGACAAGAAACTCAACTTAATAGTAAAACCCCCCAAATAATCCAATTTAAAAACGTGCAAAAGAGCTGAGTAGACATTTCTCAAAAGATGACATACACGTGGACAACAGTACATGAAAAAATGCTCATCATTCAGAATCACGGAAAGGCAAATCAAAACCACATTGAGATGTCATCTCACCCCATTTAGATGGCTATTATCAAAAAGACAGAGAACGACAAATTTTGGTGAGGATGTGGAGAAGGGGAACCTCATACATTATTGGTAGAATTGTAATTGTAATTAGTACAATCATTATGTGTAGCCAATATAGAAAGTGTATGGAAGTTTCCCAAACAACAATAGCTAGAAATAACATAGGATACAGCAGTACCACTACTGGCTATATAACCAAAGGGATGGAAGCCATAACATTGAAAGGATACCTAAACTCCCATGTTTATTGCAGCTCTATTTACAATAGCAAAGGTATGGAATCAACCTATATGTACACCAATGGGCCACGAAAGGATAAGGAAAATGTGATCTACACACACAATGTAATACTACTCAGTCATAAAAAAAAAAAAAAAAGAAATGAAATTCTGTCATTTGCAGCAGCATGAATGAGCTTGGAGAAAATTATATTAAGTGAAACAAGCCAGGCACAGAAAGAGAAATACTGCATGTCATCACTCATAAGTGGGAGCTATGTGGGAAACATCGAGGGGTAGAGAAGGTTAATGAGAAACTGGTAAAGGGTCACAAAAATATACATTGTGTAATGCTGAACATACTAATTATCCTGATTTGAGCATTGCATATTGCACACGGGTAGTGATATTCAGTGCTGTACCCCACGGATATGTACAATCGTGTTTCCATAAAAAATTTTAAAAATTATATATATAAAGGGAAAAAACAATCAATAATATGTTGAACTTTCAGAAGGACAGAATAGAACTGTGGTTGCTAAATTTGGGAAGGAGGGAAAGGAAAGGGAGATAGGAAGAAATTGATTAATGGATACAAAACAGCTAGTTAGGAAAAATAAGGTCTATTGATGTACAATTCAGCTAGGCATTTATAATTAACATTAGTTTACTGCATGTTATCAAATGGCTAGAAGAAAGGAGAGATCAAATGTCCTCAACACAAAGAAATGATTACATTTTTGTATTGATGAACATGCTAATTATCCTGATTTGATCATCACACATTGTACACAGACAGTGATACTCAATTCTATATTCCACAAATATGTGTAATCAATTACATTTCAATAAAAATAAATACTTTTGAGTGGCTGTGATGATGAATTCTGGCCATATTATGTGATTAGAAGTGATGATACAACTTATGTCTTGGTTTGATGGAGAAGCTTGTCTGGATAATTTATTCCCTCTTGTCTCCTGACATGGATAAGACAAAGAGTAGAAAATAAGAATTCAAAATGGTAGGACCTAATTGGGGAATTTAAGCCTTTAACATTAAGAGTTGTTATTGAAAGGTGTTGATTTATTCCTAGCATTTTATTGGTTGTTTGGTTGTCTTAGGTGTCTTTTGTTCCTTGCTTTCTGATTTACTGTTTGGTTTCTTTGTTTGTTGGTTCCTTAGGTTGTAGATAGTGTTTTTGTTAGCTTGTTTTCTCTTCATGAATGCCATTTTTATTATACTAGCGGGTTTAGATTTTTCTTGGGTTTTTATGGCAGTGGTAGTTATTTTTCAGGAACCAAACCCAGTACTCCCTTGAGGATTTCTTGTAAGGGTGGTCTTGTGGTAGTGAACTCCCGCAGTTTTTGTTTGTCTGAGAAATATACTATTTGCCCCTCATTTCGGAAGGATAGCCTTGCAGGGTAGAGTATTCTTGGCTGGCAATCTTTGTCTTTTAGTATTTTGAAAATACCATCCCATTCCTTTCTAGCTTTTAGGGTTTGTGATGAAAAGTCTGATGTTAACCTGATTGGGGCTCCCTTATAGGTGATTTGACGCTTCTCTCTTGCAGCTTTTAAGATTCTCTCTTTGTCTCTGAGTTTTGCCAATTTGACTATGACATGTCTTGGAGAAGGCCTTTTTGGGTTGAACACGTTTGGAGATCGTTGAGCTTCCTGGATCTGAAGATCTGTGATTTTTCCTATACCTGGGAAGTTTTCTGCCACTATTTTGTTGAATATGTTTTCAATGGAATCTCCATTTTCCTCCCCTTCTGGAATACCCATGACTCGGATATTTGAGCGCTTGAGGTTGTCTGATATCTCTCTCAGATTTTCTTCCATGTTCTTGATTCTTTTTTCTTTCTTTTTGTCTGCTTGTGTTATTTCAAACAGCCCATCTTCAAGTTCAGAGGTTCTCTCTTCAACTTCGACAAGCCTGCTGGTTAAACTCTCCGTTGTGTTTTTTATTTTGCTGAATAACTTCTTCAGTTCAGCAAGTTCTGCTAAATTCCCCAATTAAAAGACACAGACTGGCTGACTGGATCAAAAAGCAGGACCCAACTATATGCTGCCTACAAGAGACCCACCTCACCCATAAAGATTCACACAGACTAAGAGTGAAAGGATGGAAAAAGATTTACCATGCAAACAGAAAAGAAAAACGAGCTGGAGTGGCTATTCTTATATCTGACAAAATAGACTTTAAACTAAAAACCATAAAAAGAGACAATGAGGGACACTACTTAATGATAAAAGGACTGATCCATCAAGAAGACATAACAATCATAAATATGTACGCACCCAATGTTGGAGCAGCCAGATTTATAAAACAAACTCTATTAGACCTAAAGAAGGAAATAGACACTAATACCATAATAGCAGGGGACCTGAACACTCCACTGTCAATATTAGACAGATCATCTAGGCAAAGAATCAGTAGAGAAACACAAGATCTAAACAAGACTCTAGACCAATTGGAATTGGCAGATATCTACAGAACATTCCACCCAACAACCTCAGAATATTCATTCTTCTCATCAGCACATGGATCATTCTCCAGGATAGATCACATATTAGGTCACAAATCAAGTCTCAATAAATTCAAAAAAATTGCAATTATCCCATGTATCTTCTCAGACCACAATGGATTAAAACTAGAAATTAATAACAAACAAAACTCTGGAAACTATACAAACACATGGAAATTAAACAGCATTCTACTTAATGACATATGGGTCCAAGAAGAAATCAAGCAGGAAATCAAAAAGTTTATTGAAACTAATGAAAACAATGATACATCATACCAAAACCTGTGGGATACTGCAAAAGCAGTATTGAGGGGAAAATTTATTGCATTAAATGCTCACTTCAGAAGAATGGAAAGATGGCAAGTGAACAACCTAACACTTCACCTTAAAGAACTAGAAAAACAAGAACAATCCAATCCTAAAGTTAGCAGACGGAAAGAAATCATTAAGATCAGAGCAGAACTGAATGAAATTGAAAACCAAAAAACAATTCAAAAGATCAACGAATCAAAAAGTTGGTTTTTTGAAAAGATAAATAAAATTGACAAACCATTAGCATGGCTAACAAAAAAAAGAAGAGAGAAGACTCAAATAACAAAAATTAGAAATGAAAAAGGCGATATTACAACTGATTCATCTGAAATACAAGGAATCATTTGAGACTACTATAAACAACTATACGCCAACAAATTTGAAAATCTGGAGGAAATGGATAAATTTCTGGACACACACAAGCTCCCAAAACTGAACCGTGAAGAAGTAGAAAATTTGAACAGACCAATAACAATAAAGGAGATTGAAGCTGTTATCAGAAGGCTCCCAACAAAGAAAAGCCCAGGACCAGATGGATTCACAGCAGAATTTTACCAAACATTCAAAGAGGAATTGACACCGATTCTTTACAAACTATTCCAAAAGATTGAAACGGACGCAAATCTCCCAAACTCATTCTATGACGCAAACATCATCCTGATACCAAAACCAGGTAAAGATATAACCAAAAAAGAAAACTACAGGCCGATATCCTTGATGAATATAGATGCAAAAATCCTCACTAAAATACTAGCAAACAGAATACAGCAACACACACGAAAAATTATTCATCACGATCAAGTGGGATTCATCCCAGGGATGCAAGGTTGGTTCAACATACGCAAATCAATAAATGTGATACACCATATTAATAAACTCAAACACAAGGACCATATGATCATCTCTATAGATGCTGAAAAAGCATTTGATAAAGTTCAGCACTCATTCATGACAAAGACCCTCTATAAGTTAGGTATAGAGGGAAAGTATCTCAACATAATTAAAGCCATATATGACAAACCCACTGCCAATATCATCCTGAATGGGGAAAAGCTGAAAGCTTTTCCTTTAAGAACAGGCACTAGACAAGGATGCCCACTCTCACCACTCCTATTCAACATAGTGTTGGAAGTACTAGCCAGAGCAATCAGAGAAGAGAAGGAAATAAAGGGCATCCAGATTGGAAAAGATGAAGTCAAACTGTCCCTGTTTGCAGATGACATGATCCTATATATTGAACAGCCTAAAACCTCTACAAAAAAACTGTTGGAATTGATAAATGATTTCAGCACAGTAGCAGGATACAAAATCAACACACAAAAATCAGTAGCATTTCTTTTCTGCAATAGTGAACATGCAGAACGAGAAATCAAGAAAGCCTGCCCATTTACAATAGCCACCAAAAAAATAAAATACTTAGGAATTGAGTTAACCAAGGAGGTGAAAAATCTCTATAATGAGAACTACAAACCACTGCTGAGAGAAATTAGAGAGGATACAAGAAGATGGAAAGATATTCCATGCTCTTGGATTGGAAGAATCAACATAGTGAAAATGTCCATACTACCCAAAGTGATATACAAATTCAATGCAATCCCCATCAAAATTCCAAAGACATTTTTCTCAGAAATGGAAAAAACTATTCAGACATTTATATGGAACAATAAAAGACCACGCATAGCCAAAGCAATGGTCAGCAAAAAAAATAAAGCTGGAGGCATAACACTACCTGACTTTAAGCTATACTACAAAGCTATAATAACCAAAACAGTATGGTACTGGCATAAAAACAGACACACTGACCAATGGAATAGAATAGAGAATCCAGAAATCAACCCACACACTTACTGCCATCTGATCTTTGACAAAGGCACCAAGCCTATTCACTGGGGAAGGGACTGCCTCTTCAGCAAGTGGTGCTGGGATAACTGGATATCGATATGCAGGAGAATGAAACTAGATCCATACCTCTCACCGTATACTAAAATCAACTCAAAATGGATTAAGGATTTAAATATACACCCTGAGACAATAAAACTTCTTAAAGAAAACATAGGGGAAACACTTCAGGAAATAGGACTGGGCACAGACTTCATGAATACAACCCCAAAAGCACGGGCAACCAAAGGAAAAATAAACAAATGGGATTATATCAAACTAAAAAGCTTCTGCACAGCAAAAGAAACAATTAACAGAGTTAAAAGACAACCAACAGAGTGGGAGAAAATATTTGCAAAATATACATCTGACAAAGGATTAATATCCAGAATATATAAGGAACTCAAACAACTTTACAAGAAGAAAACAAGCAACCCAATTAAAAAATGGGCAAAAGAGCTAAGTAGGCATTTCTCTAAGGAAGATATACAAATGGCCAACAGACATATGAAAAAATGCTCAACATCACTCAGCATCCGGGAAATGCAAATCAAAACCGCATTGAGATACCATCTAACCCCAGTTAGGATGGCTAAAATCCAAAAGACTATGAACGATAAATGCTGGCGAGGCTGCGGAGAAAAAGGAACTCTCATACATTGTTGGTGGGACTGCAAAATGGTGCAGCCTCTATGGAAAATGGTATGGAGGTTCCTTAAACAATTGCAAATAGATCTACCATACGACCCAGCCATCCCACTGTTGGGAATATACCCAGAGGAATGGAAATCATCAAGTCGAAGGTATACCTGTTCCCCAATGTTCATCGCAGCACTCTTTACAATAGCCAAGAGTTGGAACCAGCCCAAATGCCCATCATCAGATGAGTGGATACGGAAAATGTGGTACATCTACACAATGGAATACTACTCAGGTATAAAAACGAATGAAATACTGCCATTTGCAACAACATGGATGGACCTCGAGAGAATTATATTAAGTGAAACAAGTCAGGCACAGAAAGAGAAATACCGCATGTTCTCACTTATTGGAGGGAGCTAAAAATTAATATATAAATTCACACACACATACACACATACACACACAAACCGGGGGGGGGGGGAAGAAGATATAACAACCACAATTATTTGAAGTTGATACAACAAACAAACAGAAAGGACATGGTTGGGGGGGAGGGGGGGACGGAGAAGGGAGGGAGGTTTTGGTGATGGGGAGCATTAATCAGCTACAATGTATATCGACAAAATAAAATTTAAAAAAAAAAAAAAAATGGTAGGACCTAGCCTCAGTTTGCTCACATCTGTGATGAAAAAAACAAACTTCCAGTTTAGTTAATCCACAGTTTTTTCTTGGTTCTTTATTAGAAGCTTAGTATATTGTGTGCATCCAAGTGTTGTAGGAGAAAAAAATCGCAAGTGCCTGAAATACTCATAATACTCACACATACACACACACACTACTGTGTATTATGTATTCTTTGGTAAAACTTATTAGAAAGTTATTCTTCATATTCATAATTTTCTTTCTTAACAAGAATGAATGTAAAACTATGTGCTTCTTATTTCTCCTAAAGAAAATCTACCACTCATCATATATTTTATTTTTTAACCAATAATTACTGCATATGAGTTGGCATACAAAGGATTAGAGTACTCTAGGGAGGGTACTTAACAACGACTTTGCAAACCTGTAGTATGTTTTCAGACACCTCTTCTTGGATCATACACAGGAGATACTTTCAGGGAAGGGGAAGATCTGGAGTTTACATGAGCAATAACAAGATGAAAATTATTAATCAAAGCAGGGAAATGTAACTATTTATTTATATTTAAATTCACAACATGTACAATTACTGTTGAGGATTTTTGCCCCATATTCTTTCTGTGTTACCATAAAATGTTGCAGCACTGTGAAAAAATTATGACATATACCATCATATTTATGTAAAGATTGCCAAAGTACATGACTCAGCAGAATGTTGTATTTTCTTCTACTTCTTAATAAATGATCTTGCACATTTCTGGTCTACAGTAGTACAGTCTCATAGACTCAAAATCTAATTAGCTCCAAGTCTCCAAGATGCAGTGACCTGCAATCTTGAAGTCTCCTGGCCTCATGGATTTAATGATCTAGCAGTCTTCAGGTGCATCAATTTAAGTTACAGGAAGAAAATTACAAGGAGAATTGGTCTCATGAAGTTTGATAGAAGGGCTTTCTTAGGAGGAGAGGTCAAATAGAAATCAGGACCATGAACTCGGCCTTCTGTGAAAATTCAGAACTGCAAGCCTGGAAGATCTTGAGGCTCTGAAACTGCAAATATCTTTATAATTTCCAACTCCATTTTTAACTCTGCTCCTTAACAAAATTTCCATGTGAGGGAATTAATGGAGGAAAGAATTTTCTTTCTTTTTTTTCATTGTCTTTTCTGTGTTTGTATGAGTATGTGCATTGAGGATACTTCAATATCTAATGTGATTTACCAGCTTATGTTTTGCCAAATATTCATCTCATTTCTCCTTGTCCCAGTGAAGACTTCATATTGGGAAGACTTACTCCTCCACCTCTTCAACCTCAGACCTCAGTGAATGGTACCAGGCATATAAGCATCTGACATCCTCAACACAATTTGCTCATCAAGGAAGGGAGATTAAACTTTATTTTTTTAAAGCTTTGTTTCCATCTTGACGGAGTTTGGATGTATCGTCCTCCCAGAACTCATGTGGAAATCTGATCCCCAATGTGGCAGTGTTGGGAACTGTTTGAGTCATGGAGGTGGATCTCTCATGAATGGATTAATGCTCTCCCTGGGGGGTGGGAGTAGTGAGTGAGTGCTCACTCTATTAGTTCCCATGAGAGCTGGTTGTTTAAAAGACCGTAGTACCTCCCACTCTCTCTTGCTTCCTCTCACCGTGTGATCTGTTTGTACCACAAGGTTCCTGATGCTTTCCACCAGGAGTAGAAGCAGCCTGAGGCTCGCACCCAATGCAGCTGTCCCAGAATTGTGAGCCAAATAAGCCTCTTTTCTTTATAAACTAACCACTCTCAGATATCCTGTTATAGCAACACAAAATGGTACTGATACACATCTCCAGCTCTTTGATGACTTTAAAGAAAAATTATGATTATGTCTGTTATGGTGCGTCAGGAGATTTATTGCTACTAAGATGGCTGAGAATGCTTTTCACTTTTCTAAACTCTAATGGGAAGCAAATCTTCTAATAGTTTTTGTATGTGTGGATGTTTATGTGTGTGTTTACTTTTTTGTAGCCTTTAATTACATAAGAGTTTTTGTATGATGTAAGTATAGTTGTCTCTCAGTATCCATGGGAGACTGGTTACAGGAACCTGGTAGATACTAAAATCTGTGAATACTTAAATCTATTATATAAAATGGAACAGTATTTGCATATAATCTATGAAAATCCTCCTGTCTACTTTAAATCATCTCTAGTTACTTATAATACCTAACACAATGTAAATGCTGTTCAAATTGTTGTTCTATTGTATTAGTTTTCATTTGTATTATTTTTATTGTTGTATTGTTGTTTTTTGTTTTTTTGTTCTGAATATTTTCAATCCGTGGTTGGTTGAATACAGCAGTGAGGAACCCAGAAATACAGAGAGCCAACTGTAATTTTACTGTTTTCCTGTATATGACATCATTATCCTCACTGATCGTTTCTGTGTAATACATCTTCAGCTTGATATTTAATGTCACTTTTAAGCTATGCCAAATTGCTATCTTGGCATAATATTATTTCAGCATATCCTCTCCTGACACATTCATCTATATATTTCCTTTCCTGTGTATGTCAATGTCACAATGTTTGTAATTGTTCTAGAACTGAAAGTATCTTGATAAGTCGGAGAAGAATACTTTTGTGTTCTTATTTTGGGTATTACAGGAGATTCAGTCTTCAAAATATGTTTTATGATTTGGTGTCAAGTTGGATTTATTGGAATTGAATTGGATTTACAAATCAGTTCTTGGCTATTATTAGACAGCTTGTATTTATTAACCATCCAACTTAAAAACATTGACTATCCTTCTATTTCTCTGAATGTTATTTAATGTACTCCAATAGATTTGTATTATATTTTTCATAATGTTCTTGATATTTTTAAAGTTTCATACTTTATAGAGTTTACTGGTATCCTGCATAGTAACTTTTTCTATTCTGTTACACAAATTATTATTGAGGATATATAATTATTTTTTCTGTTATTTTATATCCTGACATGTTAGATTCTTATAGGTTTTGTACCTCTCTCTTAAACATCTTGTATTTACTCTGAAGATAACCATATCATTTGAAAGTTGTAACAGTTTTGCTTCTTTATTTTTAAAACCTTTATATTGTGCCTTTGTCATTTTCTTGGTTTGGACCTTCCAGACAAGGTTGATAGAATGAATTCTTGAATTTAATAACAAGGCTCCTAAAGGTTTCACCTTATCTCACATGTTTATTAAGCTATTTAATAGATACCCTTTAAATAGATAATTTTTATTTTTAATAAACATGTTATTAAAATGTTTTATGTATTTGTTATGAACTTCATATGGTATATTTATATTTATTTATATTTATTTATTTTACTATGGCTTGGATGTACTCGTATACTTCATAGTGTTTCAAATATAAAAATGTATAGTTTTCTAAATTAATTTTTTCTATATCTTTAGAATTTATGAAGGTTTATCATAGTATTTTTTATTTGTTTAAGACTCTTAAATGTATGTTCTGTTACAACTTTATTTTTCTATGCTACTATTTACTTGTGCCTTCTGCAATGCTTTTAACACTGGTTTGTGATCTCAGTTTTTGCACTTCATATGTGAATTTAGTTAAGTCACAATTTGCAGGGAAGCTGTGGGGAATGGTTCTAAAATGTAAGAGTCAGAATGGGCATATAAAAGATTAATTTACAATGCCTAGTCAAGTGGAGGGATCAAACACATATCTCTTGTTTTGAACAAGCATGAAAGATTAATTACAAAGACAAAAACAAAAACAAAAACATAGCCCTTGGTGTTTCCTTGAAGTATCTATTCCTGTTTTAGCTGGGTTTATTGCCTAGTCTTAGAAACCTACTTTGGCTTAAGTGGTACATTCAGAGAAGCCTGAGGGATCTGGAAACCACTGATAGGATACTTCACTTTAGAGCAGAAGATGCAACTAGGGTTCCCATATAAATTAAAATGAAGCTCAGTACATATTAATTGTCTACTGCCTCATATATTTTACACATATAGAAATAAACAATCTAAAGTAGGTAAATTGAAAGACTTGGACTCAAATGCATGTGAGCAAAAAATCACATCAACTGTAAATTGCCTCACAGTTTAGAAACTGTGGACTCCTAGCCTGCTTTTCAAATTTGATCAGCAGCAGGGCATAAACTTCTGGGATAATGGTAAGAGTAGAAAACAAACCAAGGAAGAGAGAGTGACAGAAAATTTATAACATACTCAGCAAATAGTGCAGAAAAAGGAAAAGAAATACATTCTTCATGACCACTAGAAGTCTAATTATTAAGAGTTTGAATAAGTAAGCTCCAGTGAATCTGTCAAAACATGTTTTAATCCTATGGCCATTCATATATCTTCCTTTGAGAAATGCCTGTACAGGTCCTTTGCCCATTTTTTAATCAGGTTATTTGTTTTTTTTTTTACTATTAAGTTAAGTCCCTTGTATATTCTGGGTTTTAATCCTTTGTCAGATATATATTTGCAAAGATTTTCTCTCACTGTGTGGGTTGTCTCTTCATCTGTTGTTTCTTTTGCTATGCAGAAGCTTTTTAATTTGATGTAATCTCATTTGTTTATTTCTCCTTCTGTCACCTGTGGTTTCAGGATCATATTCATTAAAGTCTTTGCCCAGTCCGACTTCTTGAAATGTTCCCCCTATGTTTTATTTCAGTAATTTCATGGTTTTAGGTCTTATATTTAAGTCTTTAATCCATTTTGAGTTGATTTTGGTATACAATGAGAAGTATGGGTCCAGATTTCCAGCACCATTTGTGGAAGAGGCAGTCTTTTCCCCAATGTGTGTTTTTTATGTCTTTGTCAAAGATCAATTGGCTATAGGAATATGGGTTCTCTATTCTGTTTCATTGGTCCAGGTGTCTGTTTTTCTGCCAGTACCATGCTGTTTTGCTTACTATAGCTTTGTAGTATATTTTGAAGTCAGATAGCGTTGTGCCTACAGCTTTATTTATTATTTATTTATTTACTTACTTACTTATCTATCTATCTATTTATCTATCTATCTATCTATCTATCTATCTATCTATCTATCTATCTATCTATCTATTTCACTGAAGATTACTTTGGCTATTCAGGGTCTTTTTTTTTTTCCATATGAATGTTAGGATTGTTTTTTTCTATTTCTGTGAAGAGTGCCATTGGTATTTTGATGGGGTTGTGTTGATTCTGTAGATTGCTTTGGGTAGTATGGACATTTTCACAATGTTAATTCTTTCAATCCAACAGCATGGAATGTCTTTCCATCTGTATCCTCTTTAATTTTTTTCAACAGTGATTTGTAGTTCTCATTTAAATGATGAAACAACATGTACCTGTATTATGTTCCATACCATTTGTTGTAAAATATTTACCTAATGGAACATCATTAACAACCATGTATGCTTTCTTATACATATTGAAAAAAATATATGCATAAATTATTTAAATCATTTAAGAGAGTTTGAAGCACTTCCTAATTATTACATACAATGATATTACAAATCCTTAATGTGTATTTTCTTGTATAAGATTTATCTTTACTAAGCAGGTAGACCGAGAATGTAGAAAGAAGGAAACCTACAGATAATGCTGTAATTACTATGTGTATAATTAGATCTCAGAAGCTTATACTTAAAACAATTTCCATCAAAATACAACATTTTTATAATACAAAAAAAGGGCTAGAATGGATCTAGTTCTTTCATATTTCTCATAAGAAAGATTCCTGCATGTTGATATGATTATGTTTTATGTTAAGTTTTTTAATGTATATTATTTTGGTAAATTAAAAAGACAATGTCATTACCACATTATGAAAATGTTCTTATATGATTATGTTTGCATTAAATACAGTGCTAAATTCAAGCCCACTTATAGCAAAGTGATTCCTAGAGATAAGGGATGTTTCACTTTCCTCTGGCTGCTTCCAGAAGCATCCCAAAATTTAGTAGTTTAAACATTGACTATTTAATTAGTTCAGTTATGTCAGTCCACTAGCTGGTCTCCAGTCTGAAAGAGGTCAGCTGACAGCTGCTGGCCTTATCCATATATCTGGTGTCAACCAGTGGGTCAGTTTGCATCCAGACAATCGGGGATATCTTCATTCACACGTATGGCTTTACAGGCTTTTGTATAGAGTGACAGAGACACTTGAGTTTTATTTCTCTTTTCATTCAGCAAGCTAACCTGGGTTTCTTCAAATAGCGATTGCATGTTTACAAAAGCTGCAGGAGAAGCTATCCCCAATATACAAGCACTTGTCAAGCCTTTGTTGGTGTCATATTTACCAAAAGACTCCATTGCCAAAGAAAGTCACATGACCATTCCAGGCTCAACAGATGGAACAACATGCCCCACCTTTACAGAAAGGAAGGAATATGTGAGTGTAGGGTAATCAACCACAAGCACCCTCTGACTGCAATTTATTTATATTTCTCTCACAAGAAAAATATGCTCATTCTTATTTCAGAGACCAAAATGTTTCATACAATTTTGCCCTTAGGGTTTGTATTAGTGTTTCTGTTGCTTACAACAAAATACATGGAACTGGGTATTTTATAAAGAAAAGAAAATTAATTTGCTGACAGTTTCTGAGCCTGGGAAGTCCAAAGTCCATTTGGTGGTGGTGGTGGTAGTGATAGTGACCCTGAGGCCTCACAGCATAAGAATGGTGGAGCAGAGACAGAGAGCAGAGAAAGTAAGCTTCTCATTCACTTTCTTTTTAAAGCCATCAGAACCACGTTCCTGACCACCATTTTTAATCCATTCCCTAAAGCATGGTCCTACAATCTAATCACCTCTTCGAGGCTACACATTTCAATTACTGTAATAGGATTTCCCACCTTCTTAACATTCACAGTGGGGACCAACTTTCTAATACATAAAACTTGGAGGACACAATTCAATCTTCAATGAGTTTGAGGGGGACATTCAATCCATTACAGGGTTGAAATTCAAAATTTTGTGATCTAAAAATTATGTCTAAAAGGCAGTCTTGGATGTACCTCTTGATCTAAAGAAAGCAGTTAACTATACCTTTCCCCCACAGACATCCAATATTCGATGATGTGCTAGAAATGTACATTAGACACATGTAGAAACCTTCCAAGTTAGAGTGGGTTATAGCTTTGCCACCTGTTTTACTACACTATAACATGGGTCACCATTTTTCCAGCTTGCTAATAATATTCTTATTAATTTTCCAGCCTCCATTTACAGATTATGCATCATTTTTCCAGCTTCACTCAATAGTTTTTCACTGCTTTTTCCAACCATCACTATCTACCATTCCCAAAGTCAATGATGCTTCTTAGTACAGTGTATCTTTCAATTATATATTTCTGTATAACAAAATACACCCAAAGTGTCAATAGCTTTAAGCAATAATCATGTATGTGGCTCCTAATTCTGTGGGTTCATTGGAAAGTCCTTCTTAATTGGACTCACTTAGCTATTTCTTGCCAACAGCAAATAGTTGGATGATTTTTGGTAGGTTAGCTCACATGAATAACAATTGGTAGCTTCTTGGAAAATTGAAAGGAACTGGGCCATGTGTCTCTTCTTATCCAGGAGGACAATCTGGGATTCTTCACATTGTAGTTGAAAATTCAAAAACACTACACATGTACAAGCATGCACACACAATGGTATGGACTGGTCTCACTTTAAATTTATGAACGCAAACATCACGTAGACCCTTGGGATTTCTTGATAAGCCTACTACATGTCCTGGCCAATTCACATAGCCAATCAGTTAGAAGACTCCTCATAGCTTTTACTTCCCAACTCACTTTAAGCTAACATTATTATTTCACTGAGAATACAGAAACAATTGGAAGTGAATTCTCAATATTACTATCACCTAATACGTCAATCCACTGAAATCCGCAGGCCCATCTATTCTTTCCCTTCCATTACAATGGATACATTACCATTGTTATCAAATCACATCCTCTGTTCATACACTGGAGCCCATAAAAACTTACCTAATCAATGTCTTTCCCTTGGTAGTTATCTCTTCTCTCTTTTGCCATGATATATTTAAATTGTTTACTGGATCAATTCTGTTGCTATTTAACTTCATGCATATTAATCGAATTTAACGTAATGTGAATTCTACATTTACTTGTCTCTGTGCATTAAAGAAAAACACTAAAAGTATAGGGGTGTATATATGTAGACACACACATATACATACATACAAAAATGCATTCATCATTCATTGACTATTATCTAATTATCTCTTGGCTTCTGCCGTTAAACATTCACTAAGGTCAAACTACTTAAACCATTCTTGTAAATTTTGTACTTTTCGATAATATTTCAAACAGTTCATACGTGCCTCTCCCATTAAGTGCTTTCTTCCCTTCATTTCTGAGACACGAAAATCTAGTTTTCCACAGAACTTACCAGCTACTCTTTCTCCTGTCATTTTCTTCAGTCCCTAAATATTAGAATTTCTTTTCAATCAGTAAACATTACGATTTGTCAAGGATCAGTCCTCAGAACTTCTCCCTTTTCTCACTATGACTCACTACCTTCTTAGTGATCTCATATTCTCATGGCTTCAAGTAACATGTATTTACTGGTCACTCCTGGAGTCAATCCCCATTTTTTTCCCCAAGCTTTATTTTTGTATTCAAATTTTCATCGAACATTTGCACTTGAATGCCGATAAAATAAGCTTCTTCGTGTGTCCAAAACAAAACTTTGATTTTGTATTAGTCCATTTTTGTTGCTTAAAACAAAATTCCTGGAAACAGGGGACTTTTAAGAAAACAAAATTTATTGCTTGCAGTTTCAGAGACTGAAAGTCCAAAGTCCAGGGAACACATCTGGTGAAGGCTTTCTTTGGTGGTGACTTCAGTGATGGCCGGGTATTGCAAAATGGTGGATCAGGGAGAGAGATAGTTCCTCATACACTCACCTTTTAAAGACCTCAGAACCACGGCCATGGCCACCATTATTAATCCATTTACTTTGACATGGTCCTATAATCTAATTGCCTCCTCAAGGCCCCACCTTTCAGTTACCATAATAGGATTTCCCACCCTCAGCAGTTGCAGTGGAGATTTAAGCTTCAATGAGGTTGGCAGCAGAGGCATCCAGTATACATCAGACTTCAACATTCCCATATGCCTGCCAGTCTTCTCCATACTGATAAATGACTCCCAAAATCACCCACTTAATTTAAGAGGGAAAACAACAACAACAACAACAAACCCTCAAAGTCTTACTTTCTTTCCATACCATATGTTGGGGCTACTTCCAAAAGTAGTGAAGATGGATCTTCACTAGCTCCAGTGCCACCACGGTCCACCCTCTTGTTGGACTACTTATGCAGGCTTCTGTTGATATCCTTACTGCCACTCTTTCTTTTCCACACATCGAGTCATCTTTTAAAAATGTAAATCAGATCATATTATTTTCCTTCTGACTTTAGCCCAACAATGACTTCTCATTAAACTTCAAATAAAATGTAAAGTGCAAGGTATCATGTGATTTCACTATGTGCTCTAAGACTTTTCTTCTACCATCACCAGGATGTGCATGGGTGTGTGTGTCCACATAAACATGCAAGATATTTGGTGTTTGTGTCCATAGATATTTGGTGTGTGTGTCCATATAAACATGCAAGTCTTTTAACATCTCAGGCTATAACCGGTGCCCAATGAGATGGATGTTGATAACTGAATACTCCTCTCTTCTAGCCCTTATTAGACAATTCTGAGGTATATTTTACACTACTTCTCAGGGGTTACTAACAGGATTATGCCTCAATTGCCCTTTGTGAAGATATAATTACATTTGGATCAGCTTTCCCTTCTTCATTCTCTCACTATTGCACTTTTCCTGGCCTTTTATTTCTGCTCCAGATGCCTACAAATCCTTTTATCAGGCTATTCTTTCAGGGTAACCCAGACTAAGATGATTAGTAACAGTGGTGTCCTTTATTGCTTTGGTGAGTGATGTTATTTCAGAATCCTCGATGAGCTTCCCATTGCCAGTAGTAAGTGGAGTGATGATAATTCTTTGCACATAGTAGCACTAAAATTGCATAGATATTTATAGAGGATGGATTAGAATTTGGTACTGATGGAACACGGGGCACTGGTTTATACAGCAACAGCACATTTTATCAATAAGTATAAAATAAATAGTAATATTAAAGGCTGTACAATTAGCTGACCTTAGTAGTTTTAGAAACCCAGAAAAAAAAAAAAAGAAAGAAAACCACATGCTTAAATTAATTGGCTATCAACTGAAGGCATACTGTAAAGTCATCCTGGTAGAACAGAGCAGACATTGACGAAAATCAAGCTCAGGATTTAAGTATAAAAGTGCAAGAGCTACAAAACAGTATAGAACGAGCAGCCCCCATAGGTCTTCTATGTTAAAGAAGAGCCCCATATTGGACAAAAGAAAGACCTAGAGACCCAGGAAGTAGCCGATTAGGTAAAAAAGCCTGAGGATTTCTATATTAATTTTAAACACAGTATCTTGTTTGGAAGAAATAGTTACCTTCCTTATACTAGATCCTTTCCTCACAGAGTCCTGGTAGAGGCCTTACCTTGTTTGAATGCCTTCCAAGATGAGGCTTATATTATTCACTCTCTAACCCCATCTTCTCTCATTATTTTCTAATTTCTAAGCAGGGTCAGGTAAATCAGAGCGAAAACAAGGTAATGCATTATTTTTTTTCCAGGAGAAAAAACACACTCAAATAATGAAAAGATATTACTAATAAGTATTGAAAAATATTAGGGAGTACATGTTGAAGTTTACCTAGGGTGGGGGGAGGTGGGATTTGGACCAGGACTACAAAATATTTATGGCTTATTATTGACATTGGGGCACTCTATTGTGACTCGGTGTTTAATGTTCTGGCAGGAACACCTAGACAATGCTCATAATCACTTTTTAAATTTTGCAAAAAATAATGGTATGTGGTGAATGAAATACAATACTCAGAACAGTGTCAGTGACTTAGGTAGGTGAGCAATATAGAAGGAATTCAATATTTGAGATTAGAAAACTTACCACCAAGGTATATTCCATGAGAAATCTCATAGGATATTTCACTAACAATAAAGAATAAACTGCTAAGAGATACACTGACACATTTGAGCAGCTCATGTGTGCTTCCTTCTCTAGTCCAGGGTTGGTGTTAGAAGATGCCTCTGTGAAACTGGGCTTCTTATTATCACTGGGCATGGATTCTGGAATCAAAGAGGCCAGGAGATTAACTTTTACCATCAGGGATAAACTCAAGGTAATCGTCATAATGTGCATCAAAATTAGAGATTTAACCAGGTTCCTTTACCCACAAGGTAATAATTACTAATAGATCATTATATTATTAATATTGAGACAGATGGGATGCTAATTAGAATGTTAATTGATTTCTATAACCAGAAAAAAAGTGAGAGCTGATGAGCAGATGTCTAACTCAGCTGCCATAGTAGAAATTAAGATCTATACCCAGTTCTCAGATCAAAGCCATAAACAGTACCCCTAAAGAAAACAGGCTTAACTGTACTCACTAGTTTAAATTAGTTTTTATTCTTAAAGCTGAGAAAAAGTCTTGAGTTGAGAGGTTCCATGTATTCAAATATGATTGATCTCTTTGTCTTTATCACACAGAATTCTATTTGAAACAGCAAATAATTCTAAGTTGAAGCATCAGGTTTATATTAAAGTTCTTTTTCTGAAGAATCTGCAAGAAGTAGTGACATTCAGTATTGACCATCTTTTCTATTGTCACTTGAGTTCTTAGATGTGACGTAACACTAGTTTTACATTCTTTCTTCTATTGTGACCTTGATAATGATGATGATGTTTGCTATTATTATTGTAAGCATTGTTATTCGTCATGCTTATCATATTTCAAAGTTTTGCTGTGCTACATTTGGCAAGTGTTAGCTAAGTGTGAGTAATTTCATGCACAGTTTTTCCAAAAATAATCTGTGTTTTGTTGAACAGTTTTGAATTACTAAAAATCTGAAAAGGTAGTACACTGAGTTTCCATATATCATCTGCATAATGCTACATTTCCCTATTATAGCACTGAAAATGAAAATGATATTTTGATTCTGAATTCAGTGTAGGTTTTTAAATCGCTGAGAAACTAGTGATAACTGCATTTATGGATAATTTTCTGTGTTCTTCAAAATATATTTATATATGTACTAATGATAAAAATCTTTTGTATTCAAATGATAAACATATTTTGTATTCAAGTGTTATTTTTAAATGTTATTGAGATAAAGAGAGTGGAATATCTTTCTATGTGAAGTAGTTTGAATTTTATAGACAATCATAAAAAAATTTTTAATATACCCTCATTTTTTGAAGGGAAAAAATATTATATTAAGAGACCAAAAAAACTATTAGAATTTTTAATATTGTAGAAAATATAAAAGTATTCACATCTATAAAAAACTTTATGTTTGATGAAACTATCTTTATTTTATTGGAAGTTGATAACAAATAGATCTTGGGGAAATACTAAGAAATCATCAGCTGGCAAGTTTGATCTTGCATTTCCAACAAGAACTGATGTTGAGAATAGACATAGGACATTGTAAGTGTGAAAGCAGAGATAACTATTACAGCAGAGACTGGATGGATGGTGAGCAAACTCATCTCTTATTCCTGTGAAAACACAGCAAAACCACATTTTCCAGTTTTCTTGCTCTTCTCTAAACTCCCTGCTGTGTGTTGACATCCAGAACAAACTTGGAATCCTTGTGCTGAAGATGACGCAGATTTGATTATTATCTTATTGAGTGCCTCAATACTCCATGGAGTCAAGACAGGACCCTATTCCTATCAGTTTTAAGTTTAAGTTAACAAGATGGAATTTCAATTTAATGAAGCTGCCGATTTTTCTTGCTCTATCTGTTAAACTGCTAAAATTGTCTTACCTCATACAGGAGTTGATATATTGAAGTAGCGTGTTGCTATACATAAAATCTGAAATGCAAGGCATTGGTTTAGAAGTCAGGTTGTGGTCAGTGAGAAAAATGACATGCGATTTTGAAAAGATGGAGAAACTAATGGGAGAACAAAATTTCCTGTATTTATCAATATTTGTGCATTGTATGCACCTTCTGACAAAGAAAATCGACAAGCTGTAATAGAGAATATTTGTACCCCTCCTACCCTGCTCTTACTCCCTTCTGCTAGAGACATTTGCTTACATTCTACAGCAATAAACCCATAGATGCCATTTTTTTCTTTCCTAGACAATTTTGCTTAGTTTCCATCTCAAAACTTAAGAGGTCTCTCTCTCTCTCTCTCTTCAGAGGGGGATGAGCAGTTGTGCTGGTAGCTGTATATAACTACCGCATCTAATATGTTTGGGGTTCATTTTCTGTTCTGAAGCTATATTGCAGATACATGTGAACATCTGGCACCATCACGTGATCCTGGGGAGAAATGTCCATGGGAAACTGACATAGATGCTCTGTAAGTAATAAACTGTCTTCTTATCCAGAGATATTGTGTTTCCTGTCAAAATATGAATATATATATCACCTTAATAAATCCATGTTATGCAGTAGAAAATATCTGGTAAAACTATCATTTTTGGTAAAAAAAAAAAAAATAGGGGTTTATTTCTTTTGTAGGTTTGTGAATGAGGTTAGAAAATAGAAGATTAGAAATATAGATTATTATTAACTGTTTAGCTAAAGTAGAAAGATATGAGCTCAGCCAATAAGAATCAATTCATTTGCAAGCATAAAGAACAGAAAATACAGCATGACAAGATGTTTAAACCTACAAAATATGGGAAAAAATCTATTGTACCAAAAACTAGGAAAGAAGAATTGTGGGGTTTTTGTAATAAGAAATAAAAGAATGTCAAATAATTTGAGAAAAAGACTTAGAAAAGTCTACTTCCTTCAGACTTCAAATAGTAGAAATGCCATAAACTATATATTCACACTCAGAAGAATAAAATTTATCTCACCACATATAAAAAAGTAAATAAAAATGGATTAAAGACCAGAAACTGTAAAACTACTGGAAGAAAACAGGAAAAAAACCTCAATGATTATGGTTTGGGCAATATTTTCTTGGATATGATCCTGAAAGCACAGATAAGAAAAGCAGAAATAGACAAATAGGATGGCATCAAACTAAAAAGCTTTTGCACAGCAAAGGAAACAATCAACAGACTGAACATACAACCTAGAGAACAGGAGAAAATATTTGCAGACTATATATTTAATAAGGAGTTAATGTCTAAAACATATAAAGAACTCAAACAACTCAATAGCAAGAAAAATAATCAGATTAAAAAATGGACAAAGGATTTCAATAGACATTTCTCTAAAGAAGACATGCAAATTTCTGAAAGGTATATACAAAGGTGCTCAACATCAGTAATCATCAGGGAAATATAAATTAAAACCAGTATAAGATATCACTTTCTACCTGTTGGAACAGCTGTTAGAAGAAGATAACAAGTGTTGACAAGAATGTGGAGAAAAGGGATCCCTTGTACACTGTTGGTGGAATGTTAAAGTAGTACAGCCATTATGGAAAAAAGTATGGAAGTTCCTCAAAAAATTAAAAGTAGAACTACCATATGATCATGCAATTCCACTTCTGGGTATATATCTAAAGTAAATGAAATCAGCATGTCAAAGAGATATCTGCACTCCCACGTTTACTCAAGATATGGAATCAACCTGTGTCCATCATTGGATGAATGAGTAATAAAAAAAAAATGCTATTTATACTCAATGGAATACTATTCAGCTTTTAAAGAAGGATATTCTGTCATTTGTGACCACATAAATGAACCTAGAGAACATTATACTAAGTGAAGTGGGTCAGTCACAGGAAGAGAAATACTGCATAATTTCTCTATACGTGGAACCTAAAATAGTCAAAATTATGGAAGTAGAGATTATGGTGTTTACCAGAGGCTGGGTATGGGGCTGGGCAAGGAATGGGAGATGGTTATCAACCAGTACAAAGTTTCAGTTAAACAGGAAAAATAAGTTTTCGAGATCTTTTGCACTGCATGGTTACCATAGTTAATAATACTGTATTGCATATTTCAAAATTTCTCTTTGAAAGAGTAGATTTTAAATGTTCTCACTCCTGGGTTTTGGGGGGGTTTTGTTGTTGTTGTTGTTGTTGTTGTTGTTGTTTTTAAGTTTATTGTATATTTAGCTTTTTGTTTTTTTTTTTTTCATAGTTTTGTCTCCTTTATTTCTTTTTTTTTTTTTTTTTTTTAAATTTTATTTTGTCGATATACATTGTAGCTGATTAATGCTCCCCATCACCAAAACCTCCCTCCCTTCTCCCTCCCCCCCTCCCCCCCAACCATGTCCTTTCTGTTTGTTTGTTGTATCAACTTCAAATAATTGTGGTTGTTATATCTTCTTACCCCCCCCGTTTGTGTGTGTATGTGTGTATGTGTGTGTGTGAATTTATATATTAATTTTTAGCTCCCACCAATAAGTGAGAACATGTGGTATTTCTCTTTCTGTGCCTGACTTGTTTCACTTAATATAATTCTCTCGAGGTCCATCCATGTTGTTGCAAATGGCAGTATTTCATTCGTTTTTATAGCTGAGTAGTATTCCATTGTGTAGAATGCACAATTACATGCCTTGAGTTAAGCTACTCAAGGAACTCACAGTTACTCTTAGTAGTTAAAAGAGTAGGATATGCTAAAGGATATTACACTCCATGCAATGAGTGATATGGGCAGTGTTGTTTCATTACTTGCAGGATAGAGAAATAAAAGAAGAACCTATTTATCTTTCACAGCCAATTTAGTGATGCCCCCAGCCAATTCAATTACCCAGCTATTATTAAAGGTTACAGGATGCAAATGTTCCAAATTTTGCAATAATTTGTCCCAAACCCCACCTAGAACATTTAAAAGGACAAAATTAATTGAAGAAAGAATAATAGACCAAGATAAAAAATAAAAGATGACTTTTCTTATATTGCATCAAGAAAATTAAATCCTCTCCAAAGTGACTGTAAAGGGGCCTTTTCTTGGCAGTACCAGTTAGAATCAAGATGACTTCACCCAGTTAGGATAGTTGGTTCACATAATGTCTATCCTGTCAGTTGCCACCTAGTGGTTGATAAATAAGAATAATTTCTTCAGTTAAGTCTTCTGCAGAAATGCATGGTCCCTCATTAAACGTCTACATTTTAATATACTAGTGCAAATAAACACTTTTAGTGGGGTAGGGTAGAGATGAGGCAAAGTTGAAGTGAAAAAAGGAGATAAGTTCCCTATGGAAAAAAGGAGGGGGGTGCAGACCATGCAGACTGTTGGTGCTTTAAGTCTATTCTGCACCTCCTTGAAATACGGGTTCTAATCAGACCATCGCACTCTCTAGATCAGTGCTTCTCCGTGGGGACTGGGGCTGGCAGCTGTCAGTTGTCCACTGACAAGATAAACGGATGTTTTAAGAGTAAATCTGAGAAACCTTTACATCAATTTGATATTCCTGGGGCATCCCAACATATGAACAGCATACTCATTTCCTTGAGCAAATACACATGGGTTCAGCTGCTGCTGATCTTTCTTTGTGAGGTGCTTGTGGCACACACTTTGTAGTGGTCACACACAGTAGGAGCTCATTAATGTGTGCGGTATTTTCAGGTGGGTTTTTCAACTGTAACTAAAAAGGATAAAAATACCAGAATCTGTTTGTTTTCATCAGAAGTCTATTTAAATTGAACCAGAAGTTTATGGAAAACATTTTTAGAAATATTCCAAGAAATTATTTTAAAATCTTTTTTCTTCAGTACATCTCTGTGCAAGTGTTCTCTAGGATCATTTTTTGTTTTTAAACAAATACAAAACCATAAAAGGAGTTTGTATATGTTATCATGGGAATAGGCTTGTGATCAATCTAACTTAGAATATTTGGGTTAAGAAACACAGGCAAGTTTGTCTCATTACAAATTTTAAAAGTAGATATATGTGGTGTTCATTCAAAGGACATGTATAGGCATTTTATATGGGGAATTAGTACTTCACTCATAACTTCTGGTTAGTTGTGACTGTAGACTGACAAAAAATTATGTGTGACAACAATTTTCTATTAATTACCCATATGCACACACTTGAAATAGGCAAGGTTGATGGTTTTTAAGTTATTTTCTTTTTACTTATAGAATGTTTGCTCTACATTTATTGAAATTTGTCTTTTGAAACTAATATTAAAAATTTTGGAGCTTGGTAAAAAAAAAAAAAATAAAAAAAATAAAAAATAAAAAATAAATAAATGTTCTCACTCCAAAAACATAAGCATGTGAGATAATGGATTTGATAATTAGCTAGAAATAAGCATTCCACAATGCATACATACATCAAAACTTCACATTTTATCCCTTAATATAAAATTATTCTTTGTCAATTAAAAAATATATTCTTTTTATAAAAAGCTTATGAGTGGCAGAGATCTATTTATATTCAGTCCTGCTACAAAAATAAAATTAAGATTGTGACCTCCTCACTCTGCCCATATGGCTTCAAGATCACCATCATTAGCTTAACGGAGGAATCAAAAGAAACAAAGATGAGTTGAGATCTATGGCTAGGAAGGAATTGTAGTTATGGGTACGTACTACTAACTAGAATAAATTGATCACAAGCCTATCTGACCATTTTAATGGAATCAGGTTGCCAAAAAAAAAAGAAATATCAAAAGTCAGGATTGAAAACCTTTTGACTGTTGGAATCTTAAAAACATTCCTTCTGTCTACAAACTTTCAGGAAAATAAAATGTAAGTTATATTATTCAAAAGAAGATCATATTTCCAGAGTTTTTATATCTTCCAAGATTTAAGAATACATTATTATGTTCTTATTAATGATACACAATATAGTTGTTTTGTGATACATTATATGAATCTTATCTTTTTGTCAATTTAAACCAACCTGTTCTTTACTTGGTTAGTTCTACAACTTATTTTTAACTACTTAGCTGTCTGCCTCCTTTCCTTATATTATTCTTTTCTTTTTTCAGCTAGTCAGTTAGTAATCCACAATATTAATTGATAGGTAAAAACTGCTTTTGCGACCTATTACTACCTAAAATAATGTATCCTATACTTTTCAAGAATGTACTCTTTGACTTCTAACCTCTACGCTTTAGAATTACCTTTGCTGCAGGCAGCACACTTATTCTCACAAGGCTTTGTCCTGGATTCTTCTGCTAATCGGTGAACAAACAGTGCACAGCTCAGATGGACCAGTAAGTGCCACTCTTCTCCAGATGGAGGTGAGGCGTCTGTCTTTGAAGATGCACTTTCGAAAGCTCGGGGAGCCTTCAGCTTTCTCTGCTTCCCCTGGGAGACTGTCCCAGCCCTCAGTTTCCAAGGTCTTACCCACACCGCACACAAGCTCTGGGGCAGCCAGAACTATCCAGCCCCTACACCGCTTCTTCAGACCCAGAGACCCCCAGCTGGAACGATTGAATACACCGCCCCATGTTATTCTTTAATTTTAAAATATTCAATGCATTTAACTCAATGATTTTAGGTTCTGAGAAGAAATTTACCTCGGAACTTCCAGAGGCTTCTGTATATTTGTTTTCCTCTTTAACACAATGATTAATTAAGCTATTGTTATATTATTCGTCATTTTAATCACATTTTTTCTTGTCTATAGCTTCATTAATTGGTTTAATTTAATCGTATTTTTGCTTCACACTATTTCCCTTTCCTTCCAAAATTCTAATGGTGGCCACTATGATCTGAGATGATAATTGAATCAGCTTTTCGAATACTCTTCGGACTAAAGGTATTATATTTATTTAGATACTGAGCAATTATGTGCCTGTTTAAAAATGGAAAGATGAGGATTATTTGTGACACATTGGCCTAAAAGTAAACAAACTATAAACAATCAAATAACAAATAAACATGTGGGAGGCCTTATTAGCTACCAAATCACTCTGAAGCCAAGGTCTAAGGAAAATTTAAATCTGACTCTGCTTATTATTTAAGAAAAAAATGCATGAAGTCAGGATTTACGCATATGGAATGAAAACATCCGACCTATAAACCCTAAAAGTTTATAAAATACATTTGAAATAATTATTTGAATAAAAACACATGATTATTGTCAAAAGGAGTGTTATTTACACATTTTTCTTCTTTCATATACATTTAATTTTCTGAAATTTCCCACCCCCTTTTCTAAGCCTTAGCCTGATGTATATGTGTAACTTATGCACTCCCCCAATTTTGTTACATACACTTTAATCTCCACTGCCTCCCCCCACTGATAATAAAATGAAGGTGCAAAGAGGATCGCCGTTCTCACAATTTGATATCTTGGTGTCTTGCCATATATTTGTCAACAAAGAGATTATGCGTGGACTGCTAACTATAGATTTCATCAGCACTAACATAAAGGAGTGTTATTTTCTTTAAGCATAATTCGTATGGGGCTACCTGTGTCTGCCAGTCTGATTTTATTTTAAGTTAACTTTTCCCCATATAATGCAAAGCTACAGGTAAAATGTGTAGGAAAAGTTAAAGGGACCAAAAAGCCAGTTATTATGTCCTCTGTATGTCTTGAGGATAATCAGAAAATTTGAAGAGGAGAGATTGTTCTCTTTCAGATAGAATGAATGAGTACTTTTCCTTGCATGAATTTAGGAGGGAAAAAAAAAAAAAAAAGCAGGCATGTTCTGCTTACGGATTCTTCAGAGTCAAGAATAATTCAGTTTGAGTGTGTTGTGTATGAGTTGAGTTATAATGCCTCCCTGGGGAACTTGCAAAATTATTTGTGGACTGCAGTGGAGTCCCCTAGGTGTTCTAATAGGATCCCATGGGCCAGTCCTGCCAGCTCTCCTCTGCGGAAATTCCTTCTCTTGAGAATAAAATCATAAATAGATTAAATTATCTGCAGGAGTTAGGGGGTTACCAGGGCTGATTCTTGGTTTTCTTATTGGATTCTGGGTAAAGGCAGACAACCTAAAAGGGAATCTGTAAATTCACAGCCTGCTCAGTGCCATCATCTTTTAGCCTTTTCCAGTTCAAACTTGAGTTGGACTTCATTGAAATTATCTTAATTCCTCTCTACTATCCAGGTGTTTTGAAATTATTTAAAAAAAAAAAAAAAAAAACATCTAAAGGGAGAAATTGTTTTGTGTGTTAATGTAAAATTAAAAACTGTGAGTTATATCCTATTAAATCATACACTCTATCAGGTTCAAAACATGAGTTCAGTATGAAAGGGAATGATGTGTTAAAATTGTTCCTATATCTGGGATCAAGCTAATTATTGCACTGTTGGAATTAGGTGTGGTGCAGCCCAGGAGCAAGCCCTGATAACATATTTATGGCACAGGTTGGCATATCTTTAGAACAGGGCAAATCGTTTGTTTATGGCCAAACACTCAGACCCGCTGGAGGAAACTATAAGCATGAATGAATTATTTTCCCAGAAGAAAGCCATTTTTCATTATCTTATTTATATAAAAAATTATAAGAATCACCTACCCTATCTCATTTATTTTACTACAGATTATATTCTTGCATGACATACACCTCTTGGTGAAAGACTTTCTCCTTTGAGGTATATAAGGTAAACACTCAGAGGATTTAAATTTTCCTTATAAATGAATACTTGCAAATATGATATATCTCCATTATTTTCTCCAAAGATGTAAATTTCTTGAGAGATTGAAAAAGACATAAAACATAATGTGTACAAATAGTTCCCACAGTTCCAGGTATGGAGGCTTTCAATTTTGAAAAAGTTGTGGATTTTATAAGTGAGCCAAGCCAAAAATAGTAAGTTATAGCATAATAAATGGGATGCTTAATTAATTTTTCTCGAGTAGCGACATGAAATTTTCACATAAATTAGAAGGGCAACCCTAAAGAATCTCGGAAGCATAAAACTCCAAGTCAAAGTTCTAGAATTATTTAGGGTTGTCATTAAAATTTTTATGGAGGTTTTATGTATCCCCCTCCTGCAAACCACCAAATCAATTGAGCATCAGAGAAACCAAACGTTTCTTACCCCAACCCCTACCTCATCCCCTTATAATCCCAAGAGAATTAATATCACTAGTTTTATGAAGTAGTATCTGTATATATGTGTACAAGCTTATATTTGTATTTGTGCATATGGGTATACATTCAAAAGCTTCATAGAAAGATTAGTATTAACTTTTAATTCTATTTTCCACATTTTTTGAAGGATCTTTATATACACACTGACACACACATATATGACCGTGCCTGAATTTGTTTACTCCCCGATTCATATAGATATGAATATATGTGAATATACATGTATATATGAATATGCACACACATATATGCAAATGTGTATATATAGAGAGTATATGTATGTTCATTTGAGTGGATCATTTCCACACTGTATTATGTTTGATAAGCTTCCACTGGCTCTGTTGGGCAAGTCTCATTGCCCAGTAACTCAAGCACTACAAGTTCTGAATATTTTCTCTTCTGCCCAGTAAAAAGTGTCCTGCCACCCTTCTGCTATGTTAGATTAGTTTTTTTACTAGGTAGTCTTGCATTCAATACTATCAACAGAATTCCACCTGTATTGGCTATGTTAAGAAAACTTGCTCCCCCCTTGAACCCGGAGGGAAGCTCCAGCCCCTCTGGCCCATCCCAATGTGGTGAGCCGAGGAAACCCGTGAAGTGTGAGTGACCTCTCCCACCTTGGATGCAGAGGGAAGCACCAGTGCCCACAGCCCACCCTGCTGAGGTGAGTGGAGGAAAACTGTATGGTACTGGGGGCTAATTTCATGGCCACGGATTCTGGGACAGGAACCAAGGTGGTGTAATATAGCCACTACCACACCTACTACCAAGCAAAGACAATTCACCACCACAGTAGCAGTCAAGGCCACTCCACAAGTAACCTACTGCTCACTCAAGTACACTGATATGAGAAGAGTCACCAGGAAAGCCTGCAAATAGAGGAAGAAATCTTTATCCTCATAGCCAAACTCAGTGTAATAGAACAAGCAAACCCTCTACCAAATGACCAAACATCAATGAAAAAGAACTAGTGCTGAAGTCCAGCTTCAGCGAGGGATGGGTACCCGAAAAAGGAAGGAGAGGGTCAGCGAAAATAACAAACACAGACAGAGACCTCAATGCATCAATATGCACGTTCTCTCTCTGCGGGCTGTCAGTGTGTTGCAGCTGGAGCCCAGTAGAGCATGAGACAATGCCTTTTATTTAGATTTTTCTTGGCAGGGGTGTTTTGGGTGCTGTTTTTATTGTATCAGCAATCTTAAATCAATAGTCCAAAAAGCAGTTAGGAAACTTTTTTAGAGTTCAGCAAGTCCTTTCCTTTTGTCGGCATGTCTAAGGTGATCAACTCGTGCTTCTTTTTCCTGGAATCAGGTTATCAGATTGAAACCATCCCTTCATTGTCTTGTAGTTATCTTGTGACCTTTTTCTGTTAGCAAGCTGAGGTTAATATCCACCCTATTAACAGGGTGGCAGCTATTTTGGTTAAATACAACTTTGCTAAAAGGAAAAATGTTAACATTTCTGTGGCCCTGTAATCTTGATCTAAATGTCAAAGTGTCATTTGACAGCACCATCCCTCACAAAACCAGTTGCACTCTCTTATTTTCCTAAGATCTAATTTTGCAGGATTAATAATTTTATAGCATATATTTTTATCCCAACACCTGATTCTTAATGATTTATTTAAAACTGGACACCACTAAGTAAAGGGAATTCTATGGTTTCATTCCCATATACTTAATTTATCCCAATCATATAATTTCCCATTAATACCAACCATTCTCTTGTCATTAATACAATCTCCAGTAAATGACATTTGCCAACTTAGATCATACTTTGGATGTTCCCTATGAGGATACCAAACCTTTCCCCATTTTATATCCCATGTAACCATTTACCCAGATGGTGGGAAGAGGAAGGGAACTTCTTTTATTTATTAATTTCTCTGGTAAAGGCAATTGCTCATGATAAATCATGACCAATGTTTTTGAAACATCTGCTGGCATAATTAATTGACTCAAAAGGGACAATTTGGAATTGTTCAATCTTCCCCTATCTTTGGTGGGACTATCTAATTTTATGACAACAACTGTTTGTGTGTCATTTCCTGCATCTTTTGGAAACTTAGGAAACTGCCATGCTGACCAAAACATCAAAAGAGAAAGTAAAAGCAGTACCACTATGCCAAGGCAGAGATCCTTACAGCGAAAGCAAGTGCTCATAGCCATGATCCTGCCAGCAGTTCTCCCTCCGGTGGCCTTGCCAACTTGGAGAGGGCAGCTCAAGCTATTCTTTTCAGGACTCTGCCATGGTGTGGACTGAGCCAAACTAGAACTACAAATAAGCAAAAAGATATGATACCACCAAAGGAATATAGTAATGCTCAAATTTCAGACTCCATAGAACAGGGAATACTTGAAATGTCTGAAAAATAATTCTGAGCAATGATCTTAAGAAAATTCAAAAAAACAAAAGAAGACTGAATTAGAGAGCACAATGAAACAGGAAAAAATATCCAGAATATTAAGGAGGAAATTTACAGATTAATACCTTAAAAAATAATGTAGCAGAACTCCGAGAAATGATTCACTCAATGAAATGAAAAAAAACAAAAAACAAAAAACACAACAGAGAGCTTGAGCAGTGGGGTGGAGCAGGCAGAAGAAAGAATTTCACATCTCGAAGAAGGTCTTTTTTAAATAATCCACACAGACAAAAAAAAAAGGAAAAAAGAAGTAAAAATAATGAAGAAAATCTAAGAGAAATAGCAAACATCCAAATTGTGGGCATCCAGAAGGAGAAAAGAAAGGAAAAGTTATTAAAAACCTATTCAAGGAAATAGTAATAGAAAACTTCCCATATGTAGGGAGAGATACAGATCTTCAGATCCAGGAAGCTCAAAGTTCCCCAAACAAGTTTAGTGCAAAAACATCCTCTCCAAGACACATTATAATTAAATTTGCAAAGCTCAAAGACAGAGAGAGAATACTAAAGGCAGCAAAGAAAAAAAGCATCAAGTCACCTGTAGGGGAGCCCCCATCAGACTAACAGCAGACGTCTCAACCAAAACCCTACAGGCCAGAAGAAAGTGGAATGATATACTCAAAATACTAAAAGAAAAACAAAATGCTAGCCAAGAATTCTTTACACAGCAAGACTGTCTTTCAGAAATAAGGGAGAACTAGTGTATTTCCCAGACAAACAAAAGTTATGAGCGTTCACCACCAAACGACCAGACCTACAAGAAATTCTCAAAGGAGTCCTGCATCTGGAATCTGAATAATGATGATCACTATCACAAATACACAAGAAAGAGCAAAACCCACCATTAAAACAAAAATTCCAGTGAGAAAGAGAAA
The DNA here is from genome assembly GCF_027409185.1 of Cynocephalus volans. NCBI lineage: Eukaryota > Metazoa > Chordata > Mammalia > Dermoptera > Cynocephalidae > Cynocephalus > Cynocephalus volans. The sequence continues at coordinate 169,826,200 of NC_084460.1, read as the reverse complement.
GAAGCTAAAACATGCTACCTTAAATTTTCAACTAACATTGAAGAAGAGAAATAAAAGAGGAAGCAATAATCGGAAGATATTTAAATCATCTAAACAAGAAGCAATTAACTGACAGGAATTAAACAATACTTGTCAATTACTACTCTAAATGTGAATGGATTAAACTTTCCACAAAAGACATAGACTGATTGATTGGATTAAAAACTAGACCCAAGTATATGCTGTCTTAAAGAGACCCAACTCACCTGTAGAGACACACACAGACTAAAAGTGAAGTGATGGAAAAAGGTATACCATGCAAATGGAAACCAAAAATGGGAAGGAGTAGCTATTCTTATACTGAACAAAATAGACTTTAAACCAAAAACATAAAAAGAGAAAAAGAAGGCCACTATATAATGATAAAGGAAACTATCCAGCTAGAAGACATAACAATCATTAACATATATGCACCAATACTGGATATACATATGTATATGTGTATATATATATACATATATATATATATGTATGTGTATATATATATACATATATATATATATGTATATGTATATACACATACACATACATACCCAGATATATAAAGCAAACACTCTTAGACCTAAAGAAAGAAATACACCCTGATATGTTAATAGTGGGTGATCTGAACACCTGTCTCTCAGTATGGGACAGATCTTCCAGGAAACAAATCAACAATGAGACAAAGGATTTAATCTACACCTTAGACCAACTGGACCTGGGAGACCTATGCAGCAAATTTTACCCAACAATTAAAAAATATACTTTCTTCTCATTAGCTCATGGAACATCTCCAGGATAGACCTCATATTAGGACAAAAATATAGTCTCAGAAAATTTGAAAAAAATTAAATCATTCCAAGTATCTTTTCAAAATACAATGGACTAAAACTGGAAATTAATAATAAGCAAAACTCTGGAAAATATACAAATACATGGAAACTAAGCAATAGGCTCCTGAGAGACCTAAGGGTCCAAGAAGAAATTAAACAGGAAATCAAAAAACTTCTTAAAACTAATGAAAATAATAATACATTATATCAAATCTTGTGAGATACTGCAAAAGCAGTACAAAGAGGCAAATTTTTTGCAATAAATGCTTACATCAAAATAATGGAAATACTTCAAATAATCAACCTAACACTATGCCTCAAACTTCAAAAACAGCAACAACCCAAACCTAAAGGTAGTAGATGGAAAGAAATAATTAAGATCAGAGCAGTACTAAGTGAAATAGAGACCCAAAAAACAATAGAAAAGATCAACAAAACAAAAAGTTGGTGTTTCAAGAAGATAAATAAAATAGACAAACCATTAGCTAGGTTAACAACAAAAAAAAAAGAAAAGAAGAAGAAGAAGAAGAGAGAAGACCCAAATAACAAAAATCAGAAATGAAAAGGGAGACATTACAACCAAAACCACAGAAATACAAAGAATCATTAGAGACTGTTATAAACAACTGTATGGCAGCAAATATGAAAATCTAGAAGATATGGATAAGTTTCTAGACACATACAAACTACCCAGACTGAACCAAGAAGAGACAGAAAACCTGAACAGACCAATTACAAGCAATGAGATTGAAGTGGTAATCAGCGATCTTCCAACAAAGAAAAGTCCAGGTCCAGATGGCTTTACAGCTGAAAAAGGAATAATACCAATTCTCCTCAAACTATTTCAAGAAAATGAAAGAGAAGCTACTCTCCCAAATCTTGATGAATGTAGATGCAGAAATTCTCAACAAAATATTAGCAATCAGAATACAGCAACACATTAAAAAAATTATACACCATCATCAAGTGGGATTCATACCAGGGATGCAAAGATAGTCTACATATGAACATCAATAAATGTGATACATCACATCAACAAAGTCAAAGACAAAGACCATATGATTACCTGAACAGATGCTAAAAACTCATTTGACAAAATTTAACATAATTTCATGATAAAGACACTCAACAAATTGGGTATAGAAGGAAAGTATCTAAACACAATAAAAGCCATTTATGACAAGCCCATTGCCAGTATCATTCTGAATGGGGAAAAACTGAGGGCCTTTCCCTTAAAAACAGGAACAAGACAACGATGCCCATTGTCAACATTTCTATTTAACACAGTACTGGAGGTACTAGCCAGAGCAATCAGGCAAGAGAAAGAAATAGAGGGAATCCAAGTTGGAGAAGATGAAGTCAAACTGACTCTATTTGCAGATGACGTGATACTATATACAGTAAAACCTAAAGAATCTATCAAAAACTCCTAGAGCTGGTTAATAACTTAGTAATATTGCAGGACACAAAATAAATGCCCCCAAATCAGTTGCATTTACATACTCAAATAATGAACTACCAGAAAGAGAAATAAAGAAAGGAAGCTCATAACAACTGTCATGAAAAAAATAAAATACCTAGGGATCAATTAACCAAGGAGGTGAAAGATCTGTACAATGAAAACTACTAACCACTTCTGAAAGAAATTAAGAAGACACAAAAAGATGGAAAGATATTCCATGCTCTTGGATTAGAAGAATTAACATTGTGAAAATATCTATACTACCCAAAGCAATCTACAGATTCAATGCAATCCCCATCAAAATACCATAGACATTCTTTGCAGAAATGGAAAAAACAACCTTACCTTTCATATGGAAAAACAAAAGACCTTGAATAGCTAAAGCAATCCTGAGCAAAAAATAAATAAATAAATAAATACATAAATAAAGCCAGAGGCATAATACTACCTGACTTCAAATTATACTACAAAGCTACTATAACCAAAACAGCGTGGTACTATCACAAAAAATAGACAGTCAGACTAGTGTAACAGAATAGAGAACCCAGAAATCACCCCTCAGGCTTACAGCCATTTGATATTGGACAAAGGCAACAAAAATCTACATTGGGAAAAAAGACTGGCTCTTCAATAAGTGGTGCTGGGAAAACTGGATATCCAGACGCAGAAGAGTGAAACTAGATATGCACCACTCACCATACACTAGAATCAACTCAAAATAGATTAAAGACAAGTGTAAGACCTAAAACTGTAAAATTACTAAGGGAAAATATAGGTGAAACACTTCAGCAACTAGGTTTGGGCACAGACTTTATGAACATGAGCCTGAAAGCACAAGCACCAAAAGAAAAAATAAACAAATGGTACTATATCAAACTCAAAAGCTTCTGCACGGAAAAGAAAGCAATCAAAAGAGTGAAACAACAACCTACAGAGTGGGAGAAAATTTTTGCTAACTATGCATCCCACAAGGGATTAATATCCAGAATATACAAGGAATTTGAGCAATTACACAGTAAAAATAATAATAAAAAAATAATAATAATCTAATTAAAAATGGGCAATGGAGATGAATAGACATTTTTCAAAGTAAGACATACAAATGGCCAACAGGCACATGGAAAAATGCTCAACATCTCTAGTCATCAGGGAAATGCAAATTAAAACTACATTGAGATACCACCTCACCCCAGTTAGACTGGCTGTAATCAAAAAAGAGAGTAAATAACAAATGCTGGTGAGGATGTGGAGAGAAGGGATCACTCCTGCACTGTTGGTGGGACTGTAAATTAGTACAACCACTATGGAAAACAGTATGGAGGTTTCTCAAAAAACTATAGATAGATCTTCCATTTGATCCAGCAATCCCACTTCTGGGTATATACCCAGAGGAACGGAAATCATCATGTCAAGGGTTGGTTACCTGCACTCACATGTTCATCGCAGCTCTGTTTATAAAAGCCAAGACATTGAACCAACTTTAATGTCCATCGATGGATGATTGGATAAGGAAACCATGGTATATATACACTGTGGAATACTACTCTGTCATAAAAAGAATGAAATTCTCTCATTGGCAACAACATGAATGTGCCTGAAGAAACTTATGTTGAGTGAAATAAGCAAAGCACGGAGGGATAAATACGACATGTACTCACTCATATGTGGGGGCTAAGAAAGAAAGAAGGAAGGAAGGAAAGACCGTGGTGGTGTGGTGGACCTGCAGAGGGAGAGAACATACCTTGGGCTACAAAGTGGAGTGGGGTGGGGAAAGGAGGAGGGGGAGAGAGGTTGGGGATAATTGGGTGGGGTACACAGGGTACAAACACAATTTGTGGTAATGGGTATGCTGCCAGTATGAATCTGGCCTTCACATCTTGGGCACAAGGGGTGACAATCAGCTTTGTATCTCATGAATATTCATAACCCATAAAACAAACAAACAAACAAAAAACCAATAAAAAAATACAAGAAAAAAAATAAAATAAAATGTTTTATTTTATAAATCCTCTAATAAAAATAAAATTAAATTTAAAAAATAAAAATAGAATGTTTATATACTTAAAAAAAAATAATAATACTGTTTGGCCAGGGGAATTTAGTACTTTCCTAATAGTTCTCTATGAAACTCAAAATTCTTAAAAGGCACAATTTTTAAAAATCTCCAAAATTTGAGGTGAAACTAAAAATTGCTAAACTTAGAATATAGTATTCAGACAGATCACTTGACTTAAATGTGTAGATATACTCTAAAGTCAGGAAACTTGACAAAAGAATGACTAAAATTGTAGCCACAATTCCAATAGCCCTACTCTTTCAATGGCTTTTTGAAAGACGCTGTGTTTTCTCTACAGATGCTTGTACAACTAGCTCTAATATATACAAACCAAAAGAAACAAAATAGCAAATAAAAAATGCAAACAATAAAAAAGAAAAAGCAGTTAACTATTTGATAGAATGAAACAAACCTTTGATAAATACTCAAGCACTGATAATATAACTTGGATCCTTCTGAAGCAATACTACCTGCTTTGGGATCTGATTTACTAAGTTTCTAGAACAATTAACATGTGTTTGTATCACTTAAGAAATACAAAATTTACCCTGCCTTGTTAGTATGAGAAATTGTCACACTGATTGTAAAAAATTTAATGTAGGAAAAACCTCTGAAATAAATCTATGGCTTTAGAGAATCAAAGTTTTGAAAGCTGGTAAGACAATGTAGGAACTTCGGAGGTATGGGAAGTGTACAAGGCCCCCCAAAATCCTAGGGCCTAAAGATTTACCTATCTCTGCAAAGGTAGAATTAAAGTTTTCAACAGGTGTGTAAAAATGAACCCCAACCTTAAAGGTTTTAAGCAACAACAATTTATTTATCATCAGTTCTGTACTACTTGCCCATTTCAGGTATAGAGCTACTCTGCTTCAATCACCAAGTGTTTTCTGATACTGGAATCCGTGTTAGCATATGGGCTTGGCTGCTGCATCAGCTACAAATCTTGGAAAGCTTCCAAGTTATGTCACATTTGTTCATATTCCCATAAGCCCCCTACTATGTGTGAGTTATCTATGTATCTGTTTATCTATTGTCTATCCATCTGTGTGGCCACCGCTCTTATCAGACAAATCCCATTTACAAGAAAAATAAAAACAAGCTTCTAGGACTCTTAAAAAACACAGGTCCAGAATTGGTACAGTGTTGTGTCTATTCCCCTTTGCTGAGCAAACTCATCACAAGGCTAGTCATGATTCAAAGGAAAGGGAAAGAAAATTCTTTATGATAGAAGTGACCAATACTGTATGGCCATTTTAAATCCTCAATAATTCACCTCTGCAGCACAAAGTTTGCTCCGACATGGAAACTCACACTCTCCCAAGATCCCCAAAGTTTTGTCTTACAATATCGAGTCTGACTTGAACTGTAAAACCTCATTATCTAAATAAGGTCCAAATGAGGATGAGACTCTTGGGTGTGACTTCTTAGGTAAGATTTTTCAGACATAAATAACTATGAAAGAAAAAGAATATACATCCCCACCCTCTTGCCTTCTCCCACAATAGATCCTACATTGTGAGCAAAGGACAGGATAATCAAAATAGACACTTCCATTTAGAAAGGAGAGGGAAGATATGGGAGCCACATCACAGTAACCGGTGTACAGCAGTTATGAAATCCAGGCAGATATATGTCACCATGTCCCTCAGTTCCAGGGACAAAGGATGTGACTTTTCTCTCTTGGGTGGCCAGGGAGAATAAGTGATCAGTTGGACCAATTAAGTTTGTAGCAGGTTTCTGCTTAATCATTGTAAGAGGGACTTGAGGTTCGAATATCAGGAGCTTAAGGAGATACTTGTTTATGTTTCAGCTGAGGCCCCAACTTTCTCTATTGTCCTTGAGCTCATATCATTGATCTTATCAGTAGACTTTATCAGTAGTTAAATTGGATGGAGATTTATTTGCATCTATATTTAAATTATGTCCCCTCAGACTTCCACTACTTTGAAGATATGGTCAGGCATCTTTTCCAAAAGGGTCTGGGATCAAACATTTCAGTCTGCTGAAGCCTCAAACCCACACATCTTTGAGGGTTTTAGGTCTTGTATCTCTGAAATCATGAGACTTAAATTTGGAGACTACGAGACCTTAAGACAGCAATTATTTTAATTCTTTTGATCACATCACTGAGACTTTGAGACTACCACAGCATGAGATGATGAAGTTCATCTGTGGCAGATGGTAAGCCTGAAGTCATGAAAGTAAGAAACAATTAAATCGTAAGACTGTAAGAGTCCATCACTATAAGACTTTGAGATTGTGAGTTCTTGTGCTTTCTGTCCCAATCCCTTAGCATCTGCTTTCTTAATTTTTTTTTTTTTTTTTTTTGGTGTAAGAGATTACTTATTGAGAATCATTTTCATTTTTTCAATGTCTCCTCCAAAATCAAATTGTGTGCTCCAGTCTGTGGGATCATTTAAAGTTTTACTGGCTTCTCCTCAATAAAACAAAACTATCCCTTCTCTTTTAGGCTTATTCTACTGCTACCTTGCCTGGGATCTTAGCAACTGGTACCAGGTAGCAAAGTGTCTTCCACACTTGCTTACTTAGGGAATTCCATAAACTCCATAATTTACATCTGAAGGTTAGTCATTTGGTCATTTTGTTTCCATAGTACTTTGATGGCTTTAAAGAATAATATATTTTGGTTTGTTTCATGAATTCTTGTTTATTTGCTTTTTAACAAGAGTGAAAGATTTTTACATCCTTTTGTATCATAACCAGAAATGGAACTTTCCTTGTCTTTCCTGTGTGTGTGTGTGTGTGTGAGTGTGTGTATGTGTGTGTGTGCGTGTGTGTGTGTGCGCACGCACCTATGAACCCAAGTGTGTATCCACACATGTATCTGTCTACCTATCTATTCAATTATAGAAATTCTTTTTTTAAAAAATTTCTCTCAAATATTTCTGATCTATTTTATTCACCTCTTGATTCTCCCTCATATTTAAATTTCTTAATTTTTATTAAACAAACTTAAAATTCCTTTGAAATTTCGCATGTTTTTACTTCATCCATTTTGGCTTGCTGTCTCTTGTTCTTTTCTATTTGGTGAAATACAGTTGTGAGTTCATATTCCTCGTAACTTTAACTATGCTTTTATTTGAGAGAAATTTTTGAAATTAATTTCCTCAGCGAGGAAATACACATGATTCGACTGGGAGTCTGGTGGCAAAACCAACACAGGACATTCATATCAAACTAATTGAGATTTAGGCACAACACAGGCCTGTGAATGCTTCAATATGATTGTGGCCCAAAATTGAGGATAGAAATTTAAAATAGGATTTCTGAAAAAAAGTATTTTGATTTGTTTGCTTTCTTTCTACTCAAAGCAAACAAGTCATTTTCTAATCACAAGTTAGTGTTTTTTTTTTTTTTTAATTTTGTTGTTGTTGTTTGTTTTTGTGTTTTATTCTCCTAGTTGCCCTTCTATGTCATTTTTCTCTAGGAGAATTTTCCTCATATTGTGAAATTCTCTGATTTTACCTTCCAGCTTGCACTGCTTCAGTGTACTCCCAAGCCCCGGAATTACATTTCCTTTTTCCTTGTTTTGCTTTTTGCTTTTCTAGTTATCTGGTCAGTTTTTTTGTTCTTTTGTTGTTCTGTTTTTTGTTTTTGTTGTTGTTGTTGTTTTCTTTTCTTTTCTTTTGTCTCATTCTACCATAAGCTGTAGCCATGCTAAAAATATTTTTCTTTTAACATTCAAACCTGTATTTTTATGTATATTTTGCTAGAAGATGTTTCTCTACAAATATCATTTATTACTAAAATCTAATTAAACTTCTAATTATTGTGGAAACATACAAAATACATTCAAAATGTCTCCTGTTAATAGAGTAACAAATATCATCCTACATTAAAAGGATAATGGAGTCTCAATAACTGTTAAATAGCATCCTTACTCATTATTGCACTCAAGAAACTCATTTTGCTACCCACTTACATAAAATATTCCTGTAATTTAAAAGTTGAGTTTGATTTTTAATATTTTTATTCATATTATGTTATGATTAAAATAAACTACATACGTCTACTTAAACTATATCAATGTATCTCAATTATGTCTTGATGCACACATGTCCAATTATTAAATATTTTTCTTTCCATGACTTTAGATGGTGTTACATTTTCAGTAGGTCCATAGTTCTTCAGATTTTATTGCATATTTCATGTATATTTTAGTACAATAAATATATCTTAGACATACTTAAGTGATTTGGCAATTTGACTGTTCTTGGTGGGGTATAAACTTGAAAACACTGTATTTTATTTTAACATTGCTCTCAAACATGCTCTGATCTCCTCATCTCCAGAGTTAATGCTATCTAAAACAAAACATCCTATTACTCTCAGATATATATATATAAAAATCCAAGCCAGTTCACTTTAAATCTTTCCTCTCTCATCTAATTTAAACTTTATTTTATATTTATTTTAAGCTTAAGTTGGGCTAATGGCTGGCTCACAACCTGTAGTAGAAAGAGTCAGCCTGATTCTGTCCTCTAATCTTCCACCCTGCAGTTCTATATTTCTTGTCTGTCTGATTCTTCCATGGCCAGTACATAGGGAGAGAGGATGAGTACAAAATACAAAATTGTGATATCACTTGGTACTGCTGAATAGATAGCACATACATTTCTCCAACTTAATAGATTTAAAACTGAGCTCCTGGTAGCTACACTCTAAAATCACGCACATATATTCTCATGTGATCTATCAACACACATCTATCTCTCAGTTGATAATGATTTTATCTTTCTGGTTGCTGAGGCTCAAATTCTCGAATTAGAAGAATCCTTGAAGTATCCTCTCTGTGTCTCTGTCTTTCTCTTTTTCTTTCTCTTTCTCACCGATGCTCACACACACATGCACACACACATACAATTTCCTCATTCTCATCCTATAGCTTATTCATCAGAAAATCCTGCCAAACCTGTCTTCGAAATATAACCAGAAATCTGCTGCTTCTCACCATCTACTCTGATGATGTAGTTAATCATCACTACTTTCTAGGATCATTTCAATACCATCCAACAGGCTGTTGTACTTTTTCCTTTTCCCTGTAAAACCTATTCTCGTCTCAGTAACCAATTTTTCTTTTCAAGCAAGAAACAGGGCATGTTATCATCTTGCAATCCCCCAGCACCCTGCAATGACTTTTCAAAGTTATTTGCCACGTGTTTATGAGACTCTACAATATTTTGTGCCCTGTCATCTCTGATTATTTCTTTTACTTTTCTCCCCCTTGATTTCTCTCTGGTAGCCCCTTTCTTTGGTCTCCTTCATGTGCACCAGGATCTCCTGCTTTAGGGTATCTACTCTATCATGTCACTCTGCCTGGAAAGATTTTGCTTTATTTGTCTGTTTGGCCAATTGTCTAAGCTTCTTCATACCTTTGCTCAAATTTTATCTTTACAGTAGAGCATACCCTATTTATCATATTAAATATTTTCACCTACTCCTGTACTCTTTGGCACTTTTAATACCCCTTTACCTTGCTCTAATTCTTTTAGTGATTTCATGGTTAAATCTGTTACACATTTCGAATCATGGATGTACAGTTGTATTAGACCATGTCTGTTGCTTATAACAAAATATCTGAACTGGGCGATTTATAAAGAAAACAAAATTTATTGCTTGCAGTTTCTGAGGCTGGGAAGTCCAAAGTCTATCTGGTGGTGGCAACAGTGACCCAGGGGTCTCACATTGCAAGATGGTGGAAGCAGAGAGAGAGACCTCCTCATTCACTCTCTTTTATCAGAACCATGCTCATGACCACCATTTTTAATCTATTCACTATGGCATGGTCCACAATCTAATCACCTCTTCAAGGTCCCACCTTTCAATTACCATAATAGGATTTCCCACCCTCTTAACAGTCACAGTAAGGACCAAGTTTCTGATACATAAAACTTGGGGGACACAATTCAAACTTCAGTTAGCTTTCAGGGGACATAATTCAATCCACTACAATAGTCTATGACAATATCTGTTGTTCAAATTAAGATTGGCTATGAGCCTATTTTTCTTAGCCAACACACTTTAAGATCACTTCTTCACTTATTAATTACATCCTTCAGAAAGACAACTATTTTTTTCTGAACTTCATGTCAATTTCTGCTGTAAACATTAAATAACCAAATAGCCAAAATGGAGAAGTATATTAAATATATATTATTATGAAATTAGTTTTATATTTGAAAACTCAGAAATCAACCACCTTATGAGCAATCCAAGAGCGTATGTAGTGTATTTTTTCCCTTTATTTCAGTAAATTGAAGTCTTATAAAAAAAAGTGTGTGTGTGTGTGTGTGTGTGTGTGTGGGTGTGTGTGTGTGTGTGTGTGTGTGTATGTCTCGTTTGCCATTAGGAAGTGAACTATGAAATGACAAATTTGATGTGGTTTTTCTCACTGTCCTGTCACCTTCCATTTGATCTGCATTTTTGGATATTCTTTAAAACTTCTGTTGATATACAAAACAGGAAGTAATAGTATTGCAGTCATTGTGGTATTTTGTTTAGAATTTAGCTTTTTTCATCATCAATCAAAGATACAAGGAGACATGAAAGCAGAGAATACAAAACCTGCTTTTTCCTAAGGCATTGTTTTTCCCAATCAGAGTTTGTTTTTCAGTTCATTGGAGTGTTTTACTTTTTAATGGTTCACTTCACTGCTTCTTCAAAGGACACAATATATCAAAGTAGGGAAAATGTTTTCTTATTTTTCATATCTAAAAATTGATGGAATGGTACAGAGTTTTAGTTTCTACAATATTTAATGTAATACTTTATATAACTTTCAGCTTCATAAACTATTTATATTGGAATTGTGCTGTTAAGATTTTTTCAACCTGCAATAATTACATTCTGTGCTACAAAAATAAAGCAGAAAAATATTCTACTTGATTATACAGTGGTAGATGTAGTATTTCTATACTTGTTTGGAGGCTTATCTGATTTTTAAATCAGAATGCAGACAGTGTAAAATTTGAGGAGAGAAAGATGGAAATATTGGCTGAGACTGGAATGTATTTCTTGAAATAAAAATTGTTGTGAGTTCAGTTGTGCCCTCCCCACTAGAAAAATATACAAAACAAGATATGTTGAAGTCCTAGCCTGCAGTGTCTGTAAATGTGACCTATTTGAAAATAGGGTCTTTGCAGATGTGATCAAATTAAGATAACATCAATAGTGGGCCCTAATCAAATATGCCTGGTGTGTAATAGAGAGGAGAAGCACAAGTGAAAGCACAGACACAGGCACAAAGCGAAAAGCACCTTGTAAAGATCCAGGTAGAGATTGGATTCAAGTAGCTACATGCCAAAGAATACCAAGGATTTCCAATGACACTAGGAGCTAAGAAAGGCATTAAACAGATTCTTGCCTGGAGGCTTTGGAGTGTACATAACACTGCCAATAACTTGATTTCAGACTTCTAGCCTCCAGAACTATAAGAGAATACATTTCTGGTGTTTTAATCCATCCAGTTTGTGGCACTTTGTTTTGCCAAACTAATACAAAAAGAGAATGAGTTTTCACTTCTCTTTGAGTGATAGAGGGAAGGGTTTGTCTATTTGTGTCTAGGGAATAAGAAACATAGAGACATTTATTAAAAGCATTCTAAATACCAAACTTTTAATGTACATCTCATTTAATTCTTATAATTTAGTGAGCAAAATACAGTTTTATTTTATAATTGAGTAAACTAATATCTGTATCATACAACTAATAAATAACACAGATAAACACACACATTTGTGAGACACTGAACCTGTGGATGACAATTGCTTTCTATGATATTCACAGCATCATGGTAGAGACACATTATTTTCCTCCCCTCAAATAGAGCATTTATTGACAATTAGTAGATTTTACTAAAATGACACCCCATAAAAGTTTGGGCCCATAAAATATCAAATATCAACCTAGACTATTTAAAATATAATAGCAAAGCACCCTTCTTAATAAGATAAATAATCTAAAATAAGAGCATAAATTATCCCTACTGATGGAAATTTTAGCTGGTACTTTCTTTTACATGATTTATAAATGCATTTGACTGATTTATGAGAATTGCATTTAACAAGAATCATCAGAATAGCAAATTTTATTCACATTCTAAAGATTGCTTAGAAGCTGAATCAGTTTGCCAAGAAAAATGAACTACAGTACTGTCTGAACATCATTAGTGATTATTTTTTAAAATACTTGGATGAAAGGAAGAAAGAAACACTACAAAGGGGGAAATAAATACATATTATTGTGTCTCCTTTTCAATTTTCTAAAGGTTTCAAGACATTTTTGAATAGCCAAGAAATTACTAAATTTTCTATATATTGCTAATAATACTTTTTTAAAAAAATATGTCTATATGATTAAATTTTGGGCATTTTCATCTTATTTGATACAATAGTCTTTGTGTAAATATGTGTGTGTGTTTGTAACAATTATGTTTTGTTGATCTGCATTTTAAAATTTTTTTTGCTTTGAAACCATCCAATAAGTATATGTTGAGTACACAATATAAAGCCAAATTAGGAGCAGTGATTCATAGAAATATTAGGTCTGATTCTTCTTCACAAAAATCTGACCATCTTGCTATGTCCTAAATCTTTTAAAGGTTGTGAAACTCTTAAGTCCATCATGACGAAAGAAAGTGGCTAATGAGCTTAGTAGATTAAAAGAGAAATTACTGTATACATATGAGATATGCGATATGAGTCATGAATAGTAGCATAATTTTAGAATAACCAAAGACAAGAATTACCAGAAAATATACTATGTATGAAAAAATAATATTTTAATATTAATGGATTTGTTAAATAAAGATAGCACAGTGCCTTTGACAAAATGTGTTAGTATAAATGATTATTTGAGAATAATATGCTGTATTCTACTACAAAAATTACATACTACTATGAAAATTACTTTCAATGCCATTTACTTTATAAGGGAAAAGTATATGAAATCTAAGGAGAATAGGATAAACATCATACTTAAGAATTCAAGTCATATTCCAGAAAAAAATTAGTAAGAGATCACTTCATAACTTTAAGTGATAATTTTCCAAATTAAAATTCACTCCACTTCCAATATATCAAATAGCTTGCACATGTGATTTCAGAATGCCTATTTGCAATATGTTAGTAACTGAAGAGTGCTGCATAGGTAGACAAAATATGAGGAGGAAAGTACTCCATAGAGAGTAGAACACAACAAATTCTTTAAAATTACAGATCAATGTTGTGGATACTTAACTATATATGATGAAATATATCATTTAAATACAATAAGAAGAAGTCACTAGGATGTGGCATAGATTCACTAAACTATGCTTGTAGATTTACCACATACTGCTACAAAATGGTTACATTCATGAAATTAGATATAACTATGTAACCACATATATGTATGTACATGTACATATGCATAAATTTATATCTCAATTACACAAAATACTTCAAAATGTTGAGTATGTTAAAATGAATAAAATTAGATTGAAGTTTCACTTGATGCATTTTAATGTAGCTGATAACACATCAATATTATGTAGAATTTAAACTTAAAGTATTGATCTTAGCCAAACTCTGAGATATGAATTCACAGAATTCTTACAAATAGATAATAAGAAAAGATTAAATGATGAAAGAACAAAATTAAAAATGAATGAACATATAAAAACCTGAAATAATTTTAGCAATAGATTAAAATAATTAAAATGAATCGGTGCATAATTCTTTATTTGATAAAAATATATCTGATTACGTAGATCTGGCTTGATCATATGCTAAAAATAAAGAAAATCTTTTGAGATACATATATATATATATTTTAAAAACACAGAAATATAGTGTCAGTACGGAGGTAATAGATTCATTCTTCCAATTGAATTTAGATTTGTTTTCCATAGCTAGAGGATTTTGTTCAGTCCTTGACATCAATTTTAATGACTACGGTATCAAGCCAGAGTGCATTCAGGAGAAAAATAAGCAGGATGCTGAGGTGCAAATTCAAAGATGAAAGACCATGCTGTGTAATGTGTAATACATTATCAAATGCTTGTAGACATATTCCATGTGGTGGCATAGCTCTGGACTTTAGAAGTAAAACTTACTGGTAGCTTTTTGCTTAAAATTAAGATGTACTTTTTCCTTATAACCTTTTGAAGTGTTCAAAAAGAAATGAGTTGGCCTCGTTGTTATTAGTGAGCTTCTACAGAGAACACTTATGTTGCACTTTGCCCCGAGCCCTTCGTTTTCCCCTAAACAGATGGAGAAAATGGAACCTACCACATTGCTAACCTCACAACTCTAGCCACATTCAATATGACCCTGCTAGTGTTTGCTTACAGAACCTACCACAATTCCCGGTCCTGGATGGGTTTTAACATAAATCAACAAGATTTTTCCCACCGGAATCTTTTTATTTTGCATAATCATATCACACATTTTTCTGTGATAGTAGGAATTGAATGATTTCATTTAGCAACTATTGGTAATCATGTTCTGCAAGAAACTGAGGAAGCAAATGTGCAGCAGGAAATAGTTAAGACAGATATATAGAGCATAGATGAGAGGTAGAAATCAATACTGAATCCAATACTTCTTTGAAGTTCAACTCTTTTCCCACTGATAACATTCTTTAATTTCACTGACTATACCTCTAACATTCTAGGAAAGTATTCCTTGTAACTAAGCCTGTTTGAGTCGCTTTTCTGTGTTTTTCTTCCAAAGGATGTTGTCTAAAATATGTGTTCCTCAGGGAAGAACTAGAGTAATATTTCTCAGCCACACTATTGTAAATGGAAGGATACTATGGGAGACAGAACTGGACCACCAAAGGACATTGTTATTTTGTAACAAAACTTTCTTTCCTGTGAATTTCATCCATGATTAAACTCCAGCAAGTGACTCTAAATATAAAACCACATTCTTAATTTTCACTATGGCTGCAATTTTTACTACAATTGTTTTCCATAATTCTCAAAATACTACGCAAGATTTGATTTTATATTTTCTTATAGTACTATTTTCAAATTACTTCAAGAATAGAATAGTCACGACCTACAATTATAAAATAAAATTGTTTTTTAATTTGTAGACACCTTGAAATGCCACATTTTTACATGTTGAGCTTTTAGAAATTATATTCCACTTCGAATATTTAAATGTACGAGCCCCATAAACACATACATTCATAGATGCCCAAATATAACTTTTAAGAGGTGCATAACCAATAGTATATTTGTACCTAACACAGGTGCATAAACATCAGCATTGGGGCTGCAGCTGGTCTCATCCCTCTCCAGGGTCTCTGGGTATTTTGCACAGTCTCAAGGCAGATGACAAATAAATGCAGATTCTTTTCCAACCAAAATCCAAATAGCTGACACCTAATGACAAAGTCACATACACCCTTGTATTTTAAGAAGTTACTATTGCAGTTGGGAAGGATCTACTGCAACATAGACCCACACCATGACCAGCAGTGCACAGAGCCTAGCTCTCCCATCCACAGGAGCCTTTGTATCTGCTGACTCTGGCCCTTCAGTTCTGAGACTGAATTTCAGATTTAGAGGAATATGTTTAATGACTCTGAAAAGAAAATTATCTCTTGGAAATTATCTAACCTAAACGTATTACCAGTGCAGAAACTCTTCTTTCGCCAAACCCATTGATCTTTTTCATTTTTTCTCCTTTCTTTAGTAAGTCTTCCCTCTGAAACATATCACACGATTTGTGTAAGATTAAAAAAAAAAAAAAGTTAGAAAACTTGGTACAAAATTTATATCACGTTTTTATCAATCAGTTAGTGAATTCATTTTATCTCTTATTTCCTCTTATCTCTTCAAAAGGAGGAAATTTCAAATAGAACTGAAGATGAAAATATAACTCCTAGCCTCAAGGCATTTATCTTCTGTCCTGGACATCTAATACCCTAAAACACGTGATCTAGATTCTTTTTCAAGTCATATTGGTGAAGTGGGTGGCTTTTAGTGAATGTGACAACTCTTGGCTTAATCCATGTCACAATTTGAAAAATATTACAGGAAGGTTGAATATCCTGATCAGTCATGTCATATTGACACAAAGTCTCTAGCCCAATTATCCCCACTAACAAATGCTATAATTCAAGTCATGTACCATGTAAAGGAAATAATTTATTTTTCTTCTCAAAGGCCACCTCTTCTGAGGAGTCTTTCATAAAATATACTGTGGAATCCCCAATGCACCTTTAACCCTGCATGATTTTTCTTCATAGTATTTATGTATCAGCTGGCACACTATATAATTACCTGTCTCCCTGTAAGCTTCAGTGGGGCAGAGACTTGTTCAATTTTAGTCACCTGTGTGTCTTTAGTGCTTAGAACAAAGCCTGATACACAGAAGGCACTCTCAGTAAACACTGTAAGATGAAATCAAGCTCTTATGCTTTTACTGAACCAAAACGAATCCGGGATATCTAGAATAGTACTGCAGTTTCAAATTGTTTGCCTTAAATAGAAATTCGTTGAACTTGGAAAGGATAATTTTGAACAACTATAGAAAGTGTCCAGTATTATTGTCTTATAAAAATAAATGGGCACCTCAATATTTTATCCCTCTCCTAATAAATTGCATTTGCATTTAGTGCTTTAACAGATTTTTTTTTCTCCAAATGTGGTAGTATTGTATTTTCACCTAAGAAAATAATGCCAATGGTAATTGACATTTTATACATGCATACATACATAATACATACATACATACATACATATATACATATATATACATATATACATATATACACAAATCTATACATATATATACATATGTATATGTTTATATATATGTATAGATTTGTGTATATATATATGTATATATATCACATTTTCCTTATCCAGTCATCCAGTGATAGACATTTAGGTTGGTTCCAACTCCTGGTTGTAAATAGAGCTTCAATTAACACGGAGTGCAAGTATCCCCTAGACATGATGATTTTTATTCCTTTGGATATATACCTAGCAGTGGGATTGCTGAATTGAATGGAAGTTCTGTCTGTAGTTGTTTGAGGAACATATTTACCATTTACAATCATGGCTGCACCAATCCACGATCCCATCAACAGTGTAGGAGGTTTCCCCTTTCTCTACATTCTTGCCAGCATTTGTTATTCTCTATCTTTTTGACAATATCCAGTCTAACTGGGGTAAGATGATATCTCAATGTTCTTTTCATTTGCATTTCCTGGATGATTAGTGATGCTGAGCACACTTTCATGTACGTTTTGATTATTAATGTCTTCCTTAGAGAAATGTCTGTTCAGCTCTTTTGCCCATTTTTTAACTGGGTTACTTGTTTTTTTACTGTTAACTTGTATGAGTTGCTTGTATATTTTGGATATTAATCCTTTGCCAAATGCATAGTTTGCAAATACTTTCTCACACTCTTTAGGTTCTTTTAGCACTATGTTTTTTTGTTTTGTTTTGTTTTTTGCTGTGCAGAAGCTTTTTAGTTTGATATAATCCCATTTGTTTTTCTTTCTGTTGCCTGTGTTTTTAGGGTCCTATTTATAAAGTCTTTGCCCAGTCTTACTTCCTGAAGTGTTTTCTTCCCTATGTTTTCTTTTAGGAGTTTATAGTTTCAGGGTGTATATTTAATTCTTTAATCCATTTTGATTTGAATTTTTGTATATGGACTAGAGGTATGGATCTAGTGGACACAGCAATCACAATAATATGTGAAAAAGTGGTAAAGGGGGAGAGGAAGGGCAAAAGGGAGGAAATGGCAAAGGTCAACAAAAATTGATTACATTGTATAATGATGAATATACCAATTATCCTCATTTCAACATCACGTATTGCACACAGGTATTGATATTCAATGATGTACCCCACAGATACATACAGTCAACTATGCTCCAATGAAAAAAATAATAAACATACCAAACAAGTAAATATTTAAATAAAATGCAGAAATTTATTTTCTTACATCTCCCAAGACTGGAAGTCCAAGAGCAAGGTGTTGACACATTTGGTTTCTCCTGAGGCCTCTCTCCTTGGCTTGCAGAAGGCTGTCTTCTTGCTGTGTCCTCACAAAGCCTTTTCTCTGTCTGTGCACCTCCCTGGTATCTCTCCTTTCCTAGAAGATCGTCAGTCATACTAAATGAGAGTCCCATCTTTACAATCTCATTTAACTTTACTTATCTCTTTAAGGTCCTGTAACCAAGTATAGTCACATTGGAGATTAGGCCTTCAACTTACAAATTTTGGGGAGGGACACAATTCAGTCCATAAAAATCAGTTTTTAGGAAATATATAACATAGTAAAACACTCAGGTTTTAGCATAAAATTGTAAAAAGTTTTTAAAATAAGAAATTGAAATTGAATATTGTAATTTCATTAAAAATTAAAATATACAAAAATTTTTCTGCTTAAAAGAACTTTTTTGTGGGTATGCAATAGCATTAGGACAATTTTTATAGTGTATAAATCAATTAAAATAAGTTAATCTTAACTTTATGAACTATCTCTAGCTAGTCCATTCTATATTTGAGTTTCTTTACCAAATTTCTATTTTTTAATTTCTGTTTTCCTAGGATTTTATCCATTTTATTCTGATTCTTAAGTTTATTTAATAACATTGACCAAATAAATTTTTTGATTATTTAATTATTGGTATATGTTGTGACTTTCTCATAACGATCTCTTAATTTGAATGTCTGTATTGTCCATATATTTGTTGGTTGTTAGTTTATATTTTATTATTTTATGAAATAATTGCATTTTAATGTATATGTTATTCTTGTTTCATAGTTTGCTATTTTTTCCCTTTATATTTGATTGGCTTGCTATGTTTTCTTAGATTGTGGTTGTCCTTTTTGTTGTTTATCTTTGATAGGTATTTAAATTCATGCATTTATTTCTTTTAATTCTTAGATTAACACAGGTATTTAATACTATTACTCTGATTCTATGCTCAGCAAAGCTATATCCCACTATGACTGATATGTAATGTTTTAATTATACATATGTGTGTGCATGTATATTCTAAATATTCTTAATTTTATTTAACCCCTGAATGGTTAATATGGTTTGCAATGGTATCATGTAATAGCTATATTTTTAGTTACAATTTTTATATGTGGTTATATTATTAACATTTTGTTTTAGTGTAATATAATTACATACTGTTGTCTCTAATATTTCTACATTTTTGGAATTTGTTAAAATTGTGCCTAATGAGGCTACCTGAGATCTATTTTTATTTCTTTTCGATGAACACTCACAAAATTATTTTATCTTTTTGGGTTATATTTTATTTAGTTCTTTCTTTCATTAGAGTTTTTTTTTTTTTTCCCCCTTCTCTGTGGAGATTAAGCTGCTATGGTGCAATGTGTGGAGGGAAGTTTAATTCTTATTTCAACTGTAGAATTAATTATGTTTTTATCCTTTTACCACCTTCCTTAGCTCATCCTCTTGACACTTTTTTCTCTCCATAAATCACATAGAAACATGTGTTCATAAATTAATAATTAAACATACTCTTCCAATCTGCTTCTATACCTGAAAAAAAAAATTGAACTGCAAAAGAGTTCAATTTCTAGCTCAAAATAATGAATTAAAACTAATGTAAAGTTATATACCAATATATTTTACTAAGATGGCTCCTCCTGATGCTAGTTAAGTTACTGCTGTAGAACATTCTTCTAAATTTGCATAAAAGTTTGTCAATCCTAGATGTATAAACAAGAAACTAAGAAATTATTATTTTCTCCTAATCCTTGGCACAGGTTTGAAGAGAAATGGTTCTCTATTCATGGTGTGGGCATGGACGGGTAGGAAGAAAAAGGGTTAAGAAGGGGAAACTGTTTTACTATTTATTTCCAGATCCACATATGGTTTAATGATAATGACTCCATTATTTGGTAGACAAATTTAGGTTATTGTGCTGACAATCTTGAAATTCATGTCTTTTTTAATTAAAAATATGTTCAAGTTTTGGTTTCCTTCTAATATTTTCCATATAGAATTAATTCCGTTATAGTTAAATCCTTTGTAGAGCCAGTTTAATACAAGTCAATTTTTTTTATATTGATATAAACATTCTAGATTAAGGAAATAACATATTTTTTTTTCTTTTTGCTGATTTAAACGAAATTTTCTGAGAGCCCTTTAACTAAAATTGACAAGCTTTCTTATAAGCATGAAAGTATTCCCAAGAAACTAACTTTATGTAGTAAATAGTAATTTGCAAAACAGGTTGTTTTCAGATAGTAACCCTAGTTGAGAAAAAAGAAGAAAATTATTACTGAAAGTTAATATTTTACTTTATTTAACTGTTACAGAATACTTGAAATATTGTCAATATATTTTTATAAAATATAAATATAAAACTAGGAGATTTACAAACATAAGTAAATAACTGTTTATTAAAAGGCATGCCTTTTAATAAATTAAAAGCAATATAGCTGTATGTCTTTAAACATTGCTAAATATAGGGAAAGTATTTTAAAAAGCCATAAAACGTTTTTCTATTCATAATTTCACTTTAGCTGGATACAAAAGTACAGCAAGATAGGAAAAATTAGCCCTGTTGGTGTACAGTGGACCCAGAAATCTATAACCAATAAAGTTTCACTGCGTGTAACCAAAGGACTGAAGAGATCAAATGTGCACATCATAAGTTTTGCAATGATGAATAGGCTTATTACCCTGAATAGATCAACAAACATTGTATAAATGTATTGCATATAACTATGTATCCCACAAACATATACAATAAATGTTACAATTTGTGGCAGCTAAAAATAAATAAATAAATAAATATACAAACAAATAAAGGTGGGAGGGGAGGGGAGAAGACACAACAATCCCAACAATTCCTTAAATTTGTTAAGGCAAGTGAACAGTTATCATGTAGTGGGGGGGGGGGAGTAAAGGAGGGGAGTGCAGGTGACCACCGGGGGAGGGAAGGGAGGGGGCTTTCTTTCCCGCATCTTGCGGGGTCCAGTGGATACTGGGGGGCAGAAGTGCCCGCCCTCTTCCCAACTGGCCAAAAATGCCACCCGCGAAATACAGGATTTTGCCTTAAATAACTGGCACGTGCGCCTTCATCTGCGCCGGCGTTCATGTGTAAATTCGCGCCCGGCTCACCTGGGAGCGGTCACTCTGCCGGCCGTGGTTCCAGGGATGGAATAGGGGACGCAGATAAGCCAAGTTTAGTGCCCCTAATTGCAGGGGCAAATAGGCCCAGAGAAATGGATCCAGCCAGGGCACGCGGCCCCGAGCCGCATCGTGTGGGAGCACACGCGCGGCCGCTACTCGTGCATGCAGTGCGCCTTCTCCACGGCCTCGTGGCCCGCCATGACCCTGCACTTGGAGGACCACCGCCCCGGTGCCCCCGCGGTCCCGGCGCCCGGGCCGCCGCGCCCCGACGCCCCGGCGGACCCAGCCCCGCTTGCACCCAAGGTGTCGCCGCTGCTGTCGGAGGGAGAGCTTCCGGTTTACTCGCCGCTCTGAACTTCGCCACCGCTTGGGGGGTGGGCCGTGGGGTATGAGTCGTTTTTTAATTTGGGGGGGCAATAAAGGAGGTGCGATGAGCCAAAAAAAAAAAAAAAAAAAAGGGACACGAAAATCAACTACAGTGTATATTGAGAAGTTACAATGAAAAAAATTTTAAAATAAAAATAAATAAAATAAAACAATAGAAATACAAAAGTGAAAATGAATTTTCTGTATAGAAAATAGAGAAAAACCTGACAGTGTTCTTGCCACAAAATTTGCTCTTCTATCACAAATCTATGCTCAGATCTTTTTTTTTGTTTTATTTTTGTCTCTTTTTTCTTCACATTTATTTTTCTCTTAAGACAATTTTATCTGTCTTCACATTCTAGTTGATGCTTTCTGAAGTCACTAATGAAAGACAAAGTTACATTAGAATCTAGAGTTTTGCTATCACCAAGTCTGACATCTGTAAACAATTATGTGTTAATTGACTATCAAAGAAAGTAATGTGAATTATTAATGCTAGCAAAATGAACTCAATTAAAATTATCTGAAGAATATTGGGCAGGGGGGCAAGTCCAGGTTCCTTACTTTTATTAATTTTACTAGCAAACTACTGCAAAGATCAAAGATGGTTGGTAACTCTCAAACTTGTAATGTTACAACTGAGATTATCTGGTAATTATCTGTATCTATAGCTAATCATCATTGAGCTGAGGTTTTACCCAAATGAAACCATGAACTTATGGTCCTAATATACACTGAGTTCTAATTTCTGTTATTGATTTTCAATTTAATTCCTTTGTAGTAGAGAACTTACTTTGTTTGAATTGAATTATTTTGAATTTATTGGAAATTGTTTAAACAAAGAGGGAAAGAAAAAATGAATAAAGAAATAATCAATGACAATTGTGTTTAAATTTAGGTTTATCATATTTCAGAGCTTCTAGTCTTAACCAGTATGTTACCTTTTCTCTTAGATATGTTATTGAATATTGTCTTGTTTTCTACCTCTCTTCCACTGTTATAGTTTATAGCAGAATCATGATTTTTTTCCTCTATTACTTCTACCACTTTCTAATTGATTCACTACTTCCTAGACATAAATTTGAATAGTCGCTCACTATTCTACTACTTAAAAACATATAATCAAGGCAAATCATTACCTAGTCATCAATTTCTTATGCAGCCTCAATCCCCCCAAAATTTCTCCTCCTTTAATGTCATCCAACTACTCTTAATTCTCTGACATATCAAGTACTACCAGGCATTGGGGGAAGGGGTAGAGCGGGGGTGGGAGTTTCACACTATTATCTAAGTCCAGAAAGCAACTAGAAACTGAGGCTGAAATCCCTAAGCTAACTAGGCCTCCCCACTAGCAATTTATTTTCTATTAAACTCAAATTTCAAATGTTTATCCCTACCCATAAAATCAAATATGGATTAAAACAATGATCAAAAGAGAAAAAAGTAGTAGTAACTTTGCCGTCATTGTAGATTGTTTATTCTAGACATGCTTATTTGAACATATTGTCTGTGCTAATTAGCCATTCTTGACACCTGGGCTTTAAAAATAAAAATGTCTTTATTCAGAAGGAGGTAGAGACAAAGAATAGCATGATTTAGTGTCCTCATCCTCTCTTTCCCCACTTATGACTCCACAGTTCAAAAGTTTGTTCAAGATTTATTGCTATAGCTCCAAAGGCTGTGGATTCTTTGATAAAATGTCAGGTACCTATCTAAGCATTAATATTATGTGCTTGACTTTAACCAGGTCACTCACGCTGTTCCTGGTAAGCCTGTCTCTTAAAAAGACAGATGATATCCTTTGCAATGACCTTTGCCTGCAAACTTGATACAGGAAATATATGTTTTCAGGTATAATTTTTTGATGTCAGAGATGGGAATAATTGTGCAGTTAACCAGGACATTTTTGAAGATATTTCAAGAAAATGGGCAGTGATTAGTTATTTTAAAGAATAATGTTTTGTTAAAGGACATGATGTAGAATAAAATACTATTGGATCATTATTTTTCTTGGACTACAGAAATAATATAAATACTTGTTAATCACATATCTTCCTTATAAAGCTCCCAAAATAATAGTAAATGGGGAAACGCTAACAACTATTGGGCTCATTCTGAAATGCCCAAAGCAATGCTCATAGGGAAACCAGGCTCAGAAAACAGCTTAGATTGAGGGACCAAGAAAACTCTTTCTTCACCTCCAATTACAATCTTAAATCAGGCAGAAAATGGAGGAAATTTGGAAAAGATACAGTGGGTCAATATTTGAATTGTTGAATTGTTTCCACCCAAAAGATGAAGTCCTAACCCCCAGTATCTATGAATGTGACCTTATTTGGAAAAAGAGCCTTTGCATCTTAACTTGTTGAGATGAGACTATTAGGATGGGCCTTAATCCTATATGGCTGGTATCCTTAAAAAAGGGAAAATTTGGACATAGAGACAGACACATAGGTTTATATTTTTGATAAAGTGATCCTATAAATCTATCATAATATGATGAACTGTTTGTATTCAGCAATTTAAAATGTATCATGTAACAATAACAATGTTTCAGGTAATTATACAAGAGTGAAACATTATTTCAACATACATCATGTTGCAAATCTAATATATTAGTGCTTTTTAATTCTTACCAATGAATAATCATTTACTTTTAAAGTATAGGTTTTTATGGACAAAAAGATAAATGCTAGTATGGTGAGTATATGTTTTTTAAAACAAAATGTCAGGTACGCATAGAAAAAAAGCGATTTTTCTGTACCCCAAATTAATGAATATATTTACCCTTATTCAGTAAGAAGAAAATATAAAATCTGCAGAAAACTTGGCCCTTTTAAGCATTTTTTTCTACCTTCCTCCTAGGGTTAATCCTAAACACTGAAGGCTTAGCCACTCCTGTGCCCACTGGAAAAGAGGTGCCTAGTTCTGCTTCTACTTCTGCTCACAGTAGCCACTTCTTGATGTGTCTGACGTGGCTACTAGTAAGATAGTAATGTGTCCCTTTTTTCTCAGGTGTCATCAAATCTCTATGTTGGCAACTGTTAAGTGACCTACCAATTAATGGATAACTGAATCTGCTGGTAAAAGCAGTTTCATCTGAGGTTCCCATCCTCTGAATGAAAGGCCTCTTCAGACAATGCCCTCACGCAGCTAGATCTCAGGCCACTCGATGGGAACGGGAAGCTACCCTCACCTTCCGTTTTTTTCCTTGACTTTATGGAAGAGTGTGTAGGCCACTCCACTTTTATCATCCCACAAAGCCAACTCTACTTTATCACTTTGTCACCCTTGTGGCTTAGAGACCATGTGTCTTAATGTGGCCTGTTAGAGGTGATCCATGACTTTAGTCTCTTCTATACTCATTTTCTCAAATTTATCTGCTGCCTCTACGTCATTCTCACTGAAGCTAACTTTGACCGGGGTCAGGGCAAGCTCTTCTCACAGAGATTCTCAACGTTGTCAACCTTCTTGCTTCTTTTCCACTTTAATTTTCTCTCACCCTTTTCACAATGGGGGATCTTTATCTAATTTGGACAAATGTGTGAAGACATGGCTGGTGCTTAGCCTGCCAAAAATTCTCAGATTTGCCCCTCTACCACTCTTTTTCTGTCATCCTTTCATGTAACTTTCTCTCTAAGCAGAAGCAAAAAGTGGGCTTGAGACAGGCCTTTGTACCCAAAAAAGAAACTCACTGAAGCATAAAGATAACAAAATTCATTGGAGAATCTGTAAAATATTTATCTTGGCATCAGGACTGGCTTCGTGAGCATGCCATTTGTGTAGTTGCATGGGGCCAGTTGTCAGAAGGAACTCACACTTGGTTTAATGCTGTATTGTCACTGTCTTGACATTAGTAATAATTGTTTAACAAAGGTCTTCAATTGAACTGGGCCCCACAAATTATGTAGCTCTGCCTGTTTGGCATACTAGAGATTACAAAGTAAAAAATCAATTTTCACACCAAATTAGAATAAACTATGAAAAGCTATTAGTATAAGTAAAATAAGTAACCTCTCCATTAAAATTTGCAATTATTTTCAAGAACTATAATTCTTTAAGTGTTGAGGATATGTCAAGTTTAAGATGGCAAATGCAAGTTTTCCACAATACTAGTTTGTCCTTGGAAGCTTGAATTTTATCATTGGCAACCAATCTGTTGTTTTCCTTGAAATGATAGGGTCACTTCATTCATCTTTAAGAGAATGTCTGCCAACACCCAAGTCTGAATAATCACAGTTTGTCTATTAGTCATTCTTTCAAAAGTGCTTTTTCCTGATACAATCATACAGCAGAAGTGTTTCATGTGTATTTTCTCATTTCATCACACAAAATATTAAGAAGCATTAAGATTTACAAAAATTGATATTTGATATTTCATCAAGGATACTTTTATTAGAACTGGCTTTTTAATTTTCTTTTGTGTATGTGTGTGTATGTTGTATTGAAGAACACGGCTAGTAGGTGAAATTGAGCTAAGGCACCAGCAGTTTTGTCCTACACTGCTTCTGCAGCCTTAAGTCATATGTCAATATAGAGATAAAGGCAAATAATACAAATAACATCTTAGTATTATTATAACGTAGTTTTGGACCTACAGACCTCTGCTAATCTACATATCTAAGGATAATAGTCACTACCTTTTTTTCCCCTTCTCCTAGCCCCAGGATCTTCCCGACCCTAGTCTCAAAACCATTACTTCACCAAACATCAAACCTTGATGTTTATTCCAAAGGCCTGCCTTTATCAATTATATCCCAAAGCAGTTAAAAAATGCTCAATCTGGTTCCTAACAGTACTGGGGCAAACAGGGAATTTTCCAAGTTAAACTGCAGTTCCTCAGGTAAAGTAGAACAGTAGAAACCTAACAATGGAGCAGGGATAATAATTTGTCCCTTCATTCTCTGGAGGCTTTGTTCAAAAACGTCTTCAACACGATGGAAGATAAAGCTGAGTAAGTGCCAATAGTAACAGGTCAACACAAGGTCTCCTAGGGATCAGCTGCTGTGAGAGGAGTCCTCAAGTGCTTAAGTAGCTGTTAATCAAGGATGACTTATTATTCATTTCTGACCTAACAATGGGCAAAAAAACCATAATACACATTCTACATCATTCCTAAGGAAATTTGCCTTTATTTTTACATTTTGATCAGTTCTTTAGACTTTCTCAAGGATAAAGGCCAACTTGTTTATTCTTTAATCTGCTACCTAAAATGTAGGACAATAACATTATCAAACTATTACTGCAGAACAGTGTCAACATTAGAGTCTATTAATTTGCATGATCTAAATTATTTTGCATCAAGGAGTATCATTTTAGAAATAGTTTTATAATAGACTTTTATTATTAAATTTTATGTATCTCAGAGGAGAAGTAATCTTCATCTTAGCATATTTCGCACAAAGAATATGTTCCTATAACATCCATTTTGTAGGAAGAAACTACACCATATGTTCATATAGTTTTTTAAATTTGAAGTACCAAATTGGCTACTCTAATCTTTTTTTCTTTCTAACCTATAAAAACAATTATTAACAAATAATAACATATCCTTTGCTTTTATTAAAAGTTCTATTTTTAGGTTAATATATCTTTCTTGAGTCCCTGTTTCCTTGGAAGCAACTTGTTCTAATTAGATTTTTTTTTCCCAATTAACTAGTATTTATTCTGCAAGTGGCTAATTTTAAAGGGTTTAAGCTGATTAAATATGTTTTTTTATCCCTTTTGCTGTATAATTATCATATATTTTCCATTTATCCACCTCTGCACGAAAAACAACTAGGATAGTATTCTAGAATATAAACTTCTTGTTGCAATTTAATTTACACATAATTGCCAAGTTTTAAGAGAAAACAGCAGGCTTCACAATAGCAATCACTTTTCATAGCCACTAAAATTTTCAAATACCTTTAATTTTTCTACAACTATCTGCAGGGGTTCATATACTCAATTTGTTTACATTCCCTTAAGATTTGAGATCCACTTTCATTTCACCCAAGGCATCAGCAATATGATGCCGTATTCAGACCTTTTAAAAAAATTGTTTTTACTTTACCTCTTAGAAATTCCCTCCCCCGAAAAAGATCTTTCCCCAAAGAGTAAAATAAAACTCAATTTTCAATGAGGAAAAAATATAATGCCATTTATAAAATAATTACCCCAAATTCAAATGAATTATTAACATTGTAATCAATAGCTATCAATGTGCATACATTTCAAACTATGTATGCCTCCAATGAGAACTACTTTATATAATTATTCTATGCTTTAACCTTCAATCTGCCGTAAATTTATTTACATAGTGCTAAATCTATAAAAAAATATATGCAGTGTCATTTTTTGTTTTTATGCGTACAGGCTGTAATATACTTGAACATTGATAACGTGCTGAAAAATGTGTTCTGTTTCTCATTTATTTCACTCAACCTTTCTTTAAACCTATCAACAGTGCTCTGTGAAAAACTTATCAATTTATTTGAAAGCTATCATATTATATAGTGTACATATGCTGCATTTTATCTATCTTTTCAAGAATCGATGAACATTTATGTTCTTGTAAGACTTTGCTGTCACACATAATACTGTAATGAATATTCTCACACATGTCCTTTTTCACGACTATGCTAGAGTTTTATGAAGTATATTCCCACGAGTGGAATTGTGGCATTAAGGTTCACTAAATAATGACAAACTGCTCTCTAAAATGGCTGTATCATTTTATGCTCTTGGCATCAATGCCTGAACTTTTCCACTTTACCACTTCTTACCAATATATATTTTCTGTATTTATTTTTATTGTAACATGGTATCATATTGTTTTAATTTGCTTTTTGCTGTATAATATATTCATACAAATATCTTAGTTTATACTTTTAAAAAGTTACTTCATCTGATTTTACAATTTATTTTATTTTTAGTTCAATTGCAAATATGTTTGGATTTTCAATTTGCCCAAACCCATTTATTAAATAAGTTACACAAAATTTCTGTAAACCTACCCACTGTCCAATTCTTTTCATCATCTTTTGTTAACCATATTCTAAAAAATTGCTTAGAAAATTCTGTATTTAATTGCATTTAATAATTATTATCAGTTTTTCATATAGACAAAATAAATTAAAAGCTTTTCTCCTGACATAGTTCATATTTTGGACATAAGCCTTCAGGTTATTAATTTGGAATGTTTACCTTGTTCTTGAGTCTTTCATATCATTTTCTGTTTATAGATGTTGCTACATTTTCTTCTATCTGGTGAAGATCCTGGTCTATTGTCTGTTGTGAATATTTTCTTGAGTGTAGAGATTGTTCTTAGTTTTTTTTTAAATTATTTTTTTGTTACATCACTTTGGTACATAACAATTTCAGCCACTCAATTTTTAAATTTATAGTAGCAAAATTTTATCATTTTATTTATTTTGTTCATATCTCTTTTTCTGTAATTCTTACTATTCACAGATTGGATCTACTGGTTTTGTTCCTGCATTTCAGTTCATTCTGCTTCTAAATTTTGATAGGGTTTTATAATATCTTCTCCTCACTTTTCAATGGTATGATTATTTAGAAGATAATGCATTTTACCAAGTAAAAAAGAGTTCAAGTATTTTAAAGTATAGTTAAAATGAATAGTCACTGAAGCCAGGGATGTGTGTTCAAATCACCAAAACCTAGGGGAGGAAACCAAAACCAAAAAAACAAAATAACAAATAGGAGACAGTAAAAACACATTTCAGAATGTTGCTTTTTGCCAACAAAGAAAAGGGGGGCTGAAAAGAAAATGGGTTGTTTAAATAACTTGGAGGCCCTTTTAATGTGATAATAACTTCATAATTACAAAAAAAATACAAAATATACTATTACGAAGAACAGAGTAAAACTGTGATTCATTTAGCTCCACATTGCAAAAATTTAGGGAAGAGACTGAGAAAGGATTTGCCAATTAAAGAATAAGAGGAATAAGTTAGGTTATATGTAAAAAAACTTCTAAGAACAACATGGCGTTAGTTTTCTAATATAAATTTGATCAAAACTTGTGCTAGTAAATAAATTATTTTACATCCATATTATCTCACAGCTACTATTTACTGGCCTCACTGCCTGCAAAGGACTTTGGATAGTAAACTAGTAGGCTGTGCATAATCTTTGGTGCTTGACTGTTTTAATTTGCATACGACTCACGAGTGAATCTTCTAAAAAGAAGAGGGGGGGAAAAGGAGCTTGGATAGGGGAGGGGGTAAAATTTGGCTTAAGTATTTTGTAGAGGAAACCAATGCTGCTGGTTCAGGTTCAGGACCACACTTGGACTACCAGGGCTTTGAGTTACTCATTTACTAGAGGGAATCATTACTAGTTCAAGGTTCCACAGTTATAACTTTTTGATCATTACCTTCACTATAATTTGAAATCAAAAATTGTGTGTTCTTTTGTTATAATTATTATTCCTGTGCATTCATTCATAATTCGATTATTTTTTCATAAGTGTTTACTCTCATTTCACATATACAATGTCTTCCTGAATCCTATTGAAAGTATGACTCGAAAATTTTCAAAATTAGTTATTTTTGTTACCATTAATTAAATGTCACATTGAATTGTCTATGGTTTTCACTTTTAATGAAATATGTTTGATTATATTTGACACTTTTTTCTATTTGCTTAATTGTGTTTGAAGCAGTCCAGTAATTCACAATGTTGGTCTGTATTTCTTTAAATTAGATGTGACATTAGACAGAATTCAGTACTTAACTTGAAAGTATTGAAGTTTCTGCATGCATCCTATATAAGGAAAAGGGGTGTCATTTGTGTGTATACACACACACACACACACACACACAGTATACTTATTTTACATTTCAGAGTTTAATAGCTAGGAAAGAAAGGAGGGAGTTTTTACACTATATTCTTACAAAATAAGATTTTGTTTAGATATAGATATTTATCACCTGTAAGATATATATATATATATATTTTGGTTGGTTGGTTTGAATACTACAATGAAATCCTTACTTTCCCCTCATAGTCTCACTGGTAAATTTAAATTTTGTTATAGCTGTGAGATAGTTAACTTTCCCCAGACTCTCTGTCTTGTGTGGGACACTCAAAAATCCCTAATGAAGAATTAACATAAATTCCCTCAAGGTCATCTTCACTTTATGGATTGGACAGTGAACTTGTACATAACACTTAAATATTATTCCATCTCTGTTGTTAATAGCAAAGATTTCCTTGCATTCCTCATACATAGAATGTTGCTAAATCTTATAAAATATTTCAGCATGCTCGCCGATTTTTCCAGATTTTTATATTCAATTTCTCATGTAAAGAATAACATGTGATGGGAAGAGTATGCTTGGTACCTTGTCCAACTATATTCTCTCCAATCTTAATCCTGCAAGAGTGAGTTTGAAGAAAGCCAAATCCCTAAAGGTAGAGTTAATTTTAATCAAATTGTGTTGTTACATTGAGCCTGCATGTTGACTGTCCACATTGTGAACCACAGATACTTCCATTTGAAACTTCAGAAATAAGTTACTGTACTACTGTATCATGCATATTTATCACTAATAGCTCTTTTTAAATATTTCACCTGTACCTTTTAAATTTTCCTTATTGCTTTATTCTACTAATAGTAGACTATTACTGGCTCAGCTTTATAGGCTATTTCACACAGAAACTTGCATTTTATACTGCCACCATGATAAATTAAACAGCTAGCCTAAGGAGGTGATTACTACTGCTTAGCTTTTCTTCAGCTATCCGTGGTTGCAAGCGCGATTAGGAAATAATTGTTTGATTTATTTACTTATCTAAGCAGCTTGTAGGAAATGCTGTGCATTTGGCCATAACATCTTCCTTAATTCATTCATGTGAAAATGCAGAAAATAGCATAATTAAATAATCTCTCCAAGTATGATAGTAGATAACTGTAAACATTATATGTCATTTGTCATCCACAATGTAAAATAAATCTTCAGGTTAAAAGAATTACCGAGTTTCTCATTACTATATTAGTGACTGTATCTCAATTGCTTTATTTTTGTTTCTTTTTATTTTCCTTTGGATCTTGTATAACTATGTGAAAAATGTTTCTGTAATTATGATTTCCAAAGCATGCTCATGAGAAGAATATTAAGTGAAAAAAAAAGTTTGTATGTTTCCATTAAGCAAATTAATGTATTTGATCAATAGAACACTGTGGATTGCTAAAAACATTAGTAAAATATATATTATAGTAAGTTACTATAATTTATGTCAATCTTTTTGTTATATATTACTTCCATAAGTGTTTTTAAACTACTCAAATCAACTATTAACTTTTCTTTCTTAGACTTGGGCACTAATTGATTTTACTATAAACAAATATTACCATTTTACAGAACCCAACTTAAAATACAAGGATATTTATTCTTGATTCATGTATAAGTAGAAGTAACCTCTTCAACAATCAGTTTCTACTATAAATTCAGTACTTTTTATTTTTAGTACATTATATTGAAAATTTTAAAACTCCTATTAGTGCATTTTTGAAAATTTAAAATGTATAAATTTATAAATTATTGATATAATAATTATTAACAAATATTTTAATATTTACTAATAGTTTGAGTATGTTCATAAGGACAATTGTAGGTTGAACACTTTCCTCATGTTTTTCAATATAGTCAGCTCAAATGTTTCATACAAGCTTCTGAATATTGTCACTCCTACAAAGAACCTTCCCTAGTTAACATAAAATGGGGTAGACAATTATTCCAAAATTCCATCATTTTCATGTGCAACTGGTATGAAACATCTTTCTCATTCTGTTTCACTTTCAAATTTCATATATCCTCTCATTAATGTAGTAATTTAAATAGTTAATAAGTCATTAAATATAATTGTTTACAGTTTGCTATTTATGTACATCATATCTTTCTATTACAGTTTTGCATGTTTCAAACATAAATTTCTTGAATATAGTATTTACCAACTTTTATTTTTTTTAGTTTTCTTCTTTTAATTGTTTATTGAAGCATAATTGATTATACATATTTTTGGAGTACAATGTTGACTATCATTATTTGTGTACAATATGAAAGGACCAAATCATTATTTATTAGCATATTCGTTATTACAAATTGTAATTTTTCAATTGTGTTGAATGACCTACTTACAAAAGTTTAAAACAATGTCTTCAAATAATAAGAAAGTTATAAATGGCCAATATCAATTAGAATTAAGATTGCACTCACTTAAATTTTTCTTTTAACTTATCAAACTTGCAAAGTTTGAAAAACAATGTTGTTAATTAGCTCCAAAGTATGAAGAAGCTGACACTGACATTACCGGTGGAAGTGAAAATTGGTACAAATGTCCTGGGTTGCAATTCAGCAAATTTTATTTTAAATTATAAAGCACTGATGACCTTAATATCTGTGATGGATAGTCATTTCCTTCCCCTTTTCTAGATAACATTTTTGTAATGAACAATAAAGATACTGTATCATTTCTAAAAACTGTAGCAAGGTATCATCTACACACTGAATATATTTGAGGATATTCTGGTAGATACAATATGGAGGGAGTAATATTGAAAGATATTATGAATTTGCAAATTTTTAAATAAGTTGTCAGACAAAATGAAAGATATGATGTCAAAAAATAATCCGGAGTTATTGAAGAAAATCAGTTTTTTTCTGATTTCTACTATAAAATATTACATACATTAATGCCCTCTCTAATCATCATCATCATCATCATCATCATCATCATCATCATCATCATCATCATCATCATCACTGCCATCATTTTATTAGTTCTTTATTGGTGCCATAACAAATTACTACCAATCTAGTGAGTTACTACAACAAAACTATATTATCCTTTGTATGCCAGGAATGTTAAGTGGGTCTCCCTAAGTTAAAATCAAGGTGTTGGCAGGACAGCGTTCCCTCCTGGGGGCTTTTGAGGAGTACCCATTTCCTTGTGTCTTTCACCTTCTAGAGGTCACCCACAGTCTTTGGCTCATGGCCCCTTCTTCCATCTTCAAAGGCAGCAAAGTCACGTTCCCTGACCCTTCTTCCTTAGTCTCGCCTCCCTCTGACGCCAGCTGGGAAAGGCTCTCTGCTTTTAAGCACTCAGGATTAGATTGCGCACACCTGGACAATCCGGGAAAATGTCCCATCTCAAGGTTCATAATCACATCTACTAAATCCCTTTTGACATGCAAGAAACATACTCACAGATTCAAGGGATAGGGGGTGGATGGTGTGCTGAAATTGTTTTGTCCACCATAACTATCTAAGGATTTTCTTTTTCTTTTTGGCTAGGACATAAGGTATTTCTCACTACATAGGTATGGGAATAAATTGCCCCTTATCTGCAAGCAGTCCCAGAACTAAAACAGAGTTATTGAGTGTAAAGTATTTTACTCATAAAAATTGTTAAAATTTATTATTACTATTTGTTTTTTTAAAGTCAACCTCTACATCCAACATTGCTTTCAGTTGCAAGGTTACACGTGGTCTTTATTTACTTTTGGTTAAGATAGAAGAAAAAATAGTTCCATTAAAAGGAGCTACAGAAACTTGTTGCAGGTAGCTACCACGGGAGAGAAGTGACGTTTGCTACCCCTAGGCTCGAAGGACAAAGGGAGAATAGGTACCGGTACTAGAACCTGGAGCTGACAGAGCTGTACCACTCACTTCACTAAGACACAAGCTCCTCTTAGGTGATCTCTTGTTAGCGCTCCCCCTGGTGTTTACAAGTACGATCACAGCTATTGCCGCCAGGGGCTCAAAACTGTCAGGGGAGGAAGGATCTGGGGAGGCAAAGGCAATATTCAGTTCATTCAACATAGGCATGGAGCTTTCTCCACCATGCTTTCACATGCTCTTCTCTTTTTCTAGAAGTGCCTCCCATCCCTCCATACCGTAACCAACTGACTGGCTACCTCACTTAGAACTTTGAGAACACTGTGTAGAGATACTATTTCTTTTATTATCCAGGACAAAAGGATATAATCCTCCCTGAACATCACTATTTTAATATCTTGTAAATTTTTCCATTGTTTCATATTTTATATTGGATTGTAGCAATAGGTATACATGTGTGCTTTTGTTTGCTTTTCTGCGTTTTTTTAGATGTTTGGATTTGGTACAGTGAATAATAATTATTTTAATATTCAATCAAAATGCTTATTGATGTCAGACCTAATTTATTTATTTTTTTGTTTGCGTTTTTCAAAGGTACTTTTAAAATTAACATAAAAGCATCAGGCAGACAATAAACTTCACAGAAGATTGAAGTTGTGGAGTTACCTTTTGAACGTGGAACTAAGAGAAATAGAATCGTTATTATCAGTTTAAAGATGTTAAGATTTTTCAAACATGAATCTAATGTCCAAAATGATTACTTTAAATTGCAGGAGCTAAGAGAGAAATAAAAAGGATTATGAAATTCAGACACATGTTTAAAGCAAAGACTTTACCAGCATCACAGAATATATTCACACAATCCTAGATGATAGAGACTACTACACACCTCCAGCATCATTATTTTATGGGACCACCATCGCAGATAGAGTTGACCATTGCTATGAGGCACATGACTGTATAACTTTCCTCAAAGGAAAGAAAAAACGATAACTCAGATGGGCATAACTCAGAATGTCCATAAATTTTTAATTGGCTGGAGAAATTTACCATTATTTTTCTTTATCACAGAAATGAACAAGATCTGGAGAGAGAGCTCCAGAAAAGAATAATGTGATTAAGAGAATGAAAGGATGTAAAATAAGATGCTCTGATTACAACTAACTTAGTAAAACTATAAACTTTTTCAAGTGATACAAAATATGGCATAAATAATAAGTAATAATAAAAATGAATAATAAAAGAGTAACAATAACATTAAAATAATAAATAATTCCATTATAATAAACTTGCATAATTACCGAAGGTGCCTGTGAGCTGCATAGACACCTCCTGTAAGAAAGCCACCAGGGCCAGTGCCTGAGCTCATCCACACGTTTTTGTTGTTGTCTGTTTTTTGCTGCGAATCTTATTTTTAAAGTAAAGACTAAATAATAAATAATACAAATTAAAATAATTAATATAAAAATAAAATGACAAACAAAAATAATAAATAACAAAATGTGTAAAAAGGCATAAATAATAATAAAAATGAGTAATAATTACATTACATATTGAGGAAAAAAGAGTAATTGCATTATATAGAAATTACATTATCATAATAATTACATTATAATAATAATGAGTACTACTAATAAAAATGAGTAATAATTACATAATAATTGTATAATAATAATCATAATTTACAATTATAAAATCCTTAATACATGGCATCATATATAGAGTGGTGCTTGCTAATATTTTTTCATAAAAAAGAACATTACGAATATACAAGAAGTATCAAGACTATAACTACTCTGTCAGAGTAGATTTGAGAAGAGAAGAAAATGAATAGTTGAAAATAGGATATTCAGAAAGGGATAATCATGAATATTCTCTGAATATTGTAATATCATCAATATTACATAATTCCATATCATTTATAAACACAATAATTTTAAGACATTTATGTTTAAATGTCCCAATAGGTATCGTACACCGACAGCTTCTCATACATTTGGTATATAGCTCTCACTCTATCTTCTCAGCAAAATATGTAGCTCACTTTAGGTAAAAAATCAAGATTCTTAAATACTCATAAAATGCTACTAAGTTTTAAAATTTATTTTCTGTGATTTTAATCAGTACACAGATTCATACTTTCAGATTATAATGTTGACTT
The DNA here is from genome assembly GCF_027409185.1 of Cynocephalus volans. Classification (NCBI taxonomy): domain Eukaryota; kingdom Metazoa; phylum Chordata; class Mammalia; order Dermoptera; family Cynocephalidae; genus Cynocephalus; species Cynocephalus volans. Next base: position 169,789,528 of record NC_084460.1, on the reverse strand, counting down.
TGTATAAGGAAGGAAACCCTTTTTTAAATAAACTTTGAATTTAGTAATGTATACCAACATTTGTCTATCACAGCTAAGAACCTGGAACATTAAAATGAAGTCTCTACTAAATTGACAAATAGAAATTGATCTGAACTTTATGAAATTCAGTTTGACCAATATTTGAAAGGGATCACCAAGGTAAAAAGTAGAATAGGTGATGCTTTACATACTCTGTAAACTATTCTTAAAAATTATAAAATACTAATTTTGCTTTGAAAGAATTTCTAACTTATTCCATGCTATAATTCAATGAATAGTCAGATTATCTGGTTAAATTCTTTAGGACTTCCAGTACAATGTTAAGCACAATAACAGCAATGTTTTAAAACTATTCTTATGTCAAAGTAAATGGCTCATATGCTTCAACTATAGCTATGATTCTTTCTATAGATTTTTGCTAAATTCTTTAATTTAAAAAAGTGGAGAGATTTTCTTGTTTTAAAAATCATTTGGACAAGTTTGGATTAGAATAGTTTCTTTCTTGAATGTCTGGAGGAATTAACTTTATAACCTTGTGAACTGAGTATATGAAGAAATTAAATCACTGATTATTTATATATATGTAAATAAAATTATAAAATTATTATAAAATTAATTATTATAAAATTAATATATAATTAATTAAATTTTAAATGTTTTAATTAAACATTAAATTAATATTTAATAACTATTATTAAATTAATTATTATTATAAAATTAATAAAATTATAAAATATATATAAATAAAAAATATATAAATAAAATTTTATTTTAACATTTATTTGTACATATTTGTGGAGTACAGTACATTGTTTCAATACATGCGTATACTGCACAATGATCACTTAGGGCAGGAAGTATAGTTTTGTACCCATTAGTCCACTTTTCCCATTTATATGGAATTCCACTTTCTTTTTGCGGAAATTACATTGGGTGATTTGTATATTTTTTACTTCAAATAAAAATTGAAATGTACGGGCCTAATATCATTCATAGTGCTTCCTTGTTTTGTGAATCTTTGCTGTAACTCTATTTATTACAAATCAACCCCCACTCCCTGTCCCACACTCTCTTTTCTACTTTTATGTATTTGTACCCATCTCCCCTTTTATGATCTTCCTTCCCAGTTTTTTCCCATTCATTATTTTTAAATTATCTTTTTTTATATACTCTGCTTTCTCTTTTTCTCGGTCATTAGATTTTGCTCTCACCTTTTTTATTTTTACTTTTTCTACCATGTTCTTTATGGTTAGTCTGTTTTGTTTTTTCTAACTAGCTTAAATGTATTAATGCTTGACGACCTTTTTGTGCATAAATTTTACTTTTCTTTTTACTTTTTACCTTTCTCTGTTACTCTAAAGAAGAATGAAATGTAATGTTTTCTATTCAGTATCAAACTTATTATTAGAAAAAAAAATGAGCTCAAATACATTGATTGTGATTATGTATATAATTGTGTTTCTACCACTTTATTTTATGCTTTCTCTCATTCCTCCTATTGAATTCATTCTGATTTTACACTGTTCTTTGTTATTTTAAAGTCAATTTTTATTTTTTACTTACTCTTTTAATATTTTAACATATCAATTAAACAAACTAAAAATTTAGCAAATATATTTTGTCTCCTGCCAAACAACACAAAAAGCAGAAGGAACTTTCTCATCCACCCATTCTCCCCTTACACTCAGATTAGATGCTTGTATCATTCAGTAACTTAATCTGGTCCTATTGATTATCCTCATAATTTAAAAATTATTTTGTGTTTTTTTATACCATCCATTGATGTTTTGATATATACAGAAGCTAAGCAATTTCTTTGTTAAACATTTGATGTTGACTCTCTCACATTCATTTTGGAAGGCTTTTCTTTCATTTTGAAATTGATTCACTGACTTTTAAATGAACTTTTTAACAGTACTAAATTACTTCTCAATATTTTTTCTTCTGAAATGTTTCTGTTTTGCCCTAATTCAAAAATTTTAATTAAATTATTTACTGTAGTGTAGTAGATGTGATAAGGCTTACTAAAGCCTGAAAACAGTGGAGAGGCCTCATTCTTGTTGCTTTGCCCCCACAGATTTGTCACCGCACATCCCCTGGGTGACGGAGCCCCAAAGGATTACTCAAAGCCCATCTCTTCTGAGCAGTGAGAAGCCCCAAAGTGGTTAACTTCCCCAGAACCCTCAAGCAAGAGGCATTCCTTCCTTGGGAAATTAATCCCAAATTGGGGTTCTCTTCCTGCATTTATTCTCCAGCCCAGGAAGCTACAGGGAGAGATGTAGGTGGGGTTATAGTTTAACAATATAGGCTGGTAACTTTCAGTGAAACAAGCCAGATGACACTCCAGTAAGGCAATTAAGTGATCATTAACAAAATTTGATCTTAGCAAACATTCCTTCTTACAGCAATTTCTCAGTATCTTTACATATCAATCAGTAACTACTTTGTCTTTGAACCAGCAGCCTTCAGGTGTTACAAATCTTTATCTTACATCAGAGACTTTATAGCCTGAGGAAAATTTCCTGTCCTTTGCAAGGTCAATATTTGAAATTGCAAGACTTTGGAAAACCAGGCCCTGTGAAGTACATTTGCTTTAAGAATCCTCTACAAATTCTAATCAACTTCAGTTACAAGTTTACAACTGCACAATAGTAACATCATATGTAATGACCTAGAAGACCTGGAGCTGACTCTGTCATTCTGTAAATGTGATGTTTATGTTTATGTGCACATGCACACTGGTTAATAAATGTCTGGAAGTGCCTTTCAAAGAGTAACCTGCTTTTAGTACCTCTGCAAAACATGTATTGGAAAGCTCTTACCACAGTAAAGGAAGAAACTTCCATGGTAAACCCCAGACAAACCATGATTCTTTTCACAATAGTGAAATCATTTTTTATCAAATATATTCTACAGGGATATTTGGGATTGCACATTTTCCTGTAATAAGCTATTCCCTTTAAACATATTATATCACACACACATTGAATTTCCTGTTTTTTTCCCTCACTAGACTCTACATTTCATGAGTGCAGAGGTTATTTTTTCTTTGTCCTTTACTATAGGATACCTAGAATGCAGAACAGTAGCTAGTACCTAACAGGGGTTCAAATACTATTTATTGAACTAATGTGGAATGAACAGTGTTGTTTTATGGTATGATTTTTTTTTGTTTGTTTGTGTTAACTTGCAAACATATTAATTTAAACTTCATCTGGGGGAATTTTAACAGAACTGTTTCAGGATTTATTCCTCTAGAGAAAGTTTTAATTTCTTCTCTGAATACAGTTGTGGACAATCTGGGACACTTTAAATAAATTCATCACATTGAAGTTCTTTGCATGTGCCATGTAGTGTGAACTTTAACCTCAAACTCTATGGATGCCAATCACTGTTTAAGGATTCTTAAAGAAAACCTTTACTCATATGTTACCTAGTGCAAAGTGTCACTTTTCTTGCCTTTTATATATGAGATTTTTTTTTTTTGGTAGATCATCTTTTATTGAGGGTTTTGTTGGTATGGGCCTTCTGTTCTTGATTACTTGGCCTTATGCTTCATCTCTTGCTACCAGCAAAACCACGAAAACTCTTACCGTTATGGCACCATGACTGGTAATTGTCTTCTGGGAGCGCCTGACTTCAGCAGCCATTTTGGATTCATATTAATAGTTTATTTTTGATATCCTATGTATCCTTTGTAACAACCATTTAAAAATAATTTCTTAGCTCTTTGTTATTGTGTAATTAATCATCCATTCACTAATTTTCTCCAATTCCATGTCATTTTTCTTAACTTTAAAAGAGAAAATATGTGGTCATATTCTAGTAAAGATAGTGAAAATTTCACCACTTTGAAAAAAATTACTTATCTGTATATTTGTGAGACAAAGATGCAATGTGTACTAATTCCTTCTTTATTGGGATTCCAGCAAGAAATCATGAGTTAAATTATTTTCTTGTCACCTACATAGTGTTTATCTCCATATTTTCCTCTCATATTTTTTGACACTATTGACTTTTAAATCAAATTACAAAACAACAACAAAAAATTAAAACTATAAAAACAAACAAAAACAAAAGCCGTTTATATATGGCATGGTACTCTAGGTTTTGAAGCAAAATGTTCCAGAATTAGAGAGATAAAAATTTTACTCTCTCTATATATGATTACTCTGTAAGAAATGTTTTAGATTTTAGTCTTTATTTTTACTTATTCAAAAATGTTAATGAATAAGAGACTGAATTCATTTGTATGTGTTGCAATATCTCAGTAATTTCCCAACTTGCTTTTGACACAGTTTTCTCTCTAGTAATGAATTATTATAAGCAAAAGGCAGAATAAAATTAATGCTAATTATTTTTCTACAAAACACTCCCAAAAGCTGAATAGAAACTTTTTTTCTGATGAATGTTTGTGATTATTTTTATATTTCTTCTTCCAACTCCTTTCTCAATTTTCCCTTCACTGCTGTCATTAATCATTTTTCATAGAATTTTGTAAAGATCATACTGGGATTTTTTTTATCTCAATACAGTTTTGTCGTATGATATTAGAGACTGACTATACGTGAAAATGGCAGACACAATTTCCATAATTTCATCCAACATTTTTATAGAAAAGAAAATACTTCTGTAACACTTCTATATGTATAAAAAACGTACAGATTATGAAATGAATCTGTTTAAAATAATATAACCTAAAGTGTGATTTATCATATTTTAATGAAACAATTAAAATCATAGAGTGCATATGCCAGAGAAAAAGATCAAAGGAACTTTATTTTAAACAGGATATAGAAGTGAGTAAAAAATTTTTTATTGTCACGATTGTTAAATACAAGAGAATATTATTTAAAATGATTGCAAAATATGAATTTTAAAGGATTAAGAATATGAACATAGTATTTGGCAAGAATGTTTTAGGTTTGGAGAATGACATAAGGCAGGTGCTTGAATATGAGCATTCCTCCTCAGTCTAGGAGTTGATGTTCGCTTGGGAATAATTTTGCATGCCAACTGCTCATTTAAAAAACAACTATGAACATCTGTCTTTGAAAACCTGAATTCCAAAGGCTAAAAGGAAAACCAAACAGAATTTTACGCATCTTGAGAGGGCTTTTGTCAAGATTGCTAACCACAAAAGCTACTGGTAAAAGTGAAGACAGTAACATTTGGTTGACAGATTTAATTTTTTTTTTTTTGGTTTATTCTTTTGTCAATTGTAAGAAAATTAGCACTTTAGATTTTATCCTTTCTTTCAACTGTCTAACAAGCTGGATTTATTTAGCAACCATCTATGTTAAAAATAGCGCTGTTTATTATTGCGATGACTTTTTTTGTTTGTTTGTTTTACTTTATTTTTTCAATAAACAATGTGGTTGAATATTGTGGACCATTACCAAAACGTCCCTCTGTCCTCCCTCTTCCCCTTCCTTCCCAACAATGTCCTTTCTGTTTGCTTGACGTATCAACTTCAAGGAGTTGTAATTGTTGTGTCTTCTCCCCCCACCCCACCCCACCCCACCCCAGGTTGTTTGTGAATTTATTTATTTATTTTTTGTTCCCACAAATATTTCTCTTTTCTCTGCCTGACTTGTTTCACTTAATATAATTCTCTCTAGGTCCATCCATGTTGTTGCAAATGGCAGTATTTCATTCTATTTTATAGCAGAGTAGAATTCCATTGTGTAGATATACCACATTTTCCATATTCACTCATCTGATGATGGACATTTGGACTGGTTCCAACTCTGGACTATTGTAAATAGTGCTGCAATGAACACTGGAGAACAGGTATATCTTTGACTTGATGATTTCCATTCCTCTGGGTATATTCCCAGCAGTGGGATAGCTGGGTCATATGGGAGATCTATCTGCAATTGTTTGTGGAACCGCCATACCATTTTCCATAGAGTCTGCACCATTTTGCAGTCCCACCAACAATGTATGAGAGTTCCTTTTTCTCTGCAACCTCACCAGCATTTATCATTCACAGTCTTTTGGATATTAGCCTTCCTAACTGGGGTGGGATGGTATCTCAGTGTAGTTTGGATTTGCATTTCACAAATGCTGAGTGATGTTGAACATTGTTTCATGTGTCTGTTGGCCATTCATATACCTACCTTTGAGAAATGCCTATTTAGCTGTTTTACCGATTTTTTAATTGGGTTACTTGTTTTTTTCTTGTAAAGTTGTTTGAGTTCCTTGTATATTCTGGACATAAATCCTTTGTAAGATATATATTTTGAAAATATTTTCTCCCACTCTGTTGGTTGTCTTTTAACTCTGTTAACTGTTTCTATTACTGTGCAGAAGTTTTTAGTTTGATATAATCCCATTTGCTTATTTTTCCTTTGGTTGCCTGTGCTTTGGGGATCATATTCATGAAGTCTATGCCCAGTCCTACTTTCTGAAGTGTTTCTTCTATGTTTTCTTTGAGAAGTTTTATTGTTTCAGGGTGTATGTTTAATTCTTTCATTGATTTTGAGTTGATTTTGGTATATGGTGAGACGTATGGGTCTAATTTCATTCTCTTGCTTATTGATATCCAGTTATACCAGCACCATTTGCTGAAGAGGCAGTCTCTTCCCCAGTGTATAGGCTTGGTGCCTTTGTCAAAGATCAGATGGCAGTAAGTGTGTGGGTTGATTTATGGATTCCATATTCTATTCCATTGATCAGTGTGCCTGTTTTTATTCCAGTACCATGCTGTTTTGGTTATTATAGCTTTGTAGTATAGTTTAAAGTCAAATAGGTTATGCCTCCAGCTTTATTTTTATTTTATTTATTTATTTGTTTGTTTGTTTGTTTGCTTGTTTGTTTGTTTGTTTATTTTTGCTCAGAATTGCTTTGGCTATGTGTGCTCTTTTGTTATTCCATATAAATGTCTGGATAGTTCTTTTCCTTTTCTCAGAAAAATGTCATTGGAATTTTAATGGGGATTGTATTGCATTTGTATATCATGTCGGGTAGAATGGACATTTTTACAATGTTGATTCTTCGAATCCTAGAGCATGGGATATCTTTCCATCTTCTTGTGTCCTCTTTACTTTCTCTCAGCAGTGGTTTGTAGTTCTCATTATAGAGATTTTTCCCCTCCTTGGTTAACTCGATTCCTAAGTATTTTTTTTTTTTTGGTGGCTATTGTAAATGAGCATGCTTTCTTGATTTCTCTTTCTGCATGTTCACTATTGGAAAATAGAAATGCTACTGATTTTTGTGTGCTGATTTTCTATCCTGCTGCTTTGCTCAAGTCATTTATTAACTCCAAGAGTTTTTACGTAGAGGCTTTAGGATGTTTAATATATAGGATCATATCATCTGCAAACAGGGACAGTTTGATTTCCTCTTTTCCAATCTGGATGCCATTTATTTCCTTCTCTTGTCTAATTGCTCTGGCTAGTACTTCCAACACTATGTTTAATAGGAGTGGTGAGAGTGGGCATCCTTGTCTAGTTCCTGTTCTTAAAGGAAAAGCTTTCAGCTTTTCCCCATTCAAGATGATGTTGGCAGTTGGTTTATCATATATGGCTTTAACTATGTTGAGATACTTTCCATCTATACCTAACTTACAGAGAGTCATAATCATGAATTAGTGTTAAATTTTTTCAAATGCTTTTTCAACATCTATAGAGATGATCATATGGTCTTTGTGTTTGATTTTATTGATATGGTGTATCCACATTTATTGATTTGCATATGTTGAACCAACCTTGCATCCCTGCGATGAATCCCACATGATCAGGGTGTATAATTTTGCTTATGTGTTGCTATGTTCTGTTAGCTATTATTTTATTGAGGATTTTTGCATCTATATTCATCAATGATATTGGCCTGTAGTTTTCTTTTTTAGTTGTATCTTTACCTGGTTTGGGTAGCAGGGTGATGTTTGCTTCATAGAATGAGTTTGGGAGAATTGCCTCTGTTTCAATCTTTTGGAATAGTTTGTAGAGAATTGGTGTCAATTTCTCTTTGAATGTTTGGTAAAATTCTGCTGTGAATCCATCTGGTCCTGGGCTTTTCTTTGTTGAGAGCCTTCTGATAACATCTTCAATCTTCTTTTTTGTTATTGGTCTGTTCAGGTTTTCTACATCTTCTTGGCTCGGTTTTGGTAGCTTGTTTGTGTCCAGAAATTTATCCATTTCCTCCAGATTTTCAAATTTTTTGGCATTTAGTTGTTTATAGTAGTCTCGAATGATTACTTGTATTTCAGATGTATCAGTTGTATTATCTTGTTTTTTATTTCAAATTTTTGTTAATTGGATCTTCTGTCTCTTTTTTTTTAGTTAGCCATGCTAATAGTTTGTCAATTTTATTCATCTTTTCAAAAAACCAACTTTTTGATTCATTGATCTTTTGTGTTGTTTTTATGTTTCAATTTCATTAAGTTCTGCTCTGATCTTAATGATTTCTTTCCACCTGTAACTCTGGGTTTGGATTTTTCTTGTTTTTCTAGTTCTTTAAGGTGAAGTGTTAGGTTGTTCACTTGCCATCTTACCATTCTTCTGAAGTAAGCATGCAGCGCAATAAATTTCCCCCTTAGTACTGCTTTTGCAGTATCCCACATGTTTGGGGATGATGCATAATTGTTTTCATTAGTTTTAATATATTTTTTGATTTCCTGTTTGATTTATTCTTGGACCCATTTGTTATTAAGTAGAAGGCTGTTTAATTTCCATTTGTTTGTACAGTTTCCAGAATTTCATTTGTTACTGATTTCTAATTTTAATCCATTGTTATCTGAAAAATTACATGCGATAATTCCAATTTTTTTGAATATTTTGAGACTTGATTTGTTACCTAACACATGATCGATCCTGGAGAATGATCCATGTGCTGATGAGAAGAATGAATATTCTGAGGTTGTTGGATGGAATGTTCTGTAGATATCTGCCAGGTCCAATTGGTCTAGACTATTGTTTGGATCGTGTGTTTCTCTGCTGATTCTTTGCCTAGATGATCTGTCCAATATTGATAGTGGGGTGTTCAGGTCCCCTGCTATTATGGTATTAGTGTCTATTTCCTTTTTTAAGTCTAATATAGTTTGCTTTATAAATCTGGCTGCTCCAACATTGGGGGCCTATATATTTATAATCGTTATGTCTTCTTGATGGATCATCCTTTTATCATTTTGTAGTGGCCCTCATTTTCTCTTTTTATGGTTTTTAGTTTAAAGTCTATTTTGTCAGATATTAGAATAGCTACTCCAGCTCATTTTTCTTTTCTGTTTGCATGGTAAATCTTTTTCCATCCTTTCACTCTTAGTCTCTGTGAGTCTTTATAGGTGAGGTGGGTCTCTTGAAGGAAGCATATAGTTGGGTCCTCCATTTTAATCCAGTCAGCTAGTCTGTGTCTTTTGATTCGGGAATTTAATCCTTTTACATTAAGAGTTGTTTTTGAAAAGTGTTGATATACTCCTAGCATTTTATCAATTTTTGTTTGGATGTCTTAAGTGTCTTTTGTTCCTTTCTTTCTGATTTACTGTTTGTTTTCTGTATTTGTTGGTTCCTTAGGTTGTAGATAAACTTTTTATTTTTCTCTTCATTATTGGCATTTTTATTTTACTACTGGGTTGTGATTTTTCTTGAAGTTTTATGGCAGTGGTAGTTATTTTTCAGGTACAGAACCCAGTAATCCCTTGAGAATTTCCTGTAAGGGTGGTCGTGTGGTAGTGGACTCCTGCAGTTTTTGTTTGTCTGAGAAATATATTATTTGCCCTTCACTTCAGAAGATAGCCTGTGGGCCATAGTGTTCTTGGCTGGAAATTTCTGTCTTTTAGTATTTTGAATATATCATCCCATTCCTTTCTGGCTTTTAGGGTTTGTGATGAAAAGTCTGATGTTATTCTGATTGGGGATCCTTTATAGGTGATTTAACACTTCTCTCTTGCAGCTTTTAAGATTCTCTCTTTGTCTTTGAGTTTTGCCAATTTGACTATAACATGTCTTGGAAAAGACCTTTTTGGGTTGAATACATTTGGGGATCAATGAGCTTCCTGAATCTGAAGATATGTGTCTTTTCCTATTGCTGGGAAGTTTTCTGCCAGTATTTTGTTGAATATGTTTTCATTGCATTCTCATTTTTCCTCCCCTTCCGGAATACCCATGACTCGGATATTTGAGCACTTAAGGTTGTCTGATATCTCTCTTAGAATTTATTCAATGTTTTTAAGTCTTTTTTTTTTTTTTGTCTGCCTGTGTTATTTCAAACAGCCCATCTTCAAGGTCAGAAGTTCTCTCTTCTGCTTCTGCAAGCCTGCTGGTTAAACCCTCTGTTGTGTTTTTTATTTGGTTAAATAAATTCTTCCACTCAGCAAGCTCTGCTACATTCTTTTTCAGGGCATTGATTTCTTTGTACATTTCTTCTTTCAGGTCCTGTATACTTATCCTTGTTTCATCATGTTGTCTAGCTGAGTTTTCTTGTATCTCATTTAGTTTCCTCAGAATTATCACTCGAAATTCCTTGTCAACAATTCAAGGGCTTCTTTTTCCATAGCTTCTAGATCTTGAGAGTTATTGCACTTTGTTGGTGTACTTTCTTGATTTTTCATATTTCTATTATCTTTCCTTTGGTGTTTAGTGATTGTGGCAGGGGATTTCATGGTCTACTGGTTTGACACTATTGTCCGGCTAGGATGCTGCTGGGGCTGCCAATTTGGTATGGCTGCCACAGTGTCTGATTGGTTGCCCACTAGTGCCTCTGGTGCGTGGTCACCTCAGATTTTGGACCTCTCAGGGTAGGTGCCTCTTTGGTCAGCATGCACTTGGCCTAGCTGGAGATGGAGTCAGGCAGTGGTGGCAAGGCCTACATGCTAGGTTGCATGCTGGCACCACAGGGTGCATAGTTTCTGAGGATCATGGGCCTCTCTGGCTGGGTGCCTCTCTGATCAGCGTGCACTTAGAGGGGCTGGGGATGGAGTCCATTATTGTGACTACTTCTAAAGTTTAGGGTGTTATTCATTTTCACATGGACTCAGACTCAAAAAACGTTTGCTGCTGTTGCTGTCAGAAAGAGAAGACCTGAGAAGTATAGATGGAAAGATGGAAATAGTGACAGAAAAGTTGATCACAAGAGTAAGAAGGAAGACAATTGACTCATGGTTGTCTAAATTAACCATAATAAATACTGCAATATAAAAATGTAAACACCTTTTTAAAAAGACATTAATGTGACACATATATTTAAAAATATAAATAGAACATTCACCAAGAATGTAGTTAGATTTTGAGAATAATTTGAGGCAAGTGTCTAGATATCTGTATATTTCTTCTAAAAAATGAGTGCATCTTGCTAAAATCAAAATTAAGTAAATAGTAGTATAAAATGTCTAGCTGCAAAAGATTGTGGGTGCTGTTTGCATTAATTTGCATTTTGTTAAACTCAAATTAAAAAAAAACATATATAGAAATCTACAGCTGTTTTTCTATGAAGTAAACCAAAATATAATGAAACTTTTAGATGCAATTTAAACTATTGTTCGAAACATATCATTGGATAATACATTTTTACGTAATTATTTTTTGAATTTTTTTTAGCTTAAGTTTAAAAGTATAATCATAAAAACTCTTAACACACAGTTTTTCTCCTGTGGCCTTGGCCCAACCCTTTATTTCTCAATTACAAAGTAACTGTGCTACCAAAATGGATTCACTTTTCTTAGATTTATCATACTTCCCATGCTATCTGTCTTTTTGGATATATTCATTCACAACAGGTTCATTAATTCCCTGTTAAAAATATATTCACTTCTGTCATCTTCCATAAAAAAACACTTGAGAAGTTATTATATTCATGGAAATGTTTTGGTGAATGGAACTATGCCTGTTGAGCTAAGACTTTTAGAGTAATCATTTGCAGATGGTTTACTCTTTATTGTTGTCTGTTCTAAATTGTTATGGCTTTTGTGGTAGCAAGGCAATCCTTTGAAGGATGTTCAAAAAAGACTTAGGATGAAATCCAGCCTCCAACACCCTCTACCCATGCATCGGGGTGGCAGCAATCAGGAAGACTCTGACTATTTCTGATGCTCTGCGTATTAATTGTTTTGAAGAGTATTATACATCCTCCTTCATAGAGGTCAAGCTCAGATTAATTTAAAAATTATAGCAGGGAAAGTTAGAGATAGTTGATAGATCTTTCAAAAGAAGCAAATATAATTTTGACAATTTTTATGATATATCAAACACTGAAAGTGTATTATAGGTATTCTTTTTCAGTTTTAGTGAGGTATAATTGACAACTAAAATTGGATATTTAAGTTGCACAGTGTGATGACTTGATACACATACACATTTTGAAATGACCACCACAGTCCAGTCAGTTGACTAATTCATCATCTTACATGGTTGACTTTATTTTTTTTTCTCAGTGAGAACACTTAAGGTATACTTTCTTAGCAAATTTCAAATATACATACAGTATTTTTAACTAATATGCTTGTGAAAATAAAGTTTATGGAACTCTATTTCTGGTAAATATGTCATGAGAAGATAAAACAATTCCTGTATACAGAAAAGCCATATGAAATTAGAATACATTATTTAAAACTACCATTTCATTGCACTAGATAATAGTAGAAAATTATTTATTCATGAAAAACTGCTACTGTCTCTGGTAAGTATGGCAGACTTGTCTTCCTCAGGGATTTTCCAATCTCTTCCCCCAGCTAGAGTGGTAAAAATTTTATGAGCCAGGTTCAGATAATAGCAGAACAGCTAGAAATTTAAGGAGTAGATTTCAGAAATGAAAGAGCAATAGAGTGACTGTAATAATCTCTGATTTACTGATAAATGTTGCATGTGCATGTGAGAGCCCAGAGAGGCCAACAAAAATTATAAGGCCTGGGGATTACTTGTGAACTTGCTGAATTTTTGAAGATGACAGTCAACTCATTCACAGTTGGGGAGGAAGAGGACTACAGCCATAATGGGTTGCAGTACCTGCATATATTCATGGGATGGCAGAAAAACTATAAAAGCACAGATAAAACCCATAGAGAATAAGGAAAATAGATTGACAATAGAAGACAAATACATGTGCATATACAGACAAACACATGTACACAAGCTGAGTAGAGAAATGAATGGTTTCTAACCATGAAGGAGAGTTTATGGTTTGACTGTGGTCAAGTTAATTACCTCCTAACAAAAAATTAAACAAAACAAATGAAAGTATCACCAGAAGAACAAAATAGAGTGTAAATCTGCTACAGCCTACTGTACATTGTGCCCGATTTTCAACCTAAATTACTAAACAGGTTAAAACCATGAGACTGAAATACTTTGAGAAAAAAAAAAAAAAAAGCCAATAAAAACTGTTCCTTTAAGAGTAACTTCTTGAATTTAGCAGTCATCATTTACAGCATTGTATTAATCAGGGTCCTCTAAAGAAACAAAACCAATAGAATAGATAATCATAAATGGAGATTTATTACAGAAATAGGCTCACACAATTGTGGCGGCCAAGAAGTCCTGAAATCTACTGTCTGAAACCTGGAGAACCAGGACACCAGTGGTGTACTTCAGTTAGAAAGTGAAGCCTTGAGAACCTGGGGTGGGGAAGATGGTGTTAGCCTTGCACTGGTGTCCATGGATAGGAGAGCATGGATGTGCCAGCTCAGAGAGTGACAGCAAATTTGCTCTCTCCCTGCCTTTTAGTCCCTCAACAGATTGGATGATGTCCACCCACACTGGTGAGGGCAGACTTTTTTACCCCATCTACTGTTTCAAATGCTAATCACTTCTGGAAACACCTTGACAGACACAGCAAGAAATAATGTTTTAACAGTTATCGGGGCATCCCTTAGCCCTGTAAAGTTGATATATAAAATTAAACACCACAAGCATCTATTCAAATTTCAAAAACCGAAGGAAAATACATTAATAATGAATGAGCATTTACTCACTCATTATTAATATACTTTGCTTAGTCTTAAGAGAAATGATAACTGTAAATGTAATCAATAGAAATGTTAAAGCCAAGAAATACAACAGAGAAACTAAAAAATTGTTAGATGGTTTAACAGCAAAAATGAGATAGCACAAGAAAAATTAGTGAACTTAAAGATAGATCAATATAAACATATAATACAAAAACAGAGGGAAAAATAAATAATGGATAAAAAATCTTTAAATATTGAAAAAGCACTGACTTAATTTAGAAAGAAACAAATCCCAGTTAAACCTAAAGAGTACCAGATCATTTATTAAAATTTGTATTACTTTTTAAAGAAAAAATGTAACACTCTATGCTTGGTTTATATGCACTATATATTACAACAAGAGCACAAAGAAATTGATGTATGGAGCTATACTAGTGAAATCTATATTTTACAAGTAGTTTAGTATTAACTTAAAATAGATTTTGATGGAGTTGGCAAAATAATTGCCACACACTCAGGGGTAGGTGTAAATCGATCAGGTTAAAATGTCTCAATTAGTTTATTTGGGTAATAGAATATTCACACAAGTCCCCAACTCCATCGCAATTTTTTTTTAAAAATTTTCTCTCAGCGAAATTTTTGCCTTCCAAATATACTCTTACTTCTTGAAATTTTACTCACTGTTAAGACTCCTTTTCTCATAAGTTATTATTAACAGTTTTACTGTGATATAGTTGATACACATAAAATGCACATTTTAAAATGCGTAATTTAACAAGTTTTTAAATATATATACACCCAAGAAACCATCACCAGAATCAAGAAATGAAGATTTTGGACATGTCTATCAAAAACAGAAGTGATCTCATGCTCCCTTATAAACCAGATAACCACTGACCTGATTTCTGCTACCAAAAACCAGTTTTGATTTTCATACAATATACGAAATACTCTTTTTGCATAAGTTGTTTCAATCAGCATAATTATTTTGTGAATCATCCATGGTGTTGCATGTATCAATATTGCAATCACTTTTTTTTTTTTTTTTGAGTAATGTCATGCTGTATAGATATACCACAATTTCTTTATGGGGGATTTTTGAGATTAATTTAAAATAATTTGCTAGATGAAAAATTGTTCTTATATCAATATTCACAAATTGCTTCATTTCATTTATCCGAACAATTAATGAAATAACACAAATTATCAATGTGGATGATTGACAAAATTAAACAAGTAAACAAACAAGTAAATAAACAAGTTGATTCTGAAATATTTAAACAAATCCAGGATCTGCTATTATTAATATTCAATATTATTAATATTGCCAAGGATCTGTTTCTTTAACTAAAAATAATTATTTTGTTAAATTATTTTAATTAATTTATATTGTATTTTAGTTACAAAGTATTTACATATGCTCTTGTATTAAGACCATTATTAATGAAACATTTATTTACATAACCAAATTGATCAATAGTGATTGTGAAATCTGAACCTTGAATGAAAACATGCCTTAGAATTTAGAATTTTTCCAAATAAAGGCAATTCCAACCTACTAGCAAAAAAGTTAACTTTGCATCATTAAACTAATTTCAATAATTATGAAGAATAACTAGTTGCACATAATAATCTGTGACGTCTAAGAAAAGGGGTATAAAGATATCAAGTTCATAAAACATCTGGAACAATTAAAAAAAAAAGAACTGTTTCATCTGTTTTGTTAGTATGATAAGAAAAGTACACAATGGAAAAATTTGAGGTGTTTTTCTGTAAAAAAGAGGACCATGATACCAAACGAAGGCAGAGGACATAGCAAGCCAAGTACCTTGTCCAATATCAAATTGTTGTTAGCTGAGAGTGCAAATGTAGATCTAAATATCCTTTATTTCTTTATCCCTTAATATTTTACCAGATTTTTCTACACTAAATAATATTAAACATACTTTGTCCATTTTCACATCTAATCATTTTCTTGTTGAAGGTTGAATCATAACTTATACTAATATCCATATGTTCTATGTACCCAATGTCATGCTGTCTAATACCTAAGAGAACCACAAATCCATTAAAATTTAACTTCCCTCAATTTTTAATTTGTACATGTTTAATTTTTGTCTGTTTTGTTATGAATTTCATATTATTCATCAAAAGTTTTAATGAATTCAAATTTAACTTCCTGTATGTATGTGATAATGAAATTTTAAAAAACTGTATACGTATTGACTCTAAAGTGACACCTTTGCCAAGAAAAAAAAATTTGTCTTTAAATTAAATTATTATTCATCAAAAATAATTATTCCTTTTTTCTTTGCATAATAAAATAACTATATATATGGCCTCATTATCATACATATGATTGAATTATTTAATTTCATACTACATCTTAGGAATATACTTCACTACAATATTTTGCTGCATAAAAATTGTAAATATCATATTTGGGATTGATTATGTTTAAATAACTTAATGTGAAAAGATAAACCATTATTTCACAGAGTTTATAAGTAGAATGATCTGTCTAAATGTACTGATTAAATATCATACAGTGCTTTTATCATGGTGGCTTATTGCTTTAGAAATACATTACACACTTACATCACTGCTTATTTTTTTAAAGTTGATCTGCAGGTAACAGAAGCTTATTCCTTTTATAATAATCTGTCAATGTTATTCTCACTCAAAAATATGACATCCAGTCTAGCACTTTAGTAAATATTCACAGTATATATAACCTCAGAAGAATATGAGCAATGCCTGAACGTTAAGTCAGGGTCACACATGTAGACACTGGCTCTCCTCTGATTTTCAGCATCTCCTCTTTTTTTTTTTTTCTTTTTTACGCCAATAAAAATATTTAAGTATTAACCTTCCCTACAGTGGATTTGATGAAATACTTTTTAGTATTCTAAGTAGATTAACAAAGAAAAATAAGTTTGTGTGATTGCGTCAACTTCCAAATATTTTAGTCAGAAGCAAATCCAAATGTAGATCAGATCCTAAAAAAAATAAAAAATAAAAAAATAAAGTTTTTAAATAACCCAGTTTATTCTCAGTGTAACCCTGGGGATCTATCCTCTTCACCAAATAACTTCTAATCTGTTTGAAAATCACCCAAGCTTTAGTTCCTGGCTGCTATATTTCATTTCTGGAGTCAGCTGTAGAGTAAATCAAGCATCAAATAGACTGTAATTCACCCACCTTTACACTGGTCTGACTTTTACTGCAAGGCTATATAGATGTCCTGGAATTACTTGATTAGCATTCTTTTAGGGTGAGCAATACTTCAGTGCAAACTCATGAAGTTGAACTAAATCAATAAAGTTTGGTTGACATGAAAATTAACTTTATTGAATCCTACAGAGTAATGGCTATGACAAAATTTAGAAAAAGAAAGAAATGAAAAATATGTGTCTTTCATATTTTGTATTTTACCATGAGTAATATTATTTGGAGGATTAATTTATTTTACCTTGTTTATTGAAAAAGGAATTCTTACCAGCCCGAGCATAGACTCTAAGAGGTGGAAGTGATTATACGCCAACAGTATTTGTGGAATGTTGGATGACTGAAACTCTTAGAGATCAGAAGAGCCAGGGAGTGGCAGGATCATTCAGAACAAGAGAATCCAATTCCAATTATTTTTTTTCCTTTATCTCATATGCCTAATTTTCTCTGTATATTGGTTTCATTCCCTCTTACTTCCAATCAGTTAGCTTAACTGACAGAATTCCAACAGAGAACAATAGGTGATCTCAGCTTCAGTTTCATGGTTTCTAGGAAAAAAACCTTCCACTCTTTTCTATAATCAACTATGCCCAATAGCTAGTTATATCAGAAATTAGCATACCATGTGGTAATACAATATGCTGGGACTTCAAAAACAATCATGGAAATACAGAATTAAAAGATTATATGAATCTTTCCATGAAATTTTTGATGGACCCTTGTATATGAAGCAGGAAGAAGTCACAATTATCACATAGAAGAGTACTGCTCCTGATGGAAGAGAAAGCATGTAGGGTAGATAGAAGAAAAGGCATCTGTTGCCTTATATTGCTTCGCTCCCCATGGATTTGTCACCCTTCTTCCCCTGGGTGATGGAGATGCAAAGGATTACTCAAAGCCCATCTCTTCTGAGCAGTGAAAAGCCCCGAAGAGGTTAATTTCCCAGGCACCCTCCAGTGAGAGGCAGCCCTTCCTTGGGAAATTAATGACAAATTGGGGTTCTCTTCCTGCATTTATTTTCCAGACCAGGAAGTTACTGGAAGAGAACAAATGTGGGGTTATAGTTTAACAATATAGGCTGGTAACTTTCAATGAAACAAGCCAGATGACAGTCCAGTAGATAATTAGGTGATCTTATCAATACAAGCTTGATCTTAGCAAACATTCCTTTTTATAGCAATTTCTCAGTATCTTTACATAACAATCAGTAACTAGTCTGTCTTTGAGCCAGCAACCTGCTGTGCCACAATTCTTATCTTGCAACAGAGACTTATAGCCTGAGGACAATTTCCTGTCCTTGCAAGGTCAATATTTGAAACGGCAAGGCTTTGGAAAACCAGGCCCTGTGAAGTACATATGCTTTATAGTATATTCCACAGGTATCTATTCTGAAAGGGGAAACAAAATGAAACAGTTATTTACTATGCACATTGGTGCCACTGCAAGTAGAGTACATTTCAACCATACTTGCCAATGCTTTCTAGTAACAATTATAGGTATCCTTAGTAAATAATTTCCCATTCTCCCCAGAGGATGAAAGTATATTCATTTTTCCTTGACCATTCTTTTTGTAATTTTATTTCAATTGCACTTTATGTAAAATGGAGAAATAAGGCAAGAAAGTGTTAAAGAAATAAGGCAAGAGAGTGCCATTTACCATATTCATCTCTTCTCTTCTTCCAAAACATCTGCCAACATTTACCTGTTCTTTTTCAGTCTTAGAGATTAATGAGCACTTACTTTTCTTAAACCAAAGGCACAGGCATACTAAAATAAACTTTAAATTATTGAAGTTAGCTCAGAAATTATTCAAAACCAATAAGGATCCTCTGAAGATTCTTCCTTTAAGATTCAAACAACTGTAATTTTATTTATTACTATTAGCTTCCCTTTTTGTTATGGTTGCAGAGTTTCTAAATCACTTTAGCTACTTTACTTGTAATCTTTTCTTCATATCCGTGTGTGTGTATCTGTGTGTGTGTGCATGTGTGTCCTACATGTCTTGTCTTAATTTTTTCTGCCATTTTCAAATCATGAAACCTTTAGCAATTTAGTCCTGTGTTACTCAAAATATAATTTGAGTACCAGCATCATTAGCATCATCTGGGAGTTTATTAAAAATGCAGAATATCAGTCCCAACTCCTATAAAAGGTGATTTTAATAAAGTCCACACATGTGTTGGATGCACATTACATTTGAGGTTGAGGGAAGACAAATGTCTGCATAGTTCTGTCTATCACCCTCTCATATTAAAAGTCATTAATTATTAACAGGTCCCACCTTCTGAATATCGTTCTTGTGTGATTCTCTATTTCCCAGTAGTATGCCCTTTCTTTAATTCTTCATAACTTATTATGTGGATAATTATGAGTGTATTAGCTTTTTAATTTTTGTGCTGATGATAGTCCAAACTCCCCGAATAATTTCATCCCATCAATGTCAACATGATATCTCTAAATGTTAAAATTAATTAATTAGTTAAACTATGCAAGTACAATTTACCACAAATGAAAATCCTACTGCTTAATAACTTTTAGAAAAAAAGATCAAATGACTTATTTAATAAACATATCCCTTCACAGTCTGACCCTTCTTAACTTTCCTATCTCTTGATATAGCCCAGTGACTTAGAACTTTCTGAAGGTTTCAAGCTATTTCGTAGTTCTGTGACTTTGCTTCTACTAGTCCCACTACGTGACAGAGTTCATTTTTAAAAGACCTTTTTCACTTCATTAATGCTCCGCAGTTCTCCAGGAATTAATTCTACTGTCACCTTAGCAATGACCTTAGTAAGCCTGATATACTGTTTCTCAGTGTACATGTAGCAAGCTAAGGGAAAATATTTGCTTATTGCCCTTTATCAAGAATATTCAAATTTCTTTAGAACAGGAGATAATTGCATAGTTATCCTTTTATCCTAAAATCTCACTTTGTTTTTTTGATGCTTAGTAGTCTTTTCTTTAGATAAGGTATGTCAGAACTACTTTATATCAGCCCTCAATGATCCCTGTTTTCTGGAATGTACATCCTTGTGCAATCCCCTCCTGTTAAGGTGAGTTGGGCTGTCCTAATGACTTGCTCCTAAGCAATAAAAGATGGAAAAAGTGTTGATCTGTCACTTCCATGATTAGGCTGCATAATATTGTGACTTCTATCTTTCCAGAAGACTCTCTCAATTGCCTTCTTTGCTACCACATTTAGATCAAACAAGCTGCCATGTTAGAGAGGCCCATGTGACAAGGCCCTGAGGACAGTCCTCAACCAAGAGTCAGCTAGAAACTGAGGACATCAGTAAGGCAGTCTTTGAGAAACGGAACTGTATCAACAGCTGTATAAACATGGAATTGAATCCTTCCTCAGTTTGGATCTTTGTATGAGATCCCATGTGAAACTGACTGCAGCTTGTGAGAGACCCTGAAACAGAAGATGCAGTTACACTGTGTCTAGATTCCTGACCCACAGAAACTGTGAGGCAATAAATGTGTGTATTTTTTAAGCTGCTAATTTTGTGATAATTTGTTATTCAGTTGTAAGGGACTAATCCAAATTCTTCAAGACATTAATGAACCTAAAATTTTGAGGCCCTCAATAATTCAGAAGTGATAACTGATATACAATATTTCAGGATCAATCGGAGTCCAGAGAAACTGTTATTTGTTCTAATTCCAGTCATGGGTTCTGTGGACCCTGATAGTATTAGTGTTTAAACATGTAGTCTTAAGATTACGCTTAGCATGGGTGTTATCATCACTTTTCTAGATCTTCTACATGTATGAGAATTTATAATTGTACTTTATACATCAATGATATTTTCCCATGATTCCTATTTTGATATTATTGAACTATAAATCTGTCATCGAATGATTTAACTCATTTGTTCTCGAACATTTTGTTCTCAGAAACTGTTTCTCAGGAACCAGAATAATTAAAAATTATTGATGGTCCTAAAAGGCTTTTATGTAAATAATATCTACCAATAATTATTAAATTACTAACACTTGCAATTAAAATATTAATTTATTAATTGACCTAAATTTCATGCATTTTCATGAAGTCCCTAAAAATGACTATATTTTACAAAGTAAAAGAATTAGAATAGTGGCATTATTTTATATTTTTCAAATCTTTTTATGTATTGCATAATACAGATGACTCCTGATTTAGGATGTTTTGACGTATTTTCAAGTTACATTGGGTTTATTAAGGTGTAGCATCTGTATAAGAAAGATGGATTCTCCTAAGTCTTTATGCATTAAATCACACTTATTCCGACCTCTGGAAAAGTCCACTAACACTAATGAGAAAATGAGAGCAAAAGAGACAAAAGAGACAAACAATGTTCTAGTATTATTATGAATACAGTTTGGCTTATGTGACTTACTGGGAGGGTTTCAGGGACATGAAGAAGACCATACTTTGAGATCTATTGATTTAAGTAGTCATCTATTTTTTTCTGACATTCTGAAAACTGGTAAACTGCAGTAAAAAAGAATAATTACAAAAATTTTAATAGTGAAAGATATTTTTTTAAAGTATATCACCAAGTGTAGAAGCCGGTGTCATCTCACAGCAGAAGTCTCCTTTCAGTTTAATGCTAATTGGCATGACTTGTTTAGCCAACTATCATACTATTCTACAGTGATGTTAGTTTATGTTTGTCATTTTGTTCTCAAAGATAGAAAAATAAATTTTCAGATGTTATGCTAAAAGTCAAACACATAAGTACACTCTAGTCTCTTTATTTTTCAATTTAAAAAGTAGATTAGAAAATAAAATGATAATTGTTTGATGTAATCGGACCTCAGCACATTTGTTATGGTTTCTGGTGATTTCCAATGAATATTTCTAACAAGTCATGTAGGGTATTATTACTGTGCTTTATAAGGTTATACCAGTATTTTGATGAATATTTTGCCTCATATTTTATATATAAATATTATTTCTGAAAATGAAACACTATTTGAGACTACCGTTTCTTTCAGTAATTGTATAAGTCTCAGATTTTTCAGTTGTTACTAATAACTTTAATCGAATATCTGGCTAAATTCAAGTTAAAAAATATGAAGGCAATGTGGCTGTAGT
The DNA here is from genome assembly GCF_027409185.1 of Cynocephalus volans. Lineage (NCBI taxonomy): Eukaryota > Metazoa > Chordata > Mammalia > Dermoptera > Cynocephalidae > Cynocephalus > Cynocephalus volans. The sequence goes on along the minus strand of NC_084460.1, from coordinate 169,767,317 downwards.
TTCATCACTCTAGAGAATAAGTCTGAAACACAAGGGGAAACATAAAGTAAATACTATTTAATCTCACTTTCTGACCGAATATCTTAATCTGCTATTATTATTATTGTTATTATTACCATACATAGCTCAAGAATTTTCTTTCTTCATAAGGATAAAGTACTTTTTTTTTTTTTTTTGCCGTTTGTTTAACCTGATTCTACAAGTCTAGCAATAGTAAGATACAAATACAAATCTAGGTTATAATATATTTAGCATGTCACAGATGAGCATGATTATCACTAGTTATCTAATATATTTATAAATATCTTTATTTAAATTGTATTCAAAGAAATGGAAAGGCATTCATTTACATAGTTACTTAAGTGGTCAAGGACTCTAATATATTCACTGCCAATTATGATACTCATTGATGTCACTTATTTGTTTTCTTAGATTGAAAAGTTTACTTTTTAAGAAAAAATCATGAAATCCACACTTACTTTAAACAAGAAATTTGGTCCAATTCTTAATCTCTTCACAACTGAAATTTTTTTCAGCTAGTGTGCTGAATAACTTGATTAGATCCTGGTTTCGTGATAAGGTGAATTACTTTATTCTGGTACTGAGAAACCAGATACTGTAAGAAAATGCTTTATTTGGAAGCGACTGTACTTGCTATTTCTTTTAGTTGCATTTCAGAAGTCCAGTGTTTTCTCTCCACATAAAACAATTAATGAAGTATATAAATACCTCAAATCTTGTGGGCAGGTAAGACACTTATGAAAATATTATGAAGATAATTCTACAAACATTCACCAAGTGAGTAGAAAGGATAGATTATTCAAGCAACCCAGACACTTGTCAAATATTTAATATAATTCACTGTGAGTTAAGATTTAAAATTAAACATAGACATGTTTATGAATACTTCTTATAGATGCAGTCCACAAGCTGAAAATGAATAAATGTTAATAAAAATGAAAACTTGACAAATAGGAGAAAGAGTAAAAATTCTGTGAAGTATGTTTACTAAAATAATTTCTTAAATACTGAAGTTGAAATTCTACTATAATGTTCAAATGTCTTATAAAATCCACTTACATTTAAAATAATAATTAATTTTCAATTTTGAAAATAAGTTTAATTTATAATTAGAGCATCACAAGATTGTCTCTGTTTAAAAGTAGAATAATTGGGAAATTTTGGGAAGGTGGAGGACTAGAGGTGCCCAGGGCACATTCCTCCTGCAGAACATCAAAACAGGCCCACTGCCACCACTGCCACAGTCGCCAGAGCCATTGTCCAGTCCCAGAACTGTTGTCCAGAGCAACTCCCAACAGAGCAATGGTCTTCTGGTGGCGTGTTGCTGCAGTGGTGGACTCCACAGACATGACAGAGGCGACCATAACCAACGTCGCCATTGCCACCACCATGATTTAAACCCACTGCTCCCAAGGGAACCACAGATTCAAGGGAGGCATTTGCAACTGGTGCTGCTGCCTCTCTCCTGAGTTAATCCTGCTGCCACCAAGGACACTGCAGATGACAGGGAGGCACTTGAAGCCACTGGCACTGCTGCCACACCCATGAGGTGTCCCCGTTGCTGCCAAGGATGCTGCAGAAATGACTGTGGTGGCTGCAGCTGCTAGCACCACTGCTACCACCACACAATAACCCTGCTCCCTCAAGGACACTGCAATGTGACGGAGGCAGTTGCAGCCACAGGTGACACTGCTGCTGCCACCCCTTCAAGGTAACCCTGCTGCCTCCAAGGACACCGCCATGAACACTGCAGACACGATGGAGGCAGTTGCAGCTGCTGGAACTGCTGCTGCTCAACAAGGTAACCCTGCTGCTATTGTTGACAACACAGACACAAGGGAGGCAACTGCAGCCAATAGTTCTGTTATCCCCATGAGGTAACCATCACCACAGGCAGGGACACTTCAGATGCCATGGAGGTAGTTGCAGCCACTGATGCTACTGCTGCCAATACAAGGTAACACTGCTACCGCAGTGGACACCACAGTCAAGCAGGCAGCTGTTGCAACTGCCACTGCTGCAGTCACTGCCAACACTGGTGCCAACAGGCAGTCACCACTGTAATGCAAGCAGCCCGCCACTGCTGTAGCTACCACTGCCATGCAGGCCACCTACTAAAGCCACCACCACAAGCACTGCCACTGGAAGGGTAGCCTGCTACCACAGCAGCAGCCACAGTAGCCACTGCCACTGTGCAGGAGAACCACCTACCACTCGACTGAACTGACACAAGGAGGGCCACCAGCAGAGTCCAGAGATGTAGAGTGATAGAAGAAGCAATTTCTTTGCCAGATGACCAGATATCAACATAGATATATTCAAAATACAGAATAAAAAGTAAATATGAATTCCACCAATGGAATACAATAACTCCTAATAAACAGACCATATAGAGCTGGAAACCCTTGAAATGATTGAAAACGAATTCCAAGTAAAAATCTTAAGGAGACTCAATGAGATACAAAGAGACACAGTTAGATAACACTATGAACTGAGCAAAACTATGCAGGATACCAAGGAGGAAATTTACAAAGAGATTAATAATTTAAAAAAAAATGTAGCAGAACTCATAGAACTGAAAGAGTCATTTAAAAAATAGAAGCACAGCTGAGAGCTTAAAGAGCAGGCCAGAGAAAACAGAATAAATAGTTTCTGGTCTTGAAGATAGTATCTTCAGAATAACTCAGGCAAACAAAAAATGAAAAGAAAATAAGAACTTTAAAAATAAATATCTAAGAGAGATAGCAGGCAACCTTAAGTGCACTAACATCTGGATAATGGGGAGGAGAAAGAAAAAGGCATTGAGAACATTTTCAGTGAAGTAATAGCAGAAAAGTTCGCAGATATAGGGAGAGACATGAAACTTCTGATTCAGGAGGCTCAAAGATCCTCACAAAGACTCAGTCTAAAAAGGTACTCTCTGGAATTGATAAATGATTTCAGCACAGTAGCAGGATACAAAATCAACACACAAAAATCAGTAGCATTTCTTTTCTCCAATAGTGAACATGCAGAAGGAGAAATCAAGAAAGCCTGCCCATTTACAATAGCCACCAAAAAAATAAAATACTTAGGAATTGAGTTAACCAAGGAGGTGAAAAATCTCTATAATGAGAACTACAAACCACTGCTGAGAGAAATTAGAGAGGATACGAGAAGATGGAAAGATATCCCATGCTCTTGGATTGGAAGAATCAACATAGTGAAAATGTCCATACTACCCAAAGTGATATACAAATTTAAAGCAATCCCCATCAAAATTCCAAAGACATTTTTCTCAGAAATGGAAAAAACTATTCAGACATTTATATGGAACAATAAAAGACCACACATAGCCAAAGCAATGCTGAGCAAAAAAAATAAAGCTGGAGGCATAACACTACCTGACTTTAAGCTATACTACAAATCTATAATAACCAAAACAGTATGGTACTGGCATAAAAACAGACAAACTGACCAATGGAATAGAATAGAGAATCCAGAAATCAACCCACACACTTACTGCCATCTGATCTTTGACAAAGGCACCAAGCCTATTCACTGGTGAAGGGACTGCCTCTTCAGCAAATGGTGCTGGGAGAACTGGATATCCATATGCAGGAGAATGAAACTAGATCCATACCTCTCACAGTATAATAAAATCAACTCAAAATGGATTAAGGATTTAAATATACACACTGAAACAATAAAACTTCTTAAAGAAAACGTAGGAGAAACACTTCAGGAAATAGGACTGGGCACAGACTTCATGAATACGACCCCAAAAGCACGGGCAACCAAAGGAAAAATAAACAAATGGGATTATATCAAACTAAAAAGCTTCTGCACAGCAAAAGAAACAACTGAGTTAAAAGACAACCAACAGAGTGGGAGAAAATATTTGCAAAATATACATCTGACAAAGGATTAATATCCAGAATATATAAGGAACTCAAACAACTTTACAAGAAGAAAACAAGCAACCCAATTAAAAAATGGGCAAAAGAGCTAAGTAGGCATTTCTCTAAGGAAGATATACAAATGACCAACAGACATATGAAAAAATGCTCAACATCACTCAGCATCTGGGAAACGCAAATCAAAACCACATTGAGATACCATCTAACCCCAGTTAGGATGGCTAAAATCCAAAAGACTCTGAATGATAAATGCTGGCGAGGTTGCGGAGAAAAAGGAACTCTCATACATTGTTGGTGGGACTGCAAAATGGTGCAGCCTCTATGGAAAATGGTATGGAGGTTCCTCAAACAATTGCAGATAGATCTACCATACGACCCAGCTCTCCCAGTGTTGGGAATATACCCAGAGGAATGGAAATCATCAAGTCGAAGGTATACCTGTTTCCCAATGTTCATCACAGCCCTCTTTACAATAGCCAAGAGTTGGAACCAGCCCAAATGCCCATCATCAGATGAGTGGATACGGAAAATGTGGTACATCTACACAATGGAATACTACTCAGCTATAAAAACGAATGAAATACTGCCATTTGCAACAACATGGATGGACCTCGAGAGAATTATATTAAGTGAAACAAGTCAGGCACAGAAAGAGAAATACCACATGTTCTCACTTATTGGTGGGAGCTAAAAATTAAAAATTAATATATAAATTCACACACACACACACACACACACACACACACACACAAAAAAAAAAAAAAAAAAAAAAAAAAAAAAAAAAAAAAACCGGGAAGGGGGGGGAGAAGATATAACAACCACAATTATTTGAAGTTCATACGACAAGCAAACAGAAAGGACATTGTTGGGGGGGAGGGGGGGAGGGAGGTTTTGGCGATGGGGAGCAATAATCAGCTACAATGTATATCGACAAAATAAAAAAATAAATAGATGAAAAATTAAAAAAAATAAATAAATAAAAATAAAAAAAATAAAAAGGTACTCTCTGAGGCACATTATAGTTGAACTAGCAAAACTCAAAGACAGAGTCCTAAAACTGCAAGAGAAGTGTGAAGTCACCTATAAAGGGTCCCCATTAGACTAATAGCAGACTTCTCAACAGAAATTCTACAGGCCAGAAGAAAATGGGATAATATATTCAAATTACAAAAAGAAAAAAATTGCCAGCCAAGAATACTATACTTAGCAAGACTATACCTTAGAAATGAAGGAGAAAGAGTATTTTCCAGACAAATAACAACTACAAGAGTTCACCATCACACTACCAGCCTTTAAAGAAATCCTCAAGGGAGTCATTCATCTGGAATCCAAAAAATGATAGTCACTACTATGAATACACAAGAAAGAACAAAACCCATGCTAGAACAAAAATGCAAACAAGACAGAGAAAGAAACTGTTTCTCACACCCTCCAAAAATGAACAAACACCAAAGATGAACAACAAAAGGGAAAGAAACAAAAGATATTTAAAACATCCAAATGAAAATTGATAAAATGCCAAAAAGAAAGACAAGACCTTTCAGTATCAACCCTAAATGTAAATGAATTAAATTCCTCACTCAAAAGGCACATACTGGCAGATTTGACTAAAAAGATAGACCCAACTATATGCTGTCTACAAAAGACTCACCTTACCTGTAAAAACATATGTAGACTAATGAAGGGATGGAAAAAAATTATACCACACAAATAGAAATAAAAAATAAGCAGGGATAACTATTCTTGTACAGGATAAAACAGACTTTAAACAACAACAACAAAAAAACATATAAAAAAGAGACAAAGAAGATCACTGTATAATATTAAGAGGGTCTATCCATCAAGAAGACATAACAATTATAAATATATAAGAATCCAACATCAAAGCACTCAGATATATAAAGCCAACACTATAAGACCTAAGGAAAGAGAAACACCTGAATACTGTAATAGCCGGGCACCTGAACACCTCTCTCTTAACACTGGACATATCAGCTGGGCAATAATTTGACAGAGAAACAGAAGATTTAAACAACTCTTTAGACTAACTAGACTGGCAAATATCTCCAGAACATTTCATCCAACAACCACAGAATAGAAATTCTTTTCATTAGCACATGAAACATTCTCTAGGATAGACCACATGTTAGGTCACTGATTAAGCCTCAAGAAATTTGCATAAATGGAAATAATTTCAAGTATCTTCTCAGACTACAACTGATTTAAACTAGAAATCAATAGCATACAAAACTCTAGAAACTACACAAACACATGAAAATTAATCAAGATGCTCCTGAACAACACATGGGTCTGAGAATAAAATTAAACAGGAAATCAAAAAATTTCTTGAAAGTAATGAAAATAAAGATATCCAAAAGATATCATATCCAAACTTGTAGGATTCTGCAAAAGCCATCTGAAGAAAGAATGTTGTTGCAATAAACACATGAGAAGAATAGAAAGAATTCAAAGAAACAACCTAATACTACACATTGAATAACTAGAAAAACAAGAACAATCCAATCCCCAAATTAATAGATGGAAAAAAATAATTAAGATCAGAGCAGAACTAAATGAAATAGAAAACAAAAAAAGATACAAAAAAAATCAATGAAACAAAAAGTTGTTTTATTGAGAAGATAAACAAAATAGACAAATCATTAGCTAGGCTAACTACAAAAAGAACAGAGAAGATCCAAAAAACAAATTTAGAAATGAAAAAGGAGACATTACAACCAATACCAAAGAAACACAAAGTCATTAGAGACTATTATAAATAACTATATGCTAACAAATTCGAAAGCCTGGAGGAAATGGATAAATTTCCGGACACCTAAAAATTTCCAAGACTGAACCAAGAAGAAATAGAAAATCTGAACAGACCAAAAACAAGCAACAAAATTCAAGTGGTAGTCTGCAGCCTCCCAACAATGAATAGCCCAGGACCAGATGGCTTACTGCTGAATTCCACCAAACCTTTAAAAAGGAATTAATACCAATTCTCTTCAAAAAATTTCAAAAAATTAAAACAGAATCCATTTCCCCAAAATCATTCAAGGAAGCCAGCAACAAACTGATACCAAAACTGAGCAAAGATGACACAATAAAAATAAATAAATACCTAAATACATAAATTAAAAACCAAACAAACTATAGGTCAATAACTTTGATGAACATAGGCACACAAATTCTCAATAAAATTCCAGCAATCAGAATACAACACATCCAAAAATTACACATCACAGTCAAGTGGGATCCAATGACGTAAAGATGGCTAAGATACACAACTCACACTGACACACCATGTCAACAAAATCAAGGACAAGAGCCATATGACTATCTCAACAGACGCTAAAAATGTAACAGTGTGTCATGATAAAGACTCAACAAATCAGGTATAGAAGGGAAATATCTCGACAATAAAAGTCATATATGACAAACCCACTGCCAAGATCACCTTGAACAGGGAAAAGCTTTCTTTCATCTTTTCATTTAGCGATAGGAAGAAGAGAAGGATGCCCACTCTCACCACTTCTATTTAACATAGTATTGGAAGTATAAGCCAGAGCAATCAGGCAAGAGAAAGGAATAAAGGGCATCCAGATTGGAAAAGACAAAATCAAAATGTCCCTGCTTGCAGATGACATGATCCTATACATAGAAAAGCCTAAAGACACTGAAAAAACTCGTAGAGTTGATAAATGAGTTCAGTAAAGTTGCAGGATACAAAATCAACACATACAAATCAGTTGCATTTTTCTACTCCAACAATGAGCCAGCTGAAAAAGAAGTCAAGAAAGCTAGCTCATTTAAAATAGTCATAAAAATAACCCTAGGAATAAATTTAATCAAGGCGGTTAAAGAGCTCTACAATTAAAACTACAAATCACTGTTGAAAGTAATTAAACAGTATACAAAAAGACAGAAAGACAGTCGTGCTCTTACACTGGAAGAATTAACATTGTGAAAATGTCCATATTACCAAAAGTTATGTACAGATTCAATGCAATTCCCATCAAAATACCTATCATGTTTTTCACAGAAGCATAAAAATCAACCCTAATATTCATATGGAATAATGAAAGACCACGAATAGCCAGAGCAATTTTGAGCAAACAAACAAACAAACAAAAATTAAGCCGGAGGCATAACACAGCCTGATTTTAAATTACACTACACAGCTATATAACCAAAACAGCTAGTACTGGCACCAAAATAGACACTCGTACCAATGCAACAGAATAGAGAACTCAGAAATCAACACACAAACTTAACAGCCAGCTATTATTCAACAAAGACACCAAGAAGATATATTTGGGAAAAGCCTGCCTCTTTAATAAATGGTGCTGGAAAAACTGGACATCCATATGTAGAAGAATGAAACTAGACCCGGATCTCTCAACATATACCAAAATCAACTCAAAATGGATTAAAGAATTAAATATAAGATGCAAAACTATAAAACTATAAAAAGAAAACATAGGGAAAACATTTCAGGAAGTAGGACTGGGCAAAGGCTTTATGAATATGACCCCAAAAGCATAAGCAACAAAAGAAAAAGTAAACAAATAGGATTATATCAAACTAAAATGCTTCTGCACAGCGAAAGAAACAATTAGCAGAGTGAAAAGACAATCTGCAGAGTTGGAGAAAATATTTGCAATCTATGCATCTGACAAAAGGTTAATATCCAGAACATATAAAGAACTCAAACAGTTTAACAGTAAAAAACAAACAAACAGAAAAAAAACCCAAAACAAACAAACAAACAAAAACCCAAATAACCTGATTTAAAACTGGGCAAAGGAGCTGAATAGGGATTTCTCAAATGAGGATATACAAATGACCAAAAGACGCTGAAAAAATGTTCAACCTCACTCACCATCAGGGAAATGCAAATCAAAACCACATTGAGATATCATCTCACCCTGGTTAGACTGGCTATTATCAAAGAGACAGAGAATAACAAATGCTGGTGAGGATGCAGAGAAAGGGAAACCCTCCTACACTTTTGGTGGGACTATAATTTGGTTCAGCCATTATGGAAAACGGTATGGAGTTTCCTCAAATAACTACAGATGGAACTGCCATACAAACCAGCAATTCCATGGTTGGGTATATACCCAATGGAATGGAAATCATCAAGCTAAAGGGATACCCCACTCCCATGTTTATCACAGCTCTATTTATAACAGCCAAAAGCTAAAACCAACCTAAATGTACATCATCAGATAGATGGATAAGGAAAATGTGGTATATTTATGCAATGGAATACTTCTCTGCCATTAAAAAAAGAATGAAATATTACCATTCACATAAGAATGGATGAACTTAGAGAAAATATTGTTAAGTGAAATAAGCCAGTCACAGAAAGAGAACAATTACATGTCCTCACTCGTAAATGGGAGCTATAAAATAAGCAAATATGTTAAAAAAAGGGAAGAAAGAAAGATACAACAATCATGACAATACATTGAACTTTCAAAAAGAGAGAACAGAAGTGAGGATACCAGAGGTGGGAAAGGGGGAGGAAAAAAAGGGGTAAGGGAGGAATAGGTAAAGGGCCACGAAAAAGGATTGCACAGTATATTGTTGAATATACTAATTATCCTGATTTGAGCAGCACATATTGCACACAGGTTTTCATATTCAACTATGTGCCCCACAAATATGTAATATCAACTCTATTACAATTAAAAATGTAGCAAACTTTATACTCAGTTTGTAATATCAAATGTGAATATCTTATTGTCTAAAGCAGTGATTATTTCTGACAATGATATTAAAATGTTCTAAACATGTTTAATTTTGTGCATGTTTCCCAGTTATAATTTGGAACTGGAAGAATGAATGAAGCATATACCCAATAAAATACATTTGAAGGCAAAATAATTATATGGTAAAATTTGTGTATTTTAAATAAAACCTTCAGGTTACTGAGAGTATATTTCCTAATGTTTACGTTGTTTTATGAAATTAAAACTTGATTCTGTTTTTACAAACCACACAACCATGGCATATGCTTTTACTCTATAGCATGATATGATAAATTGTGATATTTTTGTGTCTGTCTCCTATCCTGCTTTATCTAGGCTCAAGCCTAATATCTTTATGAAAAATGATTAATATTGGTGTTTGTGTTTGAGCTTAAATATATTTTAGTTCTGCTATCCTGTTAAGAATTTGCATAGTTTAGAAATTTTTACATGTAAATATTGTGCATAGACTAGAAGGACATGGAATGAAAATTATACAGATGCTGAGAATCTGGAAATTTAGAGGCATATGGAAAATTGAGTCCATATTGCACTTGTTAAATATCTAAGTACCATCCGCATTGCCCACCAGAAAGGGGTGTCTCTTAGTCTCAACAAAACATTCAGAGTCACAATAAGTGGTATATATATATACATATATACTTGCTTTAAAATGCCTTATTTTATTTATTTATTTATTTATTTATAATTTTTATTTTGTTGATATACAATGTGGTTGATTATTGTGGCCCATCACCGAAACCTCCCTCCTTCCTCCCTCCCCGCCCTCCCACCCAACAATGTCCTTTCTGTTTGCTTGTCGTATCAACTTCAAGGAATTGTAGTTGTTATATCTTCTTCCCCCCCCCCCCCGGTTTTATTTTTCTGTGTGTGTGTATGTTTGTGTGATTTTATTTATTTATTTTTAGCTCCCACTTGTTACCACAAGTGAGAACATGTGGTATTTCTCTTTCTGTGCCTGACTCGTTTCACTTAATATAATTCTCTCACGGTCCATCCATGTTGTTGCAAATGGGAGTATTTCATTCGTTTTTATAGCTGAGTAGTATTCCATTGTGTAGATATACCACATTTTCTGTATCCACTCATCGGATGATGGACATTTCGGCTGGTTCCAACTCTTGGCTATTGTAAAAAGTGCTGCGATGAACATTGGGGAACAGGTATACCTTCTACTTAATGATTTCTATTTGACACCAGTCTACTCAAAAGGATATAGAGCAGGAACCTCAGTTTGCCAGGAGGGCCACATCAGGTATTCCACTCAGTGGGAGTCTTGGAGCTGTTCTTACACCAATCCATAAAGCTATCTGTGAGCTATCTTCTCCCCCGGTAACAGCTCAGGCATACAGAAATAAAGTCCACAATTTGCAGGTGGGGAAACAACCCTTGATGAAAAACCTCAAATCCCACAGAAGCTATCATATTTTTTATCAATTCCATAGAAAGACCTTTGAAGAACCCCACAAGGTACATGACCAGTCGCAAAAGACATCCCAGTCAGAAGAACCCCAAAAATAAGGCTTCCAATCAAGCTTTCATTGTTCCCCTGATTTAAATCCACCCTAAAACTAAGGGGTTGTTTTACCATAAGCAATGTTGCTTAGTGACTTAGTTGACAAATACCATCCTCATCTGTTTCCAGGGGGGAAAAAAAGCTAGGAAATTTAACTAAAGTAAAAATTCTAATGAAGAAGAGGAACAATTTTTTAACCTTTTGCCAAAACCATTAAAATGTTAAAATAAAAGCTTTGCTGACCCTCTTAACTGTTCATTGTTTTGATGATGTATAAAAAAGGCTAAACTGGAAAGACATGAACAAATTCAGAGTGTTCATGGGATGAGGCTTATGTAACAAAGTGTCTCCTTACCATCAAGCAGTAAACATGGTCCATCCTTCTTCTAAGGTGACAAAAGACATTATGTGGTCAATCAAATATATATTTGGTCAGATTGGATTTATACACATTACTCTGTAGCCCTAAGAATCCCTTTTAACAAAGGAGTTGTTTTCATTAACATAAAAAAACAAAGGCAGAGATAATTTAAAGATGAAAATCTACTCTCATTAAAAAAGATAAGCTTAAAATTCAAATAAAGACCATAAACTTGGCACTTATTAGTGACCTTACGAAAATTGCTTCAGTGGCTCAATGTGAGCTGAATGAGATTGCAATGCGTTGAGATGTGACTGGAAGCAGAGGTGGCAGGTATTAAAATTACAGATTACTATTAATGTTGCTGAGAAGGTGATAAGTAATAAAGCCTAATAAGCTGAAATAATGTATTTTTCAAGCGAGAATATCTAAGCCTTTTAAAAAAATAATGTGAAGAATATTAGTTTAAACAAAATAAAAAAGATAAAATCTATTAAGAATGGTGTAAACTGTCTGTACTTTAAAATTTTACAGAAAATTGTAAATTCCCAATTTTTGAATTAGCTATAGGACACTGTATAGGTGTTAAGCAAAAACAACCCATTTAATTTAAAAAATAAATGTTTTGTGATTTGCTGGGAAAACTCACTTATAACTTAACTCACTCTTGAATGAAAGCTTCTTGGAGATGAATTTGATATTTGGTTCTCAGCAAAAAAAAAAAAAAAAGTTACAAATGATAGATATTAAATTTCTGAGTAATTAAACAAATAATAAGTGTAAAAAGATATACACAGGAAAAAGAATACAGAAACCATCAAACTATATATACATAGGCACATACAGAGTCTTTAATAAAAAAGTGTAATTAATGGTAATGGTATTGTAATATTTTATCTACATACATTTATTAATACACATTTTAAGTACATTCATCTTGGCTTTAAATAACCATCCAACATTGCACATTTTATTTATATATAGTCTAATAGGTATTGTTTAGTGTTAGAATTATTACTACATATGAATTTCTCTTGTCATTGAGGAGAAATCTAGTTTTAAAAGATTAATAAGAAAGGAATTGAATATATTATAAAAGATATGATAAAAATCAATAGAGTTGGAAATGGGCATGAGAGAGGACAGCGTATATATCAGAACTCTTTGAACCTTCCATTTGATTTTGCTATGAACCTAAAACTGGTCTAAAAAATAAAGTTTATTAATTTTTTAAAAAGTCAATAGAATAAGGTGATGTCTGAATGTTCTCACAGCATTCATTTAAAAACAGAAATATTATATAATGTTAACTTGTAAACTGAATTGAAAAATTTTTCATGTAGTAGATATACCACTGAACATTATGTAAACCAATATTTCAGAGAAAGGAAAACTTTAGATGAATATTATAACATGTAAAATTGAAAAACTAACCCACAAATATTGTTAAGAATTATTTTACATGTATCATATGTTCAGTATTTATACATAATTTTGTTATTATTTTCAAATTTCATATCAAAATTAATTTTTAAATACATCAAGCATGTTAAGAAATACATTAATGTAAGTTAGATATATTCCACTCTTTCTACTGATAATTTATGAACTCTTTGCACAAAAGCATTAGTTTAAGTTTCTGTATATGACTTTGAATAGATCAAACACTTGTCCTAACTTAGCAACTACAATCATTGATAAATGAAAATGCATAGTGAGAATCAGCTTAACTAACATGTCATTTTGGATGCCTGTTTTAAATTTTCCAGGCAAATTTAAATATATTCCTATGGGTCCTTTTTCAATATCCCTATAAATTCTTTAATATTTCTGTTGTGGAATTGTCGGGTCTGCCGCCGGCCGACCCGAACAGCCCTAGCCTCATTCCTTTTGGTGGGAGAGCAAATGGCCCGGGATTCCTCTTTCCCTCCTGTCCCCTTTGGAAGGAGACGGGGGAAGAGGGCCGTGAAGAGAGGTGAGCACAACCGCCGGCCCCAACAAGCCCAGTTAAAGGACACTCAGACGCGGTGGGGGTTCTGTCGAGCAGTTCCGTTTATTACCACACGAGCACTTGCTTTTAAAGGCATATGGGGAAGGGAGGGTTTTTTTTTTTTGTCTTTTTCGTGACTGGCACTCAGCCAGTGAGTGCTCCAGCCATTCCTATATAGGATCCGAACCCGCGGCGGGAGCGTCCCCGCACTCCCAGCGCCGCACTCTCCCGAGTGCGCCACGGGCTCGGCCCGGGAAGGGAGGTTTTTTACATAATCTTATCAGCTTAAAGGTCAAGAGCATGCATCCTGTCTCAATGCCTAGCTATTCCAACCACACAGTGTTCACGAGCGCAGAAGCACGTATTTGGCCAATAAGGGCTAAGGCAAGGTTCCCGCAGACACCCCCACCCTACTTCCTCCTGGAGCCGTCTTAGGCTACCACATTAATACGCCCTTGTGGGCCCATAATGGCGCCACTTGTAATGTCACTTAAGGTGGCGTTAGTTTTTAAGGCCTGACAATTCCCCCTTTTTGTTTTAATAAGGCAGCTGGAGGCGGCTAACCTTCCCAGCCATGCCTCCATTCCCTCTGGTGGCTGTGCCTGTCTTAGGTTGTTTCCTTCTGGAAATCTTACCCATCATTTACTATCCAGCCAAGTGGGGGCAGGGCGGAGCCTTAGAGATTGGCGTTGATCTTTTAAAGGGCCATATTGACCCAAGGGCTGTCAGGGCTTTCATTATGGGCCACCTCCACTACCACCTGGGTGAGCATTATGAGATAAGTGGTGTTACGCCTTATAAGGGACACAACCTGGTGAATGGAGTAAGGCCCCAAGATGATTAAGACAAGGAAAATGGCTAGGGGGCCTGCCAGGGAGGACAGCAGGGTGGTGAGTCACGGGGAACTTGAAAGCCAGCTTTGGAACCAATTACTATTGGCTTCTCACTCTTTTTTTGCGCTTTTCTAGCTCTTCTCTAAGCTTAGCTAGGGAACCTTTGATCACTCCAGAGTGGTCGGCATAGAAGCAGCACTTTTCTTTGAGGGCAGCGCAAAATCTTCCTTGCTGTAAGAATAACAGGTCTAGTCCACGTCGATTCTGTAAAACAACTTTAAAAAGTGATGTTAGCGATTTGTTAAAATGTGATACAGACAACTCTAAGCAGCCAAGATCTATGTCCACTGCCTCCCTAAGGGAAGCTACCTGTTGATGTGCCAAGCCTATTCCGGCAGTCCTGGTACCGGCTCCAATAACTCCCAAGAGGGAGCTGATGGCCACCGCAGCTGCCCCTGCGGCCCGCTTGTTTTGTGCCCGCTTATTTCGGGTTTTGGTTTGGTGAGATTTGCCACAGTGCTGCAAAAGGGTTTGTTGGCACCTACGCAGGAACCTTTACCAAGGACCCACGGGAAGGTGAGTCCGGGGTTGGTGGCATTGGGCAACGCTACTGCTTGATTTATCTCTGCCTGCACATGGCACTCTTCTTTAAAGAAGGCACAGAACTTGATAAACAAGTTTGGGGGGAGGACAGCCTTACAGAGTATTTTCCAATTTGGGGTCATGCAGGGTTGGTGCACTAAGCCCTGGAGGATGGTTTCTGCCCATGGGGAATTGGGCCCATCCTCTGCAACAGCCTTTCTCAGCTCTTTAAGGTTATGAGCTTTCCAAGGATACCAAGCGGCCAGCCTATTTCCACCGGGGGCAATGTTGACCGGATAGGCCTGAGGGGCCGCTTCTCCCCACGAGCTATGGACGGCTGGGGGTTCCCAGTGAGCCATAACAGGAAAAGCTTGCGGCCCTGCCGGGGGTGTTTTTAAAGGTGGAATAGCCTCCTCCACTTCTTCAGGTGCCGCTTTCTCTCCTTTGGCTAAACTTTGGTGGGGTGAGTAAGCCAGGAGAGGAGGGTACAGGGTAGGGGCAGAGGTATCACTCCGTGGCTCAGGGCCTTGCATTGGCAGCTTTGTTTCCTTTTTTCTCTCCTCATCGAACTGCGCCCAATCCCTTTCTGCCCCTTCCTGATGCTCGGGATGGAAGCAAAGCTTTAGGGCAGAGATGGTTGGGTAGAACCCTAAGGGGGGCGTCTAGCCTGTGACTAATCTCATTCTTTCTGGCCAGGGTCTGAACCCGGTCCCAAGTCTCATATGAGAACAAGTTGGACGAAGGTGCCCAAGGGCCACCTTCACCACATGATGCCAGGCATTGGTGGCTGTGGAGTCAGATATTTCTAGGCCTCTGCTTTTTAACATTTACTTTAGAGCCTTGCAGGCTGTCTCGTCACTCTTTCCACACACGCCTCCCATGTTGCCCTGCAAGGAAGGGACAAAGGGAGCAACAGGGCAGAGAAGTGCCGGGACTTCCCCCTGTTATGGTACTCACCCTGACACACAGGCGGATTACTTCACAGCGACTACCGTGGTTGCGGGGACCACTCCGCTGGCTGATCACCCTTCATCGACCTTCTTTCAGGACCTAGCAGCCGGGGGCCTCACTCGCTCGCCTTTCACCCACGAGTTTTAAAAACGCCTCACACGGGGCACCGCTCTGTCGGCGGAACCAAACAGCCCTAGCCTCATTCCTTTTGGTGAGCGAGCGAATGGCCCAGATTCCTCTTTCCCTCCTGTCCCCTTTGGAAGGAGACGGGGGAAGAGAGCCGTGAAGAGAGGTGAGCACAACGCCTGCCCCAACCAGCCAGGTTAAAAGACACTCAGACGCGGCGGGGGTTCTGTCGAGCAGTTCCATTTATTATCACACAAGCACTTGCTTTTAAAGGCAAATGGGGAAGGCAGGTTTTTTACATAATCTTAACAGCTTAAAGGTCAAGGGCATGCATCCTGTCTCAATGCCTAGCTATTCCAACCACACAGTGTTCACGAGCGCAGAAGCACGTATTTGGCCAATAAGGGCTAAGGCAAGGTTCCCGCAGACACCCCCACCCTACTTCCTCCTGGCACCATCTTAGGCTGCCACATTAATATGCCCTTGTGGGCCCATAATGGCGCCACTTGTAATGTCACTTAATGTGGCGTTAGTTTTTAAGGCCCGACATGGAATTTATGTTCTCTTTAATGTACATAGTCTGTGTTATCATCATCATCATGAGATTCTGGTGTCTTTTTGAATGAGCATTTTGTAAAATTATGTTTTCTTACCGTGAGATACAATACCTTTCATGATAATCTTTCTAAATTCCCCACGTTGAGTCTGTTTTAGGTAACATCTCATTCTAACACGTTTGATTCCACAAACTTTTAAATTAAAATATGCATATTTTTGAAATATTTATGTTTTTTAATAAATATATTCTTTAAGTCTATAAGCCAAAACTCATGTTAGAAAATAAAAACAAACACACACACACACACACACACACACACACACACACACACACACACCAAAAAACAATTACTCTGGCTAATTTTTGTTTAAGAAGAAAAGAGCGGGAATAGAATTAAAATTTCTATACATTTATTTTAAGTTCATTAAAAATACTATTAGGAAAAATTTGGTATACTGTCTAAAGGATGGAAAGTAATTGATGTTATTTCTTTTGAAATTATTAAATGTTGTGCTCCATATATTAGTTAAATCATTACATTAGTTTCTGCTTCAGAATCCATGGTATTTTGAACAAAAATGATTAAAGAAGTAATTAGTAAATCTACAAATAGCAGGGCACATAGTGTTTAAATATTACCCTATCATCTGGACCACAAATGTTCAGCATCATTATGCTTCCACAATAGCAATTTACTATAACACCAATGAGTAAGTAATCAATATAGGCAGGTAGAGCTTGTTGCAGTTACAAAAAAGAGTACAGCCTCTTCTGTTCAACCTTTGCAAAATCAATAAACATGCCTCTTCATAAAGCAGCCTGTTAGTCTCAGTTTCAGACGACAGTGAAAGGTATGGGTATAATTATCAAGCTAAGAACCTGTGTCAATGTTCACCTAGCTGTTTGCAAAGTGTGATTTGATTTGTAACTCAATGAGAAATAAAAGTAAGATTAATCACTATACAAAAAACACTTGAAATCCTGATGATTGTTAAGAATAGTGAAATGCTCAACATGTATGGGTGTTTAAACCAATGCTGGAAATGTTGGATATGAATACTGTCTATATTAAAACAATAAACAAATTAGCAAGCCTAAAATAAATGTTCCTTCTTTAATAAAAAAAAAAAAAATCTTGTTTACATTCTGCCATATCCTTCTAACAATAGAGTTTTCAAATTGGAAAATATCAGTTGGATAGCAATATCACTAATATGAATAAACACCACTGTGTGATATAGCTAAAAGTCACTGCCGTAAAGCATGGAATTTATGATTTTCATTTGAAAAGATATCAGAGATAATCAAGAACATATCTTCATTCAGGTGGAAAATCCAAGACTCTGAAAATCTGAGCAACAGAGGCAAGATTCATATTGTTCGTTTCTGTGTCCAAACTGGAATCTAAATTAATTGATTTCCTATGCTTTCCCAATACTATCATGTTTTCTGGTGATGCCTCCCAAATGATGTTACCATCGTTGGAGCTGAAGTTGGATTGAGTATGGCTTATTCAAACACCAATCTACACTATTCATACAAATAAACACTAGTTAATAAGATATAACTATACTATGGTAAATTCTGGTAACCCCGGGGGCCCTGGATTTGCTATGGGTTGATTACAACTGAGAAAGTGTGGCTAGGTAGAGACAAAACTCTGTTAGGACATGAGGTGACAATGTTGAACTAGGGAATTCTACAATACCAGAACTCCAGTGTCCATTATGCCTATTATTATAATGAATTTAATTCTCCATTGAAATTGATTACTGTAGATAATTGTAACTACTATGGAATAGAGGGTGGATATGTTCCTAATCAGTGAACTTTTTTCCTATTGTTTTAGAAACGAGAGGAAGACTAACACAAGTGCATCATCAAAACTGTATCAGATAAACATTCTGTAGAAGTATCTCCCCAGATGTACCCACAAACAGTGATTAGGGGGAATTAGGAGGAGCATTTATAGACATGCTGAATGAACAGGGGAGATTCTATTCAAGGAAACAGAGATGATCACAAGGTGCCTGTGAGAAAAGTGTTAACAGTGGAAGGATTAGACCTTAGAGCTCTCATTCTTTGAGTTTATTTTTTGGGTTCATATTTTTCAAAAACCAAATTTTCACTATAGCTACAAAGATTGTGCAGTTGGTGGTGGTGAGCGTTAAGCTGGAAAAATTGAATGACAGTCTGTTTAGTTTTTGCTTGTAGACTAAAATTTAAAAAGTATTCGAGGAGTGAAATGAAAAGTGAACAGCAAACAAAATCCTCCATAATAAACAGCTTCTTTTCTGAAAACAAAATCTGAATTCAATGTGTTCATTTACTTAATTGTTAAGCACTAATTATTCTTATAGAGCACTCTGTCTTTAAATTGAATATATATTTGACTGATGCCATTCATTGATTACATGTGTAAAACTACCCGATATTTCTTTATTTCCCATATAAGTTTTAATGCTATTAGTGTTAATTAATAATTATCAAAGTTGAAGGTTTCTTCACAAATTCCATTAAGCCTGTACTGTTAATGATTTTTTTTTGCAGATAAAATCAAATATCTGATTCATAGTACATTTCTATTTATAACAGTATTTCTAATTGACATTTTCTGAATTAATAAGGTCACATATTTGTTAACAGATGAGATTTTCTGAGATATTTATCATAACCCCATCAATAAAGTGCTACGAATAGACTTGTAAATTGATGTTAATAAGAGCAATTCTGGTGTTTTAATGCATTCTGATAGGTGAAAGATTAAAAATAAACGTAGAAGTTTAATTGTTATTTCCCAAATTCAAATGCCTTTGTTTATTACTAATGGCTCATTTCTTTCCTATATTATATTAATTTAAGTGACTGAATATAAGGGGTCTTCAAAAAAGTTCATGGAAAGATTTGTGTTCGCAAGTTTACTGAATCTCCATTTCTAAATCATATGCTATGAGCAAAGGGGATCTCCAGATTCTCTAAAAGCCCGTAGAGCTTTAGTATTCTAACAATTTGATTTCCATAAACAGGCTCCTGCTTCTGTTTTTATTATCACAGTAGAAGAAATTTAGGGGTATGCTATATGAATATTGAAAAAATAAGCTTTATCAATACATATTTATTTGAGAAAACATTACCAATAATATTTTGTACCAAATGTGCTCTAGTAAAAACATCTATTTTTTATTTCTGCTTAGCAACTTATTTATTTTTTTTAGTAATCAAATCTGTTGTCCTATATATGATATCTCAATCTGCACATTTGAATACAACCAGTAACCACAAAATGTTATATTTAATTATCATAGTTTTATGACAATATCATTTACTTATTCTTTCTAAATCTCTTTATTGAGATTTTCTGTCATTTAATTCCAGTATTTAGCTTAATATCCAATATTAAGGATAATATTACCAGAAGACGCAGGACATTGTTAAAATCAGTCTCCCACAATTCTGAATTTGCTTTTTCATTTTACCTGCCTACAGATTCTATCGACTAAACCTCCTGCTTAAATGTATTTTCCCTCTGCCACTGAGTACTGCTGGAGAAAATTATACCACCTTATTCATTGTTAATTAAAATAAATGGTTTTATTTTAGCAGGAACATCTATACTTTTATTTCACCCAGTCAGCAAAGGTGATTGGTTTTTTTGTATTTATTTTATTTTAGTGATTCTTTCTCATCATCATACTTTTCTTATTTCTTTTTCACATTCAAACCCCTCACTGTGCTGATAACCTTGTTACATCATACATAAAATTGTGGTGAGAAAATTTATCGTAATTGCCCACCTCACCATCTATTTGTTACTGTTGTAACAGGGGAGTGAGTGATGAATTAATCATACATTATGAAATGTTCAGTATTTTGAGAAGACACATATTTTTAAAAATTACCACACAAACATGCATTGTACATTTGATATGTGCCATAAAGAAAAATTCAGGGTGCAACAAGACTAAGTAACCAATGTTAGCTAAGAGTGAATAACACATGGCCTTTTTGATTAAGGGACTTTTGAGCAAAGATCCACAATGGACTAAGAGTAGCAGACAAGAGACAATGAAGTGAAGGAGATCTCTGACAACTGGTGTGGCAAAGGCGGGGGTCCTGGAATGAGCAAAGTGTTTTCCTTTCAGGCAGAGAAAGAAAGGTTATCTACCCAGGAAAAGCTTTTGTTTGATTGTTTGTTTGTTTTTCTCACTTCGGTATTGGCAGCTGTTCTGTATGATTCTCACCTAAATAGGGTTTCTCAGAGTCATTTGCTGGAAATCCTGCATTCATCTATCTGAAGAACAAAGGAGCAAAAATAGAAATTATAAAGGACATCACCCAAGTAGCTTTATGGTCAGCCTGGAAGTTCAACCCCAAATGACAGTGACATAGCTCAAACTAACTGCAAGGGAATCTAGGAAATGTAGACCTCCAGAATACCCAGTAAGACTCAATGGGATGTGTGAACATTTGGGAAGTTTCTGCCACAAGCCTGGTATAATAAAGGGATTAAAAGAAAACTAATGCATGTGGTGCCCAGAAAGTAAATGGGAATGCAGTGTGATGTTAGCTGGAGTGTCAGACAGAAACCAAATCACGCATGGCCTTTGAACAAACATGACCGTGCGTCCTCAAATTCATATCCTCCTCAAATGAAAAATACATTTATTCCATCCCAATAGCCCCAATACTCTTAACTCTTAATTTTCCCAGCACCAATTCAAAAGTCTAATGTCTCACCTAAATATCATCTAAATCAGATATGAGTGAGGTACATTCATCCTGAGGCAAATTCTCCTGTAGCTTGAACCTGTGAAATCAAACACATTGTGTGCTTCCAAAATAGAATGTTAAGAGACAGAAGATAGAAATTCCCATTCCAAAAGAGAGAAACAGAAAAGTGAGGAGTAATGAGTCCCAAGAAAGGTACAAACCCAATAGGGCAAGTAATATTAAATGTTATGGCTTGAGAATAATCTTCATTGGCTCAACGCTTTGCCTTCCTGACCCAACGGAACTGTGATCCTGACTTCAGGGTGGAGGTTCCACCTTCCCCGAACATGAAAGCAACTGTGTGTAGGTGCCTCCACTCAGGCAATTTTCTGTGGTAGCTGCACCTCCAAGGTGGCTCTGTGCCTGGATCTTACAGCCATGACTCCCCTGGGCTGGCATCACATGCCAGTGGCTCTGTTGATCTGGGGTACTGAGGGTAGCACTTTATTTTGTTTCATAGGCCTGATTTATCTACCTGTACCCTACCAATATAATTCTGTCTTGATCACTCTGGCTATATGGTTGGTCTTAAGATTAGGTAAAGTGATTCCTCCTTTATTTTTCTTTTTCAACATTGTTTTAGCTAAAAGAGACTGTACCTTTTTATATAAATTTTTGAGTGAGATTGTGTGTACAAAAAACTGTACTAATATTTTGTTAGGAATTCATTAAACTTATTGATAAATTTCAGGAGAATTGACATCTTTACTTTGTTGAATCTTCCGATCTATTGCTATGGTATGTCTCAACTTATTTACATCTTCTTTGATTTCTTTTGTTAGAATTTTGTGGTTTGCAAGATATAAATCTTATACATGTTTAAGCATATACATAAGGATTTCATTTTTGTTGGAGCAATTGTAAATGATATTGTACTTTTAATTTTGTTTTCCTCATGTTCATTGTTAGTATATATCAATGTGAACAAAATATTTATTGATCATATATCCTGCAACATTGCTAAATTCATTTATTAGTTCTAGGAGATTTTTTGTAGACTTTTTGGGACTCTATGCAAGCAATCATACCATCTTCGAAGAGTAGGTAAGAGTTTTATTCCTTCCTGTCCTATATGTTTACCTTTTACTTCTTTTTCTTGCGTTAGTGCAGTGCCTGGAAATTTCAGCACAATGTAGAAACCTAGATTATTGATTTCAGAACTTTTACTCATTTTTAATGTATATGGTGCTCTCAGTAGTGCTTTAACTATATCCTATATATTTTGATATATATTTTTATTTTCTTTTGTTCTATGAGTCTTTGTCTTCTGTTTTAATATCCTTTGATACTTTCTCTTTGACACATGAATTATGTAGCAGTGTGTTGTATTGTTTAATTTCCAAGTGTATAGAGACTTTTCTGTTGTCTTTTTTGTTATTGATTTCTAGTTTGAAATCAATAACAAACATTATGGTCAGAAAACACAATCTATAGTCTCTGTATGATCTTAATTTTTAAAAACTTGTTAAGGATTGTTTTATGACCATAAATATTATCTGTCTTGATGAGTTTTTCATTTGTATTTTATTTTGCAGTTCTATAATTTCCATTTGATTCTCTCTCTTATAATGTAATTTTTTGCTTATATTTTCTCATTTTTTATTTGTTTCAAGATAATTTGTAATTGTTTCTGGATTAATGTTTACGATGGCTACTTAAAATCCTTGTCATATAATTCTAGCATTTGATTCCTCTTGGTTTCAGTGTGATCTGTTTGTCTTTTCTCATTCTAGTTGTGCTTTTCCTGGTCCTTGGTTTGGCAGATGATCTTGATTATATCCTTGATATTTCGGCGATTATGTTAAGAGACTCTGCTTTCTGTTTATTTATCTTTTTTTATCTGGTAAGAAGTCAATTTATTTAACTTTAGCATACAGGTCCTAACTTATTTTTGTGAGCTGTGTTTCTGATGACAGTCTCATTTGCAGAGGCTGTGTAATACTGTCGGGTGTGCTTGGTTTTTATCTTACGCTGCTAGTCTCCTAGTCCCTGCTGGTGCTGCTCAAGAAGGCAGATGTGGCTTCACCAGGCCTGAACACCTGTTGTATCTAGATGGAGGAAGGGAGTCTCCCGCCTGCACAGATTAAAAAGTGGCTCCCAGGGTGGGCAGTTGCTGTGTTTAGGGTGACATCCACCATGCTGCCTCTAGACTGGGGAGGAGAGTCTAAGCCTGGTTAAAAAGGAGAGATCTTTCTCCTGGCCACTTAACTTAAGTGGGGCTTGCAATTGATCTCCCTTGTGCTGTTGTGCTTTCCTGATGCTATAGATTTGATTCCCCTTCAGTTCAGGGGAGGAATGAATCTGCAAGGGCTACTTTCTGCTGATAGTTCAGTAGTCAGGAAATACTGAGTCTATAATTGTTAGATGCACTTTCTCTATTCCTGGGAACCCTAGCTATTTTGCCTTTTTCTTTCCAGTGTTCAGAGTTCTCCTTTGCTTCCCTCTTACATTGTTTCCAGCGTTTATATTTTTACTTAGTGGAAACAAGCGGGGAGAGATGAGTTAATGCCATCTTGTCCAGACTGGGAAGCTTCTGCTTTACATTTTAAAGGCTTGCTCTGGTGGATATGTTGAAGATAAACAAGGAACAAAGGAAGAAGAAGAGATTTCAATTAGGAGAACACCCCAGTATTCCTGCAGAAAGATAAAAGTGGATTGTACTAGTCATAGAAGTGAGTGAACTTTTAGATATTATTTTCAGATTGAGCCAATAGTATCTCTTGACAGATGAAGGATGTGAAGATATGAAGTTGGAAATAGGAGGAGTAATGGAAAACTCCTCTGCTCTCTCGTGACCTGAGCAATAGAAAGGGCAGAGGTGACATCAATGTGATGTGGTGAAGAAGGGTAAGGGCAGTGTGGGGATCTGAGTCCAATCTTGGTCATGTTGATTTTGAGAAATCTATTCAATACCCCAAAGAAGATACTAATTGGGCAACCGGCTTTATGTCTTGTCTTTAGCAGAGAAATGTGGGATAGAGATATAAATCTGGGGCAATTAAAGCTATGGGTGATATTGCAAAAGTGCATGCACATGGCCAGGACTGTGGGACAAGAGTTACCACCTTACATTCAGACAATAGCAATGGCAGCTTGATTACAAAGGACAGTAGTGGACAACTCTTTAGAAGGACTACCAATTCCTTCACTTTCAACCTATTGAGGACTAAAAGTACTAGAGACATGGAATTCTCATTGGAATAGTTGCCTAGCATGAATTCCTGTCCAAAAAAACCAACAGATTAATGTATTTGCTGACAAGGACATTATGTACAAGCATCTAGGTAAACATTTTTATATTACTTCTTTGTTATATAAGGATACTTTAAAAAGTTTGTGGAAAAATAGGATTAAAAGGTTGATAAATCTTTATAGAACTTGTTAAATAATCTTTATATGTCTATCATTGATGGTAAATTTGCAATCTTTTTTTTCAAATTTGTAGTCTCATTGAGGGATGAAAATATGAAAATACCACTTATATTAATTTCTTAGGGGTACCATAACAAAAAAGGATGGCATAAAATAAGAGAAATTTATTTTGTCACATTTCTGGAGGCTAGAAGTCAAAAATCAAGGTTTCAGTAGAACCACACTCCCTCTGAAATCTGTAATGGAATCCTTCCTTGCCTCTTCCCAGCTTCTGGTGGCTTTCTGGCAATCTTTGGCATTCCTTGGCTTGTAGCTGCCTAACTCCTATCTCAGCCTTTACCTTCACATGATGTTCTCCTTGTGTGTTTCCATCTTTACAAGTAGTCCTCTTATGAGGACATGAATCATACTGAATTAGGGATCCCCTTACTCAAGTATGATGTTATCTGAGCTTAACTACAACATTAGCCCATTTCTGTTGCTTATAACAAAATACTTGGAAATGGGTAATGTATAAAGCAAACAAAATTTATCACTTACAGTTTTGGAGGCTGGGATTTCCAAAGTCCAGGGAACACTTTCATGAGGATCTCCTTTGGTAGTGGCTTTACAGCAAAGCAGGGGTCTCACATGGCAGAAAATGGTGGAGCAAAGAGAGAGAGAGAGCTCTCCATGCACTCTACTTTTTTAAGCTCTCAGAACCATGTCCATGACCACCATTTTTAATCCATTCACTAGGAGTGGTCCTCAGAATCTAATGACCTCTTCAAAGCCACACCTATTACTATAACAGGATTTCCCACCCTGTTAACTCTGTCACAGTGGGGACCAAGCCCCCAACATATTAAACTTTGGGGGGACACAATTCAACCCACCGCAGCTACCTATGTCTAAAATGACCCTATTTCTCAATAAGATAACATCCTGAAAAACTGGAGATTAGGACTTCATCATATCACTTCTTGGGTGAGACAAAATTAAACACATAACACCAGTCACATTTGAAGTAAAATATACTTTTTTATTCAATAAAATGTGTAAGTAGCTGTGCGAAAAAATAGTTTCATTTTTGTATTACTTTTCAAACACCATTTATGCAAGATATCCCTGAAGCAGTTTTGATGATTTAGACTATTTTGATAGTTGCACTATACATCTGCTGCAGAGCTTTTTCACTTTCATTAGAGATGGAAAATTAAAATAACTTAATAACTAAGTGCTTGTAAAATCATTTAAATTATGCCACAACTTGCAGCAGTGTCCCTGAGTATAAGGAAAAGTACAATACAATCCTTATATTTCTGTTCAGTATATTCATAATTTAGTGCCTCATCGAAATTAAGGATTTTCTCTTAGCAACAATAAATACTAAATAATTCATTGGTGATTGCAACAAATGTTTCAATATTTGAAAGTGCTTGATTCATTGTCCATGCCTTCTGAGCTGCCTCTTGATTCTGTGATGAGGCTAGTTATTTTAGTTATTTCAATTACTTTAGTTATTTTAGTGGGTAGCATCACAAGGTCTTTATCAAGTTAGCTTTTATTTGTTCAAAACTTTAATTTCTTCTAATTCAGAATACATTTTGTCTATTGGAGTAGCAATTTATATTTCATTTTTGAAATAGAAAACCAATTGAACTGTACACTGCATAAAGTAAACATCCTGTGTAATGATATAATAATTGTGTTAAACTATAGACATTTATACTAAAATTGTTTAATGGCAAAGTAATGGTTTGTATCCAAGTTTGTGACATTGTGTGCATTTCAAGGAACTGTAGTGAAGATAGTCTTCATAACCACTCTCCATTTATTATTTTTCTAAGCATATCCAGGCAACTACACTCCATAATCTAATGATGCTGATCTTTATCTATATCGTTATTATAAAAAATGCTATTTGTTCAGGCATCAATGTTTGCAACTTCAACAATCCAAAGAAAAATCTGCTGAACTAATTTTATTTTAGTCAATTGCACTTGGGCAGTGAGGAATAAAATAGAGATAAGAAAGATTATGCAGTTTATGTTGGGAGTAAAGTACTGAATCCATTTTACTGAATTCAAATGATTTAAAGGCTAAAAAGAAAAGTCATTTTTTCAGAGAGGTCATTTGTGTTTTATTTATTTCTTTACTTTTAAGAATATGATAGGTAAAATAGAAAATTATCTTTCTAGAAATATAGATTTATTACATGCATTTCCCATATATTGATCATACAATTAGCTAGTCAGTTTAACTCAGGCAGAAATGGAAAGACAAAATGATTTACTCAGGTGTTTTGAAAGAGCACTGAATTGAAGTTAGAAAATATAGAATTTAATTTTCTTTCTCTAAACAGAGAAAACATAATTTTTATCCCTGGTAAGAGTTAGGATTAGGTAAGACTATATTTCTTCAAGTTTAATTTCCAGTGTAACGTTCTATGATTTGATGTTCCAAGATATTCAGAGGATCATTTTTAGGCATTGAAATAGATTTGTGTTTTATTATGTTTGTTTAAATCAACATAAACACACATTAACTGGAACTACTACCACCAACTACAGAGTAATCTCTTCCTCTTGGTCAATCTTAGAATAAATATTTTCTCCTAGGAGGCTTTCAGACATTCCTAAATAACTTAGTGATCTTTGCTATCTTTTAACTTGAGTTCTCTTTTCTCTTACAAAAAAATTCTGTTTTGGGCTAATAGCTGAAATTTCAGATTGTTTTAAGAAATAACCAACCCTTGTATCTAGTCTTTTATCTCTCTCTCTCTCTCACACACACTCACTCTCTCTCTCTCTCTCACACACACACACACACACACACACAGAGGAACACCTAAAATACTTTGTTTAAAAATTGTTAGTTATTAATGATGGTGTATTGTTACATGATGGTATATTACACTATTACACATTTTTATAGAGATTTTGTATGTCTTATAACAAACACAAATTTATTAAATATTAGTTAACCTGACAAATAATTATAGAATGTACAATAGCATTAAACTGAGGAATGGAAATGAAAATACTTTATGTATAATTGTCAATCTTATCTTCCTGAAATTATTTTTAAAACTTTTAGATATGCCTTATTTTTAAATATAATTATCCGATATTTTACACAAAACATTTTGGAATAAACCTGTGTTATTCATATTTTTTATTACTCCTGACTCTGCCATTCCTCTTGAACCTCAAAGAATGTCACTTTCTTATTCTTGTCATATAAAT
The DNA here is from genome assembly GCF_027409185.1 of Cynocephalus volans. NCBI lineage: Eukaryota > Metazoa > Chordata > Mammalia > Dermoptera > Cynocephalidae > Cynocephalus > Cynocephalus volans. The sequence continues at coordinate 169,739,333 of NC_084460.1, read as the reverse complement.
TACTATACAGAGCAAGTACCTTTCCTATGTTGAGGCAAATTGTTGTACACCTTTTTTCAGTTTGAATCAGCTTCTAGCATTTTATTCTTTTTTCAAGACTATCTATAGGAAGCAAGACAATGTAGCACTGGATTTTAAAAATTTAGTTATTCAAGAATAGATTTCTTGTGTTAAGCAATTACTTAGTGAAATTTACAAATTCAGAATCTGAGGACAACTTTAAATACATAATTTAGCTGAGCAATATAGTTAATCAGTTTAACCAATATTTGAACTCATACTTTATGTCCCTCATTTTACTAAAACTTTTGCATATATTTCCACATAATGCTTGCAAGAACCCTGTAAATTAATGCCATTAATATCCCCATTAGAAGGAATTGTGCTAAAGAAAATTGAATTAACTTATTCCTAAACAACTTTTAGCTTGATCCTTGATGATAATTACTATTACTGTGTGCAAAGCTGTCATAAGAAAAATTCCAATGACTTTATTTTAATCATAACGGCAGTGCTATTATATGGCTAATCGGGGTTATACAGGTGCCAGAATAGTCTTAATAATTACTCTTTAAAAAAAAAATGTAATGGATAATTGACTAACTTTAATGTTTTTGAATAAATGAATTATAAAATATATAGCTACCCACCTTTAAAAATAATAAACATATGAAATTATTTTTGTATCTTTTGTATCTATGTATTTTAATTAGAAAATTAATTAGATTCCATTGGTTTATTTTACAATGAATACATTTAAAATGTATTTAACAACATGATCTCTTTGAATATGGTAAAATTTTTTATAACAAAATAAAAGATAGCTTTGAGAAGAGATACACCTGATGGCTTTGTTTTTATATTTGTTTAGTAACTTTAATTTCTTCTCTTGATTTTCTCACCTCTAGATGTTCTTAATGAGTTTAAGACGCACATTAAACAGTTGTATCTCACCACCTGCTCACTAGACTTCTGTCTTACACGGCTATTAGAATATTATATGGATTCTTCAGAACCTGTCACTACTGATATTGTCAATCTTTTCACAGAAGCCATGTGAGTTGACAAGTTGTTTAAATATATATGTTACAATAAGTCAGTGTGAGGTTTAGAGGAGAAAGCAGATAAGGCAGACCATTTTGCTTGTTTCTGTTACAAAAAATAGGGCCCAATTCCTTTTAATATTTAGTTATAGGGTTCAATTTACCCAGATAAAATAAAAATGTTTTCAGAAGTGATAAAATACCAGTAACTTAAGGTTGTAATTGTTGATCTGAAAAATCACAGGATCAATTGAAAAGTATAGGTAATGTAAGGAATAAAGTGATTTGAGAAAGAGAGTATGTTTAAAAATATACTGAGATCAATAGCATTTCAACATGCCAGATACAGTGTGAAAGTTTAAGGATACTAAAAACTTCAGCTTGAGAGGAGTACGGAGAGGATAAAAATGTCACAGTGAGTGAGATTTACATCATTACTTATGGAAACACATCTGCCCCCTAACCCCCCCACCCCCACGCACACAGACAAGCATACATATGTATACCTTAGTCAAACCCATTCCGTTAATCTCAATGTTATGGAAAAAAACATATTACTTCATAATATAGTATCACATGGTATGCTACGGCATGATCACTACCCTTGCTGATCATCTCCAGGCTAACACATTTTGTTCATACACTTGCCTGAATTTTGAGATGCAGAAACAATGCAAGGGTCGCTTACAAGTAAACCTTTGAAAATATGGTTCAAAGTGTCTTTGGCTAGTCCAAAGCTCTTGTGAGGAGAGCTTTGGCACCTCCTCTCTCTCTCTCTCTCTCTCTCTCTCTCTCTCTCTCCTTCCCTCCCTCCCTCCCTCCCTCGCTCCCGCCTGCCACTTTCCGCCATGAGGCCTGAGGCCCATTCCAGATGCAGCTGGCCCAGAATCAGAATCGTAAGCCTAATAAACCTCTCTTCTTTATAAATTACCCAGTCTCAGGTGTTTCTGTTATAGCAAAACAAACAGACTAAAACAGGAAATTGGTACTGAGGAGAGAGGTGTTGCTATACAGATAATTGAAAATGTGGATGCATCTTTGGAGCTGGGTAATGGACAAAGATTGGAGGAGTTTGGAGAACTTAGAAGAAGACAGAAAGATGAGGGAAAATTTGGAGTGTCTTAGAGACTTATGTGGTAGCGAGCAAAATGCTGATAGAAAAGTGGACAGTAAAGACCATGCAGATGATGAGGTCTCAGATAGAAGTGAGGAACTTATAGGGAACTGGACAAAAGATAACACTTGCTACACTATAGCAAGGAATTGGCTGCATTGTGTCCATGTCCTTGGACTTTGTGAAAGTTGGAACTTAGGAGTTGTGAACCAGAGTATCTGGCAGGAGAAATTTCTAAGCAGCAAAGCATTAAGGATGATGCATGGCTACTTCTAACAGCCTACTCTGACCTATGGTGGCAAAGGCATGATGTAAAGGCAGAATTTAAAATGGAAGCAGAATGTAAAGATTTGGAAAATTTGCAGCCTGGCCATGTGGCAGAGAAGAGGAGAACAGGAAAAAAATGCAAGGGTGAAGGCATTTTCGGTGGTGGTGAGGCAGCCAGATGCTATTCGCAGAGAAAACGAGAGGAAAGCCCTGCAGGCATTTGAGAATTCTAGAAGGGTGCCCCACCCATCACAGACCCTGAGGCCTAGAAGGACTGAGTTATCCTGGAGGACAGACCTGGGGTGCAGCTGCCCTCAGGATCCTGCTCTCTGCATCCCAGCTGCTCTGGCTGGAGCAGCCCCAAGTGTGGTTTGTGCAACAGCCCTGGAGAGAAGAGGCCTGAAACCTCAGTGGCATCCACGTTGTGTTAAGTCTGCAGGCCGGCAGGATGTGAGAGTAGTGGAGGCCTGGCAGCCTCCACCCAGATTCCAGAGGATGTATGGAAAAGCCTGGGGGCCCAGGAAGAGACTTGCCACAGGGGCGGAGCCACCACAGAGGCCATCTACTAGAGGAATGCCAAGCAGGAATGTGGGGTTGGATCCCCCATAGAGAGACCCCACCAGGGAAATATCTAGTAGATCTAAGGCAGCGGGGCTGCTGCCAGGACCCCAGAACTGCAGGGCCACTGGTAATGTGCAACACAGTCCTGGAAAAGCTGCAGGCACCAGCTCTGCCCACTGGGCTGTACCTGGCAGAGCTGTGGAAGTGAGGTTGCCCAAGGCTTTGGGGGCCCAGATGCCCAATTGTGCCCAGGATGTGGGACTTGGAGTCAAAGAACATTATTTTGCAGCTTTAAGACATAATGTCTGCCCTGCTGGGTTTCAGAGTAGTTTGGAGCCTGTTTTTCCTTTCTTTTGGCCTATTCCTCCCTTTTGGAATGGGAATGTATACCTAATGTCTGTTCTACCATTTATCTTGGCAGTAGATAAATTTGGTTTTGTTTTTCAGGTTCACAGCTGGAAGGGCTTTTGCTTTTGGTCTCAGATGCGACTTTAGACTTTGGACTTTTAAGTTGGTGCTGGAGCAAGCTAAGACTTTTGGGGATAGAATGACTGTATTTTGTATGTGAGTGACATGAGTTTTGGGGGGCCAGGGGTGGAATGATGGAGTTTGGATGTGTTGTCCCCTCCAAAACTCATGTGGAAATTTGATGCCCAATGTGGCAGTGCTGGAAACTGATTGAGTCATGGAGGCAGATCCCTCATGAATGGATTAATGCTCTCCCTGGGGGAGGAGGGGTAGTGAGTGAGTTCTCGCTCTATTAGTTCCCTCGAGACCTGATTGTTTAAAGGACCCTGGCACCTCCTCTCTCTCTCTCTCTCTTGCTTCCTCTCACCATGTGATCTGCTGGTACTCACCAGCTGCCTGCCAATTTTGGCCATGAGTAGAAGTAGCCTGAGGCCCATTCCAGATGCAGCTGTCCCAGAATCATAAGCCAAATAAACCTCTTTCCTTTATGAATTGCCCAGTCTCAGGTTTTTCTGTTATAGCAACACAAAGTGGACTAAAACAAACACCTTTCAATCATTCATTTGCATTGTAACATTCACATAAACATGTTATTTGCAAAAGTTATTTAAAGCAAATTTTAAATATCTTTTCTTACTGAAAATTAGCAATAACAAAAGTTATTGTGAAGGTATGCATAAGAAACTAGGGATAATGTCCTCAGTATTAATGCTAGATAGACAAAAAATTCTGCTATCTTAATGCTTTATCATACAGTATTAAGCAAAAGGTTATTTGTAGACATGCCCTTAAATTTAACTAAAATGAGTCATTATTCTTTGCAATTTTTATATAAAAATAAAGATATGTTGAGTTTATAACAAGTACTATTTAGGAAAGTGTATTTTGCAGAACAACTTGTTCTGAGGGCTCTCCTTGCATATTAATATATAAACTACAAGCAAATGGTCTTTCAACAAACTGGCACAGGAAATGTTCTTTTGAGCAAAATTTAACTTACATAACTCTTCAGAGCCTATTATTTGCTAATATTGATTATAAATATCACAGAAAGGTACATTCTAATTTTCCCAAAACTTTCCCTCTCTTGGCATATTTTCTTGTAATATGAAAACACATACAGGTAAGTTAAAAAAATTATTAAAGGGGTATATAAATACCTTTAAAAATTAATTAAAGAAATATATATAAAATTTATACATACATACATACATACATACATACATACATGCATATATATATATGCATAAAATTTAGAATGTATTTTCTAGTATGACTCAAACCATGGTAAATTCCATACAGTTACAGATCAAATTTCACATATTGCTTGCCTCCAGATAAGCTAAAATCCTAAGGGATGTCAAAAGACACATGCTTAGCAATCTTTGGTTACTACAATAGAATATATAGTAAAGTGTTAATCTTTTTGAATAGGCAATTAGATAAATGGCAATAAATAATGTGTTAATTATATGTGTCTAAAGTGTTAATGAGAAGATCACAGTGTGGCACAACTAGTTGTGATTTAACAAGAAAGTAAAAGAAAGCCAGCTGAGAAAGCAAAAGGCTTAGTAATTGGCAATAACGAATATCAAAAGTCATCTGTTGTGACTTTAAAATGAGAATAATTTAGCTCCTAAATCTTTTTAAGTAGACATATGTTCTATTTAAAGCTTACAGAAAAATTGAAAAAGTTCTCCACACTCAAAAATCCTTACAAAATAAAAATTATAATTTAAAAAATATTTAATAAAATATCAATAATAGCAGCATTCCACTTTAAGGAAAAAAAAGTAGGAATACAAAGGATGATCTCCAGAAAAAAAATAGTTTTTTAAAATTTCAAAGTCAGGAATACGTTTCCGTTAATTTCTCTTCATTCCCCCTATTCTATTCATATTTAACACTACCTCAATTCAAAGAATTCACTTATTCCAGCATACGCTCAGCACCTCTAAAGAACTCAACAACACTGTACAAATTTGACTTTCCAACCAAATTTTTGTGTTTGTTCATAAAGTGGTTTTTTTTTTGGGGGGGGGGGGTTGTTGTTTTTACCTTATTCTGAAATTATTGGTAGAAAATATATACTTATCTCTATGCTTTAGATTTCTTGTTAATATTTTGCTTCTATCACCCTAAGTAACTTATATGTTATACAACTGTTTGGAAATTTAGCTAGTGAGAGACGAATTTGCTAATGAGTCCCAGGTTGCTACTACTTAGGACAATGAGCTTTCGAGCCTCTCATCTCTTTTAATAATTGCTCTTTCCCTTTCTTTCAAATTCTCAAATTCTCCCTTTTCTTGTCTAGTTTTTCCAGCCCACAATTCCTTACCATTCATCTTATATGACAAACTAAGGTGCTTTAGAAATCATTTAATTATTTTCCATTTCATAAGTTCTCTACACATTAAAAATGTAAATTATGGAATCTAAATGGGCAAGTCTTTCTTATGAAATTCCAGATATCTTGGAAAAAGTGGAGAAGATGTGTGAGAGACTGAGCATGTACAGAATATTACTGACATCTCAGGAATCTTGTTAAATCAGGAATAACTTGCTCCTACTTGTGATTGCTATAAAACCACATTAACTTGGTTGGTTTCGTGGTTACAAAAGCACTCTTATCCTTGTAAATCTGTCTTATATCTAAGGTTACTAGGGAAATCTATTAACTGAGAAAACAAGCACATGTGAATCCACTCACACAGCTGGAAATAATGCTTCAATATACACTAATAAAAAGTCATTGGGGTCTTTCCGAAGAATAAATTAACAGTAATTAATCATTTAAAATAATCTATTCATTCTTTGAATTATTATATATTATCTTGGAAAATATATCACATGAATCTAAGACATTTTCATCTACACTGTTAATTAATTATTAGATAAGATGGAAAGATTCCTGAGTGTCATACAGTTTAAATTTGAATAATTTTATTTCCTGGTAGGGTGTTGTAGGCAGTAGCATCAGGTCCATGTTCTTACTTTAATAAATAAAAATAAATGAAAACATTAAAATCCATTATATTTTAAAAATACATTGGTGGGCTGCAGAAGAAACAAAGTGGAGATGAAATAAAATTTCATACAAGAAAGAGATTTTTCTTTGAATGCTGGTACTCCAGCCATTTCCTTGGTAAATGTACAATGTTGACATGAGGGTAAGATGGGTAAAGGCAGACAGCAGCTCCCTTTACTCTTTTTCCATCTTTTCTGAGTTCTTAGAATCATCTAAAAATAATCATTTATTTTAATGTGAAAGATTTCCAAATGTTATTAAGAAAATCAGTGTAACTGTGCACTGGTTACAAGAGACACTATAAATATAAGAGGATAGGTCAAAACTAAAAGGAAGAGAAATGTTACATTTTGTGAAGTTCCATATGGTAAACACTGATGAATGGAAGGGTTGTATGACTCTATTAATAAAAAAAAAACACACACAAATACACACAAGTCTTAAGGCCAAATACATCATTTAGGGGAAAAGAGACGATTTAAGGTTCAATCAGTAGGAGCCCAAGGCATTCCTAAAACTCTGTGCTCCTATTAGCATAGGTTTGAATTCTGTAAAATGAATAAAAATATTGAGAGGATTAAAAGAGAAGTGAAAATTAAAGCACATGACTGAAGAATTGAACTGGACTCCTTTAGGGACAAATAAAGCAGGCACAAAAAATATTAATGAGATATATATATATATATATATATACACACTCTGGATGCATGATTTATGAGTTTACTTACTATACAGGCTTAGAACACTAAATCCAAAATCTTCAGAAAACTTTCCTGACTTATTAGCATTGATCTTATGCTAGGCTATGGAAAAAAACAAAAAACAAAACTCAACAAATTGCAATCATGCAGCATATTCTCTGCGACTGTGGATTTAAGCTAGAAATACATAAAATAAAGTGGAAATCACCAAATATTTTTGAATTAAATAAAATATCTTAAATAGTGCCTATGTCAAATAATAAAATTCAATGCTCATTAGAAAAAAGTTCAATAAAAAATTAAAGAATTCTGCATAAACAAGAAGATATATCATGTCCAACAGTTGAAAGGCTAATGTTGGTTAAGCAGTTCATTATTGAGAAGGATCTTGCTTAATTTTCCAACATTCTATATATTCCATAAAACCTCAGGCAAATCATCAAAAGGCTTTTCCCCCCCAAAGGGAATTTACAGTCTGATTTTAAAGTTCAAGGGAAAATTTAAAAAAACAAGTTACTACCACATTTAAAACGTTAGTAAAACTAGAGTCATTGTAATAAAGTGGAATTTACAAAGATAGATAGATTGACTACAGGAACAGAATAGATATATATACCATCACTTTATTTGCAGGAATATTACCACTGCAAGTTAATTGAAAAAGGACTGATCTTTTTAATCAAAATTGCTGGAGCTGTTAGGTATCCTCACAGAATAATAATAATAATAATAATGATAATAATTTTTATCCTCCAACATATCATTCACAAAAATTATTTGAGGTACATTAAGGAATTAAATGTGTTAACTTTTTGCTCTCCTGATCCTAGGTTACACAATCAAACTCATTTTTATTTTATTTTATTTTATTTACAATCATAGTTATTGTTAAGTTCTAGAGGTTAATGGTAACACACTTGGCTTTCTAGAAAATATACTTTTACCTGTTGAAAGTAAAAATGAACATCCTATTTAATTAACTTTAATTAGAACTACTTGGTAGTAACTGCTAGAAAATGAATTTTAAATAAGCTTGACCAGAAATATTAAATGAAAAGATTAAATATCAATCAGACTTTTTGAAGGTAATAATATTTCTTATGATAACTATGATTTTTCAGGGATTACAGACTGTATTGATAACATTTGCAAATACACTTATTATCCTGGGAAATAGTACATTAAGGAATTTGGACATACCAAACTGTGATTCAACAAAGCTAGTCATAGAAATAAAGGTCACCAAATTCTTTGTCTTGGAGAATTAGGAATAGATGGGAAACACTTGCATTATCTTGCTTTTCTTAACACCCAACTGTAAATAAATACAACCAACTATAAATAATACACTCAACTATATTTCCTCTTCCCTCACCCAAGTATAAATAAATTGAGATAGCTTCTTATTGTGTCCACACATCCTGGGTAGCATGTTGCCACTTAAATTTTTTTGAAGTTATTTTTGGGCTCCCTATATCTGCTTTCACGAGAATAGAGATGTTAAATGTCACATTGTAGAAAATCCCTTAAAAAGCTTCATCTGTCATATGTTACTGGTCATTTTCTTTCTCCTCTGAGATTTTGCTATCTATTTATCTTTTGGAACCATCTTTCTCCACTTTTGACCTTGCCTTCTGTTTTCCAATGTGTGATGATATTCCATGGCAGAAATTTTAGTAAACTGTAGCACGCCATCATACCACACTTACTGGTTTAATAGTCAGCATTTTGAATTTTGACAGCATCTCTGTCAGAAACTTATTGTTTCTGAACAAGTCAGTTAAAATTATCTGATAATGTTTATTATTATATGAAGCTAATTATCCCTGCTTCATAGTGGCATTGGAAAGTCTGATAAAGTCCGTAAAGTAATTTCAGAAGAATTTAGTCAAAATTAATTAATATTTGATTGATAATTATCAGCAGTATTATTATTCAATGTTAATATTGTTATCAATATTTTACCACCAATGTTAATAGTCTATATTTGAATGTATTTATATTTATCATATTGATGCATCTAAATGCTACTATTATATATCAGGCTCTCATACACTGAAGGCATATTCTGTTAGTACAAAGCATTTTTGAGGCAAACCTTTTCTGAATTGTGCTGAGTAATATTTCTGGCATGTATGTAGAAGGAGCCAAGCTATATCATTTGTCCTGTCTTAAAAATTTATACTTATGTTATAATTAAAATTTAAAGACAATACTTTCTAGAGTAAATGCATGATGAAAGTAAATCTCCTTATCTCCTTCTCCATAATTACAGCACCATATGTACATTTGCTTAGGCCAAACCCTTAAGAATGATTCTTCTTCTTGTCTAACCCTTAACACCAATCATCCCAAACAATAGGATGTACTTTCTGTGTTATACCTCCAAATTCAGTTCAAGTTTTTCCCTCTTTCACTATTTCCCATTATAAAAAGCTATTACACGTCAATAAGCTCAGACACATTGTACCCTGCCAGAATGGTCTTCTCTCCATTTTTCCCTAACCAAAGTTAATTTTGTAACATGCAGAAGACAACCTCCTCAAAATGTAGATTAGATCCGATCATTCTGCTGCTCATTGCAATATTTCAATAATTTTTTATTGCAAACAACTTCCAGTGCTACACGTAGTCCTGCACCAACTGGTCCCATCTTTCTCTCTGCAGTCTAATTTCATACTTCTCTCTCAGGCATCCTTAGTCATATGGGACTTTTGTCGTGTCTTCTTAATCTACTAAGATGATTTCCATTGCAGGAAACTGTCGTCTTATATCTGAAATGCACTTTCTTCAGATTTTCATATTGCTACTTTTTATGATCATATCTCAGTTCAAATGTCACTATTTCAGTATACCTCCTTTACTTTTTCCTTACCATTACCCTGCTTTAATTCATATTACTTATACATCCTTGAGCTTATATTAAAAAAAAAAATTATTGTGGCCTTAATCATCATGGCATCAGGCTTGACAGTCCTGTTTACTAATGTACTCTCTGTGATTAGAACAGAGCGAGGCATACATAGAGTTGCTTCCCTACAAAGAGGTGTTCGATTATTTCAGGCATCATTTAGGTAAAGTTACAGTGGGAGTAAAAATGCAGTCTCAGAACCAAAGTGAACTATTCTTATATACCTAACAACAAGCATTAATTTCTCACTCTTGTTACATGTCCATTTCAAACTAGGGATTGTGTTTGATATCTCTTCATAGCACAGATACAGGTTATTAGAACAGCCACCAGGTTTAAATTTTTCTGTCACTGTGACAGACGGAAAGAGATCTCAATAGCTTTTTTATTGTTAAATGCTCCAGTCTGCCAGTGACTCCCACGATTGTCTCACAGTTAATTGGCCTAAACTAGTAAGATGGCTGACTCAAAACAGAAAGTAATAATGGTAAAATATTATTGCATAATATTATACAGAGGTGAAAATGTTTGACAACAGAGCACAATAACTATTACAATTTAAAATAGATAACTGAGGAAATCTTATATTTATCTGAGTTATTGTTTTAATTAGAGATACAATGGTATATGAAATAGTTTTTTTTTTAAATTTATTAGCAAATCTCCATCAGATAAAATGTCAGAGATATGGAAGTGGGTTAGAAGGAGCCAAAGTACAATATTTTTATTAATATTAACATTTTCTACTGGCAGACATATTTTGCAATTATTATCTGCTGCTAATTTAAGGAGCAGAAAGAGGCTTGGAATGCAGGCAGAAGATCCCCCTCTACCTCAATCCTGCTTGTTTTGATGTTTTTTACCTTTCTAAATCTATTTTTATTTTTGTTCTTCTGTTCCAATATTGTGCCATCAAGACACAATTGACACAATATTATTTTATTGTATGATGTTTTGAACTTTAGTTGCAGAGCTGTAGTTGCTATAATTATAATCATAATTGAAAAGCATTATTATTGCAAGGAAAAAAAAAAGTATTTTTATTGTAAAGACTCACTGGCTTCCACAAGGGTGGTAATCAATTTTTGATCACCTCATTTAGGCAAATTATTTAAGAAATTGGTCAACTTCTTTTAAAAATCTTCATAACTATTTCGGATTTTCTTTTTTACAATATGCTATTTGCTGTAGGAAAAAGATTATGAACATGTCTACCTTTATGAAAATAAATACTTATGATTTTATATTTTCATTTGTCTAATTTTATGAGAAGGTTAAATATAGGGCAGATAAACAAAGGAGGTTGAGTTCTTTTTAGAAATGTCCTAATTATAATGCTTATGACAATCAGTGCTCATTTGAATGGAATTAAATTAATCTGGATTGCAGTGGTAATTAAGCCCCTTGTTAGTACTTATTGAGACTACAGAATCTTTACCTTTCCATTACCAGCAAAGAATGAAGGGGTCATGGAATTTGGCATTAAAACTAAAAAAGAGAGGGTGAACATGCACTGAAAAAAACTGGAAATTAACCCTATCTAATATTTTGAATCATTTAGAAATATATAATTTATTTTACAGATATCTAATTTTAAACAGTGATGAATAAATTCAATGCGTATTAAATCACACACTAATAAAAATGAAATGCTAGGACTTCTGTAGTCTAGAACAAAGCTCAGTGAAATTTTAATGTTTTGTGAAGTCACTATCTTAGCTGGAAAATGTACATTTAAAATTTCAACTGTCATTCATAGTAAGTCTAGATTGTGTTCTAAATTATTTTCTGGTCTTAATGCTTAATCTTGTTGTAGAGCTAAAACATGTCAACTCAGTTTCTCAGAAGACATTTGCTCTTTCCATCTAGATTCCTAATCTAAATTTTTCAAATAAAATGAGACATGTCTATGAACTTGCATTTAGGTTACTGCTTAAGTTTTTCGTATTAAAAAGCAGTGGAAAATAAATTTTGAATCATAATATTTCAGTTTGGGCACAGAAAATAAATAAATTAATCTTTTGGGAAAAAGACCTCTTTCATTTTTCCCTTTTGTCTATGTCAGGATACTTTTATAAATACATAATTGATCAAACATGTTGTGATTCTGGCTCATATATGCTTTTGAATATACTAGTCTTTTACCTGAAATGGTTATCAGAAATTATCTAAAACTTCTGTCATGTTTCTATATGACTTATATAAAATTAGTTCATAGACATAAATAATTAGTTTCATTAGTTCCAAATAGAACTAAATGAAATTTAATAAGCATAAGCACAAACTTCTCCTTTACATTGAAGCAGTTAGTTTTTGTCATGAAGTGATATGTATATATCTTTATATTAAATATGTGGCCCACAATGAACTTTGCTTGCAGGTAGTTGGTGCCAATCAAAGTAACAAAGATAGAGAAGTTTCTTCTGGCACCAAAAACTGCTTTTCTTGCTTCCAAGCCACAGTGACATTCATTCATCCATCCACTGATCCATTCATTCACCAAATATATGAATGCTACTATGATCCTCATGTTACTTTAGGATCCTGATGGAGTTTGGATGTGTTGTCCTCACCAAAACTCATGTGGAAACCTGATCCCCAATGTGACAGTGTTGGGAACTGATTGAGTCATGGGGGTGGATCACTGATGAATGGATTAACGCTCTCCCTGGGGGAGGGGGTAGTAATGAGTGAGTTCTCTCTCTATTAGTTCCTGTGAGAGATTATAGTTTAAAAGACCCTGTTCTCTCTCTCTCTCTCTCTCTCTCTCTTGCTTCCTCTCTCTTGCTTCCTGTTGCCATGTGATCTGCTTGTACCCGCCGGCTGCCTGACACTTTCCACCACGAGTGGAAGTAGCTTGAGGCCCATGCCAGATGCTGCTGTCCCAGAATCATACGCCAAATAAACCTCTTTCTTTTATAAATTACCCAGTCTCAGGTATTTCTGTTATAGCAACACAAACGAACTAAAACAGGAAATTAATACTGAGGAGAGAGGTGTTGCTTTTCAGATACTTGAAAATGTGGATGCAGATTTGGAGCTGGGTAATAGGCAATGGTTGGAAGAATTTGGAGGGCCTAAAAGAAGAGAAAAAGACAAGGGAAAGTTTGGAATGTCTTAGAGACTTATGTGGTGGCGAGCAGAATGCTGATAGAAATGTGGACAATAAAGGGCATGCAGATGATGAGGTCTCAGATAGGAATGAGGAACTTATTGGGAATTGGACAAAAGATCACCCTTGCTACACCATAGCAAGGAACCTGGCTGCATTGTGTCCATGCCCTTGGACTTTGTGGAAGTTGGAACTTAAGAGTTGTGAACCAGAGTATCTGGCAGAAGAAATGTCTAAGCAGCAAAGCATTAAGGATGCTGCATGGCTACTTCTAACAGCCTACTCTGACTTATGGTGGCAAAGGCATGATGTAAAGCCAGAATTTAAAATGGAAGCAGAATGTAAAGATTTGGAAAATTTGCAGCCTGGCCACGTGGCAGAGAAGAGGAGAGCAGGAAAAAATTCAAGGATGAAGCAGATAAACTGGTTGCTAAAGACATTATCTTGGTGGTGAGGCAGCCAGATGCTAATAGCGGAGAAAATGAGAGGAAAGCCCTGCAGGCATTTGAGAAGTCTAGAAGGGTGCCCTACCCATCACAGACCCTGAGGCCTAGAAGGACTGAGTTATCCTGGAGGACAGACCTGGGGCACAGCTGCCCTTGGGTACCTGCTCCCTGCATCCGATCTGCTGCATCTGGGGTGGCCCCAAGTGTGGTTCATGTAGCAGCCCTGGAGAGTAGAAGCCCGAATCCTCAGTGGTGTCCACGTTGTGTTGTCTGTAGGCAGGCAGGACATGAGAGCAGTGGAGGCATGGCAGCCTCCACCCAGATTCCAGAGGATGTATGGAAAAGCCTGGGGGCCCAGGCAGAGACCTGCTGCAGGCACAGAGCTGCCACAGAGGTCATCTACTAGAGCAATGCCAAGCAGAAAGTTGGGTCAAATCCCCCACAGGAAGCCCCCACCAGGGAAATGTCTAGTACAGCCAAGGCAGCATGGCTGCCGCCAGGTCACCAGAACTTCAGGGCCACTGGTAACGTGCAACATAGACCTGGAAAAGCCACAAGAACCAGCGTGGCCCACCGTGCTGTTCCTGGCAGAGCTGTGGGAGTGAGGCTGTCTGATGCTTTAGGTGCCCAGACGAACCATCATGCCCAGGATGCAGGACTTGGAATCAAGGAAGATTATTTTGGACCTTTAAGATTTAATGTCTGCTCTGCTGGGTTTCGGACTTGTTTGGGACCTGTTTCTCCTTTTTTTGGCCTATTCCTCCTTTTGGAATGGGAATGTGTACCCAATATTTGTTCCACCATTGTTTCTTGGCAGTAGATAAATTTGGTTTTGACTTGTACAGGTTCATAGCTGGAAGGACTTTTGCTTTTGGTCTCAGAAGAGACTTTGGACTCTGGAATTTTAAGTTGGTGCTGGAACAAGCTAAGACTTTTGGGACTGTTGGGATGAAAGGAATGTATTTTGTATGTGAGAGGAACATGAGTTTTGCGGGGCCAGGGGTGGAATGATGGAGTTTGGATATGTTATCCCCACCAAAACTCATGTGGAAATGTGATGCCCGATGTGGCAGTGTTGGAAACTGATTGAGTCATGGGGGCGGATCCCTCATGGATAAATTAATGCTCTCCCTGGGGGAGGGGGGAGTAATGAGTGAGTTCTCGCTCTGTTAGTTCCTGTGAGAGCTTCTTGTTTAAAGGACCCTGGCACCTTCTCTCTCTTGCTTCCTCTCACCATGTGATCTGCTTGTATTTGCCAGCCGCCTGCCACTTTCCACCATGAGTAGAAGCAGCTTGAGGCCCATGGCAGATGCAGCTGTCCCAGAATCGTAAGCATAAACCTCTTTCCTTTTTAAATTACCCAGTCTCAGGTATTTCTGTTATAGCAACAGAAAACAGACTGAAACAGATCCTGAGGTATATTAGTGAATGAAAGAACCAAATATATTTGTCTCAATGGTGTTTATATTCTAGTGGACAGAAAAGTAAAAAGCAAACAACAATAACAACAACAAAAAACACCTAAATATAACAGAAAAGTGAATCATATACTAAGATAGAAGGGACTATTTCAGTTTAAAAAGTAGAGAATATAAAGATTCTGGAGGGCAAGCCAACATTACAAATAGAATCATCCAGGTTGATCTCACCTTTTGAAGGTGGCATTTGAACAAAGACTTGAAGTTGGAAAGGGCATTGGCATAAGATGTATGGGGAAAACAGTGAGGACAGGCATCTAAGGGAAGGCAAGGTTAGCTAGAGTACAGGGTGGCTGAATGGTGAAGGAAAGTGGAAAAAGTAGTAGCTGATCTATCAAAGTGTAAATGAAGGCAAGGTTGTCTAAAGGTTTGTTGGACATTGTAGAAACTTATACTTCTACACTGAGTAAAGTGGAAGCCATTGCAGGCTTTGTACAGGGGAAAGACAAAAACTGATTAATTTTTAGAACAATCACTCTGGCTGCTTTGTAGACTTCATGGGAGTATACTGGCAGGAGTATAATACAAACAGGGGAAGAGTGGAAAAGCAATGTGGGCGAGGGGAGTCACTGTGCCAGGAATCATATAGAAGCCTCACTCACAGTTTTACCCAATAAGCCTATGATGCAGGTCTTATCATCCCTATATAGACAGGAAAGCTGAAGCACAAAGATCAAAGAGTTTCTTCAAATTGCTATACTTGTTCTAACTAATAATGGCTTACAATACTACACCAAATAATGGCACTTGCATTTTGCCAGGTTTTAACAACAATACACCAATTCAAGAAATATAAATCTTACCTAAGTCAGATAATTGAAGATATATCTATATCCTTATACCTACATCCATATCTATATCTGTATCTGTATGTGTATCTGTACCTGTATCCGTATGTAGATATAGATCTAGGTAGAGAGAGGAGGGGGAAAGACAACATGATGATCACTAAAATCATAGTATATTCACAATATTTAACTATGAACTCCACAGGTCATTCTTGAAACATGGGTACTGCCCAGTTTCACATTCTTTCCCCAGACAAATAAAGAAGGCTCATGCTGTGGACTGATTGAATTTTGTCCCCCAAAGTGCATATATTAGAAGCTTGATTCCTGCTGTAACTGTTGTGGGTAGGAAATCCTGTTATGGCAATTGAAAGGTGAGGCCTTGAAGAGGAGATTAAGTTGATGTTTTGATGGTGGTCATAGGCAACTTTCAGAGGGCTTTAAAAGGAGTGAACAGGAGAGTTTCTCTCTCTGCTCTGCCACTCTCACCATGTGACACTCTGCATTACTGTACAGTCACCTGACCAGATGTGTTCCCTGCACTTTGGACTTCCCAGCCTCTGAAACTGTAAGAAATAAACTGCATTTCCTTACAAATGACCCAGTTCCAGGTATTTTGTTATAAGCATCAGAAACAGACTAATACAGCTAATTTTCCAGGGAACACATAACATAGAGGGGGCTGGAGTTTTTCTCTAGTTTGCTTCAAACACACTATCTACTACCTACAAGATTTTAGATCCTTTTAGTCATAAACAAAAATAAGTCAAAGAGATAATTCACCACAACAAGAATAAAAAAGAGAAATTTAAACTGATAACGAGGAAAGAGAGTAGTACTAGCAAACAAGTGATAACAAGAATAAATTGAAAATTAAGTATAAATATTAAATTAGGTCTTGTATAAAAGCAAACAAAGATGGGAATTTACTAGGTCATAATAGTCTTACTATATTCCAATATAAATGTATTACATACCTTTGTACATAAATATATATTTTAAATATATATTTAAACAATCACTGTAAAGAAGGTCATTTCTTTGACTATTTAAGAGGAGGCTATTGACATTCAAGATTAGAATAGAAAGAATCACTTTTGTTTGGCTTAAGGAAATAGAAAATATCTGTACTTCCAAATGGATTCAACTTAGTATTATTCTAAAGATACTTGATAATAAGAATAAATTATTTTTTCCACTTAAAATATAAAAATAAACCCATATCTCCTAGTCTGTGCCATGGATGTCTGAATTTGGAAATTACACTGGTCTACCCTATGAAGCTGAGTGAAAGAACCTAAATATATCATTATCAGCTACCAGATTTGTAGCTGGGACTTCCTACAGAACTTTAGAATTATCCTATTTCTGCACATAAAGGACATCTGGGTCATTGATAATTAATCTAAAAAATAAAAATTTTATAGTGTAACACCTAGTTTTAATGCAGCATGTCACTTATCACTTCCCATGGCCTCTTTTAAACGCTTCATATATTTATTTTCTGTTGTTATTTTCCTAGCACTATTTGTTTTTATAAATAAAGTTTGTCTTATTTCTTGACAGTTTTATCATAACTTTCTTCAGAGTATTTTGAATTGTAGAAAAGAGATCAGCCCTTTAAAGACAGATAAAAAGCAAAAAGCAAACAAACAAACAAACAAACAAACAACAAAAAAAACCCTGTTCCTATTGTATTAAGGGTTTTAAGTAAGTGAATATAGATTAAGGAAATAAAGTTAACTGTAAAATCACCCAAGATTATTTAGCATATTTCATTTGGAAAGCAAGCTCCTGTATCCTGTATTGCCCTTTTATTTAACTAATGATAGTTAATTGGTCTACAAATAATCATAATATTAAATTATCAAGCAAGTGCTTTACAAAAAAAAAAAATTCCTAATTTCATATCTAACCATCAGACACAGTAATTTAGCCAAGATATAAAACTTGCTTTAAATAATGTATTATGAAACCTGAAACTTGAATATTTCAAATTAGGTAGATTTGGCTATCCTTGAAGATTATATAATTATTAAGAAGGTTGATGCTACAGATTCAAAGTAGAGTTATTAATACCTTTGTTACTTTACCTGTCTCTGAGTGTGCTGGGGCCTAGATAAGGATATAGACTTTCCTTAAGCTTTCCTTTGATGAGATGGTCCAGAGTTTCATGCAGAAAAAGCTGATGCTGTGTATATACATTTTCTACTCCCTAAAACAGGAGAAAATGGTTCTTGTGTCATTTTTAAGAAACTAGCAATATAGCAGTTAATGATACTCATATTAGAAAAGAACATACATTAGTCAGGCACAGAAAGAGAAATACCACATGTTCTCACTTATTGGTGGGAGCTAAAAATTAATATATAAATTCACACACACACACACATAGAAAAAACCGGGGGGGGGGGGGAGAAGATATAACAACCACAATTACTTGAAGTTGATACGACAAGCAAACAGAAAGGGCATTGTTGGGGGGGGAGGGAGGAGAGGGAGGAGGGAAGGAGGTTTTGGTAAGGGGCAACAATAATCAACCACAATGTATATCGACAAAATAAAATTAAAAAAAACAAAACAAAGTAGAGTTATTTGCTGGTTTGTATTCTATACAATATAGTAATAGTATAATCATAATGAAACATGAAGATTTCTATAGACGAAAATAATAAAACCAGTGGGTTTAGTGATAATAAGTGAGAGCTAGACTGCTTAAATAATTCAATTTTATTTTAGTAAATTATCATTAACTGTGTTTACTATATAACCAAGAATATTTTCTATGACCCCAAAAAGTGACATTTTCAGAATAATACAAGCATCAGTCCAAATTACATATGTTCCTTTTTATCTCTCTTTCCCAATGAGCCTCAAAAATAGTTTGTGCACAAGGACACAGAAAAAGTTTACTCCTTTATCCAGGTGTTTTTAAAGAGATATGTGGATTTATTCTCTGAAAATTAAGAATTTATCAATTTTTGGCCCAGATTAACTGGAAGTCAATCATACAGCTACCCTTATATATAATTTGATGGCCATAAGTATTTAACACATGTTTTCTGATCACAATGAAATTTCATTAGAAAGTAATAAACATATAATATATAAAAAAAACCCTGAAATTTTGTATACATAGAAACTTTGTTCAATAGAACAAGTCAAAGTAATCAAACTGGAAATTAGAAAACACTTTGGATTGATTGATATGGAAAATGTATATCTTGCTAAAATATAAAAATTTGAGGGCTAAAACTAAAGATGTTCCCATAGAGAAATTTATCACTTCAAAGCATGTGTGAGAAAAGAATACAGGCTGATAATCAATAATGTATACCTGCATCCCAAGAAACTAAAAAGATAAAAATTTAACACTAAGAAAATTAGAAGTAGTAACATAATAAAGACATGAGCAGAAAGTAATGAAACAGGAAATAAATGCACAGTGGCAAAAATCAACAAAATCAAAGTTTGGTTCTTTGTGAAATCTAATACAATTGATGAACTACTAGCAAGACTGAGATAAACAAAATGTGAGGCACATCTACAATTTTTATTAAAGAAGGCCCTGCACATATTAAATACTTAGTAGGAGTATATTAATTTAATACAGGTAAAAAAATAAAGGCAGAAAATATATTGATGCTGTTGAATCTAATCTAGTACCACATGGATCATACTAGCCTTCTCCCATTGCTCACTTGTAATAAGCTTCTCAAACACTGAGAATCCTGGCTCCTACCATCTGCCATCCATTTTCTTACTGTTC
Organism: Cynocephalus volans; assembly: GCF_027409185.1. Classification (NCBI taxonomy): domain Eukaryota; kingdom Metazoa; phylum Chordata; class Mammalia; order Dermoptera; family Cynocephalidae; genus Cynocephalus; species Cynocephalus volans. The sequence continues at coordinate 169,719,647 of NC_084460.1, read as the reverse complement.
AATCCAACTGCATGTGTACAGGCATTTTAAAATTGCTAGCACTTACCCCCTTGAGAAAAGATTTTTACCAACTAGAAAGCAGTATTTATGTATAGTTCCCTTTGTCTTTAAGTCTTACTAAAATAAACAATGTCCCTTAAAATTACTCCACAGAAAGTTAGGTTAGGACTTTTCTCCCATTCAATGAAGATATATCATGTGTTTGGAATACAGTTAGATTCCATTGCACAATCTACATTCCATCCCGAGATCCTCCTACCTCTTTGTCGATTTTTTCAAAATACGTATACATTAATGTTCCCTTTTTGTGCTTATAGTTCTATGGGTTTTGACAAGTTAAAGTGCCTAACATCATGTATCCACACTACAATGCCATATACAGGTGATTTACTGTAGTTATAAAGTCCCTGTGAATGAATACTAAATTTGTGAATATGAGAAGTCTTCAAACAGTTCAGGGAAAGATTCATATTATCTATTTTTTTTTTGGGGGGGGGTGCATAGGGAGGGTGGCTGACCAGTAAGGGGATCTGAACCCTTAACTTTAGTGTTGTCAACACTGTACTCTAACCATCTGAGCCAATCAGCCATCCCTCGTATTATCTTTTAATTCCATTTTGCCATGATCTTTTTGACGTGGCCTCATACAGAGCCATAGCTCCTAGGAGAAATACAGGGTGAGATTCCTGTGAACTCCGTCAGAACATTTTTATCAATCAATCAATATATAACCTTTTAAAATGTGTTTCTGTTTATAGATACCTTATTTTATACAAGCATGTTATATATATTATACATATATTTATCAGATTAATTAATAGTGAACTCATAGCCAATAGTACTACAACTCATTCCTGAATAAAGTTTATGCAATGCACATGCTTTTTATGTGAGGCACATCACAACCTTCTTCTGCACAGGAACACCATACAGCACTTCAGCTCCACACTTGAGGATGGTTTTGAACAGTGAAATCAACAGCAAGAAGCACAAAAATGCAGAAAACAAAACAAAACAACAACAAAAAAACCCATGTGTACTTGTATACAGTAAGAAAATTGAAACAAAGTGACAGCATAAACTTGCTGGGCTTTAGCTGATAAAGTACGCATTAGGCAACTCAAATGTTTTATCACTGTGCATCCCTAGAAATAACCTTGAAAGTACCATGAGCATTTTAACTAATTTTAATTAATTTGGGGTTTACAAATAAATTTTAGCAAATAGGTAAATTCGCAAATATAAAATCCATGAATAATAAGGATCAACTGTAATTAGTTCCACTACACTACAAATCGCCTTTAGTTCCCCCAGACAAATATTATTTCTTGGCAAATCCATGGCAACTACTGACCTCTTTTCCATCCCTTTCATTTTGTGTATTCCAAAAGTCATATGAATGAGTTCCCATAGTATGTAGACTTTTCTGTCTTCTTTCACTCACCAAACATGTTTAAGATTCATCCATGTTGTTTTCTGAATTAATAGCTCATTTATTTTTTATTGCTGCATAGTACAACATTAGACAGATGAGGTACAGTTTGCTTATCCATTTATCTATTGAATGAAATGTTGGTTGATTCCACATTTTAGCAATTATTAAAAAAATTGCTATAAACATTCACATACAGGTTTGATGTGGACAAATTCTTTTAAAGTAGTTGGGTAAATACTTAGGAGCTCCACTGATGAATTGCACAGTAAATCTGTGTTTGGCATTGTTAGAAACTACAAAAGTTTTCTAAAGTGCTTGAATAATTTTGCATTCCAAACAGCAATGAAAGAGCATTCCTGTTATTAGACATCTTTGTCAACATTTGGTATCGTCTTTTTGGGGGGTTTTAACCATTCTAATAAGTGTGTAGTGGTGTGTTATCATGGCTCTAATTTGCATTTAATTTATATGTCAAATGATGTTGATAGTCTATTCATAGACTTGTATGATGGTACTTCAAAAGTTCGTGGAAAGATTTGTATCTTTTAATTCTACTGTTAATGAACTTTTTGAGATATATTTCATATCTCATCTGTGTATTTTTTTGTGTCTACTCATCTTTTTTGCTTATTTATTAAATTGGACGTTTTGTTTTCTTTTTGTTGAATTTTAAATTATTTGTATGTTCTGCATAGGAGTCTTTTATCAGATGTGTGATTTTCAATTATTTTCTTTCAATTGGTGGCTTGTCTTTTCATTCTTATTAGTGTCTCTCATAGAAACAAAGCTTTAATTTTCATAAAGTTTTATTTGTCCATTTTGCTTTAATTGTTAATATGGTATTGCATGTAAAAAGTCATCACAGGTCTCAAAATCACATTTTCTCATAATTTTTCTAGAAGTATTATAGTTTTGAACTTACATTTAAGCCTATTATTAGTTAGAGTTATTTTTTCTGTAATATGCATGTGTTAAGGTTCATTTTTGGTATATGGATATCAAATTTTTCTAGTATCATTTATTAAAATGGTTATCTTTCTACAAGGAGTTGGCTTCACACCTTGGTAAAAAAATAGTTCATTTTGGGTTGGTCTATTTTTGGGCTAACTTGCTCTCTTGATCTGTGGGTCTATTCTTTTGTTAATACCACATGTTGATTACTGTAGCTTTATTGAAATCAGGTTATATGAGCCTTCTCATTTTCTTTTTCTTTTTCATATTTTCTCTTTCAAAATTTCTTTTTCTTTTGCTTTAGCTATTCTAGTACCTTTCCCTTTGTTATAAATTTTAAAACAGGTTTTTCATTTTTAATATTTACAAAAAGCTTGTTGGGGTTTTGATTGAGATTGCATTGAACCTATTGATAAAATGTGGAAGAACTGACATTTTAATATTGAGTCCATAAAAACAGAGTATCATTCATTATTTAGATCTTCTTTGATTTCTTTATCAGTATTTTCTAGTTTTTCATATGCAGATCTTACACAAATTTTGTTGAATTAACACTGAAGTACTTTTTGGGTGCTCTTATAAATGGTATGTTTTTCTAATTTACATCAAATTGCTCATTGTTGATATATAGGAAAGTAATTGATTTTTGTATATCGACCTTGTAGCTTAAGCCTTGCTAAACATGCTTAATAATTCCAGCAGTTATTTTACAGCTTCTTTTTTTTTTATGCAGACAATCATTGTTGTCTGTGAAAAAAGTTTTTATTTCCTTTTCAATCAATATGACTTTTATATTCTTTTCTTGTCTTACTGCCTGAGGTAGGACTTCTGGAAAATGTTTGAATAGTAGTGGCGACAACATCCTAGTCTTATTGCTGATATTAATAGGGAAGAATTCATTCTCCCACTGTTATGCATGGTGTTAGCTGTATATTTTCATTTTCACATAAAACTTTTTATGTTAAGTAAATGTATTAATTGGGCTGCTTTAACAAAGAACCTCAAAAGAAGTGTCTTAACAGAAATTTATTGTCTCATAGTTCTGGAGACTAGAAGTCTGAAATCAAGGTGGTGGCAGAGATGTTTTTTTTTTGTTTTTGTTTTTGTTTTTGTTTTCTGACTGGTAAGGGGATAGCAACCCTTGGCATGGTGTGGTCTGCACCACACTCAGCCAGTGAGTGCACCAGCCATCCCTATATAGGATCCGAACCTGCAGCCTCGGCACTACCAGCGTCTCAACCTCCCAAGTGAGCCACGGGGCCGGCCCCAGAGATGGTAGTTATATTTGCAATGACCCTTTATTGGATAAAGCTAATTATATTACATATATGTGTCTCTATATATCATATAAATATTTTATTGAGAAAATAATTTACGTTAAAATGCATATATTATAATGTACAATAAGTGAGTCAATAAATGAATACACTTCACAGACACCATAGTAATCAAAATATAGACTACTATTATCACAACAAAATGTTCCCTATGCCCATTTCCAGTTAATCACAAACACCAACTCAGTCTCTGGCAATGATTAAACTGATTTATGTTAGTAAGTATTAGTGTGCATAGAAATGGAATCAAGCATATACACTCCATTGCGACTTGATTTTTCACTCAGCACTATTTTTCCACCATTATTCAAATTGTTGTAGTATTTTAAACTTTTTTTTATTGCTGCATAATATTTCATTATATGGATAGATCACAAATTCCTTATGTGTTTTCATATTGATGAACATGAAGGTCATTTATAATTTTTTACTATAATTACTAATACTGAGATGAACATTTATATTTGCATCTTTTTGTAGACGTTCTATTTTTAATTTTCTTGGTTAAGTACCTAAGAGGGTGATTGCTAGGTCATAGGTTAAATATATATTTAACTGTATAAGAAACTGCGATACAGTTTTCCAAAGAAATTGTGTCATTTTCAACTACTCCTTACAGTGTATGAAAGTTCTACTTGCAAAACATGCTGGCCTTCACTTGGTATTGAAGGAATTATTCTTATTAGCCATTATGATGGAGGTATGGGTCTTTCTGTTTGTGTTATTCGTTTGTATTTGCCAGGTAGCTGACGATGTGGATCTTTTCATTGTTCATTAGTCATTTACATAACACCTTAGTAAATTATTTTTCAACTATTTGGCCTGCTTTTACTTTATGCCTTCTTTTAATTGAGTTAAAAGTGATACAGTAAGAAATTTTTAGATCAACATATTGATGAAATCCTGTCCAGAATGTGAGGAACCCGGGCATGTAAATAAATGCTTCTTGCATTGCAGAAAAACTCATTTAAAAAAAAAGAGAGAGAGAGTGTGTGCATGTGTGTGTGTGTGTGTGTGTGTGTGTGTCTACAGATACAGCTACAGTTAAACATTTATAATACAATTTACAGTTTTCATTTTTATGAAGGGGTGCTTTCATAAAGATTATTTTAACTGTAAATAGTATGTGTCCTATGTTAACTGTTTAAATGTCTCATTTCTAGAATATTGCCTTAGTCCATTTTGTGCTGCTATAACAGAATACCTAAGACTTGGTAACTTATAAAGAACAGAAATTTATTTCTCACAGTTCTGAAGGCTGAGAAGTCCAAGATAAAGGGTTCTGCAGGTTAGGGTCTCTCTTTGCTTCCAAGATGGTGCCTTGAACACTGTGTCCTCTGAAGGGGAGAAGCACCATGCCCTCACATGGCCAAAGAGCAGAAGAGAGGGAGAGAAGTCCCTCTCATAAGACCTTTTCGTAGTGACATTAATACATTTGCAAGGGTGGAGCCCTCATGACCTAAATACTTCCCATTAGACTCTACCTCCCAGCACTGTTGCACTGGGGATTAAGCCTTCAACACTAGTTTTGGAGGGGTCAATAACATTCAAAGCATTGCAAACGTATTCATAACTTATTGCAATACTTACATCATTTTTTCCTTACGATTGGCAAAAAATTAGCATATTTGGCATCAAGGTTGGTGATTTTGTGTTAACCTCAAATAGGCAATTATAAGAATCATCACATAAAATAGAGAATCCAAATGATACATTATTAATTGTGGGTATAGGTATAGTTGCCATAGGAATCGATTAAAATTCCTGGCATTCTAGTAAATATTAAATTCATGAATGGCACATCTGCTTCTTCGGTTCAACCTACAGTCATCTTAATTAAAAAGAATTATATAAATAAAAAGGTTTTGAAGTTTTGTAGAAAATATAAAGAAAATGTGTACCTGTGTTTCAAAAACAATATGTCTTTAATTTTTTTAAAAAAATTCCTTATTTCCAAATACAGTTATCTGCTAAGGATAAACTGAATTTAGGGCAATAATTTATTTAAAATATGCCTTATAACAATTTCAGATATAATGTAATTTGGTTATTGACATCTGGTCCTAAGCTTCAATTTATAGACATATCTCATCCTCCATGTTTTCTACTCTTTAGTAAAGACATTAATAATTTGATGTAGAATGACATAAATTGATGTGAAATTTAAACATAAGAAAACCCATGTCATAGTGAATTTGGAAAATAACCAAATTTCAGCGTTCAAAATTATGAGACAGAAAGGTTTCAAAGTAAACATTTTTATAGAAAACATTTTTTTGGTATAAATAGAATTACTGCATAATGATGTGACTGTTACCGTACAGAGGTTCCTTAACTTTCTGTATCATATAGCAAAGGACAAAAAAATAAATCTTTGTATGTTACAGCTTGCTTTTTGTAAAAATGGAGGTAGACTAAATGTATTGTTTTCACAGAGAACACATATTCCTTCCTAATAAATGTGCTTCTTTTGACATTTCTCTGTCTCATGTAATGTGTTACCGTTCTTACAATTATTTAATAGATCCAGCATGGAAGACATTGTTTTTTGAGCAGCCCTCTGAATATCTATCCCCATATAACCAGCTGTAAAATTTCTAGATTTACAACAGGGAAACTTATCATTTTTGCCCTCTTTTCCGAAATATTCCCAATCTGGAAAATCTCTATGTAAAAATACCACCAAACAATTGAAACTTTAAAAGTTTCTCTGGAACGGTATGCAAAAATTCTACAGTATAAGAGACAACTATTTTTTTCAAAGAAAAAAAAGGGAATAAAACACATGAGTAGTTTTTTGTTGCTTTTGTTGCTCCCCCCCCCCCCAGGTCTTTATTTATTTTGCTATATTTAAACTACAGATTGAAATTACAGTCTTTGTTCTGGAAAATGAATAAAGTGAGTTTTGTAAGGACTGGGACCTATAACTCTAAATCTTTGTAAAATTTGCTTTAGTGCATTGGAGAAAATGATGATAGATGAGTTGTACTGATACACCCATTTTTAAAAAACTTTGGTTTTTTGTCATTTTCTAATTCATTTTTTATTGAAACATAATTTATTATATATATTTGTGGACTTTGGTGTGCTTGGGTGATAAGAGTGTCATTTGGTTATATATTCTGTTTGAAGTCTAGCAGGTACTTTTTAATAGAAGCCAATATCACAAAATTAAAGGTGCATTCATCCCTACATGTGTATGTATGTTAAATCAAGAATAGTGCTTAGTGTGAGAGAGAAAAAAAAAAAACGTAAGTTGCTATATTTTATTTTACTTACATTTGTTTCTCTTCTTGAAATTGTAAAATTGGTATACATCACACAATATCACACACCCTGTGTTCAGAACCATCACATTTTTGGAATCTCAGGAACCTTTAGTTGTGAACTGTAATAGTGGGAGATCTGACAATTTGACAATCTGTTGATAAACTACCAACTTGTTAAATACGTCAGCTTCTTTAAAATCTTGCTTCTCACTTTCTCTTTGTCAAGACACCCTATTTCTCGATCAAAAAAGTTGCTTTAGTATAGTTCAAGAAATTATTTATAGACTAATCTCATTTTTCATTGATCACTCTATTCTGTCCAAATATGGCCTAAGCTCACTGTAACATATTTATATTGTAAAGTGGAGATACACGAACACTAATTTGACATACACTTATATTTGCACTAAGCCCACAATGTCTCTTTGATTGCAAAAATAATTAGGAGGGTGATATTTAAGGGAAAAATTGGTAGCTGTTTTTTTTTGGATTGTTTGGAGTGATTTCTATATGATTGTGGAAGATTTGTTCTCAATCTTGGTGGCATATTAGAAATACCTGTGAAGTTTTTCAAATTCTGATACCCAGGTCACTCTTTAGACTTCAGTATTTTGTAAAACTCTCCATCTAGTGTTCCAGATATTATAATGTTAATATGTACAGGTGTTGCTAGATGCTAATGGATAAAATCATTTTAAACAGTGGAAAAAAATCCTTATGTCCATATTTCAGAATTTACTTTAAAATATTTAGGTTATACAATAAACTGTATGCCTGAGAAATGGCGAAGGATTAAGTGAGTAATGAGATATTTACTGCTATACTTTAGAAATGAGGTTCTTTTTGAATTTACTTGTTTAAAAGTTTACTCTGAATGTCAACAAAATTTATGTAGTGTGTCAAAAAAAAAAAAAAAACCCAAAACAAAGTAACTGAATAAAAGAGAAAGTTACTTGTATGCTTGTTACAGTTCCTGTCAAAAGATAGAGTAAATATTGGCAAAGATTAGAAATACTCCCTTCTCATTGACATGCTTCAAATTAATTAAAATTTCCTTTTTTTAGTCACTTAATAAAAAATACAATTTTTTTTCAAATCTAAAAAATATATCAAAAAGTATTTTTTCTACTACCAAGTTTATTTTTTGATGAAGATACTATGATTGAATTTCTCTGTAATAGTCTGTTTTGCGTTGCTATAACAGAATACCTGAGACTGGGTAATTTAAGAAGAACAGAGGTTTATTTGGCTTATCATTCTGGGATAGCCATATCTGGTGCAGGCCTCAGGCTGCTTCTACTCATGGCAGAAAGTGGCAGGCAGCCAGTGGCGAGAGGAAGCAAGAGAGAGACAGAGAAGGTGCCGGGGTATTTTAAACAACCAGCTCTCAGGGTAACTAATAGAGCAAGAACTCAACTCACTACCCTCATACCCCAGGGAGAGCATTAATCCATTCACGAGGGATCCGCCTCCAAGACTCAAACAACTCTCAACACTGCCACATGGGATCAGCTTTCCACATGGGTTCTGGGAGGACAACAATCTAGACTCCATCAGTCACCCTCCTCTGTTGACACAGTCATTAGATGATGAGGCTCATTTTTTGAATTATTTCCAGAGTCTGCACAGAATTGCAGAACAGAGCGTCATTACCATTCCTCTGATTAAGAGGAGTGAACAGAAGAGGATTGTCAAGCTTCATTGTTCAGAACACAACCTAGTTGATGATTTTTCCCTCCAATCATATCCAGTAAGATTGATTTTTCCTTCTCTCAGTTGAGTAACTATGGGGTGGGCATACAATACCAATCTCACAAAATCGAGAAAGATGTAAAGATCAAGGAACAGTTTATAGACTTCTGTTTCCTCTCCTCTTCCATGATACAGCAAACTGTCTCGTAGCTCAGCTGCTCGAGTACCAAGTTTATGTCTGAGAAAGCAGTGTCACACAAGCAAGCAGCATCCCTGGGTAGTTGAGATAGTATTGTCCAAGGGTGCCCTGATATAATCATTCAGACTCATACCTGAGTTTTCCACGTAAAATGCTATTTAATTAAGAAAATTCTGAGACTTACTAACATACACGATACACATTGCCACATGAAATTATTCTTCAAGGCTTCTTGCGAATGTCCTAAATTGCCAATATTAAATCCTATGATGACAAGAATTATCTGAAATTAGTTGAAATGAAAAGAAGGTATATTAACTTCATTTGAAATGACATCTACAGTGCAAAGCAATTAGACAGATAGTATGCATGTTTGAGCAAAATTTCATTTATAAATTATGTAAACTAATATAGTAGTCAATAAAAACAATAAACAAGTACTTGATGCAGAGACTTTTTCTATTAAATAATAAATCTGTTTCTTTGATTTGTTATGCATTTCAGGATATTTACCTGTTCTGTCCTTTTTATATAAAAATGTTATAAACATTTCTAAAATTAAAAATAGTATTTCTAATTATTTTTTGGAAAAATAAGTTATAGAAATTTGTCTAAAGTTATTTTTAAGTTAAAGTCTATTTGAAGTTTCTCATGTGAATAACCCTTCTATTTAAAGATGTTAAATGCTTAGCAATATGAAATAAAATTATTTTCAAACAAATATTTCAAAGCAATATCAGCAAAAGTAATGTTTCTCCCCAAAGTATTGAAAATAATTCACTCATAATCTTTCTTATTCACTAAATAAACCCTTAGGTTTACTCTCCTTTTAAATCCTTACTTATGAGGGTATACTAAAAAGTTTATGTATAAAAGGAATTAAAAGATAATACACATCTTTCCATGAGCTTTTTCAAGGCCACTCATATATCCCCATGGTACATATACACTAATACTTTATATTCTATTATGAATTCCTGGAGACATATACATGTGCATAGACCTCATCCACACACACATGTATATGCAATATGTCATAATCTATTGAATATTATTATTAATTAAAGCCATTTGTATTGGGGGATGATTATATTTTGTATCCACACAAACTTATTATTAATTATTTTATATTGAAAATTCACAGTATTTCTGCATAAAAGTAAATTTACTTCAGTATTTATTGAACTAATTTTGTCTTCATCCATCAAATCTGAGATACACTTTTTTCTGTGATGTACAAAGAATGAATACAATGAAATCAAGACTTTTTAATGTTATAAATTATATTTGACATCCTAGCTTGCTTGTGCAAATTCATAAGAACATTGAACTTAGAAACAGCAGCCTTTTGAATCAAGCCCATTTGAAATGTCACTGCTAATCTCTCTCTGCACTAGTCCTCGTCAAGGGTGACCTTCCTGATTGCCTGTTACAGTCTGACATAAATGCTCTGCAACAATCCCAGTGCTATAACTGATCTTTAAGCACAGTACAGTCATGATCCCTTTTAGTTATCCAATAATTCTGTGGCAAAAATATCATCCATTTGTTTCAATAATTATTGCTGACCCCTTGCATTGTGTGTATCTTTAAAACAGGATAGACAAGAATAGATAATGGTTCTTATATTTTATGCAAATCATATTACTGATCTGTAATATTTTGTTGCATTCTTTTACAATAAATTACATTTGTTTTTAAGTTGTGCATATATGGTAAAATGGGGAGACATTTGAATGCCTTTGTCTATATCTTTTTGATATTTTCTTTTTTATTGTGATAAAATACACATAACAGAAAATTTACCATAGCTATATTTAAGGGTACAGTTCAGTTTTAATTAAATGTATTCATCATGTTGTGCAACCATCATCATCATCATTATTCATTTCCAGAACTATTTTCACCTCGTAAAACTGAAACTTTATACCTGTTCAATAACAACAACTCATTCTTCCCTCCCTGCAGCTTCTAACAACTGTTCTACTTTCTGTCTTGATGATCTTGTATCTAATTTCTGTATCTCATTTAAGTGGAATCATATGGTATTTTTATTATTGTGACTTGCTTATTTTACTTAGCATAATGTCCTCAAGTTTCATCCATGTTGAACTTCTCTTTTTAAGGCTGAATAATATTCTATTGAGTGTGTGTGTGTGTGTGTGTGTGTGTGTGTGTGTTTACATACACATTTTTCTTATCCATTTTTCCACTACAGTTTTCTTATCTATTTATCTGTCAACAGATATTTGGGTTGCTTTCATATTTTAGCTATTGTAAATAATACTGCTATGAACGTAGGTGTACAACTATCTCTTCAAGACCCTTCTTTTATTTCTTCTGGATATATGCCCAGAAGTGGAATTGCTGGCTCATATGAGAATTCAATTTTTCAGTTTTTTGAGAAACTGCCCTACTCTTCTGGGCAATGGCAATATCACTTTACATTCTAACTAACAGTGCAGAAGAGTTTCAACTGTTCCGCGCTGTCGTCAGTACTTTCTCCTTTCTTTATAGTAGCCATCCTAATGGGTGTGAGATTTAGTTTTGATTTTCATTACTCTATTGATTAGTGATATAGATAAAACATCCACATCTCACTTATTGGCCATTTGTATAACCTCTTTGGATAACTGTCTATTCAAGTCCTTTGTCTATTTTTGAATTGGTTTTACTTTGCTATTGTTGTTGAGATTTAGGAGTTCTTTATATATTCTGGATGTTAATCCTTTATCAGATATATAATTTGCAAATATTTTCTCCCATTCTGTGAGTTGCCCTTATAGTCTATTGACAGTGTCTTTTGGTGCACAATTAAAAAAAAATTATGTAGTCCAATTTGTCTATTTTTAATTTTGTTACCTTTGTCTTTAGTCTCATATCCAAGAAATTGACAAATCATATATTGTGAAATTTTGTCCTATATTTTCTTCTACAAGTTTTATAGTTTAGGCTCTACATTTAGGTCATTAATCCACTTTGAGTTAATTTTTGCATATGGTGTTAGGTAAGAGAGCAACTTTATTCTTTTGCATGTGAATATTCCGTTTTCCCAGCACCATTTGCTAAAAACAAAACAAAACAAAACTGTCATTTCCTCATCGAGTAGTCTTGCCAACTTTGTCAAAAATCATTTAACAATATTTGATGAGGGTTTATTTCCGGGGTTTATATTCTAATCCATTGGTTTATATGTTTGTTTTTATGATAATACCACCCTATTTTGATTACTATAACTTTATAGTAAGTTTTGAAATCAGGAATGTGAGTACTACAGCTTTGTTCTTCTTTTTAAGAATTGTTTTGGCTATTTGGGTTCTGTGAGATTCTATATAAATTTTAGGATGATGTTTTCATATATCTGCAAACAACGTCATTAGAATTTTGATAGTGATTGCATTGAATCTGCAGATCATGTAGGGTACTATGACATCTTAATAATATTAAGTTTTACAATCCATTGACATGGGATATTCTTTAATTATTTATGTCTTCTTTGGTTTCGTTTTTATTTTTCATTGTACATGTATTTTATCTCCTTGTTTAATTCCAAAATATTTTATTTTTTGATGCTATTTTAAATGGAATTGCTTTCTTAATTTCCACTTTAGACTATTTATTCTGAGTGTAGAGAAATGCAACTAATTTTTGTATGCTGACTTTACATCCTGCCAAATTCACTTATCAATTTTTTTTAGATTTTATTTTATTGATTATGCATATTCACGGGGTACGTAGCTGACCTTCATCATCTGCACCCAGGATGTGATGGTCAGATCAATAGTATCAGGATGCACTTACCACAAATTGTGCTTATTCCCCATGTCTCTCACCCAATTAATCCCTAACTTCCACCTCCCTCCCCCCATGCAACCCTATATATTCTTTCTCCCATCTGCAAGTCTAATGCATTACTGTGCTCTTTTTTTTTTTTTTTTTTTCTTTTAAAGCCTTTGGAACAAAGCCCCTGACCACCATTTTTAATACATTCACTACTTCAATTCAATCACCTCTTCAAGGCTCTACCTTTCAATTACCATAATAGGATTTCCCACCCTCTTAACAGTCACAGTGGGAACAAAGTTTCTAGTACATAAAAGTTGGGGGATACAATTCAAGCTTCAATAAGTTTTGGGGACCCACTACAGCCAGTTTGACTACAACATGTCTCAGAGAGAACCTTTTTGGATTGAATCTGTTTGGGGATCTTTGAGCCTCTCAGATCTGGAAGTCCATATCTCTACCAATACCTAGTAAGTTTTCCATTATTATTTCATCAAACATGTTTTCAATATCTTTCCTTTTCTCCTCTCCTTCTGGAACACCCATGGTTTGGATGTTTGTGTACTTAGGGTGGTTTGCTAGCTCTCTTAGATTATCTTCATTTTTTTAAAAAATACATTTTTTTTTCTTCCTTTCATTTCTTTTGTCTGCTTATTTCAAAAAGACTCTCTTCAAGATCAGAAATTCTTTTTCCACTTATGCTCCCAATTGTACTTTTTATGTCTTTGAGTGACTCAGTTTTAAGAATTCTGCTACATTCTTTTCTATGGTATTTATCTGTTTATAAATTTCCTCCTTCGTGTCCTGGATTGACTTTCTCATTTCATTGTGTTGTCTAAGTGACTCATGTTGTATTTCATTGAGTTTCTTTTAAGATTTTTAATCAGAATTCCCTTTCAGAAATATCAAAGTTTTCCTGTTGCATGTGTTCTGGTATTTGAAAATTACAGTGTTCCTTTGATGGTTTCATATTTTCTTGTTTTTTGTATTTCTAGTATGCCTATGTTGATGCCTAGTTGTCTGGTAGTTGTTTCTTCTATTACTCTGGGTAGGCTTTTGAGGAGAAAGACTCCCTCCTGTAGATTTATTATGTTTTGCCAGTTGGGTGGGATATTTTAGTTTTGGCTCCGGGGAGACACAGTAGTTTTATTAGTCCCAGGTAGACTCAGTAGTTCTGTGTAAACTCAGTATTTCCAGGCAACGCTGGCAGCTACATCCGTGGCTGGAACTGCACATGCAGCTGGGCCCACACAATTGGGTTTGGTCAGTGTGGGCAGCTGGGCCAATACAAGCAACTGGATGGCTAGGCCCTTGTGTGCTAGTGGGATGACACAGTTTGTTGTGGCAGCTGGAACCTTATAGTTGACTGGATGTCTGGTGCTATGAAGGTGGTGAGGGTGGCTGGGACCACACACACAGGTGTCTTGATGGCTGGGCCCACTCGGGTGGGTGGGGCTGCACAGGCAGATAGATGGAAGGGCCCATACAAGCAGGTTGGGCTGCATGGGTGGCTAGGCAGTTGAAGTCACATGAGTGGGTGGATGGCTGGACCTAGGCAGATGTGTACTGTTGTGCTGGAGCTATACAGGCAGATGGATGGCTGGACCTAGGCAGATGTGTACTGTTGTGCTGGAGCTGGAGCCATGCAGGCCCCGTCAGTGCACAGGCAACACAGACTGTGCAGTGGGGTGCATTGTGTAGGATGAACTCCCGTGTAGGGAGAAGGGCCACAGCTATGGGACTAGCCAGTGACACAAGCAACCGCAGTGGTGGTGGGGGTAGGCTTGGGCAGGAGCAAGAGGAGGGTTACCACCGGGAAGTGCTCATGGCCAGGCAGATTCTTTCTGCAATAAGGGAGAATCCCTCCTGGCTGATCCAGGTTTGGGAGACATGGTGGTTTCTGAAGCAACACGCTTCTTTCTCCTCTACACAACCCAGCTGTGTTTTCATGCTCCACAGGGTCCTCACCAGATTCCCCCTGCCCTCTCATGCTCTCCCACTGATGCTCTCCCCATACTTAGTTGTCCTTTCCTTGCTCTGGTCCTTTCTGTAGGAGGATTGTGCACTGGGCACTTCTAGCCTTCCATCTTGCCCCACCTCCCCATCTTTATTTATTTTTATTTTTTGAAAAAGGTTTAGAAGAATTTGTGAGGATTTTATTTATTTATTTATTTATTTATTTATTTATTTATTTATTTATTTATTTATTTATTTATTTATAATGTTTGGCAGAATTCAGCATCGAAGTTATCAGGTTCAGAGATTTTCTTTGTCAGGATATCTTTGTTTACTGATTCAATCTTCTTAGTAAGTATATGTCTATTTAGATGGTCTATTACCTTGTGATTTAGTCTTGGTAGGTTTTGTGTTTCTAGAAAATGGTTCATTTCAACTAGGTTATCCAATTTGTTGGTGTTTTGACTACATCTTAATAATAATTCATAGTTCATTATTACAATAAATTCAAGAAATTGCATAATAAATAGTATAAAATGTTGGATAAAGCATTAAGACACTGACCCTAACTACATAATATTCCTTAGATAAAGATTAATAAAAATTGCTCAACATATAAATATATATACTAAAAATTCAAAGTTTTTATAAATCCAGAGACAATAAACTCAGTAGTTCAGGTTCTTCCATACTGTTGACTTTGAATATAAAGTCCACACAAGAAACTGTTTTACTCTTATCAAATGATTATTTTTAGTTATAAACTTGAGTATGAGGATTTGCTTCCATGGGCTTTATTTCACTAATTTTATTAAATCTGGAGAAAAATCTTTATGTTTGTTCTAACTAGAGATCTTCTAAAAATGTTTTTGACTTAGTAGAAGTCAATTTAATAATATCATGTATCATTTAGAAGATGTACGCAACATAGAAAGAAAGACATAGAGAAAAGTAAAGTTTCCGGGGATAACTTTTTTTTTTTAAAGCAATATACAAACGAACAAACCAAAGCCTATGGATTAATTGTTTTATGACTAATAAGAAAAAGTTTGTGCATTCAATGACATAATGCAAAGTTAACTTACTCCATGAGTGATAATCTAATATGAAGATAGAAAAGACATTTTAAAAACTATTTATAGCTGCTAAACTTGGATCAATGAGGGGCTTCTTAGACCTTTTATAGTTTTGCTTGTTTCAAGTACTATGAAGTAAATTTAACAATTAACATAATATTAATAACAAGAATCTCACCTTCTTAAAGCAAGTTTATTGTTTTATATAGTATATTACTTTCTTATAGTTTAATATAAAATAGATTTATTTATTTCACGTAAGACTCAAGTACTAAGAAACTGAGAAATGTATGTGAATTTATTGATATGAGAAAAAATATATATTGTTAAAGCTGTATTTTGACATGTATTTTTTTTCAGGGGGAGGTATTTAACAACATACAATAAAGCTGCTTTTCTCTTCAAACTTTTCTCATAAATCAAGTTATTTTAAGAATGTATTTAGGAAATATATTTTAACGGAGAAAACAAATTCTTAGCTGTATTAAGCCATGAGAACAGAACTATCACAAAGTTTTGATGTTTTCATTTTATAGTCTCTCATTTGTTTCTTAGCAAATACCATCTTAATTTAAATGGCACTGGCCACAGTAAAAAAAAAAAAAAAAAAAAAAAAGGGTCTGATTAATGTTGCATTTTACTTATGCAGCATATATTCATTACATAACACTCATTTCTCTTAGCTATAAATATTAAGTGTAAATTGTAAAGGAGGAATATATTGTTTCCTTTATGTAATGTGCGACATCGATAACACCAATTATAGGTTTGAACCAAATATTAATCATGTTCTACATAGAAAAACCTGATAGACTATTTAGAAAGCAGAAAGGAAACTTGTGCTTCCATCTCAGCGAGTTAGTTCATGAATTTTGCCATATATAATGACTATTAGTATAGCAGGTTTAATTGATTAGTTTCCCCTTCCTCAGTTGTGTTTGCAGACTACAATGCTTTTGAGGAAAAATGGACCCCCCAAATTTCCCCATTCCTTTTGTAAAAAAAGGAATAGAATGACAAAAAAATTGGGACCTTTACCAAAGTATTCCCGACACTGCTCTTGTAAAATGTTGATAATAATATCTCAGTCATGGGTCCATTTTAAGATCAAGTGAAATGATATCTGTAACTTTAAAACAGAATGCAAACATAATTTTATACATAATTTACAAATAAACAAAACATTTTTTGTAGTATTAGACGCTGGGTAGTCCAAGATAGAGGGGGCACATCTGGTAAGGGATTTCTTCCTAGTGGAGACTCCCTACAGGGTCCTGAGTCAGCACCGGAAATCACATGGTCAAGGGGGCTCAGTGTGTGTTAAGCCACTCACTTGCACTCCTTATAAAGCCACCAGTGCCCCTTCCATGATAATCCACTCAAACATTAACTCATTAATACATCAAGACATGATGGATTAATCCACTCATGAGGGCATAACCCTCAGGATGCAATCATCTCTCAAAGGCTCCACCTGTCAACATTGCCACATTGGGGATCAATCTTCCACATGAGCTTTGGAGGGGACAAACATTCAGACAATAGCAATATCCATTTCCTTCTGGAAAACATTTTCCTACTGATTATTCTTGAACTTCTCTTTACCACTCATCCATCTCCAGGATGTTACAGTTGAAATAAATTATTTGCCATTGTCTAGAATACTCTTGGGAGCTTATATTAGTGAATATCTCTTGAGGAATTGAGATCAGATGGGAGAGGTGGCCCCCAGGGTGCCTGGGGAGATTTGGTGGTAGGATAAAGCACAGGGTCACTTTCAATGACAGCCCTAGGATCTCTAAAAAATATTCTAAGTGAAGAAACTATAAACAAAAAGTACTTACTTATATTTTAAAATTCATAACAAACTACAAAATTACTTCCCATTCTATGTGGGAAAATAATAGTTTCTTGTATGAGCAAATAAAGTAATTGCAGCACTGATTCCGGAAACAACTTTCCTCTAATATTTTCATGATGTCCATTTGTTTGATGACAAGACTGCTCACATAATTTAATGTGACTATGATTTCAGGCATTTTAGATTCAGAAATATGACATCTGGTTGCCAGGTAAATACCATGAAATCAATCTTCCATGCCTTCTTTAAACCATTTATGCAAGTTATCATTTTATAAAACTATAATTTTTATGTTCACTTGTATTTTAAATAAAATAAAATTACTCCCTAAAGAACTGTTAGTTCTCAATTACAGCAGGCTGTGCTTGATATTCAAGGTACAGACACACTGATAAATAAATTTCTGTTTCTCCTCTCCTTTTTAATATATGCTTTTCTATATCAAAAATATTTATATTTTTGTAAAATGAGAAAAGAATCAATTAGAAGCTCTGAAAGGTAGTGAATATGAGAATAATAACCCTGAACATGGAAATGTATTATTTAACAACTCAGAGTCTGAAACCTACCTCTACACAATACCTTTCTTGCAGGATTTCATAAGAAGCTATATATGAAACATTCTTAGACCTGTGCCTGGCATTTAGTAAATAGTTCGTAATATTTAGCAATTACAGTAGTCTCGCATTATCCCATTTCCCATTCCACAGTTTCAGTTGCCCAGACACAACTGAAAATATTAAATAGAAACTTTCAGAAATAACCAACTCATAAATTATAAATTGTGCACTGTTCTCAGTAGCGTGGTGAAATCTCATGCTTTCCTGCTTCATGCTTTCAGAGACATGAGTCATCCCTTTCTCCAGTGTGTCCACACTGTTGATGCTCCCTGCCTGTTTGTCACTTAGTAACCCTCTCTGCTGTCAGAGCAACGGTCCTGGTGTCCCAGTGCTTGTGTTCAAGTCACCCTTATTTTACTTCAAATGCCCCCCCAAACTTAAGAGTAGTGATGCTGGCAATTCAGATATGGCAAAAAGAGGTTGTAAAGTGCTTCCTTTAAGTGAAGAGGTGAAAATTCTCAGCAAGGGAAAAAAAAAATCTATGCTGAGGTTGTTACGATGTATAGTAAGGACTAATCTTTTATCCATAAAATTGTGAAGAAAGAAAAAGAAAGTCCTGCTAGTGTTGCTGTCACACCTAAAACTGCAAAAGTTATTGCCACAGCACATGATACGTGCTTAGTTAAGATTAAATTTGTTGGTGGAAGACATGAACAGAAGCATGTTCAAATTGAAAGCAATCAAAATTGGTACTATCCACAGTTTCAGGCACCCACTGGCGGTCTTCGAAAGTATATCCTGTGGTTAAGGGGGGCTACAGTACTCCATCTATTCATGAATGATGGTGGGTCAAAGTTGGTTTACATTTGTGTATCAAGTTTTAGAGGAATCAATAGAGTATTTTTTTTTATAATATACTGGTAATCTGATAGTGGGTCATGAGGGCACTTTAGAGTCACAACCTCCATTTTAAAAAAATCTTTATATTTCACAGACACATAATAATTCTACACATTTGTGAGGTACAGTTTGATATTTCAATACATATATACAATGTGCAATAATCAAATTAGGGTAATTGGCATATCCATCAGATCAGATATTCATTGTTAAAAATATATGAGGTAGAATAAACTGTAATTAAACAGAATCGAAAATAATGCATGTTGTATAAATGGTATAGGAATTGTTTCTTAAGTTTTTTTTCAGATTATATCTATATCATAGGCATGCAAGACATGTGTGGTTGCAGTGTAAAATGTGTTTCACACTATGGTCAAATATGGATAAAATTCACAAGACTAAGGTAAATTCTCCAATGATTTCATATAAGAAATGTTTAATATTCTTCCTGAAAATTAGTTTGCCTTAAAATGAAGGTACCTAAGTTTATTTTGCAGAAAATTTTTCCTAATGAATTGATAATATAGTATAAATTTCAAGAGAAAGAAAATGGAAGATGCCCTTTATATATTTTTGTGCTTATTGCTTTGTTATCTTATTATAGAACATGACGATCATTTATATTATGTTTTTATTTATTATTGATTATACATATTTATGAGGTACAAAGTTGACTATCAGTATTTATGTACAGTATGTGATGATCAAATCATTGTTATTAACATGTTCATTATTACAAATTGTAGTTACTCTTTGTGTCTCCTACCCAATTACTCCCTGACCTGCTCCCCCTTTCAGAAAGAAAGAGAGAAAGAAAGAGTGAGAGAAAGAAAGAGACAGAGAAAGAAAGAAAGAAAGAAAGAAAGAAAGAAAGAAAGAAAGAAAGAAAGAAAGAAAGAAAGAAAGAAAGAAAGAAAGAAAGAAAGAAAAAGAAAGAACCATCATTTTTGAAAGCACTAAATAAGTTTTGAGAGACAGTAGCAGTAAGAATAAACTCTAGTAGTTCCTGGTAATACATAAAGACTTTGTAAATGTGCATTATTTTTCTCTAGAGTCTGCTGACATAATTAGATTTCTATCTGATTATTTGAGTTTGTGATCTATTTCAGGCAACTTTTGGATATCCAAAGTAGTTGTATTATTGCTATCTTATTTACCTTTAAAAGCAATTTCACTGGTAACATGTGAGTTTTAAAAAGATAGGCTTCAGTTTTTTAAGGTCAAATTGATTTTTGATATGGAAACATTTTCTTTTTGATTGTCCCCTATAAATTTGATTTGTAATTTCTAAGATGTGAAATATACTAAAGAACATATTTACTTCACAGGGCCTGGTTTTCCAAAGTCTTGCAGTTTCAGATATTAACCTTGAAGAGGACTGGAAATTTTCCTCAGGCTATAAGTCTCTGATGTAAGATAAAGATTTGTGGCACAGCAGGTTGCTGGCTCAAGGTCAGACTAGTTACTAATTGCTATGTAAAGATACTGAGAAATTGCTGTAAGATCACTTAATTGTCTACTGGAATGTCATCTGGCTTGTTTCACTGAAAGTTACCAGCTTATATTGTTAAACTATAACCCCACCTTTGTTCTCTTCCTGCAACTTCCTGGTCTGGAAAATAAATGCAGGAAGAGAACCCCAATTCAGTGTTAATTTCCTGAGGAAGGGATCCCTCTCTCTGGAGGATCCCAGGGAAGTTAACCACTTCGGGGCTTCTCACTGCTCAGAAGAGATGGGCTTTGAGTAAACCTTTGTGTCTCCGTCACCCAGGGGAACTGCGGTGACAAATCCGTGGTGGGCAAAGCAATGCAAAGCAACACTAAGAATATATGCAGAAAAGAATGAGAGGAAATGTTCATAAATTAATCTGAATTTAGTGTATCTAATAAAAATTTGTGAGTCTAAAACTTCTTTAAAAAAACTTTATTAATTAAAAAAGATCTGTCTTTAAATGACCCAATTGATTTCAAGTAACTTAACTGCATATCATTACAAAGAAAAAGAAAAAAAATACCATTATTTAAAATAACACAGCAAACCCATCAAACAGCAACATGAATTTCACAGTATTCAGCACCCAATCCAAATTGCCAGATATGCAAACAACAGGAAATTATGACCTGCATACATCTAAAACATCATTAGAACAGATTAAGAAAGGGCAAAGATGTTGGAGCTATCAGGAAAAGACTTTAAAGTAACTATAATAATTTTATTACTTCTTGTATTCCAGAAAGTAGAGTAAACATGAACATATTAAGGAGAGAAATAGAAAAATAAAAACTCAAAGGAAACAACTAGTGGTTAAAACTACAATATCTAAAATAAAAATGACACTGAGCTCAAGGAATCTGCAGATAAGTCACTGCAGGTGAAGACTAATGAACATGAGAATATGGTAATAAAAGCTATCTGAAATTGAGGACAGAAACAATATAAATAAAAAGAGAAATCAGTATCCTGTGAGACATTAAGCAGTCTAAAATGTGAGTAATAGAAGTCTCAGGAGGAGAAGAAAAAAGGAGATTAAACAAATATTGAAAAAAAATGTACTTTTTTTTTGCAATTTGATAAAAATTACTAATTCACAGATCTAAAAGCTCTGTGAACCCAAATCAAAATACATCTAAAGAAAGTTCTGCTAAGGCACATCATAATCAAATTGGAGAAAACAAACGGTAAGAAAAGAAAAAATAACTCCAAGGCAGTCAGAGAAAAATAACACAGTAGTCCCTCCAGATCCTGGAGGTCGACCATGGTATCAAACTATTTAGTGGAAAATTCCAGAAATAAACACTTCATAAGTTTTAAACTGAGTGCCCTTATGAGTACTGTGATCAAATTTCACACTTTCCTGTTCTGTCCTGTCCAGAACTGGAAGTGGCGTAGTCGTAACATAGGACCCAGGTGGCTGAGGAGTTAATTACTATGAAAAGTCAGCCACGATAAGATCCGGGAGAAGTTTCCACCAGCATCAGGGAAAAGAGACTTAAGTAGGAAAATTTTAGAGTGTTTAAGGAACAACAAAAGTCAGAATAATGTAAGCATAATATGTTACAACACTTCCATTAACACCTGCTATCATTCATAACACTTTTACTATCCATACATGACTTGTTCATTTATCTGTTCACGTTTCAGTCTCAGAGTCTCAGCATTTGCCCTCTAACAGATACCAAGGCTGTAACTATCTAGTCTATATTCGTGGTGTCTAGAAAAACGGTTTAGAAGCAGTTGCACTTTCAACAAACAATTGTTGAACAAATTTCTCGCATTACGTCAATGCTCTTCTGTTTCATTTGTGTATTTTTACTTTCCAGAATTGACTCTTTTGTTTCATTCTTTCACATTTCAGTCAGACTGACAATTTTTGAAATTCATATGTAGGACTGTCGTCATCTTACAGCCTTAAGGACTGGATTGAGTTGAGTTTACCTTACCTGGAAAGTCTAACCCAATCCAGTACTCACAGAGGTGTATGCATGTACACATGTAAGCATACACACACCCACATCCACATAATATTTAGGGTTATTGCTGTGCCTCAGCTTGCCACTTATATGCAGCTCCATGGGAAAGCCTTCCCTAAGCCCTGCTCACTAAGTCTCCTCCACCAGACTGTAAAAGGTGATTCTTCATGATCTTCCATAGAACATTCTGCTTTCTTGTAACACAAAACACCGCACTTTAACTATCCCCACACAAAATTATAAACTCCTTAAGGATAAAAGTTTTTAAATTTTCTTTGTTTTCTTCTTTTTATTCATTGTACTTTGTATGTAGTAAGCAATCCATGCATACCCAATGTGTAAATATACATTAAAACTTTCTTTTTTCATCTGCTATTCTTGATTACAGGAAAACTGCTTCAGTGAGATCTATTCGCTGTCTTCTAATAATAAATTGCATTCCGCTCTCCTTTCCTTCATTAATACAATTCCCTTTATGTGATGCATCCTTGTCCTTCCTCACAGATTTTTGGTTATTTTGATTAAAAAACAGACAAACAAAACTTGAACCCTGAACTGAAACTTCATTTTTTGTTCTGTAATCACTTAGTCATCTTATTCATGAGCTACAATTGACTGCTTTGCATTACAGTTAATTTTCATTTGGAATTCTTTTTGTTAATGCATATTTTTAAGTATCAGCTCTCATATTTAGCATAAATAATTAACGGTGACACTCACTTTTTTGAACTTTGGTATCATCTAGTTTACTACCTATTAAAAATGGAAGGGATCGACACTTGAAGAAATTTTCCAAATATGTTTTTCTAATTGAATGTAAGAGATTCCTGGGCAAACTTTCATATGGAATTATAGTCTTCATGGGAATGTATATTTCCAACAAATATTCCAAGTGATTTTGAAGAAGAGACAGGATTAGAAAAAAATAGAATATTTGCTGTTACTAACAACATGAAATATATTCATTTGAATACAAAATCACTTAAAATTCTATTTTATTTATAGATGTTTTAATTTATAAGTATGAATTCTGTTAAGAACATTATGATGCTTTTAGATTAACTTGCTTCTTACAAACTGTATGTAATTTATTTTTTTTCTTTTGGTTTATTTACCTGAAAATTCATTATGCTGTTTTAATTATCTACACACAAACACATACAAAATGCTTCTTTTCAATACACAAAAATTTACCCCTTTTGAACTGTAAACTGATATTTTGGCTACTCAAGGTAAGATGAAAAAAATTTTCAAATATTGTTCTTCCAATTTTGTTTTTCTCTTTTCTTAATGAAGAAAATGTTTTAAAAGCATTTAATGCCCTAATTTCCTAAAAAAGAATTACACATTACCTTAATATTGCTGTAATAATAGCACTAGGTTTAACAGAAAAGGAAAAATAAAACAAACTTTCTAACAAAATTCTCTTTTTTTTAACTGCTCTTGTTTACTGCCTTCTATTCAGAAAATATGACAATGTAAATGAAATAGCAGGGGTGAGTTAAGAAAAAAGACTCTGTTTCATACTTTTAAATTTTAATTAATGGAAATCACCTCAAAGACAACATTTCATTGTACTGAGACTGTCTAGTCCTTTCAAAAAATCCATTAAAAAGATTGTGTTTAATTAACAAGACATTTTTTTGTCAATTCGTAAAGCTTGTTAGAAACCTTGAAACAAAATTATATATATATATATATATATATATATATATGTCTGTAGAGAATAATATAGGTTGCTTTGTACCACATATTGCTTCTGACATGCTTCAGCTGTAACCATGCAAGCAAGCACTCCCGGAGCTTGAAAGAACATCAGTTAAAGCTATTGTGATCTCATCTGTCAAAGTGATATCTCAGTTACACAAAAACTTCCATCTACATCACAAATCCATTTACCACTGATCCCAAATAACAGAGCTAGCATAATGGATGATTGAGTCTCTGCTTGCAATTGGGGTTGGCTTAAAAGGCTGACTAAGCACACATAGCAAACTGAATAGAACCAAGAGTTACGATAAAGCTTACAACTCAGACAAAATAGCCACAACCATACTGAGTAAAATATAACGTGAAAAGGTAAATTGATCACAATTTAAACCTCGGAATATAGAAGGCCATTTGATTATATATTTAAATAATATGACTGTTGTTTAAAATAAGATTAATACTAACAAACCCTTTTTTACAAAGTTTATGAGGTCCCAGACTCTACGAGCTTTGCAAACTTGAACACGTGAACCCCCCAAAAACTCTCTGAGGTGAACACTTTCACCATTCCATTTTTACACATGGAAGAACTGAGACTCAGAGAGTTGAGAGATTTGACATAGTTCACACAGCTAGAGAGTGGACAGGCTGAGATTTTTTCCCAGACAGTCTGACTACAGAGACTATGTCTTTAACCTTATCACATACTGTCTTTCAAATCAATCCTTCATAAAATTTGTTTGGCAAACGATATTAGATTATATATTATACAAGATAAAAGATCAAAGCTGCACAAAAATTTTCTATCTATCCTATACTGAGAGAATTTTGTTCACGAGGGTACTTTAAAAATTCATGAAAAATAGAATTAAAATATTATACAAATCTTTACATAAACTTTTTGAAGTACCCTTGTATATTTAGAACAGTATAATACATACATACTTTTTCATGAGAATGAGCTGAATTTTAATGCCTTAAAAATACAAGGCCTTGTTATCATATGCTATGTTATGGGAAACTTTGAAGAAAGTAAGTAGTAGTAAATTTGGCAGATAGATTTTCTAGCACAACTGAAAATGAAAGCGATAGTCTGATATTTCCAAATGTATTGAAGTGACTTGAGAATTTAAATGAACTGATGATGCTGAATGACTATTATGGAGCCATTGGTGGGAACAAGTTAGTATTGACTATTAGACCAGAGGTTGAGGTCTCTACCTCTGGGTCTCTGGAGTGAGGCAGACCTGGATTTGCTTCTCCTTCCAGTCAGTTAGTTACAGTCTGTGGAATTTATTTTCCCTCTATTGCCTGTCACCTCATATGTATATTACTGGTAGTATATACTTCATAGAATGACTTTCATTAGTAAAAAAATGAAAATGAATGTAAAATGCATAACTTAAGATCTGGCACACAACACTCAATAAATGTTAGACTTCACCATCCTTCATAATGATGAGTTATTATTGATCAATCTAAGAGACATCAACTGATATTTGCAATAAAGCCACAAAACTTAATGATTAACAATCTCTATTTGTATGATTCTTTATGTAATTTTATGTTTAAATTTACAATGCTTATATATGTTTACCCACATATTTTCATATGTATTCTTTTTTTTTTTAATGTAGTGTATTTAAGCTAAAGCCCCTCCTAAAATGTAACATAATAATAACAAACCTGGCAATGGTACCAGCTAAGATGTTAGCATGTGCTAAGTTGATTTAGAATGTTGGACTCATTCTTGGAACACAGCTTTACTATAGTTTTCTAGCAACCCTGTCTATACATATAACCAATTTATCCCTAAGTCCCTGTGTGAGTCAGGCTTCTCCAGAGAAACAGAATCAACAGATTTATTTTAAGGTATTGTCTCATGTGACTGTGAAAGCTTGGTAAGACCAACATTTGCAGGGTAGACTGGCAGGCTGCAGACTCAGGGAAGAATTGCAATTGAGTCCAAGGGTAGTTAGCTGGCTGCATCTCTGCTTGCTGGGAAGAGGTCAGTCTTAGTTCTATTAAGACTTTCAATTGATTAGATGAGGCTCACCCACATTATGAAGGGCAATCTGCTTTACTCAAAGTTCACTGATTTAAATGCTAATCTCATGGCAAAAAACACCTTCAGAGAAACATCCAGAATGAAGTTTGACCCAATATCTGTGTACCATGGCACAGCCAGGTTGACACATAAAATTAACCATAACAGTTCCCTTATACTATATAACCTTCTAGCCATCATTTTTAAAGTGTCATAATGTTAAATTGCATAGCATGGCTGGACATTTAGGTTAACTTCATTTTTTCTCTGCAATAAATATTTTTGAGCCATAGCTTCTTTCCCAGCAGTGTACTGGACCTAATCATTTTTCCCATTAAATCGTCTTTAGTAATATAACTTAATAAGTCTAATTAATATTTAAAAATTATATATTAGTACTCGTATTCATAATTATGGATACATAAATTTGGAATCACAATCTGTGTTATTGGGATTAGACATATGTGTATATGTATATTCTGCTTTTTACTAAAATGTGCTACAATAATAAATCCCAGATATAGCATCTTACAGCTTCAGTGAACAAGTACATGCTGTATTTATTAATAACAAGGATTCAACAATATAATTGTTCCATTATGGTTTTTGTTTAAGGTTGAATTTTTGGTCAAAGCAATGTCTTTGACTTGTATTGAAAAGTACATACGGCATATTAGATAATTCCTTGGATATCATTGTGTATTTTTTTCTTTCTGTGTAAACAGAGTAACAAGCAATTTTTTGCTGTCTAAATGGATAACTTGGTGACTACATCTTTGTGTGCATGATATGCTATGATGCTGCTACATGTGTTTATTATTTTGTATACTACCTAGTGGATATATACCAGACTAGTAGAAACAGATAAAGAACTAGAACATAAAAACCTGTCATTTTGACAAAGATATTTTGAATGTCTGTCTAATTTGTGCCCGACACTGTGCTGGAAGGAAGGGTACAGCGGTAAATTAGAGAGTGTGTGTGTGTGTGTGTGTGTGTGTGTGTGTGTGTGTGTGTGTGTTCATTTATAGTCTTCCAGAAGTTTATAATCTTACAAACATGGCAAAATTTGGTATACATTATTTGCTATACTTTATATATGCACAAGTAAATATGTTAAACTTTTATAGAAGAAAAATCACTATGGGAAAAAACTTAATAGAGGTGTATAATCCTTTGCAAAAGATTAAATTGTAACTTCTCCAATATTACAAGGAATTAGATTTGTCCAAATAATGTAGAGTGACCAGCCCTCTTTATAAGCAGGTAAATCAGTTAAATTATACAATTATTAATATAAGTTAATTATACACATGAACATTTATATATATATATATATATATATATATATATATATATATATATTAGTTAAATGAACAAAAATCCTACAATGCTGCTGTACGGGTTGCTCAGGTTCTCTCTCAGTCCCCTGGGAGAAACGCAAGAATACTGATATTACTGATATTAAACATATATTTTGCTCACTTCCAAAGGAAATCTCAAAATAGGGTGAATCCAACTGCTTCCAGAAAAACAATTGCTGATTTCCCTATCTACCTAAGACTAGCACAAGATAAACACAAAACTTTTGCAGGCTTGCAAATACTTTAGTACATTTTTATTTTATTATTTTAAAATCAGAACTAAAGACATTCTGGATATTCTTGAACAACCTGATAGCTTAAAACAGGGAACAAATGAGCATTGAATAAAATTTACCCACATGTATTCAGGAGGACAATAACAAATGCAGAATTCATTTTTATCTGTGGAGATGGTAGAGCAGAGTTAGAAACTGTACCTAATGTTTCAGACATTTAAAATTGATTTGCACTGAGACTATGTTTCCAATCTTGTGAATGATCATTAAAGTTTAATTTGGCAAATTTCACATTGAATACTCTCTGCTTTAGTCCATACTAGAAATTGAGATAGTGCCAAAACTGACCTGAATTAGAAATTCAAACAAATTTAAATATCATGCAAAATATAGACTTGGTCTAATGTACAAATGAGTTCTGAATTCTCAATGAATTATAATTAGTTAAGTGCAATGAATTGTGTTTTATTCAGTATGTTTCCTGCCTCTCTGTGTCTTACACCTCTGTCTCTCAGATGTGTATATAAAATATCATGCTCATTAAATGCTCAAAGAGCAAGCATTTTAGGAAAAAGTATACAATACTATCTTTGTTTTGCTAAGGTTAAGATACTACTGAAAATTCACAGAGGAGTTTGATGGTGGGATCATACGTACAAAACAATATGTATTGAAGTCCAGTTGTGTATTTTAAAACAGAGGGCTAAATTAATTTTTTTTAATTTATATGTTCCAACAAGATTTGTCTTTGTTTGTGTGTGTGTGTGTGTGTGTGTGTGTGTGTGTGTGTGTGTGTGTGTGTGTGTGTGTAGAGAAATAAAGCCACATTGCATTATAGTGGTTGCCCAGAAAGGTTTCTGTAGCTTCTTGATTCGATAAATTATGTTTAATTTAATTTTATTTTTTCGTATTTTAGAATTTCCAACATTAATTCTGTTCTAGATGTATGTAATAAAGTAAATACTTGTTGAATGATGTTTGACCCAATATTTGAACACCATGAAATGAAGTGATTTTGTAAACCCAATAAAATATAGGTCCCTGCCTTTCTTTGTTTTTTCCCTCTTCAGTAGAACTCTGATGCAATTAAAAATATATATTTTTAAAATAATTAATTATATGGTTTGTATCCATATTTGCTAAGACAATACAACCTTCATTCTTTATGATACCAACAGGATGCTTTACTGATAAATGATTGTTGAGTATAACTGTTGAATAAAAACGAGAGTCTAAAACTTACTGCTATGTAATATGCCATTCATAACATAATGAAGCCTAGTAATGGATATAAAAAATTACACTGGTTTTCATTCAAGAACCTTCTGACCTCACTTGTATGCAAAGCAGTTCACTGTCAAACAATCAGTGTGACCTGCATAAATATTTTCTATTTCTACCACTAATGAAGTCTTCCTTTTGAGACCAATTTAATAGGGTAGCAGAATGATAACTGAATTTGAAATTACTGTCCATCTGTTTTTTGTGTATATGGAAGATAATAAATTGCTCTTTAACATTCTACATGATTTCTTAAAGTCTACATTATAAGGTTATAAGCATTGTTTTATTTTTTAATAATCTTTTAAGGATATTATAACATGAGAGTTTTTACTAAATATATACACATTTATGAGGCTTCTATTTTATATTCTGTACATTGTAAAGAGATTAGGAATTTATAGACAGGCTTAAAATCAGAGATCAGAAGCTTATAACTGTGTATGGATAAAAAAATAAACAAATAATTTAAACACACATAAAAATATACACATATACACACACACAGACAATTGGTATGAGAAGTATACAGATTGTTCTGTAGAAAAAGAGAAAATAAAAATAACCAAACTTTCTTGTAAAGAGTGAAAGTCATGTAGGAGAAGAAATAGTGGAGCTTAAACTTTACTTGCAGGTATTTCTGAGATGGTATTGTGTGCAGAGGATATTCAGGAATGGGGGACTAAGCGAATAAATTAAGTACTGAAAATGAAAGTCTTATTGCATAGATATAATGATCTTAGTATTAAGACAAGTTTTATAAGACAGTCTCCAAGGACAAATGATGTTGGACCATGAGGATCTTGCATGACAAGTGAAGAACATTTAGCTTTATACCTATAGGCTGGTTAGAAATAATGAGGGAGGGACGTACACACACACACATGCACACAGAATAGATTATATATTCATATTTACCTCTGAGTGTATCAGATAGTCATATACATGCATTTGTCTCTTCATATGAGCAGGATAAATACATCAGGGATGTGGATAAAGAAAGAAACTGTGGTGAGAGTTTTTCGGATATTGCTGAGACATGGTGGAGTCTTGATTTTAAGAAAATGAGAGAAGAGATTAGGAGTTGAACAAAATTTGAGAAATATTCAGTTGGAACATCTATTGGTACTTGGTCATTAATTTAGTGAGGTCAATGAGAGAAATATGAAGAAAAAGTTTACATATGTTGATAGGATACATATGAGTCTCTCTATCCCCCAACTGCCTTATTTTCTTTCATGTGATTTTCAACTAAATAAAGTTAGTTAAGGGAGTTACATATATTTTTGATGATTTATTCATTAGAAAAATTTTCTAGAACATAAGCAAATGCTCCATCAACATATATGCTTTTTTAAAAAAAAAACTGAATTTGAGAAAACTGCACCAGAATAATTATATATGAGAAACACAAATAAAATACCTCTGTAGGACAGGCAGATAACACAATTAAAAATCTAGGATATTGACATTACTGGCCATTTAACAGAGATATAAGGAAGTAAAAGATAAAAAGATAATTTCCATCCTAAAATTTTATACAAAAAAACCAGCAGATGGAATTAGAAATTAAAATTAGAGATGGAAGGTAGGAAGTAACTTTAGAATTTCGATGGCCTCTTTCATGCAGGAGTAGACTGTACATAATAAGTTAAAAGGGTGAGGTAATGTCATTATTAGTGCTTAACTAATTCTTTGTTTTAGAAAAAAATATATAATATCTGAACCAAAAGTACAATTTTGAACTTATGAGATCCTCACAGAATGGAAAAAAAAAATAAGATTACCTGGGCCCCATGTAGCTGAGGACCTCATCTGGCCAGGACACTGTATTTCTTGTTGACTTTTATTCTCACCTTGTCTCTGCCTCATTCTCTCCCCTAGTCTCTTTCCTACAAATAGGAATTCTCTGTATTGTAGAACACCAAATTCATTCAGCATTTATATAACAATCCTCCTGAATAATTGGTGATCACTGAGATTTTTATTTGTTGCTTGAGCCAATCACTTTGGTGAGAAAATTAAATATTCACATCTGTCAAACTTAGTTCATTTATCCAACCTGATAGACAGGTTGGTGGCAGAGATCGAGTACACTGATTGAGAGTATAACAGAACACAACTAGGAGAGAAGCACTTCCAAAATATAAGGAGGAAAGTGAAGGTGAGAAGATAAAAACAAGTGACGCATTAAATAAATGTATAGAAATAAGTAACACCAGATATTAACAACAACAAAAGTAACTAAATGTAAACCACCTACCCTGTTAAAGTCCACAGCCACAAGATGTCCTTTTGCCCTGCTTCTCTTCTAGATTATCTCCAGATGAATTCAAAGTTCACATTAATTGCATAACTAAAATTACTTACAACACCCTAGCAGTAAGGTCGTCTTCAAAATGCAGCTTCAGATTTCCAGTCTTAGCAGCATTGCTATCTCTCCTTAGCACACTTCCTGTTTGCAGTCATCCTTTAGAAGTCATGTAAAAGTAACCTGGAAAAGATGCTGAATTAACCCATTCACATGATCTGCCCCCTTGGGCAACTCTATCTTCCTTCAACAAAATGTCTTTATAACATAATTTACAGAATATATCTTTTCTTAAGAGAAGACTGGATGATATGGCTTTCTTTTTGTTTGTTTTTAATGGTAGTAAAATGACTTTCAGAATTTCTTTTGCATCATTTGTGTTAATGGCTAACAGGTAACTTCTCATCTTCCCTTCTGGTTCAGACATAACACTGTTAAAACCCATATTCTACATATAATACTCTGTCTTCATCAATTATTTTTCTCCACAGTGAACACCATATAGAATAAAATGGTAATGAACATTTTATTTATATTAGTGATCTAGTACAAGAAATAACAGGATTATTTCAGAATATTTTTATATCATTTAACAACTCTTTGAGGGATATCCAAAAACAAACAAAAATGTAAAACATATTTAACTGTGTTTTCTATCCACAGGTAGGTTTCAAACATTCATGAGATAAGGGGGCCTGTCACCACCACAGATGTTTAAAAAGCACTGATATGCAATGTACTTTTACAGGAAAACTATTCTATGAGGGTACTTCAAAAAATTCATGGAAAGATTCAGATTATCTTTTAATTCTATTTTTCCATGAACTTTTTTAAGTACCCTCATAATATTTATACAAAACATGATTAATTAGTATGAAATGATAAAAGTAGTTTTTGTGTCTATTTTGGCAAGCAAAAAATACAAAGCAAACATAAATGTTGTAATTTGTGAGAGAAACTTGGAAACTTTTTTAGAGTGGTTTACTTTTAACAGGAATCACATGAAAGTTATATGTGAACAAAGAAAGAAATACTTATCCCATAATACTGATTACTTTATTTAGTCACACTTTTAAATTATAAATTTTTAAGTTTGCAAATCAAATGGAACAGTATAATTGTATCACTGAATCTAGGTAATAATCAACTTTTATATTAATGCATTGGTTATCCATCTTGCTTCAAATACATTTTTGAAGAGAAATTATCCTGATATTTGGCTGAGTTTTTATTTCTCTTCATAAAGCATCGGTGAATGAACAGTGAAAAGAAAGAATATTGTGATTATGTTACTGATTGTTGTTATCCCCTCATATGTTAACATTTATTTTAGTAATGGCATATTAAACAAAATATATGCGTGTAAATTTAATGTGCATGTATAAAAAATGTAGAAACTCACATAAAATTAACACTAATGCCTTTTTTAAAAATCACCCATCAAATTAAAACTTCATTAGCACAAATCCTGAAATCCAAGTGTAGAAAAACATCTAGGGTTTTTTCTCTGCACAAACACATACCTTTTAAAAATAATGCAATTTCACTTTAAAAGGTACAAATAGCTGTCTCCTTTTTAAAAAACATCTATAATATTTCAAAGTTTTGACATATCTAAGCAATATTTTATATTGTCTTAGTTGTGGTTCTATTTGGCTAATCTATTTGCTATCTCTCTTTCTTAACAGACTGTCATCTATGCTAGGCATGTCAGGCAACTCTGCTTTCATTTTCCATGGTGCACATGATAAAAATTTTAAAATCTGGCATTTAATGAGGTATGTAAGTTCAGAATTGACTCTGCGATGATCAGGTGAAATGAAATAAGCAGCAATTTGGGGAACTGAAATTGGAAAGTTAATAGGAATTCTGAACTTTAAATGTTTTTATATTACTAGTCAGTATATCCTGCAACCTTTGGATCATCTGTTTATGTTGCATCTGGAAGTATAAAAGATAAGAATGCACATAATAAACATTTCTAGTAAAATGCTTATAATTTTTAGCAATAAAAAATCAACAATAATTTGAGCGTGATATCAATACACTTACTTTGTCTTTTCCTTACATTTTTTTATTTATTAAATATCAAGAAAAGTAGTTACTTAGTAATTTATTTTAAAATCTGAGTCATAGATACTGTATAGTTTGATTTAGATAATTCATGTTTTGTTTGTTGAATTCAAAACTTTTGACATTATATATCATGATTAATAAAAGTTAAGAGAATGTGTTTCTTGGTTTGGGCTAGCCCTGTATTATGGCATTGTATTTTCTTAAAATCATTTGAGAACATGATTAACACATGCCAAGTATGTTATAAAAGTGCCAGTTTATCAGAAGTTCCTGTGGTCATTCCTACATAAGTGACAGAAAATTATAATATGACTGATAGATACATCAACATAATACTATTATAACATAAAGACTGTTATATCCTTAAAAAAATGGTGACATCAAAATTCTAGGAGTGAAACACAATCTTTAGACCTAAATCACATCCTTTTTTATACTTCATAAAAAAATTGTAAGAAAAGCTACTTAAAATTTGCTTTTGCATGTACCGATTACTAGAATACTTATCTTCTTAAATATAAATTCAAAATTATTTTTTTAAGTCTTATTTTTGGGGGGCATGCACTTGGTCCTAAAACAGTTATAGAAAATATCTTTTTAATCTTTGACCTGGGGGATGTACAGCCCTTTGGGAAAGTAAAGCAGTAATTGAAATGTAGAATCTGAAGAAGATCTGGGACGATTCCTGGGAGTTAAATCAGAATATAACAAAGGCTTAATGACCATGTCACTGCAGGGGTCTCCATGTAGTTTATCTCATTTAGCCTTCAGCACATCCTTTTGAAAGCTACTATGCACTATGTAAACCTCAGACAAAAGCAAAATGGAATGAGGAGCTATATTAGTACATATCTAAAAGGGTTTTTCACTACCACAGTTTTCACACAATGAGCTAGCTCATGTGCTTTTCGGTGGCTAACAATATTATTACACATTACACATAGTAATAACCATTATAATATATGATCACATTCTGAGTGTCAGATATTATATTTGATATTTTATCTTTTATTGTATTTATTATTTCCAGTCATGATAAAAGGAAGTGTTATTATCAATATTTTACAGATGCAGATGGTGATAGTCATTGTTCAAAATCCCATTCCTATTTTTCTTCATTTATGGAGAAACTGGAGCTTAATCCTAGTCTTTCATAGTCCTAATCATAAGAAATGTATAACTTTTCCTGTCCATTATCTAGAATGAATCTGTGAAAATTGCTTGAAGAAAATTAAAGAAATGACAAAAATAGATCTTACTGTTCAGCTGTAGCTAAGCAGTCTCAGGACGAAAAATAAACTGGTAGAGAAAGGAACCAAAATGATAATTGAAAATAAAGTATAGTGAAATGTTAATGAAAATATTGCATCTCATATTTAAAGACAGTATTAACTTTTTCTGTCTGGTTAGTTAACATCCCACTTTTCTCTCTAAGGAAGAACATTAATAATGTTTCATATAAACTGATTATTCAACCTCCTTTTAAATGTATTTTTATAGGAAAAAAATTGTGTTTAAACATGGGCAAAGAATTTAGCTTTTGTTAGATTACATTTTAATAAGTAGTCACGTTTTTTCATATATCTAATGGAATATTGATTTTCAGATAAAGGGCTATGAAGTGAGGAGGATAATATCTCATAGTTCAAGGAAGAAAACAAGGAAATGGAAACTGTTTCAACTATTTTGATGTATTAGAATTTACGTGTGAATCAAGAACTAGTTAAGTCATCAGAAATTATCAAGTGTGAAATTGGGTCCAAAAATCATAATCATTCAGGTGTCTAAATTTATAAATAATGTCAGATCATTTCTAATATTGATTGCAAAAAATTAAGAACAAACCTAAAAATAGCTACTTTGTGTCATCTGTTTTAGTACTCTGGACCCATTTATCCATTCACTGAATTATTTTTAAATCAGATTTATTGAGAAATAATTCACATACAATACTATTAACACATTCAAAGCCTCCACATAATGTTTTTTAGTATGCTAACAGGGTTGTGCAACTATAACCACAATCAATTTTAGAATATTTTCATTAGCCCCCCCAAAACCTTCTATAAATTAACAGTAACTTCCCATCCCCTAAGACACCCATCCCTAGTCAACTACTAATCTATTATCTGTTTTTATCCTTTTGTCTATTCCGGACATTTCTTATAAACGAGAACAAACAATAGGTGATCTTTTGTGACCGGCTTATTTCACTTAGTATAATGTTTTCAAAGTTTATTCACGTTGTAACTTGTATCAGTGCATGATTTCTTTCTCTTGTTGCATCGAATGGTTATACCATATTTTGTCTATCTATTTATCATTTTATGGACATTTGGGTTATTTTCATTTTTTAGTTCATGTGAATAATGGCATTAACATTCCTATAAAATTTTCATGTAGGCATAAATTTATTATTAATCTGAACTGTGTATTCAATGGAATGGAATTACTTGGTCATATGGTAATTCTGTTTACCATTTTGGTTAATATCCAAACTGTTTCCAAAGTAGTATAGCATTATATATTCCTAATGTGAGGATTCCAATTTCTCAACATCCTTGCCCACATTTGTTATTATGTCTTTTAATTACAGCCATTCTTGTGGATGTAAAGTGATATTTCACTGTGGATTTGATTTGCATTTCCCTAATGGCTAATAACATTGACCATTTTTTCCTGTGCTTATCGGCCATTTCTATGTCTTATTTGAAGACGTGTCTGTTTGATTATTTTCCTTTTTTCAACAGGATTACTTGTCTTTTTTGTTGTTGAGTTGAAAGTGTTCACTATATATACTGGATACAAGTCCTTTATCAAGTATATGACTTGCAAATATTCTCTCATTTTGTGAGTTATCTTCTCGTTTGTTTATTATTATTAAAACGTAATTGTGCATATCTGTGGTGTACAGCTTTGAATATAATATTTGTGTGCAATATGTGTAGCTCAAATCAGGATAATTACTATATTTATCATTACACGATGTATTCATTTTTGTAGCCCTTTGCCAATTTCTTGCTAATCAACCCCCCCTTCCCTCCTCTGGTAGCCTCAGTTCCATTTTTCCCTTTTGAAAGTTCAAGAAATTATTGTGGTTGTTGTTTTTGATGACCTTTGAGGATGAAATTTTAAAACTTTGATAAAAATTTAGTAATTTTTATTTATTTACTTATTTTGTAACTTGTGCTTATCCTCTATTTTCCTCTTTCCAAAGCTTTTTTTTTTTTTCCTCCCCCATTTTCTGGTTTTTTGGGTTTATTTATTTTTTACACTCAATATTTTCATGTAAGTGTATTTTGAAAAGAGCAGCTCTAAATTGGTGTGTTCATCCTAAAATATTTAACTAATGCCCCTATACGTACTCTTATAGTGTTTTACTAATTTGTTTAACTATGATAAATTACATGGTTCTAAGATGTGAACAACATCAACAAATGGAGATTTTTTATGGTATAATTGTTACTTCTTACCATAAAGAACAGCTATTAATTCATTTGGAAGATTTATATCAATTGAATTTTCCATAACTTCCAAAATCAAGTTAATTATAAGGCAAAGTGCATTATTTTATCATTTTTTAATCCTCTTCTACACAGCATGCATTAAAGAAATGTTGGAGATGTGCTAGTGCACAAAACATATCAACCCTTCTTTCCTAGAGTTTACACTCCAGTGTGGTAGACAGTCAAATAATAAAATGTGTTATAAGTTTTAAAAATGTAAAATGCAGCATGGTGCAAGACTATCTACTCTGGCCATCCAATTAATTTTAGTGGTCATTAATACTTAATTTATAAAGTAACATTCAAGCAGATAGTTAAATGACCAGTTACAGTTAGCTAAAATTAGAAAACGAAAAAGACAAAAACAGAAAGACTATTTAGACAGTAGGTAAAGCATGCCCCGAGTCCAGAAAGAACATACCACATCCCTTCTAAGGAAGGCCTGTAAGACTAGATCATGGAATACAAATGTGCGACAAGCATAAAAACACTGGGAATGTACACAGAAAGATCATGGTATGTAATGACAGCCATGTAATAGATTATTTTAAAAATTACACTTTGAAGTAATTGGAAGCACTTTCACTACAATAAGCCACAAGAATGATAAAAATACATTTTATTCGATAAATATCGATAACGTGTGGTTAGACAAAGCATGGGTTCACTGAATGAAATCATTAAAAATGCAATTTTAGTATTCCAGACAATAGATTTTGGTAATTTGGGCCAAAATAGTGAAATTAAGAAAGTGGTTAAAAACTCTAGCTTATTGTGAAATGGAATCTACAAGGATTTGTGTTTATTGATGTGATGATTATTTTTATGTGTGAACTAGACTGGACTAATGGATACCAAATAGCTGGTAAAACACTATTTATGGGTATGTTTATGAGGGTGCTTCCCGAAGAGACTGGTTTTTTAATCAGTAGACCAACTAAAGAAGATCACCTTCATCAAGGTGGGTGCTCATCATCCAATTCCTTGAAGACAAGAATTGTATAAACAGGCACAGGAAGGGAAAATTCTTTCTCTGTGTTTGAACTGAAACATCCATATTTTCCTGCTTAAGTCATCATAGCTCCTGTTTCTCTGGCTTTTGGACTCAGACCATGGTACATATCATTGGCTCCCCTAATCCTCAATTTGGGGCTTGGACTGCAATGACTCCACAGGCTTCCTCGGCCTCCAGCTTTCACATGGGAGGTAATGGGACTTCCCAGCCTTCCTAATTTTGTGAGCCAGTACCTCATACTAAATCTCTTCCTATGTATCTGTATCAGTTTCACTGGAGACTCTGACTAATACAATTGGATATGAGGGATGAAGAAGAAACAGGCATCAAGAATAACTGTCAATTTTCCAGTTTCTGCAGAGTTGAAGGAAGAGAGGATATGGAGAAGCAGTAGCTAGAGAGACTGGAGGAAAATCAGGATAATGTCAAGACTGTGCCATCAATGGAAAGATGATTTCTGTGGAGGACTGAGAGATTTGCTGCAAAGTCAATGTAGAAAAGACTCAAGGAATATCCATTGATTTAGCTAGAGTCAGTGATCCTGATGTTACACAATCAAATGACCAATGCTGAGTTAATTATATGCCATCTACATTTTCTCTTTCTACAGTGTGTTTATATCAGCAACTTCGGAAAAATAAGACAATATTTGAACACTATTGTCTACATACATATTAGGCAAGTGTGGAAACTATGAATATTATTTTGGGTTATTTGTGCATTAATGAAAGGCTTAGCTAGTTATTTTCTAATGACCCACTTTTGTTAACTGATCAGCTCTGATGAGAATATTAAAGTGCTGTGGTTTTAGTTTGATTACAAATATTCTCTGCACACATTTGAAACACCATTGAAATTATCATATCTATTTGTTTAGAATTATAATAAATAATCAGCTCATTCCTGAGCCTGAGGGAACGTTGTTTTCTTTTATTTCCCACTGAATAGTAAGATTTTCCCGCATGTAAACAACAAAAACAAAACAAAACAAAAAATACAAACCTCCTAAGATATCACTTTAGAACATGAAAACCTAGAAATGTTGTATGAGATTTTGATAAAGTTTGCAACAATAAAATGGAGAAAATCATTAGTCGTTCCAATAATCAATGAAGATAAACACATAGATGTTTAACATCAGATTCTTCAAACCTAAATTCTACCCTTAACCAGCCGCCCCATCCCTCAAGATCCAAGAAGGACATTTACAAACAGACAATGAAGCATGACCACATCATATTTTCATTCTCTTAGTATTTTACTCTAAAGTTCAATATAGAACATCACCGGGCTATGCTTTTGCATGAAGTAGCCTCTGTTAAGTGATCTTAACCTCAATAAATAGGTTTGCTTTCTTTAGTGCCAATCCCATACTTAAAATGTGAATCTAATTCCATCACTGAAAAGTTCCAAGTACATCTGACAGCCAAAAAGACATGTCAAATGCATTCAAAATTTAACCTCATTGAAAGATTCACCTCAGAAAGAGAGAATACTTCATCAAGGCATAGTGCAATGCATAGATTCTGAGCCTTTACTAATATGGAGTGATAAACTAGGAAAGAAATATACTTGCTTTATTTTAACTGCAAGCTAAAACACCCTGACAGACTTACTCACAGATTAGTAAGGCAAGTTTTTCTTGTCCTTTTTTTGCATTTTTCTGTAACCCTAATTAGATTAACAACTAAATTTATTGTCTTCTAAAAGTATGGGTAATTTCTAGAATCCGGATTGAGGCAGTCAGAATTATGGAGTATAAGAGAAAATATACTCACTTTTATGTACACATTCCCTTGTCAAAGACACTATTTCTATTTGCTTGAGGACTTTTATGAATCAACTTTGATGCTGTCTCCATAATCCTCTGAGATAAATGAGAAGACAGGCATGAGTAAATTGATCCTAAGGCCTATTCATCTAATGCCAAGCAGTTTTTCTAGAGAGTTACATAATGCCTGTCAGATAAAAGCAGAGCTAAAGAAGACCTTTACTTTATTAAATCAATCTCTTGTCCCCACAAAGAAATGAAGTTCTAGAAAATGATTCTCCCTTTCTTTATATTGCTAGAGATAGCTAAAAGTCCCCATTCCTCAGTTCATCTCTACTATTCTGCTTCAACCATAAATTTCATTTCTCATCTCCTTAATTGTGTTATTCTAAAACTGTCTCTCATTGTGTCCTAGTTTTCTAAGGGCCAGAGAATTAATAGAACACATTTCCCTGACCTAACCTCAAGCTTC
The DNA here is from genome assembly GCF_027409185.1 of Cynocephalus volans. Lineage (NCBI taxonomy): Eukaryota > Metazoa > Chordata > Mammalia > Dermoptera > Cynocephalidae > Cynocephalus > Cynocephalus volans. The sequence continues at coordinate 169,679,365 of NC_084460.1, read as the reverse complement.
TTTAAATAATTGTTTTAATTACTTTCACTTTTCTTCATCTATCATTCTCTTCTTAAGCCATTCCACTTGAGTTTTATCTTCCTCTTGTCACCAAGATTATTATTTTTTGATCACCCATAACTTTCATGTTGACAAATCCCAGTGACATTCTTTCTGATACAATATTATTACTTTCCAACATTATTTGATACAGAAGACAGCTTATATATTCTTGAAATATTTTATTATATTTGTTTCTGGGGCTCCAAAATGATTCCTTTTCTTGCCATCTTTTTCAATGTCCTTTCTTATTTTCCCCTTGTGAGATTATTCATAAATATTGATAAAAGCAAGGGCTCAGTCCTGTTTTCCCTTTCTTTGCAATCTACATTCTTTTCATCAGTTCTTTCCTATTACTTTCCATTATATTCCAAGAACTATTGAATTTATAACTCAAACTTCACAAACTTGTATATTCTGTCCTCCACTTGGTATACTTAACTTAGAAATTTTTATTTTTCTTAGATCTGTGCCTTTCCCAAATGCCTATTGTGGTTAATTGTCCCCATTTTCAGTTAATTTTCACCGCTAAAATTAAGCCAATTTGAGGTATTATTTTTTTCATTCATCAGCTCATAGCACCTTATAGTTGTACTAATTCTAACCAAATTTTTTTTTTAAAGGCCTGATTATGTATACACATCTTTTTCTTCTTCTCCTTTTGTTCTACTCACAATTATGTTCCATTTATGGATGACCATAATAGCCTTCAATCATAGCTCTCTCCTTTTACTCTTTAGAACCATTGGTCCACCCAGTGGATAAAGAAATCTTTTAAAAATATACATAAGATCAGTATGACATAGAAGCTAAAAGAAGAATTTTTTGGTATGGGGAAATGGACAACTGCATCAAACAATGCTGGCAAACTGATAAAGATATTGACAAGTTAGCAGCTATGAAATTCATCAATAAAGGGTAATTAGTATCTTGATAAGAGCAGTTGGATTGAAATGGTGTGGAGTGGGGTGGGTTAAGAAAAGAAGGGAGGTGATCTACTGGAGAGAATCACTACAGACAGTTTTGTCAAAGAGATTTGGGTAAGAGAAAGTGGGTAAATAACTGAAAAGGAAAGTAAAGAAAGAGAGGTGTTTTGCATGTGTGCATATTTCATTATAAAGGGCATCCATATATATCTATAGGGTAATGGAAAAATCTAGAAAAGGGAAAAATTTGAGGTAAAGGAGAGAAAAATGGGACAAGGAGACAGAGATTCAATTCATGATAGATTCTGCAGCTAAATCAAGAGGATAAAATTATGTAGAGAAGTAAAGTTTGATGAAATTAATCTCAAAATGTGCCAGCTTTTCCCTCTTCTAATATTTGCCTACATGTAAACTACTCAGATGTCAGGTGAGACACCAAGACTTGTAGTAAAAAGAAGTAGCTGGGGAGCTAAAGGCTAAGCAAAAATTTAGCAGCCATATGCTCTGTTAAGACAGAAGATGGAATCTATAGCACAGGAAGGTATAAGGCACCTGGCAAATTATCAAAGATTAAATTGAGACAAAAATGGACACATCCTTTATAAAATATACCTTGGGCTTAAGATAAAAAATAAGTATGAGGGTATTTCAAAAAGTTCACAGAAAAATTTGTATTATCCATTAATTCTAATTTTTCATGACATTTTTTAAGTACCCTAGAATACCACTCTAAACAAAGCTTAAAATCAACTCTGAACAGGGTTCAGTCTGCATTCTATCTACTTGGTTGGAAAACATAAATAATTCCCAATAAAGAGCTGGAGATTAAAAGCAAAATCTGAGATGACAAACCGATTCTATGATCTGAAAGACAATCTTAAAAAGGAACAAAACCAAAGAATTTACACAGTCTTACTGACAAATAATAAAGCTATACTAACTAAAATACTATGGTATGGCTACAAGGATAGGCAAATAAACCACTGGAACATAACTGAGAATCTAGAAACAGACCGTCAAAAATACGGACACCTAATTTACAACAACAACCACAACAACAACAAAAACGCACTGTATATTGGTGGGGAAAATATGATCTTTTCAAGAATTTGTTCTTCATGTATTGGCTATACTTGATTGAAAAATATGAGCTCTGATCCCTAACTCACATTGTATACAGAAATTAATTTCAGGTGTTTGGTGGACCTAAACCTGGAATATAAGACAATAAAGTTTATAAAAATAAACATTAAATAGTAACTTTATAAACTTTGGTTAAATTAGGGCAAAATTTTGTTGAGCAGAAGGTTAAAAAAAATAGCTGTATATATATAATTATAAAATTGATTATATTAAAATTAAGAACTTCTGCTCACTAAAAGACCCAATTAAGAAAATGAAAAAGAAGTCATGAGTACTATTATCTCTTCTTGAAAAATGTATACATTTTTTGTTATATATATATATATATATATATAATGCTGTTTTACAATATATTAAAAATTCCAATATCCATAAGAAATAGACAAAGATAATAAAAATGAGTGTGATTAAGGAGACAATTCACAGAAAATTATTTTATTTTATTTTTACAATAAACATGTAAAATTGTTTTCAATGTAATTATACTTTAGCAAAATACAAATCAAAACAGAGATGCTACTACACAAATACCAGATTGGTAAAAATTCAAAAAGAAAGAAAATTTCAAGTTTTGATGAAAGTATGGAAAATCTTGGCGTGGATATTACAATAACTGAGCTCTCTTACACTCTTGGTGGGATTGTAAATTAATACAACCATGTCAAAAAACACTTTAGCATTAAATAGTCTCATAAACTGTGACCCAGGGTTCCTCATAATGTTATGGCCAACGTCCGATGGGTAAAAGAAATTTGCCCACGAGAACCGGGTGATAGGAAAAGGAAAAGAGTTTATTTCTGGCAGCCAGGGCTACGCAGGCCAATCGAAGTGCGCAGCCCCGAGTTGAAACCTCTCGCAGCTTTTATTTTTAGCTAGGCGGGAATTTTTCACGCCTGACACAATCTAGCCAATGCAAACAAGCCAACGATACATAAGCTAGTTTTGTGGTTAGCCCTGTAGCCCCTCCTCACCCTGGATTCCCCATAGGGACTTTCCAGGCTAAAATGGCAGAGCCACCTAAAATGGTGTTGGCCATGCCACTCTGTTTGTTCCCCCATTTATTTTAGCAAGTGATTTGTACAGAAGCAGAATGCATATGTTAAAGTCAGTAGGGGTTGGGGCGTCCCTTAACATTCCCCCCTGTTGTTGTAGCTATAGAAAATCATTGCTATCTTAGGGGTTGAATTTTAAAAAGCATGTTAAAATCTCTCTAGTCTTATCTTAGTTGGGCGGTCGGTGGTCTGCACCCTCCAGCAGTCGGTGATGGGGTTTGAGTTCGGTGCCGGTTTGACGTGAGTCCAATGTACCCAAGTGTCCTTTCTGGCAACTTTTACAGCTGTGGGCGTGCTGAGGATCACCGGGTATGGTCCAGTCCAGCAGGGCTGGAGGGACGAGGCAGTTAACTTCTTTTTGTACACCAAGTCCCTGGGTTGAGGAATGGGTCCGGGTGGCTCCTGCTTTGGAAGGGAAGTATTAGCATTTAATTTGTTTCTGATTTGTGAACAAATTGGTTGTAGGGTTTGAAGTTCCCCCAAAATAGGGGCAGGCAGCTTTTGGGGGTCAGCCTCCATTGGCACCCTGGGTAATAGGGGTGGGGGGGCGACTGAAAAGAATTTCATAGGTGTATATTCCTGTTTATATGGGGAATTTCGTACCCTTAATAGTGCAAAGGGAAGGAGGTCTACCCAGTGTTCACCAGTTTCTAAATGAAGCTTAATCAAGGTTTCTTTTAAAGTTCTGTTCATGAGCTCAACCTGTCCTGAACTTTGAGGGCAGTAGGCGCAATGTAACTTCCATTTTATTCCCAAACATTTGGCCAATTGTTGGGATATTTGTGCCATAAAGGCAGGTCCATTATCTGACCTGAGGGTTGTGGGTAGCCCAAACTGGGGTAAAATTTCATTGATTAATTTTTTTACTCCTATAGAGGCTGTTTAAGACTTGGTAGGAAATGCCTCAACCCATCCAGAATATGTATCTACTAATACAAGCAGGTATTTGTATCCATACCTTGCAGGCGTAACTGCAGTGAAATCAACTTCCCAGTGTTCTCCTGGAGTATTACCTGTTTGCCGAACTCCAGACCATCGATGAGTGACCTGTTTAGAGTTTACTTGAGTACATGCAAGGCATCGGTTAGTTAATGATTCAACAATTTTTGACACGTTATTAAAATTAAATGATTGTCTAATTAATTCTAATAGCTTTGTTTTCCCTAAATGGGTGGCTTGGTGAATTTCATGAGCCAAGTGTTGACCTATTTTTTCTGGTAGCCATATGGCTTTGTCCTTTGATTCATACCACCCAGTGGTTATGGTTTTTTTTTTTCTTTCTTTCTTTTTTTTTTGGTATCCTGATGTTTTAGCCTTTTTCTCATCTTCTGGAGAGTACTCAGGTTTTAGTGGCAAATGAGGTTGTGGTAGCAAAGATGCTATGATTGATGTCCTGGTTGGTTGGAGTGCCACTGTTTAAGCAGTCTTATCAGCGAAGTTATTTATTTCCTTGAGTTTCTGCAGTTGTTCCCTTTTGGTGTGCCTTGCAATGAATAACTGCAACCTTGGTTGGAAGCCAAATAGCTTCTAATAGTGTGAGAATTTCAGGAACATTTTTAATTGTCTTTCCTTCTGAAGTGAGTAACCCTCTTTCTTTGTAGAGGGCCCCATGTACATGTAAAGTAGCAAAGGCATATCTACTGTCAGTGTAGATATTGACAGTCTTACCTTCTCTAAGCTGAAGGGCCTTTGTGAGAGCAATAATTTCTGCCCACTGGGCTGAGGTCTGGGACCCGAGAGCTTCTGCCCATAGTACTCTTTCAGGAGTAGCCACCACCGCACCTGCATACCTGACTCCGTCAACCATGTAGCTGCTGCCATCTGTGAAAAGAGTTAGCTCCACCTCCTTGAGAGGAGTGTCTTGCAACCCTGGTCGGGTGCCCTGGACGGTGGCTAAGATTTCAAGGCAATTGTGTGTGACTTTGCAGTGGTCAGGGTCACTGTCAGGGAGCAAGGTGGCTGGATTTAGGGCAACCAGGTTGGAGAATGTAATATGTTCGGGTCCAAGCAGTTGGGTCTGATAATGAGTTAACCTTGCATCTGAAATCCATTTTCCTGGTGGGGTTTTTAGTATAGTATCTACCCCATGAGAGGTAACAATATTTAGGAACTGGCCCAAGGTTAACTTATTAGTTTCTTTTACTAGGAGTGCAGTTGCAGCTGTAGCTCGTAAGCATGTGGGCCAGCCAGTGGCCACTGGGTCCAGCTTGCATGACAGGTAAGGCACCGGTCGTTTCCATGGCCCTAGATCTTGGGTTAGCACCCCCTTTGCGATGCCCTTGTTTTCGGCCACAAATAAGGTAAAAGGCTTTTCTAGATTGGGCAGTGCCAGGGCTGGGGCCTGCATACGAGCGGCCTTTATGTTGTTGAATGCCAACTGGAGTCTCTCAGTCCAAGTAATTTGATCCCCTGGTCCCTTAGTAGCCTCATAGAGGGGCTGGGCCATTTCAGCAAAATTGAGAATCCATAAGCGACAGTATCCTGTGGCTCCTAGAAAGTCTCGAATTTGCCTTTTAGTCTTTGGCTCTGGTATATTTAGGATGGCTGTTATGTGGTCAGGGGACAATTTCCTTTCCCCTGCACTTAAGATATATCCCAAATATGTCACCATCAGAGAGAAAAGTTGGACCTTTTTAGCAGATACCTGGTATCCTAGGTATTGTAAGATCTTTAATAAATCCCCCGTGGCTTGTTTACAAATCTCCAGGGTGGGTGCAGCCAATAGCAAGTCATCGACATATTGTAACAGTGTTATATTTGATCCCCACTTTACCTTGAAATCTTGGAGGTCTCGGCTCAGCGCTTCATCAAACAGCGTAGGTGAGTTTTTAAATCCTTGGGGCAATCTAGTCCATGTTAGTTGACCAGAGTAGCTTCCATCTGGGGCTTCCCATTTGAAGGCGAACAGAGGCTGGCTGATTTTGGCTAGGGGAAGACTGAAGAAGGCATCCTTTAAATCCAACACTGTATAAACCTGATTGAGGGGATTAACCAGGCTCAACAATGTATAGGGATTTGGTACAGTTGCATGGATAGTTTCCACCCTCTTATTGACTTCCCGGAGGTCCTGGACAGGCCTGTAGTCATTTGTCCCTGGCTTTTGGACCGGTAATAGGGGAGTATTCCAGGGACTGGTAATAGGGGAGTATTCCAGCTAGACTTGCAAGGCACTAGTATCCCTTCTTGTTTTAATTTATTGATGTGAGGTTCTATCCCTTGTCATGCCTTTAATGGAAAAGAGTATTGTTTTACTCTGATGGGGGTGGCAGTTGCCATGAGCTGGACCACTATTGGAGGCTGGTGCCTTGCTAGCCCAGGGGGATTAGATTTAGCCCAGACCTGGGGCACAAGTTTCATGTAATAAGCTAGCAAATCTTGGATATTTGGAGGTTTTATCCTCTGGCAAGAGCTTATATTCTTTGGACAAAGGCAATGTCACCAAAAGGGTGGCAGGTTTCTCCAAGCTTAGTGGAGTAAATCTCTGCCCAATAAAGGCACTGGACAGTCAGGCATTAAAATGAAAGAATGAGTGACTGTGTTCTTGCCTAAGTCGGTGAGTAGCCCTTCTGTCCATGAACAAAATTTAGTTTTCCTTGTGGCCCCTTGAATGGCAATGGGGGGCTTATTGCTAGGCAATTCTGGTTTTTTCAGTACAGATTATGTAGCCCCCGTGTCCACCAGAAATGATACTGGTTTTCCTTATAGTAGGCACATTGGTCTTCATCCAATGGTGGGCGTTTTTTTGCCCCCATGTTGACTGCTCCTTTAGGGGCCTGAGGTTTCTTGGGTTGGCCTTGTGTGGCCAGCAAAACCTTAGTTAGTCTTTTAATCTGCTTATCTTCAGGTGGGTCGCAATTTGTGAAAACCTTTTGGGCTATTTCTACCAACTCTGAAAGAGCCTTGCCCTCAAATCCCTCTAATCTCTGCAACTTCCATTTTATATTGGGTGCAGACTGAGCTACAAAGGCCAAATTAACTGCCCTTCGATTTTCAGGTGCTTCTGGGTCTATGGATGTATAGATCCGGTTTGCCTCTAGGAGGTGCTCTAACAATGCACTTGGAGATTCGGCAAGCTGTTGGGTTACTTCAATAACTTTAGATAGGTTTGTGGGTTTTCGGGCTGCAGCTTGAACCCCTCGTAACAGGACCTGGTGAAACCAATCGAGAGCCTCCTTACCTCTATTACTATTTGGGTCCCAATCAGGGCAGTGGGTGGGGAAAACAGCAGCCAATCGCTCAGGGTCATCCTTGGCGAGACCACTGGGGCCCAGGACAGCCCATTGGGCTTCTTGGCGGATTCGTTCACGTTCCTCAGAAGTGAACAGAGTCTGTAAGAATTGTTGGCGACTCAAGCAGAGAAATGAGACCGTGTGGATCGGTGGAAAAGGAAGGGTTCTGGTTTTTCCAGTTGTAAAGATCACTCACTGGTGGAAAAGGGAACATATATCATAAAAGGGCTGTTTGCCCCTGCAGCCTCACGCAAGGGGAAGAGTTCAGGAGGGGAACCAGTTGAGGAAGGTGAAGAAGGGGAAGCAGAGGGAGGAGGGGACACTGGTGGGGCGGGACTCTGGAGACGATAAGAGGCCCCAGTGTGGGTGTGAGGGGGAGAGATAAGTGGGTTAGACACTTGGGTGGGGCCCTCTGTGTAAGATGGAGGGCGGCAGATCAGGTCCGGCTCCTCTGGAGAGGTTGATAAAACTTGCTTAGGGGCAGAATCAGGGTGCGGCTTCATCAGGAGAATGGCGGTGGTCTCTTGGTGGTGAGCATTTTTCTTTAACCCTGGAAAACATCTTTTTAACCAAGGAGGAGGGTAAGACAGAATTTCAATCCAAATGAGAATATAACATATCTGATTGGGGTGTCCGGGTTTTCCGAAGATGACCCGTCTGACAGCCTGAGCTAAGGGCGGCTGAGAGCCTCGGATGGCCAGCCGATGTTGAAGTCCGGCCAATCAACCTCACAAAGGACTCACAAGACTTCGGGGTCCACGGAGGCCCCAAAGTCTGCAGCCTTCTCTCGGAAGGTGTTAAAGTTCATAAGAAAACAATGGAGAACAGTTGGTCTGGAGGATCCTTGTCCCACGATGTCCTGTGGAGCTGAAATGGTCAAGCTACACTTATAGCAGACAACACAAAATGAAACTAGATGAATAAAAGGACTTAAACACAGACCAAAACTAACAAACGATACGCATATAATAAAAGATTTTAAAATCAAAATGAAAGTCCCAACGACCTAAAAAAGTCCCAATGGATCAGAATGATGTCTTGTTTGATCCAGGGAAAGAGGCATCTACGGCTGCATCCAGCCTAGCCTTTTTCCCAACCAAGGAGTCGACTCACCAAATTCAATGGCGCCTGCCATGGGTTTGTCTCTCTGGGGCTGAAGAACGTCTTTTCAGGAATTTCCCCCTAGAGATCCAAAAAGACCCAGGGCCAAAAGGACGGTTCTCGAGAGGCTTAAGGGATCGCAGACAAGCCCCCAAATGTTGATGCCCAACGTCCGACGGGTAAAAGAAATTTGCCCATGAGAACCGGGTGATAGGAAAAGGAAAAGAGTTTATTTCTGGCAGCCAGGACTACGCAGGCCAATCGAAGTGCACAGCCCTGAGTTGAAACCTCTCGCAGCTTTTATTTTTAGCTAGGCAGGAATTTTTCATGCCTGACACAATCTAGCCAATGCAAGCAAGCCAGCGATACATAAGCTAATTTTGTGGTTAGCCCTGTATCCCCTCCTCACCCTGGATTCCCCATAGGGACTTTCTAGGCTAAAATGGCAGAGCAGCCTAAAATGGCGTTGGCCATGCTACTCTGTTTATTCCCCCATTTATTTTAGCAAGTGATTTGTACAGAAGCAGAATGCATATGTTAAGTTCAGTAGGGGTTGGGGCATCCTTTAGCAATATGTGAACATCCAGCAGATGTGAGTGCAGTGTTCATGTGCATCAAAAGATATAAACCACATACTCTTAGCCTTATTTACACTACCACAATACTGAACTCAATCCTTATGATTTTTAACAGTTGAAAAGATAAATGAATTATGATATATTCATACAATTGAATACTATATTAAATAAATGGAAAAAAAACATACACACGAAACATTGACAAATCACTCAGATACAATGTTGAGCGAAAAAAGACAATAAAAGAATAAACACTGTAAAAATTCCAGATCAGGCAAAACTAATCTCTGATGATGGAAGTAAGAATAATGATTTCCTTCACAAGGGGAATTGATAGTGGCATAGAGGGCACATGTGATAGAATTGAGGACTGCTGAAAAGCTCTACCTTTTGCACTGAGGCTGATTACAGAGTTATTTATCAAATATTGAACTTCACACTTAAGATTTGTGTACTCTCTGCATATATGCCACACATAAACTGAAAACAAACTAAAAAAGTACAGCTCTTATAATTACTTCAAAATAGCTAAGTTACTATCATTATTTCAATTAAATGTAGCTAAATAGACTGGTTAGCCTTCCTTTTATCATATGCAAACAACCCACTAAACCATTAGTCTCCTAAGAGCAGCAGGTTTTGTTTGCTTTGTTCCTAGGTGTATTCCAAATACTTAGCAGTACAATTTAAATGATGAGTGTTTTTATGACTCAGCCATTTAGGTAAAAACTCTACCTATTTAACCCCCATTTCACTCTCTATAGCATGATCATGAATAATACTGGAGATATCTAAAACAAAACAAAACAAAACAAAAAAACACAATGTCTCCAGCTCAAGTTTATTTATTAAGCCTATGAATTTGAGGGCACCCATATGAGGTAGTAATCCTAGTAGTTAAAGTAATTATAGTTAATTAACTGGCATATTATCTACCCCTTTAGTAAACTGCTCTCCAGTATCAAAATTACTATCTTTTCACTGTTTTCAGTAAAATGTCTGCTATAGTAAAATTAAATATTTTTGCATGTTCTTTGAACCTCTAGTGTCATAAATTTTGCTCTTATGAAGTGTATAATTTGCATAAATTTCAAGTCAATCTCCAATGTGTGGGGTATAAAAGATGAAAAATAAATGGAAGAAGAAATTCCCCAAACTTCACTAATCCAACAGTCTCACATAAAGCATGAGCTCCAGACCACAGACCTCCAGACCACAGACCTATGACAATGAGTGCAGAAAATTTCATGACTCTATCTTCCATACATACCTGAGTGACATGGTAGTTGTGCTGACACGTGAACTCTAGGACACTCACACTAGTGTAATCATTCCATACTTTCATCTCCTAGTAATGGGCTATAGAAAAAAATATGTAATAGGAAAGTAGAATCTCTAGATGGGTAGGGGTCAAGTGCCCCTTAATTAGTGGGGGTGGGGGTAAAAAAAAAAAAGGCAATCAGTGATTGTCCCCTGATCTGTACAGATGCTACCATTTCTTACCAAAATATTCTCATTTAATTTTCTTCAGTTACAAATGAGGAACTGGATAAACATTACCTAGAAAACTAGGCAAATCTCATGAGATTTTCTGTAATTCATTTTTAACTCAGGTACTTTTGTTTATGCACTTTTCACAGGTGGACGTGTCTCTGAACTGCTCTCACATAGTGCTATTTTACTTTTTGTTTGAAATTTTTTCTCCCATCTTTTGACAGTAAATATAGATACCCTTCCCAACCCACATGCAACATTAATATAATTTCAGACATAAAGGGTATTGACACTGAAACTTTAAATCTCAATCGTTCTTTCCTTACCCTGAGACATCCTATCTGCTATGTCTAGCTGATGCATTTTATCCAGAACAACAGGTGTATTATATATTCTTGTATTCTACAATGGGATGCAACATAAATGAAAAGTTACATAGGATTCCCAGAGTAAGTGTCATTTGAAAAGTGCTTGAGAATAGGAGAAAAACAAATTATACTTGGGTTTGACCTACCCTGTCTCCTAGATTTCCTCACAATCTCATCTCACGTCACAAGAGCTCACCAAAACAGCTTATGTATTAGTTTTTGTTGCTTATAACAGAACACCTGAATCTGGGTAATTTATAAAGAAATTAAATTTATGTCTTACAGTTTTAAAGCCTAAAATGTCCATGGTCCAGAGGGTGCATCTGGTGAAGGCCTTCTGGTTGGGAACTCTCTACAGGGTCCCCTGGAGACCAGGGTGTCACATGGCAAGAATGCGCTAAGCAAAGCAGTTAACCTGCTCACTTGCTCTCCTTGTAAAGTCATCAGAATCACACCCATTATTCCATGAACAGATTAGTCCATTCAAGAGGGCACGGTCCTCACAATTTAATTTCTTCTTGAAGTCCCCACCTTTCGAATACCATAATGGGGTTTCCCACACTCTGAACACTGTTACAACGAAGATTAAGCTTCCAATACATGAACTTTTGGGGGGCACATGTGACCCGTAGCAGCTTACATAATGCTAATATTAATCATGTCACCAAATCTAGCATTAAGGTGACTTGCATGTCTGTCTCTAGTTCTCCCTAATTCAACATCTTTGGAACAGAAGATATATCTGGCTTTGTCAACCCTAATCTTTATACCTTCTCCCTCAGCACCACTTTGCATGCTTTAGTATCTTTCAAAAACTGTTGGTTGTTCAAACTTCCTTGAGAATTTGGGGGAGAATAAAAAGTTTAGTCTCCTGGACAAGCTCAATTAGTCTCGTGAGTGTAACCGTCTCTCTTGTATTTTCAAAGCACTTTTTAGATGTTCCATTCTGCTTCTATCTGTACTACTGCCTCACACCCAGGTAACACTCATGTACATAATTCAAAATATTTTGATTTGTTTACTTCTTGTATAATAATTTTGTTCTTGTAGAAGTTTCCTTCAATTTTATTTTAAATTTTGGCTTTAAAATTCCCATCTGATTTTTAATAGACAAATAAAAATTGTATGTATTTAAGGAGTATAAAATGATGTTTTGTTATATGTATACATTGTGGAGTGGCTAAGTCAAGCTATTTAACACATGCATTCCCTCATATACTTTTTTTTTTTTTTTTTTTTTTTTTTTTGCTGTGCTTTGGTGGTGAGAGCACATAAAATTTCCATATTATTTAAAATCTGAATTTTCCTTTTCTAAAAAAAAAATGCTAGTGTATCTTTGGGGCTTAAACACTCAAAACTCCAAGGTTGTACCCCATTTTTAGCATTTTTAAAAATTCATTACTATTTCCTATTTCCCATCACTTTCTCTTGGCAAAGGAAAAAAAAAGATGATAGAGAGAGTGAGAGAGAAGGAGGAAGAGGAGGGAGGAGGAGAGAAGGAGGGAAAGAAGAAAACAGAAAGAAAGAAGAAAGAGCAGTAGAAATAACTGAAGCAGAGAGATGCACATGCTACAAGTGTACATCAATTTTCAGTGTCTTTTCTTGGTTGTGACAAACATGAGATAGTGGGATCTGAAGTTTTTAAAGGACATCAGGAAATAAGAATTACGCAGAGTTTGGGTGGTCATGTGCTTCTAATTTACATATTTCAGAACACTTGAATGGATCAAATATTATTATACGATTTCTATTATTGTTACATTACAACTTGAACAGTTGTCTGGTCTTTATAATATATGGATTTCAAATAAATGATAAACACAACTAGTTAGTATAGACTATAGAAGTTTTTTCTTCTGTCTTAATATCAGAATAGGTCATTCTATTAATGAATCAATCACTGAGACTTTGAGAAAGAAAGAAAAAAGCAAAAGTAAGTAAATCAGTGCCTGCATATAGAAATGACTTTAGTTTGAAAATCCATAGCCTATTTAAAGTGCATGCTGAGTAATTGCCCCATTAATTTGATAAATGTAGACAGTAATTTGTGATGATTTAAGCTTGAAAGTTCTATTTTTCTCTCAGATGCATAGGGTTTGTTTTACTTTAATTATTTGGGTCATTGCCTTAATTCTCCACTTAACATTACTTGTTGTAAGACCTTCCTATTACTAAAATATGGCCTTTTTAATGAAGTTCTTCCTACTACTGACTTTAACCTTTAAGCTCACCATGTTACGGCACTATATGTAAATAGCCACCTTAATTATGACATTTGGCATAATTCCAGAAAGAAAAGAAGTAGTAAAGTAATGCACTAAGCTTTTGCTCCTTCAATTTTAAATGCATATTGTCCTGTTACATTATTTCTCTTGGAACTGAAAAACGTATTCCTGAATTTTTTAAAAATTCTCTCTTTCTGTCTGTCTCTCTGTCTCTCACCCTCTTTCCTTTTGCCTCTTCCCTCCATCATATTACATTTTAGAATGCAGTTTAATAAAAGACTCAATAGTATAAAATGTGGAGGGCTTTTATTTGCTTATATATTAATATTATTTCCTGAGCAATGTTTCATTTTAATAATTATACACATTATTACATAAATTGCCATTAATTTAACATTTACATATACTCTTTTTTTAGATGTGTTTAAGAAATAAAAAATTTTTTTCTTCTTAAAACTAAAACACCTGTGAACTTGAATTGTCAAAATTGAGACAAGATAGAGAATAGGGCTTAGTACTTCAATAAATGTGAGATTTGTGGTCAAGTTGAAATTTCCCAATAAAGAAAATTTTGTTTTAAGTTTTATTTTAGAAAGACATTCTTATATGTAATTGTTCTTTAATCCTATTTCGTTAAAATTTTCATCTTAGAAAATTCTTATTACCCTCACTTTTTGCCTTTCATATTGATAGATGTTCATGCATTCTGAGCAAGACTAATGAACTTTTATATTTAATTATAATATAGTAATTACCTATGATAAATAGACGGAAAGAATTAGGACATCAAACATTAAGTTGAATTTTAGTTTTAATTTAGCTAAATTTGGATTCTCTATCCTTACTGTCAGTCAGAACAGCAGAAATAGTTTCTTTAAATTCATTAAGCAAGATTTTGCAATGTCTAGGGTGATGTTTATGCTTTAGGATTCACAGTTAGTTACTCTGGTCTATTTTTATGAGACTAAGCAGTCTTTTGTGAGGAAACTTACCCTGAGCAAACTAGAAGTAAACAAAGCTGTATCTGACACTGGCATGGTTTATGTATCCTCAAATCCTTGAATTCTTCAACAGGTATCTTTCCTCTTATCTACTCAGCCATATTTCTTGGTGAAACCCTAGAACTTGCCATAATGATGCTCTCACTGGTGCCCAAGCTTCTCACATTCCAGCCTGTACTCATGACTTTCCAGTACATCCCCTCTAGTCATCGTATTTCCATTCGGGAGGTTATTTATGTTTGTTTGTCTGTTTGTTTTTTCATGCAAATGGGGTCAAACTCAAATGCCCCAAACTACCAGAATCAGTAGCTGTCTTCCTCCTCTCCTTTTATTTTTCTTTAATTTTATATTGAAACATATTAACTGTACATATTTATGGGGTACAGAGTCGTATTTCAATGCATGTACACAATGTGTGTTGATTTATTCAGAGTAATTAGTCTATTCATCATTGCAAAATTTAATTATTTCTTTGTGATGTGCACATTTGAGCTCCTCTTTTCTAGATGTTTGTTTCCATGCAGTAAAACATTATTGATTATAGAATTCTGGGTCAACTGTACACCAGTAGGACATATTTTTCCTATCTCACTGTACTTTTGTGTCCATTGATCATTCTTTCACTATCCCTCCTCCCCCTCCCCTTTCTCACCTCTAGTAACCCTCTTAATTGAAAGTTCTGTCCAAGACTAGGTCATTTTGTGCACTGCACTATATCAGATACATGTTTAATTATTTAATCTCCGTGAATATGAAATTGTTCCCATTTACTTCTTTATTATCGACCGTCCCAACTTCGCTGAATCAGTCTTATCAATGTACAAGCATACATACATAAATAAGAAAAGGAAAGCGGGGTGGGGGGGAAGCAAATCCCTCCCATGTATCACAACTTCTCTATCTATTGACTCATTTCTCATTTTCACAACTGTAATATTTGTGTTCTCTTTGAATTCTCTCTGCACAGGCTTCTGTCCCCACCCCTCCTTTCAAGCAGCAATTAACCTCTAAATGTTGAGTCCAGTGATCATTTTTCCAAAGTCATCTTAGCCTGCAAGCAACACTTGGCACAATTAATTCTCCCAGTTAAGGTAACACAGCCATCTATAACAAAATGTCCCTATCCAAAGACTCCTGTGGCACAAGACATTCCTGTCCAAATACTCCTTCATATGGCACAAGATAACTTTTTTGAAATTCCCTTTCCAAATCCTCCTATGGCATGACCAAGTCCAGTTTAATTGTGTTCTATGGTGCATGACACTTCTTCTGCCTCCAAGTTCAGCTGTGTCAAAAGAAACCCCTCCCCACAGAATAAATAAGAATCAACGAACCACAATGAAATGTGCTCTTGTAAAGAGATCCTTCATCTATTGCCCATTAATTTCACAAATTGTCAGAGACTGCCAAATGTTCATTGGTCACATTTTTTCCTCATAAACATGAAGGCTAAAAACATTTCTGAGCTTTTCCCTGCAATTAATTGACTACCAGATGACTGAGTTCTGGTCAATATTATGTGGGAAGAAGTATACAGAGCCCTTCTGAAGTAGGCATAACTACCCCCACATTATGTTCTGTGTTCTCTATTGTCTTCTGTTATGTCTCCATGAGACATGTGCTTAAGATAATGGCATCACAAAAATGACAGAAGAGTCATGTCACAGTGCCATTCCTTAGCAAGTCTTGCAACATGTACTGAACTGTGAGTTTAAGAAATCAATATTGTTGTCTTAAAACATAGAGATTTGGGATTCAATTCACTATCTACATGTATACCTCTAGCTCATGCTCATGCCTTTCTCTGGATGTTGATACATATATACCTGCCATCTAAAATAGGACTCTTGAAATTCTGACTAACATCTGTAAATTAAAATAAATTTGATTTCACTTTAATCAAAAAAATAAGTTGTTTCCATGGTGTTTCCCCAAATTATGTGTAGTTCAGGCTGAAAACCTTGAGTCAACTTTGAGTTTTGTGTTCTCATCCTATATCCAGTGTAATCAAATTATTTGTCCTAAACTTACAAATATTTTCATAATACAAACACTTTCCTTTCTCATTGTTATCACCCTAACCATTTTATCTCTTACCTAGAATATTGCAATGACCTTCTATCTGATTTATTTGCTTTTGTATGTATCACTTCTGACCTAATCTCTACAGTGAGTTTTTATCTCTTTAACACAAATCTCCATACCACAGCCTAAAATTCTTTGCTCAACTTAATGCTGACCTTACAAGGAAACATTGTAGAAGCCATAAAATATATATATATATTTTATCCTAAGAAATTGGTATCTTCTACATCAGCTGGTGGAATTTGGCTTAAGAGTGATGGGGTAGATGCAGACAGCATGAATTCTACACTTTTAAAGATTCTGAATAAATTGGTGAGTTTCCCTTTTCTTCAGAGTAGAAATCTCCTACAGACACATAATAGGTAATATTGAATATACTAGTGCAAGTTGTCAAATAACTTTATTTTCAAGACTTGTTCATGACGTTCTATGTATTGTCCATGATACCAAGTAATTAGGTTGTTAATTACAGCAGAGGCCACATAAATGCTAGCATAAAGCAAGAATGTGTTCAAAGAAAAGAATATGTTTGAGATATACAGCTGAGAAAGAAATAGTGTAAATCCTTGCATGTGCTGCTGTAGATATAAAAATATATTACAATCAAAGAGCGATATGTTTATTAAGATCATTTTGTCTGTTGATCAGTGAGATAAATTAAAGGAGCCAAGACTGATGATGAGAAAAGAGTTGTTTGTCTGCTGGAGGATTCCAGTTAGGAAATAATGAGAATGTGAATCTCTGTGGAGCTATAGTGTTATAGAAGAGATGGTTAATATGAGAACAGTTAAAGAAAGAAATTGCCAGAATTTTGTGATTTGTGGAAAGATGGGCTGTCGGAGAAAAAGAGGAAGGAGATGCAATAAGTACTAATAAATTTTTAAATTTGGTGGCTCATTTTAT